>NC_134952.1:51538314-52164564 GCF_965638725.1 Aptenodytes patagonicus
TGAAAGCACTAAGACAAAGCATCCCAAATGCAGCATTTTGCTCTAAGAAACTGAAGAGCTGAAATCCCTTCATCCCAGCTTAAATACTTGCACCAAACCACTACCAAAAAAATAAGCATCACTCTTACGTCACTTCAACAAGTGCTTCAGAGACTCTTCCCAACTTTGAATCAGTTCAAGACTTCCTAAATGTCAAAGGCCCCCAGTCTGCAGTTGAGGACCTTGGCAAGTAATTGATTTCCACAAAGGTCAGCTCCTCCACCGCTCCTGTGCAAACAGGCAGTACAGCAGAAAGTGATCCCAACCTTAACAATCCTATAGCAGCTATTCATTTTCACTGAAGTGCAGAAACAAAACAACTAAATCCAGACCTAGCTGTCTTCCTCCCATGCTTTTTGGGAAGGCTAGCAAGTGAGCCAAACAGAAACACATCCTCATTTCCCAAAGCCTTTGGTGTTTGGGAGATGATGTCTTGGCCTAACAATTGCATTCCTTCTCCCGGCTGCTTGAAATCACCATCTCTCTAGCAAAGGCTCTGTGGAAGCTCGTATGCTGCACAGCAGCAGCACAGCTTCTATCTTGCAGCTAAGTCACATTAAGAGACAGCAAAGACCAACAGGACAATTCATCCTCTGGAGGTACCTGTCTCTTCCTGTTAAGCCAACTGAGCCATGGGCTTGCTCCAGGGGCACCGTTCCAGTGCCCACACACAGGTATGAGCAATAGCGCTACTGGAGATATCTCAGGTCTCCAGTCTGGCTTCCAGCTGCTGCTTCAGAAGACAGGAGGACTCCTGCAGGTCCCATATGGTATCTGCAAGCTTTGTGCAGACAGCTCAGATACCAGAGGGCACCAGACAGCTATTCCCCTAGCAGGCCCTACAGGTCTAATTCTTAAAGAGCTTAAGATAGGGTGAGTTATGTGCTGTTTGTGTCAAGCTCTTCTGAGACAGGAAGAAATAAAGTGGAATTGGAAACATGACTAGAGTGAAAACTATAAATCTATGGCAAACCCAGCAAGCAGGAACCATTTCTAATCAACAGGCATCCTTCTGTCTCCTTGAGAAACAACCTCCTAGCTGGTCTCCATTTGCCCATTAAACTCTGCCAAAAATGCACACTTCATCATGCTTCCTTGAGATGTTCTATAGACTATGTCTGGAAGGACTCACAGACTCCTCTTCCATTTCAAGGCCCATCATTTGAGGTTGTAGTCTTCAGAGTGGATCACCAAACCTGTTTTGTAGTAGGACACTGCAGTCCCCTGCCATCCTTTGAGTTTGTCCTTGTATTGGTAGATCCTGGAAGGATGGCTCCAAGCACATCCAGATTGCCCTCTACATTGTGTGGGATCCCAAGAGTCCAGTAGGTCATCGGTGCCTTAGCAGTGTTCTAAGTGGTCTACAGACACCTTGCAACCCAAGGATTTGGCTGTATATATGCTCCCAAGACCACCTTTCACACTCACAGGAAGCCAAAATAAATGCAACAACATGGATCAGTAGAGGATCCTGGTGAAACAGTCTAGTGCTACTGCTAAAATTACTGGCAGCTATTGGTTCCCAGCAAGCTTTCAAGACGGCCTGTCACAGGAAACCAAGGAGCAGAAAACAGTGTCGGAGCTTGCTTTTAAAGCAGCAAAATCAAGCCATAAGTGAAAGAGAAGAGACAGGTGGAGAAGGTGACTTGAAAAGGTGACCTTCCCCCAAAGACATTGGACCAAGAATGAACACTTTGCATTCCAGCACTGCCTATGCTCTGATGGATCTCTGCTCTTGCAGCCACACTGTAGCAAAGCTCAAGGTGAGACTACGGAAAGTGATTTTGTTTAAAAAAACCCAAACTGATGACACTCATACATACTCACATACATATAAATCACAAGTACTGTGACATGTTTCCATGTGGCCACAGTCCAGAACGCAAGCCCAAGGGTCCATGCTCTTGCCAAGATTACTTGCAACGAGATGGAAGAAAAAAGATGCCAGCTATCTTCCCCCACCCTCCTGAACTCTCAGGTTGGTGAGCACACGCAAGTTTTTGATTTGCTCTCTGTACCTGTAGGAGCCTGACCCATGGTTAGGATCATCTTGTCCTATCTCTGTGAATCATTAGGATATACTCGCTGTCTTTTGTCTCCTTATCTCAATGACTAATTGCTTCAATCCCATTCTTTTATCATCTAGCCAGCATATTTTTACGCCTTGAGATTTCAGGTTTGTCTTGGTTTAGGCTGCCCCTTGTTCATCCCATCTAGGTATTCTAAGGAGCTGTAGGTGTGCTGTAATTTTGATGACCTGCTAACATATGTGCCATCAGCACCTGTCATTCTCGTACACCTCTAATGCCTTCCTTCTTGTGCTTCTAGACACTCCCATTCCTTCTCCATTCATACCAATGTGTCTATTACAAATCTCAAGAACTGGTAGCACAAAAGCACTGAAGAGCAATTGCTGATGTTCCTTTGCAGTCATCACAACATAGTCTACAGGGTTTTATGCTGTCAGTCCGAGTGACCACATGCACTCAGTGCTAGAGCCAGGGCAGGCAGACTGCAGTGTCCCATTGCTCAAGGAAGCATTTGCAGAAGATAGATCCTGCATGTCCAGAGATGAGATGCACAGCCAGCTGCTTTGGAGACCAGGAGCTTGAGTGGAATTCCCTCAGGCAAGGGCCCGTCCCCAAGAAGAGCTCAGCCAAAATCACAACAGCGGTTGCACAGCCTCTTCCTCTAGTGGTAACCTACATTAAGATGTTGTCTACTGAAAAGAAACTGTAGAGCATTTTGGGAAGACAGCAGCTGAGGAGACAAGGCAGCTGATTTCCATTTCTAGCACTATCCTTACTCACTGCATAAACTTGAACAGCAATTTAATTCCATGCCCAAATTTCATCCTCTTTAGAACAGGGCTAGTAACTTCACTGTAAACTACAGTCGGTGTATAAAACTTACTACGCTTGTCCCTCTCCTTAAAGCAAGCACAGGGCTCAATCCAACTGCACATACTTTTGGGAGGTTATATTCTCGACACTGAGGGGCTGCTGAACTATGGTAAGATGCCATGGTCAGGATCACAGCATAGGGAAAAGAAAATAAGGAGAAAGAGAAAAAGAAAAGGTAAGCCTTAGCCCAGACACGCACAGCACAGCTGGTGCAGGACAGAGTGGAAAGCTTGAACAGAAAAGCAAAAGCGGGACAGAAAGCAGTCCGTTGTACTTCAAGGTATATTACAGACACTTAGTCCTGTCAAAAAACCCACAAGTGAACAGAGCAGTGGTTGTCTGCTAGGTTGAAGGGTAGTTGGTGTGGATGGAGGAACAGAGGTACATGAAGACAGTTCAGTCCATTCTACATGTGCTCCAGAACTCAAAGGTTGAGGGCGGGCGGAAGCATTTTCAAGACATTTATATTCTAAAAGAGAGACGACTATATGTACAAAGGGCTCTAGGGCATGAGGAATTGGCTGAGCTGCAGGATGTGCTTGAGGAGATTTTGTGCAATTTTTAGAAGATTATGCAGATGGCAGAAAAGAAGAGGAGGAACAGATGGAAAGCTCCCCGCAGCAATGGCCAGGTGGCTGCAGCCACCAGCTCAGATGTTAAACTGTGAATCCCTTTCATATACAGTATGAACACAGTCGGACAAGCTTACTATATACCCAGTAGCACACAGCCAAGCTCTATGTTCTTCACCTCTCAGACACAAAAGCTGATGTTTCCACCACAAAGTATTTTGCTCACTACCACAGCTACCAGGAGGGACCTGAATTAGGTCTGTGGTCTCTTGGCTCAGGAAAGAAGTTCAACAGCCTTGAACATGGCTACCTTGGTTCAAAACAGAAGTTTCATCCAGTATGACATGTCTGCTGCAACCTCTATGGAAATGTTTTACACACAGACAGAATCAGCCAAGCACAGAGGAGTTCATTCACTCTCTGCCAAGTCACTTCATTGAACAACCAGAAAATTCCCATGTCTATGTCAAGCAGTACCCATCAAGGTGGGCAGGTCTCTTGGCTGGAGGACAGGAAGAAGGCATTTCTATTTTCTGCCTGAAAGGGAGCTAAATCATGGGCTGTCACAGTGATTGTTTTCATAGTGAAAGAGCATTGTCTGAGGATGATTCATTTTGGAAGCCTTGATCTAACACTTAGAAGAACATCACCATCTCCCAGACTAAACCATGGAAGAAAACTTCCTGCTGATACGTTGAGGCGTAGTGTTTATAATACAATTGACTTCCTCTACGGAGCTGCCACCATCTCAGCCTGACAATATCTTGCTCTGTGCTAAAAGATGCACCCCTGCTGGGATTGCTCCACAAAAACAGCCAGCAAGGCTGATCAAGGTCCTCCAGAGCTCCACGGTGCCACACTCCAAAGTGTTAAACAGCTACACAACGCTAAATGCTACACAACTATCACAAGAACGTCTTACTCCGAACAAAATCCATTCTGTTTGTCACACACTCCTGTACTCGACAGCACAAAAACACTCCCAGCACCACTGTGTTTCTTCTAAAGCGCTTCCGACTTCCCAGTCCTCCTGAAACCATATGTAGATCTCTTCATCTCCCCAATCCCTCAAATGTAAAAATATTTTAAAACATTTTTGTAAGTTTAAAAACATTATTTTCCTCTTTCAAGGCCAACAAAAGAACAGAAGTTTTCCATGCTTGAAGGCTAATGACAATCGGTCAGAAAAATCAAAGACATTTGAACAGGCTTACTTGCTGAATCTACTAAAGCATCACTCTACCTCCTCCACATGATGCTACACTTACCAATGCAGCTCTAGCGTAGAAACAGATACCCGTCACACATCTAACTTAACTGGCATTCAGTTTCAAGATGACACTGTCCTTGCCACTATTTTTAATCTCTAATGATGGCAGCAGCCCCAGAGGAGACGTGCATGTGACAAGCATGAATTAAAGCACCGTTAAACCATGAGAATTTGCCACAAGCTTTTTGCCATGACTTGTGAAGGAAGCCGAGAGAGTCTCCATTTATTTACACTGTCCTCCCTACTGTTAGTATCTGTTAAATGGCTGCAGCATTCAGGAACCGCAACACTGCACTATGCAAGCTCCTAACAAGGTAGCAGTCCCTGATCCGATAAGGTTTCTGTAAGACCTGTTCATAACAGGGTAGCAGCACAGACGAGATTACAGCATAGAGTACAGCTGCTTCCAGACATAGGCTTGTTAGAAAATCAGTACAAGCAGGGTCAGGGAAGGACTATTTCATGTAAGCAAAACAAGCAAGAACAAGGAGCGAGCCAGTAAATTCCAGAGAAGCCAGCCCCAACACCAGGAAATTTGAAGCGTTTGAGAAGGGTCTGAAGAAGGAACGTGCCCCTGCGGCTCTGCAGATTAACAGGGGGCAACAAAGCACCAGCACAGCTGAAGGAAACTGCTCCCAAAGATCTGCAGCATGCCAACAGACGGGCTTTGCAGGCACCACAGCAATTCCCTCCGACGCCGGATAAGGATGCCTGATTTCTTTTTCAGCCATGCCCCACCCAGGCTTCTCAGCTCAAATAAATGCCCCTTATCTACAGGGCTGCCTGTTTACTGAAGGCTGCCAAGTGTGGTGACCTGCTCTATGGATATTACTCTCAGCAGGACGTGGCTTAACTCTCCAAACTAATACATCGCAAGACACTGTTGGTAGGAAAGAACAGCCCTCTATCAATAATGAGAAACAGAGTCCTCTGAAGAGTAAAGCTTGCCTGAAGGCCCTCTCTGTGGCCAAAAATGCATGGAAAATTCCCAGTTAGCTAAGTGATCCCAGCAGCAGATTAAGACTACCGGATAATCTACAGTTTGTTTTTCCCCTTGACGGGTTTTCACAGAACCAGAGGAGTGTTGTTTGTTTGGAAAGGAGGTGGGGAGGTCTCTTGTCCAGCCTCCCATTTGGAGCAGAGCTGTCAGTAACACAAGGTCGTGGGGCTGGCTCCATCTTCCCTCTCTTTGTGACCATGCTATCCCTCAGATTGTGCTTAAATACAGCCACGCTTAGTGCAGAGCAGTCGGTCACCCCCTCTGTACATGGTGTTAGGCATCCCAAAAAGCCTGTTCTCAAAGTCCATCAACTGTATTAAACACTCAGACTATACGGATAGGTATAAGCACACACCTGGCCCACCCTGCCTAGACCAGCTAATAACATGTCACTTCTCCCTTCTTTTTAGGTCTCGATCATCTTAGTCCATCTCTGCGTGAATGGAAATTAATCACAAACATTCAAGTGTTTTCAAGTGAGAAGGGGAGGCACTTTGAGTGTCACACTGCTGGCTGCTACACCTGTCTCTTAATTACATATAAAGCGCTTTGATGCTGCTCAGAGCATAAGTATTCAACTACTTATCAATTCAAACTATGAATTATTATGAAATAAAGAAAGGGACACAGCAGGGAGACCTCCAAATCACACTGACTGCAGTCATAAGTAAAAATAAGCGACGCCCAAGCACGGTGTTTTGCTGAGCATGTAGCTGTCCAAGAAGGTGTGTCATGCTTCACGGCCAGCCTGCAGCCCAGGACCTGCACGCCACCCCAAAGCTGAACACAAGCACCATGAAGCAATTCCTGCTTATTGGGACATCTTTGGCTCACAGAGGTGCATTTGGCTACGTGCACTCTTTAAAAATCAACATCGCTGAAACAGGGAACATAAACAAAGGAGGTCAGAATCACCTGCAAGTACTTTACCAATGCAAGATAATTACTACCATTCACTTCAAACAGCAAAAAACCGATTAGCAAGAACTTAGCCAGGAAAGTAGGCAAAAACTCTCCGCTATATATCTGCAAACAGCATCACCAGATTTACAGTTAACATGTGCAGTCATGACCACACTGAGTTAAGATCGCAGGAGCAGGGCATGACACTACCCATGGGGCACCCCTGAACTGAGTGGCCACAGAAGAGACAGCTGCCTGAGCCATGCAATCACATCCCTAATCACAACACACCCAGCAGTCACCTCTGCCATAAAGAGGTATCCAAGGCTCTTGTCATTCATTCGAAAAAGTCTTTCCTCTGTGTGAGGCCACTTAGCGCAAAGCAGTCGCGCTCCTTTAATTTAAGGAGCGCATCCCTGAAGCTACTTCAGGCTTTTCTCCCACAACACAAAGTCCTACGATGCAACGAGGGCAAAAGCCAGTGTGGGAGGTTGTGAGTGCGCAAAGACCAAACTAGAAGGAACCCAAGAAAGAAGCGACTTCTCATCCTCCAAAGCCTTGTCTGCATCCATACTTGCAGATTAGCATCCCGTTGTCAATCAGATAAGCAGGAAGGTCTTCTAAAATGAAGTGTTAGCCTGCTCCCTACTATGGCTGTTCAGCTAGGCCACAGCTCAATACAAGGCAGAGCAGAAGCATGGACTGACCACCGCCTTGCTACTTCACGTATCGCCGTTAGGGGAATCCTTCTAGTAAGCTGTCACTGTTACCCATGGGGCTGTCAAATATGAAGTCCTTGAGAGGGGGCTAGAATGGTCTTGGTTGCAACAGAATGATCTTCTATACACTCAGCCCATTTCAAAAGCCTCCAGTCAGTAACTGTGTCTCTTGACACCTATCCTCCACAGGTAGGACTTCCAATTTCTTTTTAAAGGGCTGGGTTTTTTTTTTCCCAGATTAGAAAGAACATACAAAGATCTTACCTAGCACAAACTTTTTTTCAGGAGAGGCAAAAATTCAGTAATGGAAGAAAAAGGGAAAGGAAAGACTTAAAAAACAGCCTTGGGAACTGTAGGGCAAGAGAAATGAGTTGTCCTTTAGCAAAGCTGTGGTGAAAAAACACTGCTTCCGCAAGGTCACCTAAAAGCAGCGAAGGACTGCAGTGAAGCGCCGAGAGCTCTCCGAGGGCATGAGAACCTCAACTCAAGATGAACTGAGGTTTTTTACTTATTTCCGCTGCTGGGAACAGCCCCCTCCTCATTGCAATGTTAATTTCCAACAAAATATGGAAACAACAACTACCTTGTTAAACTAAATTATTAAACTACCTTATAATAAGACAAGCACAGGCAGGAGCAGTTTCTACGGACAACTGACCGGCTGAGACTTGCCCCTGTAGCCATACCTCACTAGGAGGTTGATGGGAGGCTACAAACTGTTGTAACCTCTTCTTCCCCATGCAGCTAGCGACATTTGCTCAGGCATTTGCTCATTGAGACAGATTATTGCTCTTTAACCTACCTGAGAAACCTTTTTTCCCCCTCTAACACAACCCCAAGATTCTGTGAATCCTTCTCACATTCATATAAATACATATTAGGAAATCTACTTGAAAGTGCTTATGTTGAAATTTGTCTGCAACTCCTTTGTTTAAAGTTCACTAGTGTTTTACAAAGGCTGTCTGCAGTAGCGGTAGAATTGCTCAAGTACAGCTCCTGAAATGTGAAATTAAAAAAACCAACAACAAAACAAGGCCTCTTACTATATCAGCAGGATAATATCTGCATGGGTTTTTTTCTGCGTAAAAAGGAGATTGTTTCTTACATAGTTGTCAATGAATTTTTACAGCATGGGATGACTCTTCTAATAAATAAAAATATTCATTACAGCAGAGATGCACTCAGCAAGCTTCTCTGGACGAACAAACGAGATCATCCTGAAAAAAAACATTGTTTGGCTGAACGCAAGTGTCACTACTAAAATCACCATACCGCGTGGTTTTTTTCCTCAGATGCCTCCTTCCCCTTCAGTATGAATGCATCCAGGACAATTTCTCCCTTTACTGAGTGCTGTGAACGAATTACATTCAGGAGACTTAAGCCACCTAGCCATGGCAATGCTGCTAGTCCACCAGAGAGCACTAACCATGGGCCGTGCTGAGACCAAGACGCCCAAGACTGCTGAAGTCAACTCATGCTTTATAGAGTGAATTCAGTACCTGACATGTTAACAAGTACCAACTCATTTTAATAAGTTTGTTTACATTTCAAGTAAACTAACAAACGTTGATAAAGTTCACTTCATCTCAAAATCACAGAAAACGTTCTGTGAGAACAGTTACAGCTTACAGTTTGACATTAATCCAACTTAGATAAAATAGTATCTGGAATGATTCCACTGATTTCTGCAATTCACTGATAAAAAAACTACTCAAGCAGTAAACAGAAAACAATTATTAATTTTTAACCCTTATCTCAAAATATCTTTTTGAAGTTATTTAACAAAAATAAACAACTCTGTACTTAAAATAAACGATATAAAATTACAACAGCTCTTCACTTGTGAAACCTGTAGTATAATCTGTAGCAAATAAAGTTTTTCACTGGACAGTGAGCCTGGTTACAGACCTGTAAATAAAAGACTAGTGACGAAGTCTATGATACTGCCAGCATCCCAAAGGGAGATCTGCTGAGCTACACTCAATTTTATCATAGAAACATTCACCACAGTAACTCAAGAGACAAAAAAAGTAAATTACCATGGTTCTTCAAAAAAGAGGATACTACGGTTGCTATAGTGAAAAGCAAATATATAACTAACAATTTGTACAAAATACGGGCTGACAAATAGATGATATTTTCAGAGCAAGCATCTCAGAGATTTGGATTTTACCCTTCTGAAAATACATCAAGTGTTGCTACAGAATGAAAGGAAACTGTAAAGTTCAACAAAACTCTACAAGTAAAACAAGTATTTACTTTCAGAAAAAAATGAACATCACTCTAAAGCAGTTGTGGCTGTCCAAATCTGTGACTCTGGAAAGAAAACTGCTTCCTTCCTACATGTGAAGCAACTAAGAATTAACCGATACTTCTCTCTCTTACATGAATTTAAAATACAGTTTTTACGTTTCCGTTGATCCGCTTTAACAGTCAGAAAAGCAAGGGGAGCTGGGAGGAGTTTGACTAGCCAAGCAATGAATGTTCTTGACAAAGCTTTATTCTGGTTTGGTTATTTTGTTTCCTGAATGTAAGTGGCAGAAAGAATGAATGAATTATAATACAGGGATACCAAACTAACTTTTTTTTGACTAAGAGCGACCAAAATACATCATTCTGCTTTTCAGAACAAGCTATTCTAATGCAAAGCTGATCACATTAATGTTGTACTTCATAACAGCCCATGGAGACAAAGCAAATTAACACTTTGGCCTCTTTTGAATATCATCTTCTCTGGGGCCTTGGAAGAAAGCAGAAGTTGTTAACAATTACATGTGGCCTTTACTAATAAAATTATATTAATCTTCTAATGTTAGATTTTGAGATAAAGGCATAGCTTCTTGGTGGCAGAGGTACAGGAAGATACCAAAATAGTTGAGCATATCTTTAACAACAACCACATAGCACAAAATGTTGATGATCTGGCATGTTTTGAACTTATTTTTACTTCAACTCATTTTTAAGTCCAAATGGCTGACAGCGTCTAAAAGCGGTATTAAATGAAGTGCAGCTATGAGTGTAGCATGAATAGGAGATACGATCCTCAAAGTGAAAATCTGAAGAACCTTCTCTTTTTAAACACAGGTTAAAAAAAATTCTATCATACTACATTAACGGAATTTTTATTCAATACACAGCTCTTCTATTTGATGCAGAAGCAGACAAACATACCTCAAAGAAAAAAAACCAAAACAAACACCAGAGTACTTCTCTACCGCTTTAGAATTGATGAACATGCTCCCATTTCTCCTAGACAAAAAAAAAAAAAAAAAAAATTACCAGCAGGAACTCTTAGAAGAGTGCCTTATCAGGAAAGGCCAGCCCGACCACTCGCTATTTCAGTTCTTCCAGCAATGTCTTATTTGTGTGCAATGAGCAATCAGACGCTAGATATCATTAGCGTATGGCATAGTGAATAAATACTACCCACAGGCTGGGGTGGAACAGCAGTGCACAGGCCCAATTGATCTTTGCATGTATTTAAATTACATGTTCTTAAAAGCTTAACACTCTGCCTGGATTCCGCATATCAACCTTACTGCTAGGAAAGTTGCAAGCAACAACAACAACAAAAAAATCCTCTGTATAAAAAAAAAATGCTGTAACACAGGCTTCAAAGAGCAAAGAGCTTCCACACTCCTCTTTATTTCAACAGAGACAATTAGTTAAGGTGCTTTCAGATTCTGCATTGCAGACAGGTTGGCAGAGGTGGCCATTTAATAAGCTCTTAACAGTCTTTAGCGGGTATCTGAGAGCGGTTCCTGAGGCAGAAGCCCCGAAACTGCTAGTTTCTGTAGCGGGGCATCTGTGGAGCAGGGGCTCCCTCTAAGGGGGCTGAGGAGGAGACTGTCATAAGCTGTCCAGCATGCATTCTCTCATTCACCCGAAGTTCACAGCCATCCTGCAGCATCCTTATAGCTATCCTTGCAATGTTTTTAGAGTCGTCAAGTCCACTGTGAGGTCTCCCATCGTAATTCATGCCCAGCTTTTCAAGCATGATTGTCAGCTTGGTCTGGTTCCTAGGAACCTGATGGAGAAAGTGAACCACATTCAAGAATTAGGTTCTGTACCAAGTCTTTTTAATCCAACACAATGCAGTAGAAACATGCAGATTTTAAGTCTACTTAAATCACATACTACTTTCATGTTGCCTTTTGTCAGATTTAACTAGTGATTTAACTTCAAAGAACCTTGGTGAGACAGACACTCTCATTTTCACAGAGGAGACATAGTCAACAGGAGCTTGTCTAGACTCAGGATAATCTCAAGAGCCTCTCACCACTACCAGCACCAGCTCAAGATGTGCCAGTGCTGGCAACGGTGGAAGCCATGGCCTAGCTAGGTTTAACAAGCTCTATAAAAAAGGAATTACCACCCAAAGTGGCATTGCAGAGGGAATCAGGTTATGGTTTTCCTTTTAAATGCTAAGCGATTAAAGAAACACCAGGCTCCTGATTCTCACTGACATCAAGCTTCTGAATGCCTCCAAACACCACAGAAAGAGATCAGTGACACCTATAGCAGCCAATGTTTATGTGGATGACCAACAGCATGAACAGACAAGGAAGCTTAATTGACTTAACCATGCAAAGTGCTACACCAGCAAAACCCGCTTGTCCTCTCTTGATTAACTACTAAATATACTTTTGTGCTTTGAAAAGGTCAAAGAAAAACAAAAAGATAACTTTAAAGGAAAACTTCAGTTTGCTCTCTTGGTCGTGGTGGTTGGGGTGGGGGAACACAGGACATGGCAAGTTCCAGGATATCGCACCATACAACTGGATTTAATAGCTAGGCAAAATGGTGACAACATAGTTGCCAAAACCTGGCAATAGCAACTCCAATAATAACACCCAGGGCAGGGGAGACATACCTGCAGGTTGTGGGATATTCCATGGGAAAGTTACAATACATTCCTTGTCATTAATTTTATCAATTACTATTACTTAACAACAGATTCAATAGCAGCACAGAATAGCTAAACAGAAGCACTGAACAACTATAAATGCTACAACTGTTTGCATTTATTTAAAAAAAAAAAATCACAAAAAGTAAAAAGAAACTGATTCGTTCTAAGTTACAATCTTCATTGCCTTTGATGAAAAACACTCACTGCTCAACAGACAAGGAAAAAGGAAGGTATATTTAAGTTAAAGCTGACAGGACTAACAAGACCCTTCCATGTTCTCACGTTTCCAACAGAAACGGTCATGCAGAGAAGGCACAATAACAGAGGGAGAAATGGAGTAACCCTGTAATATTTGCTCAGCACAAAGTAAAGCTCTTCTCTTATTAAATGTTAACCTCTTTTTTCTAGATGTTACACTTATTATGAAAAAGCCCTTCAAGAGAAGATGGTCAGCTAGGCTGAAATCGCATTCAAACAAATGGTTTAGTGTAGACTGACTAGGAATTTGCTAGAATCTCCAATAACCTATTTTACGGTAATCTGACCATGAAAGAAAGCAGCAATAGGGTCCAGCACTGAACTTGGTATTACTTTTCTCTTGACAATTTGATCCAACTGTAGATAGGTCCTAATCTTTCTCTGTTCCCATTACACTGTCAAAAGTGGAGATATCTGAGGGTAGTGGTGCAAATTAGTTTTGTAGTGTATTACATGAAAACAGGAAAAAATAACTGAAAAATCAATACAGAGTCTTTTCAGCTGAACTACTTCAAGACACAGTTGATCTAAGAGCACCAGTATGACATTTTTAGACAATCCTTCATGGAGCATCTCCTCATTCTTAAAAACAAGATTAAAATCAAAATGCAGACGACTATATGATCTTCAATTAGTAAAGTGAGATCTGGGCATGAAGCACATTTGAAAATCAGGCCCCAGGCAACTAGTTTAAGTACTATAATTTTATACTACACAAGTAACGATGACAAGCACAACAGGCCATTCTAGACTTTTAAACCAAATTTTCCTGCAAGAGAAACAACAATCTGTACAAACCTTATAGAAGTTCCCATATGATTTGCGAATATTGATCCACTTTTTGGCAAAAGAAGGGTATTTGATATGGCTAATGCGGCACTGGATGTTCAAAAATTTACTCATATCCCAAGATCTTAAAAAGTCAAAAGAGAAAACAGAAAAACATTAGTAATATATAATTCAGATGCCCTGCGTTCTACATATTGCACAGCTGTAGCACTAACAGCTGTCTTGTCTTTGTTGGTCAGTAGAAGGAAAACAGTTTAGGAAAAGCTCTTTGCTATAATCATGGTAAAGAATTTTTTAATATGAATTTGTTAATTGTGGGGAAAACAAGTAATGACACGAGCAAGATTTTCACTAGGATGGTTTCAGGTCCAGGATGGTTAAAACAAAAAATAGCACGCCAACTTCTCCACCTACTACATCTACTCCAAAAACTGCCAATAAACTACACACTTACACAGCCCTTGGGGAAGCAAGTGACACCTTAAATTTTCCTGATTACTTGGGTATGCGTGCATCTCTCTACTCAATGTAGGTTATTGAAACAAAACTGCACTTAGTTTTAGGAGAACCAGACCTTTATGGAAAGAAGATGAAACTATAACCCTATGCACTTCTGGCCTGCCTTCCTGAAGGGAACCATCCCAACAAGTCTGTAAGCTTCAAGCTAAAATAAAGCCTTTTTTTCCCCCCTCTCTTGCAGCTGTCTACACAATCTCACCTATATGACAGATTTCACTGCAGCCATTTTCCTTGAGGAATTTCACTGAGGGGATTCCCCTGGAGGGGAATGCCAGACACATTCTAGGCCCAGTAACATAACCAGTCTTGCACCAGTTTTGCTTTAGCATTTTCTTTTTTTAATTCACTGTTGCTTCCAAAGATAGAAACCTAATCATAGGTAAAAAATTAGCCAAATAGCAGTATTTACCACTGTTCCTTAAATGGATTAAAGTTAGAATGACATTATTTTAACTCCTTATTTTTAAGGTGTACACGGATCTAAACCGTACACCTCAAGTCTTGTGTGACAGCTTTTAAATGGCTTCACTGTTCACACTGGACACAACCACATTTTAGTGATACAGGTTCTTCACCAGAAAAGACTGATTTATAGTCATTGTCCAAATCTTCAGGAATTTTGAGAAAAAAGTCTCATGGCCAAAAAAATTTTCCCGCTTGGTAAACTGGATTAGTTAAAAAAGGTTTTGTTATGTATCCATTCATCTCCTACAATACATTATTTTTCAAACCACTCATATTACAGACTATTTATCTGTGTTTTACTTGACAGAAGTGTTAGGAAGTCATACTAAGATCCCCCGTGCTCTTTTTTCATAAACTCGTTTTGTTTCGGGGTTCATCTCCCTTTGGTTTGACACAGTCATTGTAACAGAGTGGCACAGGATTGCCTTTTTAATCCAGCACAGCAGAAGACTTACTCCAGGCAAACAACACGCGTAGCGACATGAAAATGCATCATTCAACTCAACACGGCTAATGTTAAAAACTCTCTGTGCTACTTAAATCCCTCATTCCAAGAGAAGGAGGAAAGCAGGCATGTTAACAGAATAGTAATGTTTCACAACTAAAAAGCAAGCATCACCTACGGAAAAATCCCCTGGCCAGTGCTATAAAAGATAAGGCTCAAACAGTGTCTTTCATTCTACAACAAAGCTAAGATCACAAGAACAATGTTGCATCTGAGATATATCTAGATCTCAAGATCTGTTCACTTTGCAGTCGTTAGGGGACTTGATTTTCCACACAGACCTTGTGAGAGAGCAAGTTCAGGGACTAGTCAATCCCTCACACACAAAGCTTGTCAGAGCTGGGACCCACCAGAGCCACAGCCCTCTAAGCCAAAGCAGAGAGCTTTCCATGCTAGCCGTTTCTCCCTGTTCGATAAACAGCATAATCCATTATTGCTTTCTGGCGAAGTATGCAGGACGTATTGACGGTAACGCTAACACACACAGGACACAACACAACCACCACACATCTCTGAAACCTCGGATTCAGGAGAGCATGGGAGTTGCTTAGAACTGAAATTGCACAATGTTATTTTCAGATATTATGTGCTATATGAAAACAGAGAATTACAACAACAAAAAAGGATAAAGAGTCTGTTCAGCATCATTTAGTTGCATGCAGAAAGCTAGGAAAGAAACAGTGCCATCTAATGGATTTAAGCTTCATTTCAAATTGTTTAGTTCAGCTGTTCTGATTTTCCCGAAAACTAAAATTATAATAAAATGGCAAAATGGCAGTGTCATGATCCACCTTTAACAATACACTCACAAAGATTAAACACCGTTTTGCAGGTTTAGATCATGCTGAAGGTTACATAAGGACATACCCATCTGTCAACATGGAATAGCTATACTTTGTTCCCAGTTCTCGCTGTCTCATCCACTCTATGACATTCTGCAGGACTTGAGGAAATGCATCAGCTTTATCAACAATGTCCTAAGAGAACAAAAAAAACAAAAGTGAGGAACATTTTTTCAGAAAAAAACCAGCATGAAGTGTAAGAATTATATTGGTATATAGGCACTCGCTAAATCACTCGCTAAATTGGCTTCACAAAAGTCTTCACAAACAGATTACACATTAAAATAAGCAGACAATTGGACAGATTTTTCTAAGCTGAAGAAAAGCACCACAAAAGCACCACTAAAAGAGCCAACCTCCAAATGGCATCTATAAAAGGTAACAAGGTTAGACAGCTGTTGAACCTGGATTAAAACCTTGGAGCTTGTTTCCCAGGCTCCTGCTCAAGCCACTTGATCACAAGCCATTGCCACTGTAAGACTCTAAACCCTTTAGAATAAAAATCTTAGAAGAGGAACTGATGCAATTCACAAGGTGCTTTCGTCTGCTAAAGATTAAGTTTCTACACATGGATTACAAAGTGAGTGCTTTTCCCTACAGCTCCGTACAAACACCTAAATGACCAACTTAGTGAAATCAATTCTGTGATAATTGGGACGGGGAAAAAACAAGGATTAAGAGAATAAGCCTTACAGAAAAATTACCATGAAAGATTACCAGTCCGAAAACATCAACACCACATCTCTCTTTTTTCATATTTTTTCCTGAATAAACAAAAGTGTGAATTACCTGGGTGATTCCTGTCAGACTGATGCAGAAGTTTGAAAGCTTGGGATTAATTTCTGGCTTCACGTATTGCTGAAAGGTATCCTCCTGTAATAAGAGAATCAAACACTCAGCCGCAGCACACTACGTAGCAACTTCTTTGGCTTGCCCATAGCTGAAAGGCGATAGCGGCTACCTGCCCTGCTTGAGGCAAAAAGGAGCGTGCACCTCCCCAGCCAATATGAGCACCGTGACTGGCCCTCGTGAGACTCCCAATGGGACGGATGGATGGCTTTCCAACTGGAACACGTCTTTCCTCTCAGCCAGTAGGCACCAAAGAGCAAGGATGGGGATGTAAGAGGGGAGAAGGACAGACTGCAATAAAGGGGAGGATTTGGGAAAAGGAGAGCACGAGTAAGGAAAAAAGAAGTGAGAGGCATGAGCAAAGCAAAGTTTTTTAGGCGGTATCTCTAAAGGCTCACCTGTAGTTCAAGGAAGGCAACGGCCACACATCTCAGAGGCTGCATGCCAGTCATACACCTCTGAATGCCAGCCAGTCGGAGATAAACACAATGACCTCACTCTGGGAAACTGAGCAGTACAAGAGTGAAGACTACATGCAAGTTTCATGGAAAAAATAAAGCCCCAAATCCCTGCTGCTATACAAAACCTTTTGGACAGAGGAAAAAACCACACTGTTTCCTACTATTCTAAAGGTGATAAAACAATCTTTGTCATCTGCACAATCCTCTCTCTGCAGTTAGTCATACACGCAGCTACACTGTAATGTAGCATCACAGTGGCTACTGGAAAGCCTCCTCCTCTTAGAAGTTTTTGATAAATGAACCGTTAGTCAGAGGAGCGTGCACTTCTCCATTTCACTGAGTCACTCAGTTTCAGTTAGACAGCAAGTAGTTTTTCCTAAAAGAAAGCTGTACTGGAACAGAGCACTTGAGGCTGCCAAATGCCTAGGAAGTAAGTTTAAAATCAGGTTACACAGCTGTCAATCTGTCAGGTACATTGTAGAAATAGTCTAGCCCCCCAGGAAGCAGAGTTCACTCAACCCCGCTTTCTAGACCTCTGCATTAGTCACTTCTAGATTGCCTCACACAGGACCACAGAATTTGCTAATTCTTGTTTATGATGAATCCCTTGAGTCCTAGAAATAGCTTTGTGGATCTGTAGAGGGAGTCAACAGCAGGAGCATGATCTATTCCAGATGCTTTAAGAATAGAAAGTTTTGTTTGTATGTAAGAGGAACAGAGGATAGGTCTTTATGAAAAAAAAAAAAGCTATTTTTAATGAAGTTCAGTATCTACCTAAAAACTAATCTAGACTTTCTGAAGCAAAGAAGTTACACTGAAGAACAGCATACCGACACAGTAATTAGATCACTTACTATTTCCAGGGTACGTGTGTTCAGTAAGACAATAGGAAACTCAATTATTTCATGTATGAATTCAGGTGGGTTTCCTTCTTCACATGTTGCTTCAAAGTCAACAACACAGATGTAGTCATAGTAGCTGTCTCCATTAATGGGTTCCTTCTGCATCAGCTTCTGTTTCTTATAATAGTTTTTCAGTCTCTTTTTCAGCACATCTTTCACTCCTCTAAAGAGATAAGGATAGCGACAAAGATCACACTCGCATTTAATTAATTATTTCACCATTGTAGAACTGAAGCTATATTTAACATTTAAATGTTCAGCATTTATTAAGCTCATTTTGAACACCAGAACTTATGAAGTCTGAATTCAACTTTATCATACAGTTAATGCTCCATCATCTGGGATAATGCAGAGGCTGCGATATGCCCCCCCCCGACAACTAGAACATCTAGATCATATCAGTATTTGGGGACAGGCTAGGAAGCACAGTGCAGAGACACTGCAGTCACCTCCAGTTCAGCAAGTCTCAGTAGCCGAAGCCTTTGCAGATTGTTACTAGATGACCTCTGGTCCTGGAAGCAGTACTGCTTCACCTGTACTTCCCTGTGCCCTCTGCCTGAAGCGACTGATACCTGAGGTATTTCTGCATCAGTGGCACAGATAATGCAGAACCCAGCTAAAATGCCCACATTTTAAGTTTGTCTCAATTTAAATTTAAAATTGAGCTTGAGTAACTCAAAGTAAAGTACTCAAGATTTCTGTTGTCAGAAAAGCTTCCTGGTCAAGATCCTGCTTTTCAGGAGGTTTGTGGCCAACACATAAATTCACAGTGGCAAATGATTAAAGTTACTTACCACGTCTTTTCAATACAAACATTATAATATGCAAGTGCAGGTGCCAGAACTGCCTCATACCAGAGCAGAGCTGAATGAACAAGGATAACTTACTCTTCGAAGGAAGTTATTTTTAAAATTACACATTGCAAATGAAATCACAGAAGCCGTTTGTAAGCAAGTGGTATTATCAGAAAAGCAGCCCACTGATCCACAAGTTAAAACTAGAATCAGACTACTAAACCTGCATTTGAGAACATCAGCCTCTTCTGCAAACGCAGATAACTCTTCTTCCACTCTGGTTTATTAATCTAATTTAATTCAATGACCAGTTCATTCAAAGTTGAAACAGTATGGGAGCTGATGGAAGAGAAAATTACCTTTTTCTTCATCAAACCTTTGAAAGAAGTTGAAAGAGGAGATGATCTGCTATCAAAATAACCCCAAGGGAAAGGATAGTGTGTGACAATCTGCTCAATTCATTACATTAGAGGTGATGCACTATTTGTTTCAGGTAAGACATATTCTGACCAACTTAATTGAATATATTGACAAAAGAAGTCTAGCTTAGCTAAAAGAGAAGTTTAAAACTTTCTGCATTTACAACTGAATAAAAAACACAAATAGAAAATTAATAACCTAGGAGGAAACCACAAACACATAATTTACTATTTGAATTCTGCTTTTTTATTTTTAAATCAGAGTAACTGCTGAATAGCTGTACAAATCTAACCTGTTTTACTAAAATAGTTAGTTTAGTTTACTAGTTAGTTTAGTTAGTTTACTAAAACTAAAACTCCTGAGGAGCCAAATTCATTTAACCAAAGGAGGAATTAAAAAAAACCACGCAGCCAGAACATCTGCAGACAGATGGGGTGGAGGTGGCAGGCTGCACTTCCCACCCACACCATTTTTTTTCTCTTATCTTTTTTTTCCTTTTATTCTTTTCAAATGAGTCTCTGTTCCTTCCATTTTTTTCTCTGAACATCCTCTCCACTACAGTCGCCTTCTTCACTAGAAAGCTAGACTTCTCCTTTCAGACTCCATCTTACCTTTCAAATTCCCTCTTCCTCCAAAGCAGTAGCTTCTCACTTTGCTAAATCACCACCACCACCGCTGCTTCCTCATAACTGTTGCCAACAGAAACAATACACTTTGTTTTTCACAGCTGACCACCTTCTCAACATCTCAAATTTGTCTGGCCACAGCAATTTTAAAGGGTCTTGCAGGTCATTTCTGATAGAGCAGGAACAACTCTCTTACATACCTAGCCTTTTCCTCCTCCTCCTCAATTAGCACAAATCCAGTTTATAGTACATTCACCTATTCACATTATTCTATCTCATCTATTCAGATTAGCAAACTCTCCATCTAAAGGTACCTGTCCTCTGCATTGATTAAATTCCGAGCCCTATCACCACAGAGGTTCTAGCCAATATCAGATCTGTACTGGGTACAGTAAATAAAAATACATATGTTCTGAAGTGAGTTTCTATACACTGAAGGTCTGCAACACCACCTGAGAACTCTTGCAGTTCTTCAGACCTATCTTTCCCCCTTGACCAAAAACATGATGAGAAGTAACCTACAGCTACATATTCTTTTGTTTCTTTGCGTTACCAGTTGAGACAGCGCACATTTCTGATAACACATTAAGCAGTATCACATGCAGTAATCCTACAACAAAAGCTGCATCAAGACTGCACATAAAAAAACCCCAGCGTTTGGTGGTATGTCTGCTTTTTACTTTGTGGTGTGTTTTTAAACTTCAAAATAATCATCCCTTATGGCTCTACTGCTCTCAAAGATAAATCAAAAGGTTTACAAATCAGCCTAACCTGGTTTCAAGCTTGAACTCTGCAAGTTTACTTCTGAGCTCATCTCTGGTCATTCTGTTGATATAACCATTGGTTATAGCAATTTCTTTGTAAACTGGATCACTGAAGTCATTCGAACTGGCAGTTGAGTTTTTCCCATTAGTTTCTTGATCACTGATCCTACAATGCTGCCTACCCTAGAAGAAAGAGAAATCAGAAGGTCATTTAAGAAGGCCAAGAAGCTAGAGCATTAAAATTTACAGTTTTGACACCAAAACATCACACCGTTTCACTCATAATCAAACCGAGTGAACTAGCCTACAGATGGGTAAGAAAATCCATACTGATGCCTGCTGTGAAACACCATTTTCCTTCTCACTTTCATAAAAATCAACAGACAGAATAAAGGGATACTAACGCACGTGTCTGAAGTCATGCCAAAGACTAGCTCTAAGGGACAAAACCTGAACGCGTGTCCCAGTTTCAACAGAAGTTAGTTCTCTGGTATGAGCTGGCAAAACCTTGACTGGCAGGAAGAGATTTCTCTCGGTACCTTAATTAACCAGAATCTACACTAACTGAGACATACGGACAGATGACCAATACCGTGCAAAATAAACAAAAAAATAAATTAAGAGGAAAAGCTAAAGGCACTTTGACTCTAAGCAGTTAGTCTCAGCCTTTGTGAGCAGAGCACACGGGGGGGCCGGCCTCCCCCAGGGCGCAGACGGAAGGGCCCGTGGCACCGGCGGCGCCCCCTCGGTAACGCGGCACTCGGCCCGCCAGGGCAGGCCGCGCCGGGCCCGGCCGCGGCGGCCTGGCCCCGGGAACCACCGCGGGCCGGGGCGAAGCGAGGCCTGAGGAAGGCGAGCAGCACGGCCGCCGTGGGGGCGCCGCGGCGCGGCCTTTGCGCATGCGCGGGGGGCAGCGGCGGGCCGGGGGCGCTGGCGCATGCCCGGCGCGGCCAGCACCGCCCGCCCGGCCCCGGCGGGGCCGCCTGGCGCCTCCCGCCGCCCCAGCGCACTCACCGGCGGGCAGGCGGCGAGGGCGGGCGGCGGCGGCGCCTCGTTGGGGGCAGCCTGCGGGCGGTTCTCCTTCTGCTCCTCCATGGCGGCGGCGGAGACGGCGGCCCGTCGGGGGGCGGGGAGAGCGCGGGGCCCGCCCCTGGGCGGTGGGGCGGCCCCGCCGCCGCCTCACGCCGCCGCCTCCCCTCTCGCCGGGCCCCCGCGGGCGCTGTGCTTCGTGAGACCCCAACAGCTGCTCGGCCCCGGCTCCCGCCTACCCCGTCGGGGATAAAAAAATGGTCGTGGGCACGTGCCACGCGTGCCCGGCCTGCCTCACCCCCTGCCTGTCCCGGCGGGCTCAAAGGCAGCCCTGGGTCTCGCCAGCCCTGGGTCCCGCTCCTCTGCGGCAGCACCTCTGCCTTCGTGCTCCTGCCATCGGCCCTCCTGAGCTTTTGCTGAGTAGCCTCCTGGTTTTGGGGTCACAGCAGCTTTCTGGAAGCTCTGGCCATGTTATGGGAAAAACACACTGGACAGACACCTCATTTGTGCTTCCATGTTCCTCTCCTGACTGCACACGGCATCCTGAACACGGATCTGGGACACCCATGGGGTGTGGGTGGCCAGATCCCGGCCACCAGAGCGATTCAGCTGGCCCGCATCCCCTCCCTGCCCAGGGAAGTTGCCTCGTGCTCTTTCCCATATCCCTTAATCCGCAAACAAGTGGGGTGGGGTGGATGGCACCAGACATGTGTGAGCCCTCCGGGTCTTCTCGGCAGGGAGGTGAAGGCAAAGGGAGCAGACCTCTCTGTCCATCATGGGTCAGTTAATTTTCTGCTGGTGCTTCCCACAGCCCTGGAGCGCAGTCTAGGCACATCCTTGATTTCCCTTCTGTTCCTTGGCGATGGAGGCCGACGCATACATGTCACCCACCTGACTGATGCAAGCACCCCAACACCTCCACATCTACCAGCCCCTAAAGAGCCTGGCATCTCCTCTGCCCTGCTGCGGCTGGGGCCCAGCCACCCGCCCACAGTCTCACCTCCTGTCTCGCTCTGGCATGCCAGCATCTTGTTGCAGATACTGCCATCCTGTCCCCTAGACCTGCTGCGCAGCATGGCTGCGTTCGTTGGGGTTGCCATGGAGGTCTGTCTTGTCTTCTCTTCCAGATGAGGGTGGTGATGGAAGTGGGGTCACACACAGCTGCTCGGGGCTGTGTGGGAGGGGACTCACTCCCTACTTTGAATTCACCCTCCTGGCACTCCCACTAACGCCCATATTGGCAAGCAGAGGGCCATCTGCCTTATTGCTCTTGCCTCTGAACAACATGGCACTTGAGCATGGTTTGCAAGGAACCAAGCTTTACAAGAAAGCAAACAACATGGTACCAATGAGAACTGCGAGCTGGCCTCACAAACCCACAAAACACCCTAAACACCGTAGGGAAAAAG
Source organism: Aptenodytes patagonicus (assembly GCF_965638725.1). Classification (NCBI taxonomy): domain Eukaryota; kingdom Metazoa; phylum Chordata; class Aves; order Sphenisciformes; family Spheniscidae; genus Aptenodytes; species Aptenodytes patagonicus. The sequence continues at coordinate 51,561,262 of NC_134952.1, forward strand.
CTGTTCCCCAGAAATCACCTGCTTTGCTGGAGTGGGAAATGGTTCACAGATGTTAATCCAAACAAGGGGCTCCATGCTCAGATTCATTCAATGCCAAATCTCTTGATGATTTTGTGAGTCATTTGCTAACAGTGCTCCTAAAAGCTCTGGCTCCTGGATTCAGAAAACTCCAGATCTACGATTAGGCGCAGACCCTTCCAGAGGCAGGGCCCAAGGAGGCACTGGAACAGGAAAAACAAATCAAACAGCCAGGCCTCTCCTTGAGATCGAGATCACTTTTATTTTCAGTCGTTTTGGCGAGGATGTGTGGGCGAATGTGGGTGTGGTGCATGTATGTCTGGGCATGCATGTGTGTGTGCGCAGAGTCCTGCCCAGTGATGTAGATTATATGAATACCTGCAATTACAGTCCATGAACTGAGCCATGAAGCGCGTGATGAGTGCTACACTGAGGCCCGCTTGCTTGCCTCTTCTTGTGCTTACTGCAGTGCAGCATCTCCACCTCCCCGCACTGCCGTTCCAAGGATGCCAACCCAAGATCCTATCCAAAGGGCACGGGAGGAGCTGAGCTCTGGGATCTGGCTCTGCAGGAGCGAGCCGGTGGGTTTCCACCTCACTTAGTGAGTTCCTAAAGACCATTTGCAGTTCCCTTTAATACAACCGTATCTGTCTCATCACAGTGAGGAGCCCCTACTGCTCTGACAAATTTTAACCACCTCAGAGGTACAAAGGGGAAGGGAACAGGGACCCCATGTAAGCTCTGGTGCTACAGCACAGCCAAGTGCATCTTGGATTCCTGGGAAAGCAGCACCCAAATGCACTATTGAGTTTTCACAGCCACCGTGGAACTGTAGCATGGGGGATGCTGCAAGGGAGATGACCTGTGCTTCCGCAGCCCCCAGTCTCTTCCATCTGATTTGAGAGACCACAAGGCAGGTTAAATCCCAATCTGGTCTCTATTTCTGTTTAACTTCAAAGCTGAATCCCCCAAGCTCAGAGCAGAGACAGAATGCAGAAAGAATAGCATTGCCACGAAAGGAGACTAGTCAAACGCATCCTGGCCTTGTGGCAGTTGGAAACAATCTTATTTCTCTGACCTTTTTGCCTTTAGTCCAGTTAAAGCAGAGGTGTTCCATCACCCAGGACCCTCTGCAGTTGCCAGAGGCCTCCAAGTACCCCTGCAAGCCCTAAGATGAGCTAGATGTGCAGCATCACCGTTCGGGCTCCCTCTCACTCTGCCTCAACAGATTTGTGTGCTGCTTAGGGACATGTAATTTCTCACGTGTTACACAGACCCAGCAGAAGGCAAAGCTATCCTGGGAGTTTCGCTTGGACGGATGCAGGTTTGAATCCCAGGTTTTGCTTCAGAGCATAACACAAGGTACTCCAGGACACGTTCCAGGTGCTTAAAGACCTGCAGTGCAAAGCAACTCGCCAGCTCTGCTTCCAAACCTGTCTGCACCAGTTTCAGTAGGAAATCAACTGGTCAACAAGCAAGGGGTCTGCAAACCAATAAGCAAAACCAGCGCAGTCCTCTCGAGTGAAGTAGGCATCTAGTACCAGGAGCTTCTCCTCCTATTCCAAATGGGTTAAATTCACTGTCAGCTCCATGGGGAGACAATTGATGCCCCAGTCCTTTCTGCCCTCTTCATACACTTTCAGTAAAGGCTGCAGGGTGCTCCGCAGAGGCCTTAGTCATTTCTAACAGTTCAGTAACTCTCCAAGCAGGGACAAGAACAGGAATATAATACATGCTCTGAACTCAGGTATCTCTGCTCTTAGGGCACTGCCTTCAAGCCCTCTTTCCTTGTGGCTTGACTCATGAAAAATGACAGATCCTTCAAAAATATGGGGCCCTCATCCCTGGGGCTCAGGGATGTTAAGTGGGGTCTAACAGGCAGGAGCTCAGTAAAGGGACACAGTGTGCAGAGGACTCCAGGATGCATCCTTAAAAGAGAGCGACAGCAAAATCAAAAGAACTATCAGCCACTTGGCTTGGTTCTCCTGCACAGATCTCCCCCCTGGCAGTCGCAAAGCGGAGACGTTTTTGAACTGCATAGAAAATTAAATGGCTTTTGCATATTAAAAAAATACAGATGAAAACACAGTTACACCAGTTACTAAACAGTGGGCGGATGAGCGATCACCATTTCATATTAAATAGACCCAACTAGACTGATCTCCACACTGCCACACTCCCAGCATTACGGCTTCAGTGCACACAGCATACTGAGTGCCCGCAAAGGCCAGGTAATGCCGTGCTCCTGCTGAGGTGGCATGCCCTGGCAGGAGGGCTGCGGTCCCAAGGAGCAGGCTGTAAGACGTCTGCTCTGTCCTCTCACTCCTTCAATGCTCACGCATTCCAGACCAGATGGGCACACTGGGAAACAGGCCTCCGGCTGGAAAAGGATTCCAGTTTGTGGTTTCTTTACAACGTGGTTTCCACGCAACGTCACAGCAACAATCGCTAGTTTCTTCCTATGGAGAACAGAAAGAGAGAGGTGAATAGCAGCAAAGAGAGGAGGAGGCGGCCACCCAGCACGGGAGGTGACAGTAGGGAATGTTCTAACTTAAGTTCTGGCTATACCAGGGCCCTTCATGTCTCATGGGCAGCAAGACTCAGGACAAGGGAGTTTCCTAGCACTATTCCTGACACCATTCAAAGATCTCACCTCCCTTTCACTCCCTCCAGACACCACAGGAAATTTCTAGTCCCCAATTTATCTACAGCAATACAGAAGCACAATCAATTAATGCTTCTCACTGCCACAAGAAAGGTTCAAATGTCCACTGCCAGAGGCGGCAGGTCAACATATCAAATCTGAACCCAAGCTCTCTCCCCAGCTAGAATGATACCCTGAAGAGATGCAAAGCTGACTGAGCTGCCAGCTATTATTTGGCAGCTTTTACCCCTGAAGGGAGGCACAATGGCTTGATTTCTTCCACCTGGCCCCTGCAATTCCTCACTAGAGTGGATTCTGCCCTGCATTTCCCAGTGTTAAGTTCCCTGCACACAAGGCTAGTATTTGAAGGACCAGAAGCCAGGGGAACGTCACCTGTGCAACAGCAGCAGGTCCCAGCAGGATGCATGTCTCTGTCTTGCACTGGTTGCGGGCCTGGCCAGCCCGCATCCTGGTGGGGACTGCCTGCTGACCAGCATCGCACATCCCAGGTCTGGGGGAAAGGGCCTCTGCCCCATGCCTGCCATCACAGCCCCAAGGGTTAAGAGCTGTACATTACCACAAGCATTTTAAGTCCCTCATCTCTCAGACCTCCGCCAGCATCTGATGAAGGGATCCTGGCTCTGGAAATGCCTGCCTCCTATTTGATTTATGCTCAATCAAATATCTGCATGGAGCAGGACTCATACAGTCCAGTTATCAGGGCTCAGCTGTAGAGCACAAACTGACAGCAGCATCTTAGAAGTCCTCAAAACCACCTAGTCAGGAGAGAAACCAGCACTGTGGTGCCAGTGCTCAGCCTGCCCTTTCCCACATCTGGCCCAGGGGAGAATGGCTGCCCATGAAGCACGGCTGCCAGGGCCAGCACAAGGGGATCAGGGCCAGTTTGTACAACACAGCCACACACTGCTTCACTAGATCTCAGCTCAAAGATGCCTGGGTGGCTTTGCTAGGAGGAGGACCCAGATCTAGGTTTCTGCTGCTCTAGTGGCCACAGTGCATGGAGAGTACTGCAATGGCAACTGCAGAGCATCCAGACGTGGCAGACCATGAGCTGTTGGGGGCTAGTGATAAGGAATGGCAGGTGCCGGGGGCACACTGACTGCCCTTCTTCCATCCCTGTGTGATTACAACACATCCTTACTGCTTCACGGCACAGCGTATGTGAATGCACAAGGCTGGAAACATTTCCAAGCCTGCTTCTCCCACTCTGCCGGCTACCACCCAAGCCTGCTGTGTGGGACACAGCCAACTGTTTTGCAGTGGAGCAATCTTAAAGGCTTGACAGCATCAACCCCCTCCCCAGCAAAGCATTGGCCAACGGCCACAAAACTCACTTGTCCAGGAACAAATCCAGGGAATCCCGCTACAGCTCATTTCAAGAGACTTTCCTCCAAGCAGGTCTGAATTAAATGGTACCAAGAACGTTTTTACATTCATCATGAGATCCAAATGGGTTTTCAACACGCGATCAATGGGTCCACAGAATCCTATCCCCAGTGCTTCCCCTCTGGCCAGTGGCCCTGCCATCTGCAGCAATCGTTTTGCTTCATGCCTTGTTGTTGTCCACAACCTCCAGGTGACTGCATCCACTCCAGCCACAAGGCCCCCACCTGGGAGCTGCCCCCGCCCCACAGCATTTCAGAGTCCAAAGTCCCATCGATCCCTGTCAGCATGCAACTCCACAACTGGAGAGATGGGAGCACTGCAGAGCATCAGCCATGTTCTGCCCGGTGGAAAACCTTTGGCACCAGCACTGACGATTTATCTGGAAGAGGAAAGGATAAAGAAAAAGTAATGTAGCACGAGCAGCAGGGTTCATAGTGCTTGTGGTAAGTAACGTAAGACACACAATTTTCTCTAGGATTCTAAATAGGGAGGGTGAGGTCTTTAAAAGTAACACAGGCGTTTTTGAGAACACAAGTTTCCTGCCAGCAGAGTGACTGTGAAACTGGGACACAGTTGTTAGATGCTGGAGGACAGGAGGACAAGTGCACTGGCATAGCCTGACAGCACAGTACAACAAAAATTGCAGCCTCAGGTTAGAAATGTGCTGTGCCAAGTACACACAAAGGAGGACCAAATGAATAGACAGTCGTGACCTGTGGCTCAGTATCAGGGCAGCTAACTTTGTTTCCTGCCCCAGGTGGGCACTTCACCTTCACACACAGCTCAACAGCTACCCATCACCAAAGCTATTCTCCAGCAGGATGAACATATTTTGGTGGGAGGGTACTGAACAGAGAGAACAGCATCCAAAGCTACTTTCAGATACTGAAGTGAAAGTAATAGGCATCCACATGCACCACAGCAGCAGCCACCAGCAAGACACTCGGCTTGCTCCTCTAAGCTCCCTGCCAAATTCCCTTGTGCCACTCCAAGGAGAGCAGGCCATGGCTGTGTTTCTGTTCTGCAAGAAAACCTATGCATCAAAAAGCCAAGGCACTGCCCGTTTCTGTGAGTGTTGTTCCACATTTGTTCCCACCACAACACAGCTCTGTTTTCCAAGCACATCCCCACTCTGTGGAGTAAAGGACATGTAGGCTATTGATACACAAGAGGGCAGGGCTTCTGTCTGGAGGGCCCTCACCAAGTTGGAGGACTGGGCCAACAACAGTGCTGTGAAATTCAACACGGACAAGTGCATAGCCCTACACCCAGAACAGGACAACCCCATGCTCCTCCACAGCCTAGGGTCCAGCTGGCTCGGGATGTGGTAGAGAACACATTGAACACAAGCCAGCAGTGCATCTTTGTGGCAATGAAAGCCAAGCTGTAATAAGGGAGACTCAGATGGGACAGAAGGAAAAAAGTTCTGCCCCAGGAGAACAGCGTAATTCTAGAGTCCAGAGAGGTGGTTGCACCTCCATTCTTGGCAGTCATCAGTCCTTGCCTATACAAGGTCCCAAGCAACCTGACCTGGCTGTGAGGGTGGCCCTGCTTGGGCAGGGGGTGGACAGAGACCTCCCGAGGTCCCGTCCTACCTAAACCTGGCCATGATTGTATAATCTCCTGATCTGTCCTGCCCGTTATGTGTGTCTTGCATCTGCCACAACACAGCTCAGGAAACACCTCAACCCATTTTACTGTACCTCTTATCCTTTGAGCGGGCTGTCTATATCCACAAATAATTAGAACTGCCCCCAGACTGTGGGGCTGCTACCTTCCAGAAAAAATGCTTAGTGAAGGTATGCTTTATGTAGGCTTTCTGGTGCCTACTGACAGGGGAATGGGGGTCTGCTTTAAGGTCTCACTTGGAACAAGGGCTGACCACAGTAGGAGTGGGGGGGTAAACCAAGGCAACATTAACTCGCTCGCTGCCGTTCTTGGGACAGATGATCTCCGTCAGTCCCTCTGGTCTCGGCTGACTCAGCAGTTCTCCTGTGAATAAGGGAAAAGAATGAAAACATTTAAGCATCAGCAGGGCAGTTTTTCCAATTTTTGCTTTTAGCATGCCTTTCGCCTCCCCCTCACCAAGTAAATGTCCATGACGGATGCAAGTGAGCACTGTAAGAGGGCTTACTGGTCCTGCAACCCAAGCAGGTCTCATCCGTGTAACCATGGTGAATGTCCTGGTGATTACAGCTTGGAGACATGCTGCTCCACACAAACATATCATCTGCCATCTTTCCTGCCTCTGCTTTGAATCACTGCACACAGACTTGAGAGCTCCTTAGGGATTCATAGCATCTAGATGGAGCTTAATGAGACAGAGGTTTTAGGAGTAGGTGTTTTAATTAGGCTTTGGGGGCAGATGGGATCCAGAAGTTTACCTTCAATCTCCATGGAAGGGAAGAAGCTGACCTGTAGCATCGGCAGGATAATTGGTAGACAGATAGAGAAAGCTACAGATAAAAGCCTTATTATTCACATACTACATGTGAATACTACATGGCTGCATACTACAGCCATTCACACCTACAAAGCTACCCAAAAAGCAGCTGTCTTTCAGTTCAAGCAGAAGGATGCTACAAGGACCCTGCCAAGACCACCTTCTTTGGTATGAACCAGAAAGAAGATGGTTTGAACGTGCAACCCTGCCCATTACAGCTGTCTAGACATTGCTCCAGTACTGCGATTTTTGAGCTGGAGCTACCTAGGAGCTGGAGAGACCCTGCTGTTCTGCGATGGCTGGCCAACCACAGGGTGCCTCTTTTAGCTGCCAGAACAACATTTAGAAACAGGTAAAAATACTTGAGAGGATTCCCTAACGCCCCTCTCCCTGGGCGCTTGCCACAGCTGCCATGGGACTGCTGCTGTGTCCTGTCAGGGTTTGGTGCCACACTATACTCTGCTGAGCATGCAGATCCCAGCTCCCAGCTGTCAGCTCTTCCCTAATGGAGGCAATACCAGCTCTGCGAGTCAGTAGCAGCGGGGGGCTCTCCACCACATGGTATCCCTCTGCTAAATGAGTTGCGTCAGCTCCACTGTTCAAGTGCCAAGTTGGCAGCTCCCCACCGCTGGCACCCTTGCAGCATGTAGTCCAGGGCAAGACACAGGTCAGCACAGCGAGAGGGGAAAGACAGGTGCTGAGATGTGCCCAGCTCTGAGGAACACTTTCCCAACAGCTCGCTCAGAGCAACTCAAGTTTCCTCCTGGCTCCACTCCACACATGACTGGCCCCAGCAGGGCAGATTCCCCAGCCATCAACATGCCATCTCCTCAGCGTAATCCAGCCACAGCTTAGACACCCAATAGCACCAGAAGCACCTCTTGATACCAGTCTGGCAGGTAGGGTCTGCTCTCAAAGGCAATATGGGATGGCAGCATCCATGCCCAGCAAGGGCTCAATTCTTCTGCTGAACATGCCCACATTGGTGCCACACAGTCCTACCCGAGGCAGAGGCACCAGGCCACAACTGGCTTGTGCCAGCTAGATCAGTGACTTCCTTTACAGAGGCAGGCTGCAGTCACAGGTCCACACAAAACTCTCTGTACCCATCAATAAAGCAGCCACTGTGAGCTGTCCCCACTTCCACTAAAACACTCAAGACAGATGGTCCTTGGACTCCCGCATTTTGAAATGCACTTGCAATAAATTCCTCTTCTGTTAAACAAAGAACATCAGAAAAATGTCTCCTTGTGTCTAGCTGCAATTGCCAGGCACTCCAGGAAAACCAAAAAAGAAATCACGCTTCGAAGAAGTACTGCCCAGCCTGTGCAGCAATGGCACAACAGTCAGCTCCATCATGCCTGAAGCCCCCCCAAATGTCGCTTCCCTCCTCTCCTCCTCACACTGTTTCTCTTCTCACTTTCATGAAAAAGCAAATCTAAAACCCCTTGGTTTTTCCAAAGCGAGAACACATCATTTGGTATCGTGAAAGCAGAAGGGAGGGCTTGGCAGGGAACACGCACACACACAGTTCCTCTTGAGAGATACCCTACCTCTGGTACCCGTAATTCCAGTTTGCCCCCATGGTCCGCAATTTGAATTCACATTTGGTTTGAATATCTATCCTCGTCTCACACCCATACTCAAACCTGAAGTGGCAGAGCAGCTTTTAAGCCACGCAGACATGTCTCCCAAAACAGAAGAATCGTGATGGTATTTGCAATTCAAAGTTGAAAGTGCAAGGCAGTGTCCTCAATTATGTGAGCTGTCACAAATTGAAAGCAGCATTGCATCCCATCACGCACGTACGCCACAGGGTTCCGTGTCCCAGGGATTCCCAGGTTTCCAACCCCAGGTTGACTTCCAAACTGCAGTATTGCTAACAGTACTGAAAACACCGGCTCTGAAAGATGAGTCATAAAATCAGTGCACCATTATGCGCTTTAAAAACAGGGCTAATATCCATCAGATCTTAAACCAGAGGAGTGCAGTAAGGCTAGTCTGTCTGCTTGAGCCTTCATTCCCATTTCCATCTCCCCACTTCAGGAATCCTTAGATGGAGATTTCTCAAGCACAGGAGATTGCTGCAGGGTAAAACAGATGCCTGATTTGCAGGCAAACCCCTTCCCACAGCTCTTCAGTCAACCCTCCTTTTCTTTATGGCTTTACCTTCCCCTCTAGATTGCCTCTGGGATAAAGCTCACCTCACTCTGTCCCCAGCCCTATCCACACCTTCTCCAGCCCCACTCCCATTTCCTGCTGACATACACGCTGCTCCCCAGAAGAAAGACTTTTCTCACAGTTACTCCATGAGATACATCACGTACCGAGTGGGCAGAAGGCCACCTGTGCATCCTTCCTATTCCTCCCCCTCCCAGCTAAGGGATGCCCCAATGCCTTCCCACCATAGTGTTCTCGTCCCCTTGTCTTTGCAAACTGCTCATCTTTGCTACACAAACTCATCACAGTACTAAACCAGGCATAACTATCTAAATCATGCTTCATATCACATAAAAGCCAGTGCAAATCCCATTGCTATACACAATCTTCAGAGCTGTAACTAACTAGCATTGAGACACTGCTTGGATGCAACTCTCCAGGCCCAGAATCTCTTGGAGGTCTCAGAAACCTCACATTTCTATTCAGAAATTATTCAAACTGCAGAAGATTAGAAATAAAAGTCTTCAGGGCTGCAGCAGGGTGGGAAAGAGGAGATCAAATGAAGTATTGCACCGATACAAAAGAAAAAGCTAAGTACCTGGCATGGGTGGTGTTTTCTTGGTTTAACTGTTAAGTTTACATGTAGCTGCAGCAGCCCATGTCTGCAGCACTTGTTCTGCCCCTATGTGCAGACTAGCCAGTCTGTATTTTGATTGCACATTCCTTCATGAGCATGTCACAAATTTTACTGGAAACCTCAGTTCGGCCTGCCCCCTCTGAACGGTTGCCCTGTAATAGCACACACACAGACCACGAAGCTTATCCTAGTCTCATCGTGGCCTTCGTTTTAATGTTAACTTCCACAGAAGCCACTAAGGTTTTAACCAAAACTCCAACTACTTAGTCTTAAGGCTAAAGACTAACAGTTGAGTTTTTGAAGAACAATCCCATCTTCCAGGAGACAAATGTGCATTACTAAGATTACTCAGGTGATTTAGGACCATGAGCCCTATTTGCAAAGGCACTTTAATGCTGGGTACTTGCTGACCAAGGCCTGATTTTTAGATGCATCAAAGTTCCAGTTCAGGCGATAGCAGAGGGGCACTCACCAAGCCGGGTTAAAAACACCTGCAAACAGACAGCAGATGCTTTAGAAGATACTCCTTGCTGCCTCTCCATTTACAATGGCACAAATGGTGCAGAGGAGTTGCATGTGTCCCATGACCCACCATCCCGGCGTTTTGGCACAGAAACAGGTCTCCACAACCGGGTAAAATGTGCTGTACAGCAAGCTAATGCTGAGACACAAACCGAGACCCTGTCATGAAGCTACCATGGTCGGTTTTGGCTGCAGCGTAAGCTGGTTTGTAAACTCCCCCAGGCAGATGGGTGCAGTGAGTCATGCTGCCTGCACCATTTAAAAGAAACCTCCTACATGTGGGCAGTCACAGGCAAAGGTAGGAACAAACCTTCAGCCATGCCCAAAGCTCTACCAGAAGGGCCTGTTTCCTCTCAGCATTAGCCAGCTCACCCGAAGCAGATATTTCTGTCAGCAAGATGTTCTTCGCTGCCACTGTTTTATCCCAGAACATACACAGGCACAGCCAACTTTGAGCTGCTTGTGCTGGGTTCCTGGGCCAGGCCAATGCTTGCAGCCCGCCAGGATAACTGCATGTGCCAGACAGAGCTCAACTGTGTATTGCCACTCAGTGCACGAGGAAGACATTTCTGCCACCATATATGTCCAGGAACACAGAAAAACATCGGTGTACGATTTTTGGTCAAGTACAGAGTTAGGCACATTTCTCCTTCCGTCCTTGATTTACTGTGATTTGGGGAGGGATGCCTCCCTCAGAGCCCATGCCAGCAATCAGACCCATGCGTGCTGCAAAACACACTTCACTGACCTTTAGGAAATACCCGTGAAATGCCAGATACCCATGACGAATCAGAGAGGTAGGAGGGAGGCTGACAGCAAGAAAAGCAAGTACTTGCAGGAGCGTTCAGTTACTCCACGCTGGCAGCCAGACAAGCCCAGCTGTAAGCCTACTTGGCTGTCTAACAGAGAGAAGGATTTTTGCACGCAGGGAGGAAAATCCCACCCGGACCATTTGCCTTCACACACTTCCCACTGCCATGGCTGTGCTAAGTAGCACAAGGTTCCCTGTTCATGTGTCAACAACTTGCAGCAAGGGCACAGGAGTGAGAGACTCGACTCTGGCCTGCCATGCCATCTCCTTTCTCTCAGAGCTCCCAGGAGAACACATTTGCACAGTAGCAGCCTGATGGTGTTTCTCACTTTCATGCTGTCATTCCTGCTGTCAGGATCTGGGCTCCACTGGGACAACCAGCAAGCATTGGATGAGCAGGACCTCTCTTCAGTCTGCTTGGGACCTTGAAGATACATCGCCCACGCTTCATGACAGGGGCATGAGACAGCTGAAACCAAGCTGCTCCTACATCCTGCCCTGCCTCAGCACTGTCCCACTCACTCTACCCCATGCCTCAGAGCTGCTCCAACCACATACCCACTGTTTTTTGCAGCCCCACTGCTCATTTTATCTCCTACCCCAAAACCCTTCTCACTCTTCCTCCTTGCTGAAGACCTTCAGACACCAACCACTGCAAGTGGGGTTGGCAAGAGATAGACTTTAAATCTTAGCCTCAACTGCTTTTCTGTCAAGCCTCCTTTGACTAATCCTTCCTCATGACATCTCTCTGCACAGCAGCCAGCAGTCATGCCTTCAGAAAAGTAGAGAACAAAACACTTCAACACTGCCTGTGTACCAAAAGCACGTGTCCCATGCTTGGTTTCCAAGAGTAGTCAGAAAGCAGGGCTCACGAGAGCCCCAGAACACCTCTCTACTTCACATGCAATCCTACCCCCTTTCATCCATACAACTGCAAAGAGATCGGGGTTGGAAAAGCTACAGCTTCTCTGCCTGGCTGTTAGTTGTTTTGAGGTTCAACAGCTGGAGCACTTACACAATTAGATCAAACCTGTCACAGAGGCAGGATGAGTTGAATGGCCACGTGCACAGGTTTCCCCCTCTGCTGTAAGCATGGGCAACGTCCTCACACACTGGGACTTTGCAGCCAGCTCTACAGTAGATGAGAAATCTGCTGGCAGTCTTGGCAGAAGCAGGGGGAAGGAGATGGTGTCTCACACCAAGCCTGCTTCTACTCCACACCATTTAAATCTTGTCTTCACCACTCTCTGCTTGGATGAAATGAATGAGTTGCTTCCTGCAAATGTTGCTGTGCACGACGCATAAGCTTATTCTCAACCACTGTGCACAGAAAATACTGCTGTATTGGTATGAATTTTTAATACGCTCCTCACAGCAGTGCCTGCATGTCACACACAAAAATATTCCCCAGGAAGTTAGAACGCTGCACTTCCCTTGGTTTATTTCTGGAGTCCTGAGCGACCTTATCTACCTGGCCTGCTTGGAGCAGGGGACTGGATAGAGACCTCCAAGTTAGGACTTCATTTTTTTTCTCACTGGAGGCTATGCTCCTGGCTGCAAACACAACTAAAATAAAGAAACTGAAAGCAGAGACATCACAAAAGGGAGCAGAGCAGGGTGAAATCCACATTACAAACAGAAAGTTTCATGAGCCTCACATTGCAGTCCCAGTTAAAGGAGCTTAAAACTAGCAAACAAAAAAAAACAACAAAAATCCCAGCCTGTGAAAGTGCCCCAGTGAGAGAGACCACTGTGGAAGAAACCAACAGAGAAGAAAACTGTTGGTAAGCACCGATCACAACAGCAGGCTGGTGAGCAGCGCCACCCATCGGGTACAGCACAAGCTCAGGAACAAATCAGCCTGGGATTAAATGTAGTCAAAAAGGAAAGGGAAGGCTTGAACAAAAAGCAAAGCTTGCTCTGGAAGTGCAGAGTGGGACAGGTGGCCAGTCACAAGGCAAAGGACCAACCTGCAGAGATGAGTCCCCAAGACCAGAAGCTGAGAGCACAGAGAAAAGGATGTGGAGAGCAAGGAAGAGGGTTAGACCTTTCCAAAATTTGCAAAAGGAACTGATGGCAATTTGCCATTTCTCCTTTGAAGTATTCAAGACCAAAAATGTCAGCAGTGACACCTGCCTCAAACATAGAGTAGTCTCCTGTGGGTGGTCAGCTCCACTCCAGGGCATCACAACTGCCAGAGGGGCAGGCTGAGCCTTGGGGCTGCTGGCTGACCCAAGCACTAGACAGCTTTCCAGCTCTTGCATTCACAGCACCAGCTGCCTCTCGAGCCAGCACCTCATCTCTAGGCCTCACAGCTCTGGCTGTGGACATGTATTTAGCTCACCTTGAGTATTTCACCCAGCTGGCTGCATAGGAAAATGTTTTTCCAAGGCTCTTAATTCATGCCAGATGACAGAAACTTGAAACAACCTCCGTGGTGGATCTCTGGAAACAGGCAGGAGTGCTTTTCAGCTTGGAGCTGACAAATCTAGGTCAAGCTTCAGGGCCTAGAGTCGCTGTTCCCCAGGCCAGGAATCTCAGACCCGCTGCAGAAGCCACACTCTGCTCAGCTCAAGCCCAAGCATCTTTCCCCACTGCAGCTGAGATCACCCTGCACTTTACCTCCTACCCAAGCAGCTACCAGACTAATCACCCTGGTGGGAAGCCAGGGGCCGTGCCAAAGGGTAAGGTGCTCTGCAAGGCCTGCCCAGGAGACACAGGGAGACAGATGCTGTACCTGGCAATCACTACCTCTAATTTTAGCCACTCAGGGAAGGGGAGAAGTCACACAAACACCAGCTCCAGACTGGAAGGCTTAAGGGGGTTAAATACCCTCCTCCTTCCCCAAGTCATGACAGGGTCAGCTAGCTCTTAACCCCTCGCTGTCACAGTAGAAGAGGACATTGACATACCTCAGCAGTTGCAAAAGGTCTGGGGAAGCCTTTGGCACTGGACTGAGCGTATCTCTGGGCGGAGAACTTGAGTGGAAAGCATTTTGGATGCTTGACTCAGCAGCTAAAGGAGGGTAATTATTCAAAATGCCAGTTTACATCTCATCCACTAATTTCCCCAACATAAGTTATTTGAGATCATCCCTTACCAGTGTGGCAATACAAGGTTTCCAAGCATAAAACTTGGAAAACTCTATGTTTGTCCCAAAACATTAATTATCTTTTTCTCAGGCACACTGAAGTTAATTATAGTTAGAACTGGAATCCAATTAAGAGCAAAACAAAAAACCCCACACATTCCCCAAACCACACAACTCAGTACTTCCTATCTCCATACTTGCAAACCAGAATGGAGAGAGCAGTAGGAAATCATCAAAACAGCTCCATCAAAATAACTCCAGGGGTAGTCATGAAGCTTTGAGCCCTTCTGTCTCCTTCTGACAGTATGAAATAAGCCACTCAGAGAAATAAAGGATGGTTGACATCTACCTAATTCCTAAGCCAGTGCGTGTAACTGATCTACCATCAGTGTGGCTACACGACGCATGCAACATCTCTCCCCTCTTTCCGCAACTCATGAAATACTGAGCACAGAGAGCATTTGTACCAGGTAACACTGTCATCTCAGCAAGAGACTTGCCATGAGGAGAGAAGGCTGTGACTTTTGGCACCACCACTACTCCCAAAAAGGTGAGAGGGGAGTGAATATGATGCCATTTCTCCAGTCCGTCCCATCAAACTCAATCTATTTCAAATAGTATTTCAGCATGAGTAGCCTCCCTTGTCCAGCTTCATCTCTACCTGTTCTGTCGGGCACTCCATCCTTCTTCTCCCTGTGCAATGGGGAAGGTGGGAGCAAGCCACCTCTGCCCATGAGTGACCAGAGCAGACAGTGGAGAAAGGAAGTGACCACAGGCGACAAATAAACAGCACAGCATAAAGGCTCAAGAAAATGAGAGGGGGCACTGGTGAAAAGCTGAAATAGAAAACAAAGCATCCTCCAAATTGCTGAATATTTTGCTGCCCTTCTAATATCTAAAAAGCTCCTTGAATTGGCAGGTTGCAACGCAGCACTTTCAGACGACTGCAATACAAAGCCATGAAAAATTGATTTGCTTCATTAACATTTTAGGACCTTATTAGCTGGAACGAAATTGACTGTCAAGGCATTTTAAGGGAGAATCACAGTGTAATGAGCTCAATGCGAATTATTCTCATCCCAGAATAGAAACAGGCCTGTCACTGAGTAACCAAGTCCAGAATCCACCTTTTGGTTATTTTTAATTCCACCCCTTCAGCTGTGTCTGCCATGAGTACTTTCTCATTCTGCCAAGGCAAGGCACCAGCTGGAGAGAAAGCTGCAGCCAGCCCTGACCTGTCTGCTCTCACCCAGTAACAGCAAGGCACGAGTGCATGCAGAGCATTCACCCGAATGCTAGACACCACCAGCTGCAGCCAGTCCAAACAGCAACAATTCCCACCAGCCCTGAGCCCACCTTTCCAAACAGTAATTCCAAAGCTATTACGCCCCCATCACAGAGGAGATGCTGAGCCTTCTTTCATCCAGATGATTAGGATGCTGCAGGTCCCACTAAAGGGAAAAGAAGGAGTTTAAAAGAGCTCTCAACGCCATTACTATGATAGATAAAGTTAACAGGCAGGGTTCACCAAGGCCTGCAGGGAGCTACCTGGACTGGTCAGCACCCTGCTAGCTCTGCCTCTCTGTGTTTGGGTCACAACATGTTAATAGCTGGCCACATGAAAAGCCAACCCCTGGAGGGGGGCTTACAAGGCTTAGCCCCGTGGACTTCCAGCCTTACACAACAGATGAGACAGGGCCAAGTCTCAGCCTGCCCCTCTGCTAAATTTAAAGAATTAGGGAAGCCTGCAAGACATTTTTCCTCACAATAGTTTGGCTACGGCATTGCACCCAGAACTGGCTGATCATTTTTCTGCCTGCTCCAACACAAGAACTAGGAAGCCTCAATGCAGGTACTGCGAGGTGCATTCAAAGAAAACCAAAGGAAGCAGTCCAGCACCTGACCCAGGCTGCAGAACTCCCAGCTGCAACACACTGTAGATTCAAGAAGCTCACGAGGGTCCACAAAGAGACTGGACCTGTAACTGGCAAAGTGTCTTTAAGTGTTACTAAAGAGTCAAATCCCTGTGCTGAAGATAGACAAAGGCTGGGAGAACACCTGGGACAAGTTTTTTCCCCAGTTGGCTTGCTCCTTCCCCACAAGATGACCACACATGCCACAACTGAAGGTAGGATCCTGGCTATGCAGCCCCTCTTCTGGAACAAATGTTCAGCAAAGTCCAGCCAGGGAGCAAAAGACCTGCAGTTTCCCTTGTAGTGGCTTTTTACATTCTGCCACAACCACCCTTTTATTTTTTTTTTTTAAATTTACCTGCCTTTTGTCAGCCAAGAAAAAGAAGAACAAACCAAAACACACATGCAAGACATGCGTGTACATGTGCTGCTCAACAGTTTTCCCTGAGATTAAATAAACTCCTTCCTGGGTAAAAGTAACTTGGCTCCATGAGTTGCTGTTGCCTTAGGGCCATTCCAAGGCTTCAGTGTGTTCAGCAAACTGAATTGGAGGGAGCTGTATTTTCAAACTTGCATGGTAAGTACTCTCTTCCAGATCATTTAAGGTGAGATCCATGTGCAATACTCCTCTGTAAAGCTATTTGGGTCACTCTAAAACTCTCTCTGTTCAGCAGGACAACCACAGAGCCCACTTAAGCAAAGGAACAGATTAATTTTTTTTTCCCTTCATTATCATCAACTGGTCTAAGGAGCAAAGTCTAAACACTGTAAGTCCCATTCAGGCTCAAATGTTAAATCAAGTAAGTGTTTTACCTGTTAATTGAACCAACTTGAACTCATCCGTGTTTTAATCTATTAACATGACCTTCTATTGAAGCCACTTTACTGTGGAATTTGATCTATGCACGTACATCACAGAATTTATTCTAGGCTTGTGGTTAATTGGAGTAAAATGCTTCCTTGGTGCTTCTACAAAGCTACCCACTTCCTGCTAGTTAATAACTAACACCACACTACATGCTCACCACAGGTATGGCTTCAGCTGAGTAGGAACCTGCGGGATCACAGAAGTTTCCTTAATTGCAAGGGCATCAGATCTAACTTGCTTCTCTGCATATATTTTTTCCCTTTACACAGAAGTTTCATGAGTACATCCTTAGGTCAAGTGTTTCTTCCTGGTGAGACAGCGTAATGTAGATTTGGGTGAAGTTATATGGCTGAAATCAGAGGAGCAGAGCACTGAGACCAGTGGCCAACTCTCCTCTTGGAGAGGGTACGGCTGGTATCTTCTATAAAAGCATTGCTGGTGGACACGGCAGTCCCCAAGCAGCACTCCACAGAGCTCAGAGCCTGAGTTTCACTATGCCAACAGAGGTGGAGAACTGATTTTTGTTTCAAATCTTCTCCATTTGTTTGGTTTAAAGTATTTTTGTTATAACCAAAATTGCTGTCTTTGAAGTCTGAGTGAGCTGCTGGCTTTGCACTGCTCAATGGTCAAGAACAAAGCTCTGTTTGTCCTTTTACTATTAAGAGCTTTACAAAATCTTTTTCTACTTGTCCCCTTTTCCAGAGGGGATAAGAACTAATCTTTTATATCTTTTTTTTTGCAGTGATTCCTCAGCATTTCAAATCATTTAACCATTCTTCTCTGAATCCTCTCATTCCCTAATATCCAAACAGGTGACAACTAACAGCTGTAAATCAAGGCAATAAGTAGCTTTTGCTTACAAACACCTTTTCCCCATAGGAAAGTGCTTATTTATGGACTTAACATTATAGATTGTTTTACTACCTCTGCTGAAACCAATTCTTACTACTCTCTGTTCTGCCACTGGAATGCCTTCCAAAATGATAAGTCATGCGAGTTCAGAAACAATAGCTTTGCTACTTAACTCCTGCAGAGTTCATTGCCCGCTAAATGCCATCTGGTCGGGGGTTCTCAGTGCCCAAAAATAAACTGCAGCATCCGCCTTTGCTGTTTAAAAATCACTTCTATGGCAGTCACGTTTGCTACTGAAACAGGAAGGAGACCTGGGGGCTGTAAAGAACTCATCAGCCTCCCAGGGAGGCAGCAGCATTGCCAGGAGAACGTTTCACTCCTCCATCATCTCCTCTACCCCCCTGCACCTTCCCAGGAGCTGCCTGCTGCACCATGGGACTCTGGGATAGAGCTGAGCTCCTTCCTGGCCCCCCAACTATTTGTGCTGCAAACCTGTATTACTTCCAGGTTTCCTCCAGGCAGCTTTCTACCAGGTGGATGACTCTGAGGTACTTACTCCCCAGTACCACTGTAACACAAACCTGGCCCCCTCTCCTTCAGATGTTTCACCATCTCATGTGAACTGCAAGCTAGCTGGCTCTCCTCTGGATGTGCCCAGCACCGATCCCCTCAGAGGGATCTGTCTTGGGAAGAAATAACCTGAAAACTTCCCAGGCATTTACTTGTACTGATCAAAAAGGAGAGACTCAGGGAGATCTTAAGCATATAGTCAAGAGACCCCAAAAGCGAGGACAATCGGGACTGGAAAAGCAGGAATTGGCAGGACGCTTCGCTCTCAAGCCATTCAGCGCTGGAGTTCAGACCCCAATGAGGCTTGCTCTGAGGGGAGGTGAAGCAGACACGGCAGCTCAAGAGATGGCTTCTGCCAGAAAAGCGGACAAAATGCTGGCATACAGGAGGAGAAGACAGCACATTTCAGAGCTACTCAGAGATTATGCATTATGTTAAGACAGTGTACTTTCCACAATACAATAGCAGAGCAACCCAAAGAAATAAGGTCAATAGCACACAAACTCACACAAAAGGCCATTACAAGAGAAGCAAAGAGTATCCCCTCCTCTGCTGCGCTTCATCCAGGATCACAGTTTGTTTTGAGATACAGGAGGCCCTGGAGGACCACCAGTGTTTTGGACATAGCAAGTTTAAAGGGGGAGCATGAGCCAGACTGGACTAGAAAGAGCCTTTCCTTCCCTCCACCACCACAGGTTTGCTCTGTGAGAGAAAAATTCAGAGAAAACACAGACCTACTGGCTGCTCCTATTTGCACACGTAAGGATTTTGCATGCTTGGTGCTAATGGAAACATGTCCCACAGCTCTGGACTTTCACCAGCAGCCGCCTGGGAGCCAAACAGAGGCACTGGTGTCCCTTCTCCATCATTTGGTTCCCTCCCACCCCCCTCAGCCTCCTGCATTTTTCTTAAACACACAAGCCAAGAGAACAGTCCTCCAAGCAAGGCAAAGCTTTATTAAAAATGACTTCCGATTAAAAAGGATTTTTAAATCCTTTTGTAGTGATGACCGGATTATCCGCATCATGCTGCATTATGCAACTGGGGATAAAGCAGCACAGAGCAAGTGGCAAAAATGCCATCTCTAGCAGAGCCGCAACTTTGTGGGCAGCTCCCAGTCCCAATACTCACCTGCAAAGCTCAGATGGGGCTGGGCACACTTGGTATAGCCCAGAGAAGCAGAATCATGCGTGAGGCTTGTATGACGCAGCAGCTGCAGAGCAGGGGGTGTTTTGCAACATAGCTTTCAACCAGAGGTGCTGTTTCAGGGGAATACTGCCATTAAATACTTCAGGAAACACAGGTAGGAGTGACAGACCTCTGACCTGGAGCCTGGCCGTGGGTGTGCCATAAAACGCCATACTGGCAATGAACTAGAGGCCAGGCAAGAACCGCACTCAAGCTGCCCAACCTTCCTACAGGGGCCACACTGCCAGCATCCACCCTGCTATCCAAGGGCAGAAGCAGCCACACAGTAAGTCAACAGCCATGCTGCTCAGCTTCCCCTGGCTGGCTTTTAACGGGATGCACATTTTTAGCACCTGCAAAGTGCTGTGCCAGAAATCCAAGTCACAGATTCAGAGTCAGCCTACTGTGCTCCCCAAAGTAACCCATCAAGCAACTCATCACACCCTCGTTTGCCTTTTTAAAATTTTTTTTACTTTTTTTTTTTTTTTTTTTTTAAATCAGATCCCTGTGTGAACCACTAACTTGAGCATGATCTTGCCTTGTTTGGCAACCTTTTCTTAACATTGTGTTTAGCTTCACTGCAGGCACTCAAAAATGTGCATGTGTGTATGTACATAACGTGCTAGGCTCTCTTTTGCTGTAGAAGAAAGATGTGATTTATTTCAAAGAAGGACAAGGAACAAGTTAAAAATAACAGGCAGCTTCAAAAGCTTCATGGTAGTTTTCTGTTACAAAAGACAACAGAGAAAGGTACTTTTTTTCTGATACCAAAGGAAGGTTCCCAAACTTTTCTTTCATCCAAAAAAGTCTTTATTTTGGCTGAGCCTTTGAGGCACAAATACACTGCTTGGGAAAAGAAGCACACAAGACTCAACTCTTAATCATTTATTTCAGCATCTCATCCTAGGAAGGCTCCAAGCTGACTGCAGCAGCCACTTGCTGAGCTGAATTATTTGCCCACGCAAGCATCAGTTAAGATCTTGCCAAAATGCAATAATGATCATCTCAGAGTCTGTAGGGCTCCCTCTGGGCATGCGCATGTTCCTCTGAGAAATTACAAACTTCTCACTTACTAAAGCTGGCATGAAAATGTCACCAATGCTAGGCTTCTGCTTCACCAGCATGAGCAAGACCCCCTGCCCAAAACCCCTGACAGTACAGGTTCAGGTACGCAGATGTGACTGGACCTGTTAGTGAGGACAAAGCACACAGGAGCTCCCCACATAGCCCTCCGGCACTGTCACAGAGCTGGGCAAAAGTACCTGGAGATGACTGAAGTTCCAGAGTGAGGCTCGCATCACCTCCATTTTCACCCACTGAACGTTTCTGCACAACTGTCCACCAGAAGCTTAAAAAAAAGGTAAGAAATAAACTCTTGCTCAGTAGATCTCTGAGATATTGCAGCCAGAAAGCAGTGGCACCTCTTCTCAACATCGCAGTTGTCTGCCTTCACTCCTATCTCAATGTTAAAGCAGGCGTGGGATATTCAGAAACAAGTCAGAAGGCAGCTGAAGCAGAGCAGTCAGCTATATTAAAATATAGCTCACAGCTCCACAGAGCCAGCTTTAACAAAGAAGGAGCTGACTTAAAAAAAAAACAAAACAACAAACCCAAAATATCCAACAGTAAAAAAGTTTGAAAGCTTGAATTATATATTCATGACACCAAGAGCTGAAGGTGCTCCAGCGGGCCATGATTCCAGCAGTGCATTTTCAAGCCTGGGATCATAGAATCATAGAATCATTGAGGTTGGAAAAGACCTCTAAGATCATCGAGTCCAACCGTCGACCCAACACCACCATGCCCACTAAACCATGTCCCTAAGTGCCTCATCTACTCGTCTTTTAAATACCTCCAGGGATGGGGGCTCAACCACTTCCCTGGGCAGCCTGTTCCAATGTTTAACCACTCCTTCAGTCAAGAAATTTTTCCTTACATCCAATCTAAACCTCCCCTGCCGCAACTTGAGGCCATTTCCTCTCGTCCTATCACTTGTTACTTCGGAAAAGAGACCGACACCCACCTCGCTACAACCTCCTGTCAGGTAGTTGCAGAGAGCAATGAGGTCTCCCCTGAGCCTCCTTTTCTCCAGGCTAAACAAGCCCAGTTCCCTCAGCCGCTCCTCATAAGACTTGTTCTCCAGACCCCTCACCAGCCTCGTTGCCCTTCTCTGGACACGCTCCAGCACCTCAACGTCCTTCTTGTAGTGAGGGGCCCAAAACTGAACGCAGTATTCGAGGTGCGGCCTCACCAGTGCTGAGTACAGGGGCACGATCACTTCCCTACTCCTGCTGGCCACACTATTTCTGATACAGAAATACGTATGGATGGTTCAGTCCTGGTCCGTAACAGGGTACAGTGAAAGGAAGTCTGTGTATTAAAGAGATCTGTGAAACCAGAGGCATGACTGGTTCCCCCCCAAACTCCCAACTGCGCATGCAGTTGTATCCCTACTTTGGTGACAGTGAAACACCATCTTCCCTATGCCGTCCTCCTAGAATTTGAATGATGGAGAGTGGGGGAGGTGTGTTAAAACCCATCACCACCGCCACCCACTACACCTCCAAGATGCTGAAAAAGTTAACTGCTATCAGAGCGAAGGGCTTATTTTTAAACAGAGCTCTGAGCCCCAGAGCAAGGTGGGGAGGCCCAGAGACCCTCTGCTGAGCAGACAGGGCTCGAGAGAGCTGAGCAGGACTGCCAGGGGGCCCCGACACAGCACTGGCACAAGCTCAGCATGAGCAGACTGCCCTCAGAGCTCTGAAGCTGCAGCACAGTCACCTTACTTCACAAAAACAAATTTCTTCTTTCGCACTGTAGCCATCACTTAGTGTCCAACCAAAATAGATTTAAGCTGTTCCATAGTAAAAATAACAGCAACCAAGAAATGTTATGTCAGATCACAGGAAGGGGAAGCGCTTTTTTGATAGATTTCCTAAATTTAGCCACTTTGATAAACCAGAGTCATTTGGACGTGAGAGTTTTCCATATCCAGTGCATGCATCGTTATCTGAAGTAAGATCATCAAAATCTCTCTCAGACAAAGAAAGAGCCTGATCAAAAGTAAGATTTAGAGAAACACACATGGAGCTGAAAACTCATCTGGTTACGCAATGCGTGTAAGTAGGCCTGGTGCTTGCTGCTGACTCCCTGGCTTGGAAACCTGCCACCAAGCACATCCGACCCCATCCAGCAGTACTGCCTGTAAAATACAGCCGCACACAGCAAGGGGGTAAGAAGCACCATGCAGCCCAGGAGAGCAAACACACTCAAAACCGTCCGCCTCCTCCCCTCCTTGCAGCAGCACAGACTTATCAGCAGGATAAGTCTGTGCCTCTCTCCCCGCCTGGGATGCCCCAGCAGCATGGGGAGAGGTTCGCCTGCTTGCTCCTCTTTGGACACTGCATGCTGACTTCCTGAAGATGCAGCCCAGATGAGGCTTCCCTAGGAAAGCCAACCCATCCAAAGGACTACTTGGGGACTACTTTTAGCCAGCACTGATCATCCCAGCTCTCACTGCTTGCTCCTGGTCAGGCTGCCCAGTGATGTGGTGGTGCAAGATGGAGTCACTCAAAAGGGGCAACAGTGGGACGGAGGCTGCTTGGCTCAGAGCCCACATTAAGGCAGTGGAGGCCAAGCCAGCAGCTGTACCCTCAACCTACAGTGCTCTTTAAAACCAGTTTGGGCCCAGGAACAGCTCCCCTTCATTGAGTGAAAGTTTGGCACCACACAGCTGTTGCTCAGTCTGACACCAGTTTGTCTGGATTTACAATTCCCCATGCCCTTGGGCAACTCCTGGGTGAGTCTGCAATTTGCAAGATGCCTTCCACACTACAGATCTCATGACTGTGCTGAGCAGCTCAGCTGCCTCCTCACCATCTCTTCTACTCCAGCTCCTATGGGTCCCATCATGACTAAATCCCCCTGCTAAGGAAGGTCATCACTCCTGTGAGCCACTCCCCACATCACATTCAAGGATCACCTCCTTCAAGCTCAGGAGCGATGCATCCCAACAAAGAGGAAGGCAGGCAGAAACGCCAGGAGGCCTGCATGGATGAACAAGGAGCTCCTGGACAAACTCCAACACAAAAAGGAAGCCTACAGAGGGTGGAAGCAAGGACAGGTAGCCTGGGAGGAATACAGAGAAATTGTCCAAGCAGCCAGGGATCAGGTTAGGAATGCTAAAGCCCTGACAGAATTAAATCTGGCCAGGGATGTCAAGCGCAACAAGAAAAGATTCTATAGGTATGTCGGGGATAAAAGGAAGACGAGGGAAAATGTGGGCCCTCTCCGGAACAAAACGGGAGACCTGGTTACCCAGGATATGGAGAAGGCGGAGGTACTCAATGACTTTTTTGCCTCGGTCTTCACCAGCAAGTGCTCAAGCCTCACCGCCCAAGCCGCAGAAGGCAAAGGCGGGGACTGGGAGAACGAAGAGCCGCCCACTGTGGGAGAACATCAGGTTTGAGACCATCCAAGGCACCTGAAGGTGCACAAGTCCATGGGACCCGATGAGATCCATCCACGGGTCCTGAAGGAACCAGCGGATGAAGTTGCTAAGCCACTATCCATCGTATTTGAGAAGTCGTGGCAGTCCGGAGAAGTTCCCACTGACTGGAAAAGGGGAAACATGACCTCCATATTTAAAAAGGGAAAAAAGGAAGACCCAGGGAACTACAGGCCAGTCAGTCTCATGCCCGTGCCTGGCAAGATCATGGAACAGATCCTCCTGGGAGCTATGCTAAGGCACATGGAGGACAGGGAGGTGATTCGAGACAGCCAGCATGGCTTCACCAAGGGCAACTCCTGCCAGACCAACCTAGTGGCCTTCTATGATGGACTCACTACATCAGTGGGCACGGGAAGGGCTACAGATGTCGTCTATCTGGACCTCTGTAAGGCCTTTGACACGGTCCCCCACAACATCCTTCTCTCTAAACTGGAGAGAGATGGATTTGATGGGTGGACTGTCCGGTAGAGGGTGAGGAATTGGTTAGATGGTCGCATCCAGAGGGTAGTGGTCAATGGCTCAATGTCCAGATGGAGGTTGGTGACGAGTGGCATCCCGCAGGGGTCCGTATTGGGACCAGTACTGTTTAATGTCTTCATCGGTGACATAGACAGTGGTATCGAGTGCACCCTCAGCAAGTTTGCAGATGACGCCAAGCTGAGTGGTGCGGTCGACACGCCAGAGGGACGGGATGCCATCCAGAGGGACCTGGACAAGCTGGAGAAGTGGGCCTGGGTGAACCTCATGAGGATCAACAAGGCCAAGTGCAAGGTCCTGCACCTGGGTCGGGACAACCCCCGGTATCAATACAGGCTGGGCGGTGAAGGGATTGAGAGCAGCCCTGCCGACAAGGACTTGGGGGTACTGGTGGATGAAAAGCTGGACATGAGCCAGTAATGTGCACTCGCAGCCCAGAAGGCCAAGCGTATCCTGGGCTGCATCGAAAGAAGCGTGGCCAGCAGGTCGAGGGAGGGGATCCTGCCCCTCTACTCTGCTCTGGTGAGACCCCACCTGGAGCACTGTGCCCAGCTCTGGAGCCCTCAGCACAAGAAAGACACAGACCTGTTGGAGTAGGCCCAGAAGAGGGCCATGAAAATGACCAGGGGGATGGAACACCTCTCCTATGAAGAAAGGCTGAGAGAGTTGGGGTTGTTCAGCCTAGAGAAGAGAAGGCTTCGTGAAGACCTTCTTGCAGCCTGTCAGTACTTAAAGGGGGCTTATAAAAAAGATGGCAGCAGACTTTTTAGCAGGGCCTGTTGCAACAGGACAAGGGGGAATGGCTTTAAACTAAAGGGGGGTAGATTTAGACTAGATACAAGGAAGAAATTTTTTACGCTGAGGGTGGTGAAGCACTGGCACAGGTTTCCCAGAGAGGTGGTGGATGCCCCATCCCTGGAAACATTCCAGGTCAGGTTGGACGGGGCTCTGAGCAACCTGATCTAGTTGAAGATGTCCCTGCCCATGGCAGGGGGGTCGGACTAGATGACCTTTAGAGGTCCCTTCCAACCCAAACTATTCTATGATTCACAGAGAAGAGGATGAGGAATTACAAAAGGGGACATCTAATTTTAGTAGCTGCCCCAAGTTCCCTTTGCTCCCATATAAACAAGGCCCCAGCTGCTCAGCCCTTTTTGAGGAAAACACAAATGAATTGGGCATAAATACCTTGAAACATTCCCTGTCACACATTGCAATAAATACAGCTGCATCTCACTGTCTGTTGAGGACGTAATCCTGAAAAGTGTAATGGTTAGCAATTTGACAGTTATGCTATTTTTCCCCATGATGTAGTAGAGGAGAATGTGTGTACAGGCTAGTGAGTTATACACAGTATAATACAGAGGGAGGGTGGAAAGATACAAATGCAAATATCAGGATGGTCAATGAGATGACTGCTTTTCAGAATGGATCACTATCCCCAGCCATTACCCCATTTTTGGGTCCTTCATTCTTGATTGATCTCAATTTATCTGAGAATTTTAATGAGAGCAATGAAAATGCAACTGTTCAGACACAGCCAACGGGAATGTTGTCATTAGTAAGAGACTGATGTCAGGCAGCCAGTCTCAGACAGAGGTCCCTGCCTCTCCATCCTCCACACCGTATATCCTGTGCCTGTGCATTTCAGCTCTGTACATTGCTAAGTCCTTGCTTTCTAACATCTGTTCAGAGAAAAATTGCTTGCCATCCATACCCAACTGCTGCATCTAAGAAAGAGGCCACAGTGAGTGGAGAAAGGTATTAAATTGTCAGCAACAGAGCTCCACAACAACAGCTAGAGATGCAGCAGAGTGCTGCTGTACCATGTAGCACTCAAGGTCTGTACTGCAGGACAATTCTGCAGTTCTGCTGTGTCCACCATAACGTTTCAGAGGCCACACAACAGAGATGCATGTTTCTTCTGCTGCAGGAAGCTCACCCTCTGCTTGTTGACCATGTAGCAAAGGGCCTTACTAGATGTGAGGACACTTGTTTTGGGGTAGGTCTGGGGCAAAATCAGCCTCTCTAATAGCAGCTCTAGCTGCTGCCAGCCTTGCATTGATACAAAGGCACCAAATGCGTTGCACATGTGTCTCAAAGTCAAGCAAGACCCAATCACTCTGTTCACCTTCAATATTTTTCCACTGTGTGGTTTCATGTGGCAGAAACAGCAACTAGATACATGGGAAGCAAATTAGGTCAAGCACCTCTGTCTCAAGCCAAACCCTGCAGGTTTTGCTGCTGTGGAAACCATGGCCAATTCATTTTTTAGAAAGCTCATCAACAACCCTACCCTGCTACAAGGCAGGATCTGTCCCTTATCACAGGCCACTGCTCACTCTGTATTGCTGGAGAGGAAAATGCCTGCTAAAAATGCAAAGAACATGCTCCAAGAGGAATTCAACACACAGAAATTGAACAGTTACTACGTACAGATCATTCAAGAGAGAAATCTTGAGTGAATTGTGCCACAATCTTGCACTGTTTGGACAAACCCCTACAGTATTAATTTTATCATAATCACAGCATGAGGTCCACAAACCCCTGTCCTACCATTGCTGTACTTTTGTTTGTTTCCTTCCTGTTACACCATAACAGGGAGAGCCTGAAAACTCTACAGAAAGCGATGGGTACCAGATGAAGGAGGAGGGACCTCTCCCAGAATGGTCTGGGAGGTCTGGGCTCCCTCTCATGTAACACAAATAAAAATGCTTATCTAAGCTGGATGCTTGGCAAGCATCACCCTAACACCAGGTAAAGGGGAAGATATGCTGGTATCTCTTTCATAAAGGGCCTTACAGAGATGCACTTAGCCAAGCTTGTGAAACCCCGCTAACAAAAGCCCAGCAGAAAGTCTCCCATCATCTCATCAGCACAATTCAACATAACCTAGATCAACAACAATACAGCTCCTACCTGGAGTATTCAAGCATCACCTGTGAGTCAGCACGTGGTAAAACCCGGCAGGTCTGAACAGGATTTGAGATGCAGCTTTGTTCTGCTCTGAAGGCTACTTGCCTCCATAGTTCAGTTTAGTCTGATCCTCACAAAGTACCAAGGTTAATGGGCTTCCCCACAGAAGCGCCTAGCTCACCTCAAAGCTGTCCTCTGGTTCATGCAGAGCTTGCCATGCTGAACTGTCAATTCAAAATTAATGTTACCTTGTAAAGTCTGTAGGTCCTAGGCAAGTTTCACACCCGTCCCCCAGGAGTCTAACCTAGCCACAGCTAAACTAGTAGTAGGCGTACTCAGTACACCTTTGGGAGAAGCACAGAGCTCTTGAAAATGACCACTGGGGAAAAAACAAATCTGAAATTAAGGTTTTGCTTTAAACCACAACCAACTCAAGCAGGCAAGCACTCCAGCAGTCACAGCTCAGTCTGAACACAGCCTCCATCCACTGGCGATAGGCAAGTTACCCCTAACCACGGCGCCTGCATCAGTCTTAAACCACACTGCCACTGACCACGTTGGCAACCCAATCAGCGCATTCAGGACCAAGCTTTAGCCAGGAAAATACCACAAGTACAATATGACTTAAGCCTCCAGCAGCCTGCCAGGGCAGAACCCATAAGCCCTCAAAGATGGTACAGCTGAACACCCCGAATTAAATTTCACCCAAAGCCAACCAACCAGTTGTTTCACAGGTCTTGAACCCCCCAACCCCAGTTCTTACATCTGGTTCCTAGGAAAGAAACAGCTAGAGGACAAATCTCTCCCAGCTGCTCAGCTGGAACAAAGGCCACATCCACACAGGTGATCTTCCCATTACAGGCTGTAAAATGCATCCACTCAACAGCTTCTAAAAACACCAAGGCCTCCTCACCCTCTGTATGAGGCACAGCTCCTTTACACTGTGGTCACCAGAATCCCATCAGCTCTCCTGCTGTAGGCAAGGATATCACCGTATAGCAGACCAAGGAGGCAGGCTGAGACTCCTACAACCCAGCTGCATTGCTTTCTCAGACCCAGATACATTCTTAGCCAGCCAAAAGCACCAACACATTTTGTTTGGAGCAGCAGGAGTTTGACTGTTATAATTGACACAGTACTTTAAGCACTCCCTCCCCACTCCTCATCCCTACAAGGTGCTCCCTTAAATAGCACATCCTTAAACCGGCATTCCACAAGCTCACCTGAGAAGAGGTGACCTTATTTGGCACCAGCCAGCCTGCTTACTCTCATAGTTGTCCACATCTGTATGGCAAGTGCAAGTACCACAAGCAAGGAGAAGGAGATAAAAGGACGTAACTGATCATCTTGTATTTACCCCCCAGACCACAGTTTTCTTTACTCATCTGCAGAGGTTATTCTTCCTCCAGTCAGGACAGAAGAAAAAAAAAAAAGTAAAAAAAAAATTTGTACTCTGATGACTTGCAAGAATTCAAACCCAACACAGAACTTTTCATTAAATACGTTTTCTCCCTTCTCCCCTGGCAAATTGCTTTCAAGAGCCAAACTAGCCTGCACTATTATTAGCGAATCACTAATTGGAGAGCATGCTAGGCTACCACAGTTACCTGCTTAATACTGCAAATGCAACAAGACGCCACAACATACAGGAGAATTACCTACCAGATGCACTCATATTTTGCTTTTAAACCAATACTTGTTTTTTCACAGCTCTATCCCAATGTCAAGTAACATGTTCACAACATCACCAAAAGGCAACAAAGATTCAGCACTGTTGGTGATTTCCCACCATCCTCTCCTGAGATGCAAAAGGAGTAGGACCTTGCAATATATCTGCATGTGGATCATGCACACGATACATCTCAACCAAACCTACATGGGAAAACTTTTCACACTTAGGTGTTTTTAGAAAGAGGCACCACACCACCAGAAATGCATGCACACAGCAGGAAGCAAAGCACGTTTCATGACATCTGCGTCCACAGCATGCTGAAGCAGAGCACGAATCAGTCCTCATGTAATCAATTGACACTGGAGAGGGGAAAACCTACATCAACGTTTTCTCACCCCTACAATCAGTAGCTTTTAAATTGTTCTCATGCAATGAAACAAAGAATCATTTGGTACTAAGCATCTCTTTTATAGGTCATTTCCAGCAAAGACAAATTTCAGTGACTGTAAAAATAAAAAACACAAACCAAAAAAAAAGTAATGCACTAAAGGCCAAGAACTCTGCTTTGCTTCACTAACCAAACCAAAAAGATCCACTCAACCAAATTTGGTGTTTCCCTGGTTCATTGATGGCAGCTTGAAGTCCAGAGGCCCAAAGCCCAGAGATGACTCCCATGGGGAACGGGGCAGGGCAAGACAAGCTGTTAAGGAACAAACCAGAAGAGTTTTCTTGTACCAGAGCTGACACACCAGGAAACCCTTCCTTTAGCAGAAATGCGCAGTAACTTTTTGCATAAGGAAGACGGTTCCTTCAAACAGTGTTAAATGTGCACATTGCCATCCTAATTTCAAGTAATTTTAGCAAATTCCATATTAGGAGCCTTAAAAAAAAGCCCCCAAACACATACAAAGCAATGCACACAATACAAGGTAACCAGACACTGCAGGCAGCAGGACAGCTTTAAGAAGGCAATTCAAAGCCTCAGCCTCTCTTCTGGCATCCACAGTTGAGTTTGTCCCTCCCATTCCTGTGTCCTCCCAAGCCAGACCATCAGGCACAAGCCCAGCTCTGCGCTGGCTACTCCAGTTCTCCCCAAGAACTGGTTCCCACACCTACACCCCACCAGGCACGGTCCCATGGCAGCCATCCATGCTGCACACCACACTCTTCCTCTGGCAATTTCTCTGCCTCCTCCAAGATCACAAAACGTTTGTTGTCTCTTTCCTGAATGGGTTGTTTAAATTAGAGGATGCCCTACCACAGCCACCAAATAAGAGGACCTCAAATGCTCACCATGCAACACATAGCTTAACACGAAGGAAAATCTCTAAAAATCCCTGGTGGTAAGTAGACTATGTTTCTCCACCATTACATACAGCAAGTCACACCACTCAAGGATGTCAGTTCAGCAGCATAGCTCTTGATGGTAAGCTAAATAATCAGCACTAGAGCTACAGAATCACACTAGCTTCCCCAAGTCCAGCAACTGATCTGTTCTCTTCTCCTCCTGAATCACAGGGCCTCGTTCAGCTTTATCCTGCCACCCAGATCATCCGTGTCCAGTGCTCACGCTGTGCTGAAGTCTTGCCCCACCATCTCTGATTATGCCACAGTACTCCACTGAAACCACAACGTTCAGGAGAGCGTGACAACAACCCCAAGAGCTGCAGCATCTACTTTGAAAGTCAGGCAAAAAAGACTCCACCCTCAACTGGGGAAAATAAAAGGCTGCCAAATGCTAGCATCAGGCTCTGCTACAAGCAGGTGTTGCTCTACTGCAATTGTCTGTAAAAAAAACAATTTACAATTACAATTTAATTACAAAGAACAATTAGATACCTGACATCAGCCTTTCACTGAGAGACAGCTCAGATTTTGGAGCAACTTCTGAGCCCTTCTGACAAAACCAGTCCCACCTGCTCCCTCCTCACCTTGCATGGGACTTGACAGCATGACACATCATGGGATCTTCCACCTCTCCATCTCCTGACTCCATCCCAGCCACCAAGGGAGTTCATGCTCGCTTTTGACTCCAACGCAGGGACAGCGAGCATGGTTCACTTCGAATCACATGAATAAGGTGGCCTAGAATTAGCCCTGCTCTGGCCATGACAGAGTCTCACAGGGGAACTATGCTACAATACCTCCACCTGTACCCCTGAAGGTGACTGGCATATAATCCTTGCTTCTGCTCACCTTCGATGTGGAAGATGGGCAGAGAGAGTAGAGGCTCGTGATCTCCTCCCTGTTCTGATACCTTAGGAAGGGGGCAGCAAGGTAGGTGGGAGATGCGCACTTCCTTTCCGCAGGAGAGCTCTTGCCAGTCCTCCAGCATCTCTCAAAGCTCCCCAATAGCGCTGCAGCGTCCTTTTGGAGAGGGGCTGCTAGGCTCATACACAGTATCTTTGCCCGTGGTTTTCTGTCTGTTGTCACATTTTTAATCTGTGGAAACCCAAATCATCTTGTCTTGCTTGTGACAGTATCTTGCCCATTTTCCGCAACGGACGAAGCCCCTGGCCCCCCTTGTGCCTGCGTTCATACAGGTAGCTTCACATGCAGGAATAAAGGAAAACCACTGGTCAAACACAATCCCCTCCACCCCAAACACCAAAAGGATCACACATCGGATATCAGGACACCTCGTGCAGACCACAGCCTGGAAGAGCCTGGGGTGGCCCAGACCCAGCCTAGTACAGGGCAAGAGGAGACAGCAGCAGAGCAGTTAGCAGGTGCACATGAAGGCAAGCTTGGAAAATCCAGCCACGTTTATCCAAACAAAGCACGTGTCTACTGTCAGACAGATGGCAAACCACCTCCACCCCTCCAATCCCAAGTCACTTAATAGCTTATGGGACATGAACAACCTAAAAGTCCTTCAGTCCAGGGGCTAAAAGAACATCACATACAAAAATCACAGCATTTCACAATGCCTGCGACAACCCAATTGAGGTCTCATCGTCTTGGAGTGGTGAACCATTCTTGTTGGTCACTCCAAGCAGGGATATGCTTTTCTTAGCCCGGCAGGGATACTTTTATTTACATATAGTGCAAATGTAAAAGAAAAAGAATAAAAATTCAACACACCACTTCTCAGCCGAGGAGATGACTGTAGCCTCAAAGCACACTGAGATTCCACTTCAGATGCCAGTTCAGTTACTATTTCACCCAGCTACAAAACTGTTTCAAACACAAAAACTTCCTTAAAAGGACCCTATCAAGGCACTTTTATATCACTTTTATTCACTGTTTGTTTGCAATAAACCCTCAGAAGACTAAATCCAGAATCTCAATTCTTATTAACCATTTCTATGCACACTAGCTTGTTCTTAGAGAATTTCTGTGTGTATTATCAATGGAAGTTATAGAGTGTGTGCATGCAGGACTAAGAGGGAAGGGAAGGAGAGGAAAAGCAAGGATTAATTCTCATCTCGTGAACAACCAAGTCCCCTCTTTGAAGGGGTTTCCAATGAAAATTTTGGATGACCAAAGAATGCACCATCGGTTTCGTGAATGACGACACAGATTGCGCAACCAGACACACAGCCAGACTGCACTTCCATTTTTGAGCACAAATTTGGCAGTGTCTCCACAGAAATATTTCCCTTATTAAGGTCAACAGGCTGCAAAGCAGTTCTTCAGTGCAGTCCTAAAAAGACCACAGCCCTATTTAAGAATGAGCAGCATTGTAATTGCCAGGGATTTCTGCTGGAAGAGCTTGGAAAGAAACATAGACATCTCCCTCGCTACATATTTTCGTAACATTAGACCCATCTCTTTCCTACACCCTGTCAAAAATGACACCAACCACAATTCACTTGCATGAGGGCAAGCTTGGCAACATGACTTTAAACACACACAGCTCCTGATCAACAAAATCAGGAGGAAAAAAAGAGTCTTCAGCTTCACGACTGCCATTTAGGGGCTCCTAAACAGTCTTTTATTCATAAAGCAGATACACAGCAAAGACTATTTTAGATTAAATGCAGACACACAGGCCTCCCCAAGCCAAATCACGGTTCACATTTTTCATACAATCCAGGTCATAGCTGGGCTAGATTTAAGCATCATCCAAGAAGACAACCAGGTTTCTTGATAAATTGCAGCCTTTACTCTTCAGCACTTCCACAGATCAGCCCTGCCTTTGAACCACGTTTGTCTTCTCAACATGCTCTTCCCCCAGCTAGACTCGCATCGTATTTGTGTTAAGACAGTCACCCCCTGCCCCAAGGCAGGGCCACTTGGGATGCTAAGCCCTGTGCCCCTGGCAGCAAGGCCTGGCTTCTCCCCTGGTGTCGGAAAAGCTGCAACCCCCTTTCCACAGGCAGCATCACCCCAGGTAGCTTTTGGAGGCCTGGCACACGAGCCACCGCTCCTCCCCTGCCCAACGATGCACTGCTTACCTGCGCCTCCCCTTCCCAGTACACCCAGCCTGGCTCCCAGGTGAGAGCAATCCTTTCCCACCTCTAAGCCAAATCCAAAGGAAAAGGCCCTTCAATTTCAATGCCCCCCTTATGCTTCCGGACCTGCTCTGACTGTCACTGGTCAGCAAAGATGCCAATCTCATGCAGACAGTCCAGCTCCTCTTCACATTTCATTTTTAAAGCATCATCTACTCACCAGCAAGAAAAAGAGGGTCAGCCACAAAACTTTCACACACAAAAGAAAACAAAACAAAACAAAACAAAAAAAAAAAAAAGAAGATATGTGACTGCAGACCTGAATTATTCACAAGCTAAACCTTCAATAGTCACCCATCACACCTGCACATACAGTTTGCTGTCTTGGCTAATTTTGGTGGGGGTTTTTTTGTTTGGTTGTTTTGGTTTTGTTGGGGTTTTTTTAGGGGTTTTGTGGGTTTTTTTACTTTTCGGGGTTTTTTTTTTGGAAAGCAGATCACATTGCCCCAAGCACCACATCAGCAGCAAGACCCAGCATGCGGATTCCACTTGGCAACTGACACAGCACGGGTTCACCCCCCCCCAGTCCAACGGCTCTTACATAAGCTAGCACAGTTAGAGGGAGATACAATCGACGGAGGGAGCCAGGACGTGGGCTGAGGAGCAAACAGCATCTCCTTATTCTCAAGGTCCAGAGAAAAAAAAGAAAAGAAAAAAAAAAACCACCTCCAAACAAACCCCTGAAACACACCTTATTATTCACATTTGCCTACAAAC
This sequence comes from Aptenodytes patagonicus, assembly GCF_965638725.1. NCBI lineage: Eukaryota > Metazoa > Chordata > Aves > Sphenisciformes > Spheniscidae > Aptenodytes > Aptenodytes patagonicus. The sequence goes on from NC_134952.1 coordinate 51,595,135, forward strand.
CAATTCAGCACCACTGCTTGCTTTAACTCAAATCATACTCCAGTTCCCCCACAATTTCAGGCTACCTGTAAATAAAGAATGTTCCAACGTACTCCCAACATGGGTGTATGTGTGTGTGTGTAAAAAATGCACGTTTCTAGAGTGCTGCTTACAGTCCAGAGTGTGTTTTGATTTCACGCAGATTTACGCACCAAAGCACCTTTCCCATGGCCCCCGCAAGCCCCAGAGAAAACCCAAGCGGAGGAGGGAGGACACAGGTTAGGAGGCAGTACCTGCATACATACAAAGTAAAACAGATGCTGCTGGAAAACACCACCGATAAAATCACGACTTTAGAAGCAACAGCTTTAAAAAGCAGCATGACTAGTCACATTCCAGAGGAGAGAGATTGTGCTTTTTTCGTTAGATGAAGGAGAGAGGAAGGAAAATAAATGCTCTCAAGAATAGCTCCAAAAGGCGCAGACCGGGAATCACTTCTAGGTGAGACACTTAAAACAAAGAAGATGGAGTATCCCTCTCTCTTCAGGGAGGAATGCTTCCTGCTAGAGACAGGGCTCAGATACGAGAAAGCGCTTTTTATACAGGGCTATGGAGACCAACACACCCATTGTCTACCAGCAGGAGCTTTCCTGCATTCAGAGAGGCTGCAGCACAGGCCAGGTTTTGGGGGTGGAGGGTTGAAAGCGGGGGACAGGAGACACCTGCGGTCTTTTAGGCATCTCTATCCATGTTTACAAATAGCTCCAAGGAAGGGGGAGCTGCAGGATAAAGGGAATTAGGAAAAAAAAGCAGTGCCATTCAAAGGAATCAAAGCAAGGAGAAGGACAGGTCAGGGCCTTTTCAACAATGGCACCGCCAATGCTTGGGGCCAAAACCCAAAAAGCAGAGAGAAAAGGCACAGACAAAGGGGGATGTAACACCCCCCTCGTCTCAGAATAGGGTTATTTTAAGCCTGTCTCCCTGGAGCTACCCTAATATTTTCTCTCATGACTCAAGTCACCAGGGAAGGGAGTTAGAACAGAAGAGAAAAAAAAAAAAGAAAAAAGAAAAAAAGAGACAGAGCTAAGCCTAACACCGTAAGACTCCCTTCTAGAAGGGGAAAAGCCCCAGAAGACATGAAAGGCAAGCTGGGCTGTGCCTTACCTGGAAAAGTGTGTGGGTTGGGTGACCCTCTTTTAAGGCACTTTGAACAGAGGACGTGCACAGTGTAGTACAGGCCCGGCCATTCCTGGAGCAGGACATTCAGTTCTTCCACTAAAGGGGTGATAGCTTGCCAAGCTGTCCAGATATTTGGTAGGGATGCATGACTAGCGATAGACAGAGTATCTGGCTGCAGAGCTCCCCTGGCAGGCCGGTAACTCACCACCACGGGCACCTTTCCCCGGTAGGCATAGATCTGGTATTTGCCATCTGACCGCTGAACCACATGGCTGTTAATCTGGACACTGTAGCGTGCAAACAAGCCGGGTGGGAAAATGAATGGAAAGCTATATTCAATCTGCAGCTGCTCGACCACGAAGGACTGTCCGCTCAGATTGGCGCCGTTGATCCACGCCTCCGCATGGGGCACCTCATTTTTCACGTAGCAGGGAAACTTGTACCAAGCGGCCGCCCCATTTAGGGGCTTGCATTTGGGTTTGTTGACACAGTAACAGAGCCCCATCTTTTCCAGCAGCTCCAGGATGAGCTGCAGATCCTCCCGGCTCTGGATGTGGGGCTTAAGAAGGAGACGGATAACGTGGGCAGGGAGGAGGCCATGCAGCAAGAAGCCCTCCACGTAATGATGGAGCTGAGTGGCCCTCAGTTCGTCAATGTGGGTGTCGCTGAGCAGCTTCTGGAGCAGCACGGTGGCGTCCCGCTGGCAGAAGACGTTGAGGATGTCAATGAGCCGCGGCAGGTTGTGGAACACATACTCCCGCAAGGTGAGGTGCTCCTCGAAGTAGAGCAGCTTCCCACTCTCATGCAGGTAGGACAGGGCGCTCTGGAGCCGATCCTCTGTCAGGCCTGCCTGCAAGCCCAACCGGGCAGAGTCCCACCAGCTAAGCCACAGCTGCTGAGCTTGTGGCTGAAAGTGCAGCTCCTCCAGCACTTGCCAGGATTTGGGCAACACCCGGTGCAGGTTCGGGAAGATATCCCGGTGCTCAGCCACTGAGAGGAGCTTGTCCCGCAGGCGACGCACCTGGCAACGGTCCTGGCAGCTGAAAGGCAGCACTGGAGAGAGGATCTGTGGGCGGTGGTTGAGAAGGTACTGAAACTGGGCTTTCTTTCGCCGCAAGTTCTTGTCCGAGACCCCATAAAAGGCAGCGTGCGGGCTGGAGCAGCGCAGGTCAAAGTCCTGTCCCAGAGCCTCATCCACCTGCTGGACCAAGCTCTGGAGACCCTCAGCATCCCTCTTCTCCTGCTGAGCGATCTGGTGATGGATGTCCAGGCACTTCTCCTCCAACTCCCGCTCCGCACAGAGGTCAGCATGGGTTCCCACCATGCACACCACAGCATGGGGCACCTTGGAACCAAGCCAGTGCAAGAAATAGCCCACAGAGGCGTAGAAGTGCTGAGGGACGTAGGCACTCAAATTCACCACCAGCACATACAGGGCTCCAGGAGAGAGGAAGAAAGACTGGATCACATCATAGCTTGGGTCCCCCGCCAGCTCGTACACAATGAATGTCAGGCCCCTCTCTGCATCTGCTGTCCAGTCCATCACCTCAATGCCCTTGCTGCCTCCTGACAGTCCCAGTCCTGATGGTACTTGGGAGGCATCCAGTGGCAGCGACGGTGCTGGGCACAGTGTTTCCCCTTTCACTCGGTGAGAGGGCACGTGAGAAGGGATGTCCTGCCACTCAATGGGGAGATGTTCCAGCTGCTGCGTGGCAGGTACCCGCACTGAGGAAGCATCCTGAGGCTCCGGGAAAGGGCAACACCCAACTGGCACTCTCCCAATGTCCTGCTGCTGCCCAGGGAACCCTCTGGGCTGGGTGCTCCCTGCCTCCAGACTTCCCATATCCTCCCTCTGCCCATCCTCCTCCATGAGGCATCGTCTCAGCAGGGTCTTTCCTGCATCCTTTAGGCCCATGAGGACCAGCTTGAGGCGGGGTTTGAGGGCAGGCTGGGAGTGGGCCAGCTCCTGCTGGTAGGCTGCGATGTAGGGGATGCCTTTCATGCACACCTCGTAGGGGGGCTGGATGAGAGGGTTGTCTTTGATCTTCCACAGGGTGACGCGGGAGAGCTGCCCAAAGCCCTCGGGCAGGATGGCAATCTGGTTGCCTTGCAGGACCAGCTCCTCCAGGCTGTGGAGGAGCACGATGGAGTCAGGCAGGTAGCGGATGCGGTTGTTGTCCAGCCAGAGGGTGCGGAGCTGGCGGAGCTGACAGAGACGAGGGGGCAGCAGGGTGAGCTGGTTGCGGCTCAGGTAGAGCTCCTCCAGACTGGGCAGTGCCAAGATGGCAGCGGGGAACTCCCCCAGCAGATTGGAGGACAGGTTCAACATCTTGAGCCGCTGCAGGCTGCCGAAGCCAGCGGGAAGGGCCCGCAGCCGGTTGCCGTCCAGCATGAGGCTCTCGAGGGCGCTCAGCTGGCAGAGGCTCTCAGGCAGGGCCGCCAGGCCGGTGCCACTCAGCCAGAGGATCTTGAGGCGGCGGAGGGCGGCGATGCCCTCGGGCAGGGCCCCGAGGTGGCGGTTGCCAGAGCAGTCGAGCTCCTCCAGGGCGACCAGCTCCAGCAGCGGGGCGGGGAAGGAGGGCAGCAGGTTGTGGTCGACGTCGAGGGCGCGGAGGTGCCGCAGGCGGCCTAGGCCCTCGGGCAGGTGGCGCAGGCGGTTGAAGCTGAGGTCGAGCTCCTCGAGGCGGCCCAGCTCGGCGAGGCGGGGGGGCAGGCCCGGGCCCTCGGCGCCCAGCTCGTTGTGACTGAGGCTGAGCTTGCGCAGGCCCCGCAGCCCCGCCAGCGCCCCTCCGTCCCCCAGGCCCCGCAGCCGGTTGTGGCTGAGGTCGAGCTCGGCCAGGCGACCCAGGTGGCGCAGGGCGGCGGCGGGCAGGCGGCCCAGCCGGTTGCGCCGCAGGCTGAGCACCCGCAGCCCGCTCAGGGCGGCGCCCACCTCTTCGGGCAGCTCCTCCAGCCCCCGCCCGCTCAGGTTCAGCGCCTCCAGCTCCCCCAGGGCCGCCGCCGCGGGGGGCGGGCGGCGAGGCGCGGCGGCGGCGGCGGCGGGGGGCGGCGGCGGCCCCCCCGGCGGCCCCGCGTCCGGCTCAGGCTCGGGCTCGCCGGGGCCACCCTGCAGCTTCCGTGCGCGCAGGGCGGCGTCGCGCCACAGCCGCACCGCCTTCGGGGGCTCCGTCTGCGCCATGGCCGGGGGAGCGGGCCCCCCGCCCCGCCCTACCTGCCGCCGCCGCTGCTGCTCGCCATGGGCGCGGCCGCGCTGCGCGTCGCCGCCGCCGCCGCCACCACCGCCGCCGCCGCAGCGGGCTTGGGGCTCCCCGCCGCTCCGCGCCGGCACTGCCAGCCGCGCCGCGCCGCCCCGCGCACGTAGCCGCCGCCGCCGCCACCGCCCCGCCGGGGGCGGGACGCGGGCACGGCCCGCCCCGCGCCGCCGGCGGGGGCAGCCTGCCCCGCCAGCGGCGCACCGCCTCCGCGCCGGCGAGAGCCGCCCCTGCCGCGGGGACAGCCGGCGCCGCGGCACCCTGCCCCGGCCTGCCTGGAAACCCCCGTCCGCCGGGCGCCGGCCGCTCCTCCCGGGGAGGAAGGGTCCCCGCCTCCGGCCTGAGCCTCCCAGCCTGCGGCTCCTGCCCCTTGCACCGTCTGGCACGGCCCGAGAGAACGGCCCCGCCGCCTCCCTACGGCCCCTCGGGTGCCCCCGGTGGGGTGAGCCCGCCTGGCGCTGGGAGGCGGTGGTGTGCGCAGCGCTAGCGGTGCCGGCGCATTCCCGGGACCCCGCTGTGTGACAGCAGCCGCCGCCTCGTGGTCTCACCCTGCCCCTGGGCTTGCTGCGAGGTTTGTGAGTCGCTCGCCCCGTGGAGTAACAGCAAAAGCTGTTGTATTGCTGATCTCCGCGTCATTTCTGCACCAGGCAAAGGCTGTTTCTTCATCCAGCCCTGCAAGAAACCGAGATTAACCTTCACAGAATCATAGAATAGTTTGGGTTGGAAGGGACCTCTAAAGGTCATCTAGTCCGACCCCCCTGCCATGGGCAGGGACATCTTCAACTAGATCAGGTTGCTCAGAGCCCCGTCCAACCTGACCTGGAATGTTTCCAGGGATGGGGCATCCACCACCTCTCTGGGCAACCTGTGCCAGTGTTTCACCACCCTCGGCGTAAAAAATTTCTTCCTTGTATCTAGTCTAAATCTACCCCCCTTTAGTTTAAAGCCATTCCCCCTTGTCCTGTCGCAACAGGCCCTGCTAAAAAGTCTGCTGCCATCTTTTTTATAAGCCCCCTTTAAGTACTGACAGGCTGCAAGAAGGTCTCCCCGAAGCCTTCTCTTCTCTAGGCTGAACAACCCCAACTCCCTCAGCCTTTCTTCATAGGAGAGGTGTTCCATCCCCCTGATCATTTTCGTGGCCCTCTTCTGGACCTGCTCCAACAAGTCCGTGTCTTTCTTGTGCTGAGGGCTCCAGAGCTGGACGCAGTGCTCCAGGTGGGGTCTCACCAGAGCAGAGTAGAGGGGCAGAATCCCCTCCCTCGACCTGCTGGCCACGCTTCTTTTCCTTCCCATTAAATAAGTGTGTTTCCGTGTTGGAGGGTGCAAAAGCCTGTGACCCCCTGGTTAGTCAGAGCAACTCTGCCACCTTCCTGCCGTGCTTTGTTTCCTTTGCCCCATACATCTGGCCAGATCCTAAACACTGCTTTCTTCAGGATCCTCAGCCAAGCTTTGCTCCTAGGGCTCAGAGGAACATGCCTGGAAATCTCCACCACTGCTACAGGGGGGAAACAGAGCCGGTTTATGGCGGAGCTGTGAGGCAGACTGACGGAGGCTGTGGACACTCAGATCTCCCGAGTTGCGTGACCTTATCCTTACAAATGCCAGTGATGCACTGTGGCCAATGGTCCAGAGGTTTTAAAATGTCACTGTCTTTGTACAGCACTGAACACACCTGCGTGCTTTGGGGGCCTGAGGACAGTCACTTCCTCTCGCCTTCTCATGTTATAACAGCTACCATTAAAGCATGCTGTAAGCTATTACTTCAGAGCCACGAAGAGGAAGAAAAGCATTTGAATTGAAAAGTGGGCCATGGGGCAATCAGTTTCACAGCCTTTATTCTCTTCTTTATTGTGGAAAGCCCTCACAAGAACTACACCTTCTCTTTTGGATGGCCCTGCACGTCTAACCATGCTCCCACTTGTAGAGAACTGACCCGGTGCGGAGCTGTAGTCACTGCACTAAATTACTAAATTTACTAATTACTAAAACTACAGATCGCAAAGGCTCAGGTTCAGTTCCCGTCTTTCCCATCAGTAACAGACAAGCAAGGGCAAAATCAGCTTTTCAGGCCCTCTGAGTCCTAACAAACCTTCACCAGGTTTCTGCTAAATGCCTTTCTGAGCATGAGGTCACCCCTGGGTAGGGGAAAAAATTGCAGCGTTGGCTGGTAAAGCCAAACAAAGGATGCAAAGCACAGGGAGGAAAGCCCACAGGTCTGGGAGAAAGCATAGCTGTGTGAAGGTAAGAAAGACCCAGCTCCAGGCAGGGTTCAGGAGCTGCCCAAAGCCAGCAGAGGCAGTCCTGGGGTCTGGGCCCATGGTATGGCTCCAGGGCCACCACTTGGGCTTGGGGGAACAGGAATGCAGGGATACTCATGATCCAGGAGGCTCTGCTGAGAGGGACTAAACCTGGGGATAAAGCTCTTCCCATCCTTCCTGCTTGGCTGGTGTCAGATCCTGACTCTGGGAAACAGAGATACTTCATGGCCTCTTGCTAAATTGTGCCCATCTAGAGCTAGTTTCCAGGCTTGCCCTCATTTATTTTCAGAGCATATCTACATTGAGTCAGTACATCTTTTATTTGGGCTAACCCAGTTTCTGTGTCTTTGCCTTTCCTGAAGATCACTGGGGAAGTAGCCCTTCTCTGCATGCCAAAAGGAGCACTCTCCTTCCCCACTTCAAAAGTAGCACATTCAATTCCTCCTGGGGAAAGAGTAATTCTCTTCTCCCACCCTCTTGCCCAATTGCTTGTGATACCAGGTCGATGGTTTGATTTCCAACTCTACATGCAAAGCCACTCAGCCTGTCGTTACCAAAATCATGTTTTTAAAGCAAGATGACGTTTCTAGAAAGAAAAGATCTCTGCAGGGAAAATTGACTCTGGCATCAAATTTGCAGCTAATTTTCTTCCTCCCTGTGCCTTGTGCAGGTAAAGACAGAAAATGCAGCATTGTTATTGGGGGCTACCCACCCCATGACGCCCATGGGCACTGCAGATCCTCTCTGAAGCCAGGGCAGGTTCCCAGTTGTTCTATGATCTACAGCAAGTGTAACCCGAAAGGCTGCCACTGCACTATCCTCTTGCTTCCCACGGGAAAACTGGACAAACCCTTCCATCGGGGACGCTTCAAGCACCTGCTTGACTCAGCCAGCTGAAAAATACTAGGGAGAGAAGCGCTTATCTCCGTTTGCCCGCTACTAGAGGTCATGGCCTGTATTAAACACATCTTTCTGACAGCATGCAAAGACAGCCAGGGAGGAGCTGGCCTAAGCAGGGAAAGTTTTGACTGTCAAAACGCCTATCACAAAATATGCAAAGCAGCAGGAGCTGAGTGCCTCCCCAAGGTAATGAAGAGGGGGAGAAAAGTCATGCAGCACTAGACAAACTTTCATGAGCTCCTGTAGGTGGTGAATGAAGCTAAGCCAGAAAAAACATGATGAACAGCATGCTGGCACAAAGACGTCGCCAGTGCTGCTCGGAAGTTGTCCAAGGAGCAAAGCTCTGGTGCTTTCCCACGAACCTTACCTTTTATCCTACGATACCTGCACGGGTGTGCAAATCTGTGAGTAACTTCAAACAGCCAGGGATGGCGTCTCTTGGCTTCTTCAACACATTCACCACAGTTAAAGCTGCCAGTTGTGAGATACTTTCTGGGGAAAGGGAAGATTTTGTTTCTCAGAAAATGCAGCTTTTGCTACAGAGCTAGATGATCCCTTGTCTTCCCATCTGCTTAGGCAGAAGAGATGTGTTTCTCCAAACAGGACTTCCTCACTTCCTCTTCATTTACTTGTCAGCATAATACAAGTCCATTAAACATGAGCACTAGCACGCGGGATGCTGGTTTTGGAGCCATTTCCTATTTGTTGGAGCTTAAAAATATTCAGAAACCACCCCAAGCCCCTCTCCTAGCTGCTATCAGCTGGGCCTGAGAGGCAGGTGGCTGTAAAATTGCCAGCAATGCTATAAAGCATTTTGTTTAAAAAAAAAGAAAAATAAATGAATCCCATTTCAGTGGATTCCATTATATACCAGAATTACATTTGGAGCTACTAAATAGTGGCCCTGGAAAGTCCTATTGATTGGATTTAATTATTCAGCTGAAGTCTGAGGTGCCTCCACTTTACTGAGCCCTGCAGCTGCATCATTAATAAGATTTCTATCTAAAGCACTTCCCTCCTGGGTCAGGTAAAAGACACTGCGTTACCAATGGTATTTTAGAGCCTGACTCTGGGCTTTGCAAGACAAGAGGTGCAAATGTAATCAGCCACTTGTGACAGGACGTGAACCTAAATCAGCTCAACAGAAGCATCAAGCCACTGCGGCAAGTGGATGCGGGGAGCACTGTGGGCCACTGCAAAGCTTGTGGGCTCTGGCACCAGCACTGAGTGAGGCTGGTATCCCCTCGGGAGAGTCCTTGCCCTCCACACTACCAGACACACAGCCCAGATGGTAAAAAACTCAGGTTCCCGCTTCAGCAGCAATTGAAGAAGCCATGTTTCCAAGGGCTCGGTGGCTGGCCTGGGTACAAGCAATGGGTTGACTGAACGCTTTCAAAGATCTCCCCTATGTTCCTCCTGGACCTTAAGGAGAAATCCTGTAAGGATGAGGAAATTTTGCCCAGAACTGCACTCCCCACGCTCTTTTGCCCACCGTTTCTGCAGGAATGATATGAATCTACCCCAAGGCACACCAAGCCATATACAAATGGTGATGGCAGCACTTGAAGGGATCCTGGACATGCTTTGGGCAGGGGAAAGAGAAGGGTTGGGGTGGACAGCACTGCTGCTTGCCTCGTCTCTCTGGAGGGGAGCAGTGCTTGCTGTACATGTGGGGCAGGAAGGTGGAGGCTTGGGGAAATAGGGGGCTGCAGTGGGATAGGGACCCCCACTCAAAGGTGGGGGTCTGAAGAGGTGCATCCCCAGAACCACTTGGCATCACACCCTGTGAAACCCAGGGCCAGGCCCTACTTCCCCATGGTGTTGAGAAAGAGTGGAACGCACCTCACTCAAAAGAGAGAAGCAGCAATATGTTTTATTTAGGTAGAATAATAATTTGACAGGGTTCAATAAATTCGATGGAATTTAATAAAGTTTAAGAGTGGTTTATGAAGGTTCAAGAAGTTTGATGGCAAGGTTCACTTTATTAATTACTGCATGGAAGAAACATACAAAGGAAAATTGAGTTAGAATTGAGTTAGAATGATTCACAGAGAGACCAGAGACGAAAAGGGTAAGGGAGACCCTCCTGTTGAGTCACGAGGTTCAGAGTGGACCCCCTCGCTTTCTAAACTCCTGATGGAGCTTAGGTGTGGCTAGGTCCGATCTTAGTCTCAGACTTGGACAATGGTTTATGTCTAATGGAATTATCTATACAAAGTTTATAGTAATTAATATTTAATAGCTACATGGATTAGTAATGTTTCATTAGTATTAATTCAGCATGCTGTCAGTCACCAAAGATCTGTCGCTGGTAAAAGGTCTTTCTGCCTCAAGGAGCAACCTTGAGAGGTGTCCCAGCTGAAGGGGAGATCACTGACATGCAGCCACGCTGCCTGGCAGGGAGAGCTCAAAGAAGGCTCACCGAGGCTGTCATATTTATGGGATAAAGTGGTTGGCTGGTAGTCAAATTCCATGCGATGGAAAAGGTATGCATGAGACTCCTTGTACCCATGACTTTCTTTGTTCCTTGATAAATGAGTCTTGGAAAAGCCACTCGCTATTCATGTGTTAATCATGATTGGTGTTCCAAACTCATATGCATCGATGCTCACTGGGTCACTCTACTCCTTTGTGGGTTTTCAGAGAACAGGTTGAAACTAGAGGAGTTCTTGGTCCAGCTACAGCTCAGGCCTTTACCTCCTTTGGAGCCTGTACCAAACTACTGCTAGTTTGGTTAAGGGGTTGAGTGCATCCGTCACACATGGGCAGGTCTCATACTGTGAATCCTAATCTGTTTACTTGTTCCTTTCCAGGCACAGCTTTCATAGAATCACAGAAAGGTTTAGGTTGGAAGGGACCTTTAAAGATCATCCAGTCCAACCCCCCTGCCATGGGCAGGGACATCTTCAACTAGATCAGGTTACTCAGAGCCCCCTCCAACCTGACCTTGAACACTTCCGATGGTGGGGCATCCACAGCTTCTCTGGGCAACCTGTGCCAGTGTCTCACCACCCTCATTGTAAAAAAATTCTTCCTTATGTCCAACCTAAACCTACCCTCTTTCAGTTTAAAACCATTGTCCCTTGTCCTGTCACTACAGGCCCTAGTGAAAAGTCTCTCTCAATCTTTCTTATAAGACCCCTTTATATATTGAAAGGCCTCAATAAGATCTCCCTGGAGCTGTCTCTTCTCCAGGCTGAACAACCCCAACTCTCTCAGCCTTTCTTCATAGGAGAGGTGTTCCAGCCCTTGGATCATTTTTGTGACCCTCCTCTGGACCTGCTCCAACAGGTCTGTGTCTTTCTTGTGCTGAGGGCTCCAGAGCCTGGCACAGTGCTCCAGGTGGGGTCTCACCAGAGCAGAGTAGAGGGGCAGAATCACCTCCCTCGACCTGCTGGCCACGCTTCTTTTGATGCAGCCCAGGATACGGTTTGGTTTCTGGGCTGCGAGCGCACATTGCTGGCTCATGTACAGCTTTTCATCCACCAGTACCCTCAAGTCCTCCTCGGCAGGGCTTTCAGGAAAGGCTGACTCAGAGTGTAGTGTTTCTTACTCAATCATTTTTATGATTTTTTAATGAATTTTTAAGGCCGCCATGAATCCCAAATCTTAAAAAATATTACTTATATATTTTAAAATCTTTCAGGAAGTAGAACAAGTGTTTGCATACCGATACATTTCATAAAAGTGATGCTGTGTGTAACCTTGGTTTATGTGAAATACAGAGAGGGGTAAAGGAATGTGATTAGTTTGCCACTGATGCCACAAAAGCAACTGGTTGGTGAAATATAGACTGGGGGAAGCCAGCAGTGAGCTGAACGAGTGCATACTGACGCTCTGGCCTCTTAAATGTCTTGCAAAGCTTGGGCCTGACAAAGGGGATGTTGTAATTAGCTTGCAAAGTCCTTTCGGGAGTTTTGAATGGAAAGGAGGCTGCGAAGCAGCAGCGATCTAGATTCAGGTGTCAGGGAAGTCTTGCCGAGCTCCCTCAGCGCCTGGCCAAGGCCCATGGCTTCAAAGTCACGGCACGAACAAGAACGGAGCTGGGCACATTTAAGCGGATCTTCATTTACGGCTCCACCAGTCATGGGGATTGATTTCATGCCTACCTCCTCATCACTGGCAGAAAGGTACTTAGGAGCACTAGACCAGATCCCAATTTCTTCTGAATTCCTCTTTTCTGATTTTCTGTGCCCCCCAGTGTTAGACCTGGCCAGCTCTTCTTCAGCACGTCTTCTTCAGCGCGTCACACGGTGCTACGCAAACACTCCCCAAAGCCCTTTCCCTCCCAAACAACTAAAGCAGACCCATTTGCCGGGATGAGGCTGGCTGGCGTTAGCCATATTGACTGCCTCTAACAGGAATTCCTCATCGCCCTCCCCATTCTCCGACCTGTGGCTGCTGCCCCACCAGCGCCGGCAGCCCCAGTACCCGGCGTACTGTGGATTCTCCAGGAACTGCTGCGGTTGCCGTTTTTCCTGTCAATGGAACCTCCCTTGTGCCCACGGATTAAAGTGGAGGTAAGTGGACTGGGGTCTCTCGGTGAACTGAACTGGGGGTCTCTCGGTGAACTGAACTGGGGGTCTCTTGGTGAACTGAACTGGGGGTCTCTCTCTCGGTGAACTGAACTGGGGGTCTCTTGGTGAACTGAACTGGGGGTCCCTCTCTCGGTGAACTGAACTGGGGGTCTCTTGGTGAACTGAACTGGGGGTCCCTCTCTCGGTGAACTGAACTGGGGGTCTCTTGGTGAACTGAACTGGGGGTCCCTCTCTCGGTGAACTGAACTGGGGGTCTCTTGGTGAACTGAACTGGGGGTCCCTCTCTCGGTGAACTGAACTGGGGGTCTCTTGGTGAACTGAACTGGGGGTCCCTCTCTCGGTGAACTGAACTGGGGGTCTCTTGGTGAACTGAACTGGGGGTCCCTCTCTCGGTGAACTGAACTGGGGGTCTCTTGGTGAACTGAACTGGGGGTCTCTCTCTCGGTGAACTGAACTGGGGGTCTCTTGGTGAACTGAACTGGGGGTCCCTCTCTCGGTGAACTGAACTGGGGGTCTCTTGGTGAACTGAACTGGGGGTCCCTCTCTCGGTGAACTGAACTGGGGGTCTCTTGGTGAACTGAACTGGGGGTCCCTCTCTCGGTGAACTGAACTGGGGGTCTCTTGGTGAACTGAACTGGGGGTCCCTCTCTCGGTGAACTGAACTGGGGGTCTCTTGGTGAACTGAACTGGGGGTCCCTCTCTCGGTGAACTGAACTGGGGGTCTCTTGGTGAACTGAACTGGGGGTCCCTCTCTCGGTGAACTGAACTGGGGGTCTCTTGGTGAACTGAACTGGGGGTCCCTCTCTCGGTGAACTGAACTGGGGGTCTCTTGGTGAACTGAACTGGGGGTCCCTCTCTCGGTGAACTGAACTGGGGGTCTCTTGGTGAACTGAACTGGGGGTCCCTCTCTCGGTGAACTGAACTGGGGGTCTCTTGGTGAACTGAACTGGGGGTCCCTCTCTCGGTGAACTGAACTGGGGGTCTCTTGGTGAACTGAACTGGGGGTCCCTCTCTCGGTGAACTGAACTGGGGGTCTCTTGGTGAACTGAACTGGGGGTCCCTCTCTCGGTGAACTGAACTGGGGGTCTCTTGGTGAACTGAACTGGGGGTCCCTCTCTCGGTGAACTGAACTGGGGGTCTCTTGGTGAACTGAACTGGGGGTCCCTCTCTCGGTGAACTGAACTGGGGGTCTCTTGGTGACAGCTGTTGGGGCTTTCTGACTTAAACTGCAGTCTACCCGTAACTGGTGTTTCTGTCCTCCCTGCGCACCAGTAAGCCAGAAGCACTCTGGTCTCATCTTCCCGCTTCACCCCTCCTCACCGGGCGCGGCGGGCTCCGGCATCCCCGGCGGCGACTCGGTTCCCGGGCAGGGCCGGCACCGCCCACGGCTCCGCCCGCCCCGCCCCGCCCCGCCCCGCCCCGCCCCGCCCCGCAGGTGGCGGCCCCCAGGGGGCAGGCGCGAGCCGCTGCCCCGCCGTGGGGCGGGTCCCGGTGAGGCCGCGCCCCCGCCCGCCCCGCCCCGTCCCGCCCCGCCGCCACAGGGCGGGCGTCACGTCCGGGCGCCGCGCATTGGGACTGGCCGGGTGCGGGCGGAAGTGTGGGCGGGGGTTGCCGCCGTTGCCGCAGTGACGGGGGCCGGGAGGGGGGTAGCGGGGGGGCGGAGGAGGGCGAAGATGGCGGCGCCGCCGCGTCGCTCCCAGCACCACCACCACCACCATCACCCGCCGCCGCCGCCCGGGCCGGCCTCGCCGCCGGCCGCCGCCTCGCCGCCGCGCAGCCCCAGCCTGGCACCGGCCGACCTCGCCCCCGTCGCGCAGCGCCACAGCCTGGCCGGCCCCGAAGGCGAGGCTCCCCCCGACGCGGAGCGGCCTCCGGCCCCGGAGTGCTCGGAGGGTGCGGGCGCCGCCGCCCCGGGCCCGCCGCCGGGCTCGGGCAGCAGCTCCAGCAGCTCCTCCTCGTCCTCCTCCTCGTCCGCATCGTCGTCGGTCGCGTCGAGCCCGGCGGCGGAGAGTCCCGATGCGGCGGGCCCGGGCGCGGCGAGCGGGGCCTTCCGCGAGCTGCTGGAGGCCTGCCGCAATGGGGACGTGACGCGCGTGAAGCGCCTGGTGGACACGGGCAACGTGAACGCCAAGGACATGGCGGGCCGCAAGTCCACGCCGCTCCACTTCGCCGCCGGTGGGTACCGGGACCGGGGAGGGGCCGGGGCCGGTCCGGCCTCCCGTTCCCGGCGAGGGCAGTGACAGCGAGTGCGTCGGGGCAGGGAGGGTACAGCTCCCGACCTGGCTTCCCAGGAGTAGCTTCCCTGGCTTCGGGGAGTGGACCTCCAGCATCTCGAGGGGCCGGGAGGACTCAAGCGTAAGCTGAGAGGAGGAGTGTGAGCACACTTCCCCGGCAGCGTTTCGCTGCAGACTGTGGGGAGGCGGCTGTTAAATCTCCCTTTTTTTCCCTCATAAAATGGAAGAAGATCCTTCCTTTGGGTGGAACGAGTGGGAGAGGAGATCCTGGAGGCGTAAGGGAGGTTGTGTGATCGAAAAGTACAGACGTTTTTCTCTGTATTTGACACATAGGCTGCAAACTGGTGCACGTGTGCTTAGGAAGTGAGAAACTGGAATTCAGGACGGAGTTGGCTTGAAGTTAAGGGTTTCACGTGTATTGTAGTAGCTCTTGAAAGTCAGGGACCCCTGTGATGCACGTGGACTTGATAAGAATCAAAGTCGGTGCCTTGTACTTTGTAACTTTTTTTTCTTTTATTTAGGCATAGCTGCTGATGGAGCTCTGCATCTCTTGTGGTCTGAGTGGGCTGGGGAAAGAGGTGAAGTGGAACAGCTGAACTTGATAGAAGTTACACATGTGTCCAGGAGAGAATATACCTCGTAGTGCAGAGAAGACCTGTCACTGTGGTCAGAAATAATGTCATAAAAGCAGTTAACAGTGAGGTCCAACAGTTTACATTAACTGGAAGTAAACATTACCTTCTAGGAAGTATACCTATTACAGGTTAGTGTAGTCCATTAAGAGAACATTTTGTACAGGCCATGGTCTTCTTCACTGGGGGTGCAGGGCACGTGAACTTCATCATAAAAGTAAAACGAGGAAAGTGTTTTAAATCATCAGCCCTAATTTGGGACTTGCACAATTGCTAGGTCTGTGGTCAGGCTGAGGGCTTTCTGATGCGTGCCACAGTGTTACGGGACTGGACCTTATGTAGTAAGGGGCATAGATCTTGTCTGAGCTCTAAGTGGTGCACTAGTACACATAAATTAAGATAATTAGCAAGACTGTATTGAGTGATCGATATTTAAATGCTGGCGTATGGCTCTAAAGCACTGTGCTGAAATCGATAATAAAAACGTTTTACGGCACAGTGCTGCCTGGAAGTGGTGTTCAATTTATCAGTCAGATACTACTCTCAGAGATTGTATGGGTTTGTTTTCATTTTCAAAGTATGAGTGGCATTTCATGATGCCCTTAAGGGAACTTTTGGTCCTGAGCCGTTTCCTTCTCATTCTTCTCTGATCCCTGAGCTCTATCAGTAAAGCATGACCGACCTTAGGCAAGTGGAGTTTAAAACACAGTGAACTTTTGGAGTATGGAGATGGACTTAATTTTAGTGAACCCTGAAACATAATGCTGGTGCAACTGCATGTGTGCACATGAAGTTCTTAATGTTTTGGAAGGCTCGTCTTGAGTCTGCTCTGCTTGTTTTGGATTCAGACTTAAAATTAGACCTTGCTGCTTCCCCTTAAACTCCGAGATCTCAGCTTGTAACTTCAGTGCTGGTACAAACTCCAGTGCTGAAGCTGCAGTGGTAACTTCTACTTTGATTAGAGAAGAAGTGGACAAAACTTACTTAAGGGGATAAGGCTTTGAAAGTTGATAGCGTCAATAAGATGTTACTGTAATAGCAATGGAAGGTGCTTCCTTGTAACATGAGGAAAACAGCAGATGAAGTTCTCATACCTAACAAATTCCTATATCTATTTTTCTAGATTTAAAGACTTTCCTTAGCTACCATACATATTTTATCTCAAATCACTGCAGTATGTCTGGTCCAAAGGGATTTGACATGTAATAGCATTAGGCAGATTTCTTATTACGGAGATCTTGGGATCCTGCATTTGGAAAGGCCTGTAAGCACGTTGTTTGAATGCAGCTGATCTTAGGCAGTATGTGTCTGCTAGTGATGCAGTGTGTTGATTTGATCTCCTCCTTTGTGGGCAAAAGGAGAAATAAAACTTGTTTGCTTATGAGCATAGGAGTCTGCTGTGTATATGAAGCTGTGCTATGGATAATAGCTCATGTTTTATGAGCCATACCTAAGTGTGGGTTGTATGGCCTTCACTAGGGGAATGGGAGTTGGAGAGTGCAATATACAATGTTTTAAACTGCTTTCAAACCTCTTGAAGCTAAACTCTTAAATGACAAGAGAGAGAGTTCCACTTCTGATCTTGTGGTTTGTGATAGAGGAGTTCTTTTCTTCTAATTTTTTCTTCATTTCCCAATTTTGGGGGTAGCTGGATTCTCCACCCCCCCCCCAACCCCCCGTGGTACTTTACTTCTCCCTAGCTCAGTCTGGTTTTCTCAGATGTCCTTTTTGGCAACAATGCCAGGCAGTTAAGTTACTCTTTCTGTAATAGGGAAGGACAACTTCCCTAGTTCTAGTTTCTTGTAAAAAGCACTAAGTTCAGGTTTCCTTAAGCTTTGTGAGGTTTCTAGTTTCAAAATCACCTTTATCTCCTTTCTCATGGCAGAAGGAAGATAAAAGGGGTGACTTCTGAGAGCATTCGGAGTCCTTAGAACGTATGTAAGGTGGGGATAAGGTGAGAACTGAAATCTCTGTAATCAATTATTTAAAAAGTTAGGGATAGATCTAAATCTGTTTCTAGAAGTTGGAGTCATATGTCCGTTATCCACTTCCAGATAAAATGTGCACAGCCACGTCAAGTTGAAGCAACAGTGTTATCCAGGTTTTCTTTATCTGGGATATCTGAATTGTCAATTGATCTGAATGAAGGGGAATCGGTTCTTCAACTCTGTGTTGAAATGTCAGCTAGTGTGCTGAATAATTCTGACCTGCTTTGGTTAGCTATTAGTAAGGCAGAAATTAATATTGAGGCCATATCAGGGTGATAGAGACCTCTCTTGTCAAGCAGGAAGAGGTTGAACAAAGGATCATTTTCCTTTCATCCTCCAACTGAACTGTTATTCTAGCAGAGCCTCTCTTGAAATTCTGAATGTCTTTCAGGATGTGTGGTGTTCAGCTTTTCCTTTGCAAGTGATTTGAAGGATTCTTCTATAGAGGTACACATGCTTGGAAAGAGGAAAACTCAGTAGTGTCTCAGCTGCTATGTGGATTGCAGGATATTTGGGTCTCTGGTACCAGTGCAGGCTTTGGATATCGTCCATCAGCACCCAAGAATCAGAGTAAGAAGCAGATTCTAAAGACTTGAAAGTGATTGAGTGACTTTAAAATGCAAAAAAGAAATTAAGTGGAGGTATTAATGTACTCATAGCTTTTGCATTCAGTTTTTTCAATGAAAACTGGCTTGCTTATAACTAAAAAAAAAATTAAAAAAGCAACTGTGCTAGGCATGAACAAAGGTATGTTTGGCTCAAGGTTTTATCCGTACTGGTGGCCAAAAGCAGATGCCTAGGGAAGAGTTATACGCTTGCCCTCTTCATATATAATACTTCTCTGAGTACCCTTCCTGCAGTTTGTAGCTCAGCAACTGTTTGAGCAAGACCCAGTTTCTACATGTTAGTAGAAGCTCATCCTGTGGTAAGGAGTTCCACTGAATAATTGGACTGTTAACTTGTATTAAAAGTAACTTGCTTCCTCTTGTATTTTCCACCCTCTTCACTGGAATATCCTGTGTTCTGCTTAATGGTTCTCTTCTTCAAACTGTATTGAATGAGACAAACTATTCCACTCCCTTGCCCTTCCACTGTACTCCTTTGATCTAAAGATGTTACCTCTTTTTCCTTGAGAAAGATCTTAACTGTCATTGTTGATTTCACCAGATTATGAACGTTTTTGCTGTATTATATGCCCCTCACTAGTTGAAAAATTTTGTTATGCCTATGCTGTCTGTTCTTGTAAACTGGCTTGATAATCCTGCTTTTGGTGATGTTGTTGTCACATAGTTGACAAAATACCTTTTTATCCAGCATAACCAAATGAGTTGGTGGTTCTGTGTGTATGTGAGAGGTAGATTCCCCCCCTTTGGGGAATGCTACTGACTTTTTTTTTTTTTTTTTTGAATGGTTGGATGATTTCAGTCTATGTGATAATGTCACATTTTAGGTATACTTTGCATGGGGTAGAGTGGGACTTTACTCAGCCTACATATTTTCTGTGAATCATTGTGTGGTTTGTGGGGGGGTGCCTGTATTGGTCCATTGTGTTTGAAGCAGGTTGGCAGTGGTGCTTTCATGGCTCTCTTTTTGTATGTCGTCCTCCATTTATAGGACTCACATACCAAGGCTGGCTTTCCAAGACTTCTCTACCTTTAATATGCCTAGATGAGGAGGACTCCTGTGACCTTTTGTCTGAAATCCCAGATTTTTCCCAGAGCCAGCAAAAATTGGTAGGAGCCGGCTTGGTAACAGACTTGCTTCTTCCCTTCTGAAACAAGGTTTAGCCTTACAAAAGGATATATATGTATTTGCTGCTGACACCTTGATTCATGTGGGTTTTGGCCTAGTCCTTGCTGGTAAATCATTAGTAATAGCACCTCTTTCAGAAATGACTAGGTGGATGAACCTGATAGGAATAAGCTGAGTCCTAGCTAATGTCTTCATATAGCCGCAGTCATAAGCTTGTCCAGTTCCACACCCATTTAATGAGAAGTTTAACTTTTTTTTTTTGATCATGAAGTTAGCCCCTCAAGTTCTTAGGCAACACATTCTTTTAGCCTTACAGTTATTCTCTTTCTAGTGTTTAACCCAAGGATATAGAAAGTCCTAATAGTAATTGCTGAACTGTGGCTTAATGCCCACTTCTGTACTGAGGAAGAGGTAGAGGTTTCCAGAGTGGCTTTCGGAAAGTATGGAGTTGGGATCACAGGGTGAAGTGCTCTTGGTGGTATCAACCCAAGCTCAGGCTTGGAGAAACCTGATTTAAGGTGGCTTGTTAGAGCATCAGTGATATTCCTTGTTTTCCCTCTTCTTGGGCCTATAGTAATGGCAAAAAGCTGTTTGGGCAAAGTAGTTTTCTGTAAGCATGCTTTTGATATCACTAGTAATAACTGTTGGCATAAACCACGACACAGTCAAATCTGTTTATGAAGGCTAATATATATAACTATTCTTTGGAAAATTTCTGGAGCACACAACTTTAATCCTGAAGGCAAAGGGATCTCACTTGGGTTGGAAAATAGTCAGTGGTCAGAGTTTAAGAAGAGAGCTCATCAAGTTAATTTGTCAACTAGCAAGCTGTTAATCATAAAAATGCAAGCTGCTTCAACATGTGGAAGTGAGATAAGCAACTGAGGAGGCAGAACTAATATAACTAGCTACTGAGTGTTACTTGAGAGAGAGCCAGGAAATGGCAAGAAGTAGTTGGTAACTTAAGTACACTTCCACTCTATGCAGAGACACCTGAGTCGACCACTCCACCTGTGGTGCAACGTACAACAGGTTAGCTTAAATTCCTCTGGAAAGCCTTGCTTGAGATACCATTCTTAAACTACTCTGACTCATTTTGTTGCAGTTGTCTGCCTTGCCGTAGAAGAGATGTTTGACCTTACTCAAACAGTTGTTTGTGAAGCTAACTCACTGATTAATTCTGCCTTGTGCAACTTATAGCAGGGGTAATAACAATTTTCAGCTGGATTCATATGGATAGAATGAAGAGTGCAGATTGTGTAGTCAATTAGGAAATATCCTGGCAGCCTTACAGGCTCAGAGCCTGCAAAATGTATAAAAAGATGAATTAATAAATTACTGGCCTTGACTTTGGAATTCTTTCTTTTCTGTTTTTGTGGCATTTGTAGTACATGAACTCTGTTAGTGTCACAAGTGTATTACTTCCTAGGAAGTTTCAGCCTGCTTTCTTTGTGACTGGTAACTTGTTCTCTTGAATGGTCTTGCAATATTTTGTGCAATATGTTGTATCTCTTTCCCATTTAAAATCCTTTGAAGGAATTTACAAGAGGATATAAATGAGAAATCTCAGACCTTCAGTAATACTGAACCAGGTGCCCTCTTTCCCAGCTTGAAGGCTCTTCAGTTTACTTAGTTAAATCACTCAGTTTAATTGTGTTCTGCCTAGTGAAGTAGGAGAAATGCTGGTGGCTTTTGGAAGACCTGTCTTGGGGGAAATATCTGGTCCTAGAATGTGTGGTACTAAAGCAAAGAGACGTACAATGACTTAGCTTGAACTTCTTCCACCCTTTGCTTACAGTTTAAAACCATTCTCAAAAGGTTATGTGTCTCTAAGATATGTGCTTCTCCACTTCAAGGGCTTGTATTCTCATATGAGCTATGTTTAGTGCTCTAACAAGTGGGATTACATTTAATAAGAGCATCTTTCCTGCTTTGCCTAAGATCACAGTAATACCTGCAGGTGTACTTAACCTGTGATTATATACTTTTGTAAAATTTAACTCCTTTTGGAGTCAATGTGCTCTTAAGAGCAAGCAGGTGAAAGGAGGAGGAAAAACGCCTAGTGAGAGTTAGACATCTTCCATGTGGTGAGTTAAACTCCGCACATAACAGCAGCTTTGCAGAGGTTGGAATTGGCATTTGGAGGAGTTCATGCTATGTTGTGATCAAATGACATTAATTGGGCAGCAGGTGAAACAGTACAGCTGTACTCAAACTGATCAAACTTACTACTTGATGTATTGTACTCACTGCAGAAAGCATTCTTCCGATTCTAGTGGGAAATCCATATATTTATTTGGTTGGTTTTTTTACCAAACTTTCTGAAAATGAGTCTTAATCTTGAAATTGGGCAATGAATTATGTGGCTTCTGGGAGTATTAGTAATTAAGTGTCTGTAAACTGTTACCATGTGAAAGCTTGTGACTAACTGAATGCAGGTTTAACATCGAAGCCCAAAACGGGAGCATGTAACAGAGCGTATCAGCTGATGCTCCTGTTGCTTTCCTTGCATTCCTTCCCTTATCAGTCATTCAACCTGCTCACTCTGTTGCCTCTTGTTACTTAGGTTCAATGCCACAAGAAGAGATGGGACAGGACAAGCTTGCGTGCTGGGAGCAGGATGTGAAGGGCGAGTAGGACAGGTCTTCTTGGCAGTAGCAGCAAGCATTTGGTGGTATCTCTGTGTGCTGTCTTGTCTGACAGCATTTAAAATTTTTATTTAGCTTAATTTTCAAGCTGCCAGTTTACTACCTAAAGCCTTTTTTTCTCACTTTCAGCCTAAAGTGACAGGTATAAATTGGAAAAAGGCAAGAATACAGCATTGGCAAAGAACTAGTTAAATGGCGTTTTCTCTGAATTGTCTGCCTGTCTCTTGATTTATGTAAAACTATCATAGCTATGTCCAACTTCTGGCTTTCACCAAGGCTTAGTCTTCTGTTGTTTCTGTGAGGTGACTGGAGAAATGAAGAGCCTGTCAGTCACTCTGAATTTTTGCCTTTTCTTTAGTTTGACGATGAGTGTTTCACCCTTGAACTTCAGATGTTCTCTTGCTACTGCCTTTTTATAATGGGATTACTGCTTCCTTTCTGTCCTTGACAGTATGTTTTCTGAGGTACTGTGACTTGCCTGAAATTTGTAAATTTGTGTAAAGAAGCTTAAATGAGGGCAAAGCTTGTGCATTTTACCTGTGTGAAATAGCCCAAGCTAATAAGGGACCCTGCCTATGAGTGTGCTTTGGAAGCTGGCAGGTGAATCTCATCGAACCAAGCTTGCATGCTGGGCCTTTAAATGTGACTGTCCTCCATAGTTACCCTGTTTTTTTGATGTTTTCATAGAATCATAGAATAGTTTGCGTTGGAAGGGACCTCTAAAGGTCATCTAGTCCAACCCCCCTGCCATGGGCAGGGACATCTTCAACTAGATCAGGTTGCTCAGAGCCCCGTCCAACCTGACCTGGAATGTTTCCAGGGATGGGGCATCCACCACCTCTCTGGGCAACCTGTGCCAGTGTTTCACCACCCTCAGCGTAAAAAATTTCTTCCTTGTATCTAGTCTAAATCTACCCCCCTTTAGTTTAAAGCCATTCCCCCTTGTCCTGTCGCAACAGGCCCTGCTAAAAAGTCTGCTGCCATCTTTTTTATAAGCCCCCTTTAAGTACTGACAGGCTGCAAGAAGGTCTCCCCGAAGCCTTCTCTTCTCTAGGCTGAACAACCCCAACTCTCTCAGCCTTTCTTCATAGGAGAGGTGTTCCATCCCCCTGGTCATTTTCATGGCCCTCTTCTGGGCCTGCTCCAACAGGTCCGTGTCTTTCTTGTGCTGAGGGCTCCAGAGCTGGATGCAGTGCTCCAGGTGGGGTGTCGTGGCTTAATCTCAGTTGGCAACTAAGCACCACGCAGCCGCTCGCTCACTCCCCCCCAGTGGGATGGGGGAGAGAATCGGAAGGGTAAAAGTGAGGAAACTCATGGGTTGAGATAAAGACAGTTTAATAGGTAAAGCAAAAGCCGCGCACGCAAGCAAAGCAAAACAAGGAGTTCATTCACTACTTCCCATCGGCAGGCAGGTGTTCAGCCATCTCCAGGAAAGCAGGGCTCCATCACGCGTAATGGTTACTTGGGAAGACAAATGCCATCACTCCAAATGTCCCCCCCTTCCTTCTTCTTCCCCCAACTTTATATACTGAGCATGACGTCACATGGTATGGAATATCCCTTTGGCCAGTTGGGGTCAGCTGTCCTGGCTGTGCCCCCTCCCAGCTTCTTGTGCACCTCCAGCCTTCTCAGTTGGTAGAGCATGGGAAGCTGAAAAGACCTTGACTAGTGTAAACACTACCTAGCAACAACTAAAACATCGGTGTGTTATCAACATTGTTCTCACCCTAAATCCAAACCACAGCACTGTACCAGCTACTAGGAAGGAAATTAACTCTATCCCTGCTGAAACCAGGACATGGGGTCTCACCAGAGCAGAGTAGAGGGGCAGAATCACCTCCCTCGGCCTGCTGGCCACGCTTCTTTTGATGCAGCCCAGGATACGGTTGGTCTTCTGGGCCGCGAGCGCACATTGCTGGCTCATGTCCAGCTTTTCATCCACCAGTACCCCCAAGTCCTTCTCGGCAGGGCTGCTCTCAGTCCCTTCACCGCCCAGCCTGTATTGATACCGGGGGTTGCCCCGACCCAGGTGCAGGACCTTGCACTTGGCCTTGTTGATCCTCATGAGGTTCACCCAGGCCCACTTCTCCAGCTTGTCCAGGTCCCTCTGGATGGCATCCCGTCCCTCTGGCATGTCGACCACACCACTCAGCTTGGTGTCATCTGCAAACTTGCTGAGGGTGCACTCGATCCCACTGTCTGTCATTGATGAAGACATTAAACAGTACCGGTCCCAATACGGACCCCTGCGGGATGCCACTCGTCACCAACCTCCATCTGGACATTGAGCCGTTGACCACTACCCTCTGGATGCGACCATCTAACCAATTCCTCACCCTTTACTGGACAGTCCACCCATCAAATCCATGCCTCTCCAGTTTAGGGAGAAGGATGTTGTGGGGGACCACGTCAAAGGCATTACTGAGGTCCAGATGGACGACATCTGTAGCCCTTCCCGTGTCCACTGATGTAGTGAGTCCATCATAGAAGGCCACTAGGTTAGTCAGGCAGGAGTTGCCCTTGGTGAAGCCATGCTGGCTGTCTCAAATCACCTCCCTGTCCTCCATGTGCCTTAGCATAGCTCCCAGGAGGATCTTCCATGTTTTCTGTAGGAACCTTCTATCTGTTTGTCTTTCGGGATCTTTGATTACAGGTCCTTTCTAGGGAACTCTTCCTTAGACTTTGTAAATTAAAGTTGCACTGGAAATATAGAAGAGTAGGATTTTTAAAGTCATCTTAAATGACATTACATCAGTTTCTTCAGTTTAAACTGAATTATATGTGCTTCATGTGTCACAAATGGCTTGGCACGTGTCTGTTGTTTTTGTGACCCCGACACTGCAGGAGTTTCAGTAATTACAGCTGCTTTGTCAGATTGGGTCGTGTCACCATTTTAAAGACTTTCTAGCACTTTGTTAATCCAAATTTTTACAGGTTTGCCTGTGGTGGTGGTGGGGGAAGCTATTCCCATAATTGGTTACTTTTTCTCTGAAAGAAGGGTGGTCTGGTAGGATAAAATCACAGTAACCTTTAGTGTGCTTTTTGAGGACAGAACAGAAGAGCTAATTCACCAAAACCTTTATCAAAGATCCCATGTCCGGCAATACCTTGAAGAATTATGTGTGTAGTCCTGAAAATCACAACACTGAACAATTTGGAAAGGAATCTGGGTTTTCAGGCACTGTCAGGTTGTTTTTCCTCGAGAGACAAGAAATACACGTAAAGCAAATGCTCATGCAATTTCAGCACCTTTTTTAGTAGTTCAGTCTACAAAAACAAAAGGCTAATAAAATCTGTTTAGTTGAAAGCATCCTTTTCTAATTCTTGTCTTGCTCAATTTTCCTTTGCCAGTCAAATGAACAATATAAACGTGGGAACCTTGAGGGCTTGTGTCTTGGTATTTATGCCCCAGGCCTGTTAGCTTTGCTGTGGGCCCAGATACCCTTTGTTTGCTGTCATACCCATTTAAGCTATCATTTTCTATTTGAAGACTTACAGGTGATGTTCCTTGACTGTTTTATAAGAGAGACAAACAAAAAAAATAACTTTTCATCTAGAAGCTGCAATGATTTACAGTAGCAGTGGCCTTGCTGACAGTTCATTAAGAAGAATATGTCTTCTGGTAGCAGTTTTGTTGTGATAAATAAGTATCACTTTTAATAATACCAGTTTTGATTTGCACGCTTCCATTTCTGTAGTGTAATTTCTAATGTGAAGTGATCAGTATATAATGTACCAGAAAGCTTTGACTCATCTGCAGTGGTGGACTAAAATTGGATTGCTGAGTGGGGTGCCAGTCTGGTTGTGGGCCCCTCCCTGCAGCTGGTATGGCTCAGCAGCTTGTGGAACAGCTGCTGAACTGCTGTTTAGCTCCATGTATTAAAGAAAACCCACTTTGGTATCTGCTCAGTGTGCTAACTTGTAATTTGTAGTGGTCCAGCATCTGTGCTGCAGACAGCTGAGGGCTCTGTATGGTGGGGATGGGAGAATCCTTACAGCTATCCAAAAGTAACCAGGCTGTACTTGTTAACTGGAGCCCTTGAGCTACGTTACCATACAGGATTAACCGAGGTGTGAACTGCTACAGTCTGTGCTAGATGTGAGCATCTGTGTGCGTATCCATGATGGCTTCCCCAGACTGTTCTTCCACCTGCTTGCTTGTGTCTCATATAAGAATACTTCTTTAGGCAGAAATAAAGGTATTGTTAAACTGTCATCAAAACTCTCAAACTGTGATAAGCCTCGGTAAAGGGGCTTTTTGTTTTGGCCCTGCCTGCCTTAACCATAGTATCAGTCAGCTTTTAGAAGACTTCTGTCCTTCAGGAATGGGTGTTGAAGGACTCTGTGCTTCACTGGGGAGACTGTAAATTCCTGCAGAATGGCTAGCCTGCAGCTTGACTGAAAGCTGGATATCAAGTTATAACATTAGCCTTAACTGGATAAGCTGGCGTGAATGCAGATCTGCTAGATCTGGCTTAGAGATCTCACCGTATGGACTGTGAGGGAAAAGCATGTTAATTCTGCACCATAAGTCTGCATAGCTGTAACTAGTGCACTACTCTGGCAAAAAGAGGGCTTAACTCATTGAAATGGAGGTCCTATCCAGGGACTGCAACTCTGGAGTAAAACATTTTGATTTGAGAAGTCTTCATGCATGAGTTGTTGCCTGCCACAGAGGGTGCTGACTTTTGAGAATCGTTTGTCACTGAGCAGCATTTCACTGTGGCTGAGTAACATGGTCACCTGGGGGAGAACTGACAGCTTCTTTGTTGCTTCCCTTGAGCTTTGTATTTGCCTTCTAGAAGGGAAATAATGTCTTTAGTTATGTTTTTGATCTGTGGAGTTAATACAATCTATAAGCTGCCAGTTAGCACCACTGTGATGGAATTTCACTTGCTGCAGCATTTAATTCAGCTGTTTCGTAAACATAGTTCATATAGATGAGAGTCTTCATACTTAAGCTGGTTGGTATCCATGATTACCAGAAGACAAAATAACTCTTAAGGCGACAATCTTCTAAAATCTCCAGTGATACTGCTTTTAGCCCTGAGGTTTATAAGAAATGCAACCCAACTTTTGCGATGCAACCTAGTACAAAAATGAACACTTGTGGTTTAGTTCAAACTGTCCCTCTTGAACCTGACACCTCATTTTTGTTCCTGTCCTCTAAGGCAGTGGTCTCCAAAGTGGAGTGTGCCAGATATTTCACTGGGGTGCAGGAAGAAAATATACTTTGTACCATTAATAAATATAATAGAAACTTTAAAACAGTGTTTACTTCATCTTTATCTCAGCCTTTTTAAATTTCTATTTTTGTGTATGTTTATAATCTACATAATAGTACAGTAGTGCATGTATATGATTTATAAATAGACATATATTGGGGGTGCACACTCAAAAAATTTTTTACTGATGGGGTGCACAATCAAAACAGTTTGGAGGCTGCTGCTCTAAGGCATTTGAGGCAATCGGAAGCACATCTGGGCACTAGAACCTTTCCAGGTTCATTGTGGACAACAAGCTAAAGGTGTCAGGGCCTGGCATGCTGATGCAGGATTTTGAAGTGTATTGGTTTAATGATGCTGGCTTTATGGTGATGTTTTCCCTGGACATAATAGAGACTGCATTCCTAGGCTGAGACCTTCCTGAGGCATTACTTTCCCAGCTGAGGTCTCAGTTCTACGAAGAGCTGTAACTTAGTCTCTCTGTCAGTTGGAGGTAGTCACTCTTTGTAAAAAAGCGAGAATGTAGTTTGGGTTGAGGTAAGGTTGTTCTGCTTGAGCACTGACAGTGTCCTTCAGTGTTTATTAATATGAGGTCTTCTCCTAGATGAAGACCTATATCAAGAGATAGCATGTAAGATGCTTGCTTTAGGTACATACAGATTATACTAAGTTTTTAAAACTAATAAAAAGCTTTTCTTGAAAAAGAACGGCAAGCCTATTGTAGAACTTTTTCATGAGAGTGTGGCAGCCAGTCAGGCTGATTATAATACAACACTGTTCACCTCTGTCATGAGTGTAAGTAAATCTTCCAGCTGTTGTTTGAGCAGGTGAATATAGTCTCACTTTATGGTGAAATGAACCAAAACGAGGAAGAGGGACATGGATAATATTGTTTGATGTCTGTACACTGGACCGAGTGAACAGTTTTAAATATTAAATCATGTTGTTTTACCAGACAAATGAACAGAAACATGTTCTCTTACAGGTTTTGGAAGGAAGGATGTTGTAGAGCACTTGCTACAGACAGGAGCCAACGTTCATGCTCGTGACGACGGAGGGCTGATACCCCTTCACAACGCCTGTTCCTTTGGTCATGCTGAAGTGGTTAGTCTGTTACTGTGTCAAGGGGCAGACCCAAATGCTAGAGACAATTGGAACTACACTCCTTTGCATGAAGCTGCTATCAAGGGGAAGATAGATGTGTGTATTGGTAAGTATCCATCACTTCTCATATTGAAACTTTACCAGATATGTTTTGTGCAGTTGTAACTGTTAATGTGCTGGAATTGAGATGAAAGATATTGGTTGACTTAACAGCGAACTTCTTTTAAACTAGCAGGTAGGTATAGCGATAGTCACTTAAGACTAACTTTTTCATAGTGTATAATGCAAGCTTTGCTGAACTTGCATCTGGAAAACTAACCTGGGGAGGTTGGGTAAAGTCTCATCTGTTAAATTACAATATTCAAAATCTGAATGTGGAAGTTTGTCTTGGTTGCTCTCAAGAAAACTAGCTTCTCTAGGTAAAGTCTTTGCTTTTCGGGCTACTCTATATGTCATCTTAGTGGTTAGGAAGATGGTTAACCTTTCATTCTACACAGTATGAGGAAACATCTCATTAGTCCTTTGGAGCTTTCAAATACAAGTTACAGGACACCATTATTCACAGTGGTTATATATCTTCAGTGTGGGTGCTGTAGCCTGGAGCCAAAGCAATTTCAAATAAAATTGAACACTTCAATCATTTTAAATGTATCTAGAACATATAAAGAGCTTTTCAGTCAGGATGTCTTTAATTTTTACGGTTTTTCTCAGTGTACTTAGTATTACTTTTTTTCTAAGTGGGAACTTCTGTTTTTATTTTTCACTCAGATCAGTTCCTTGAACTTATTTATCAGTTCTGGTTCTTCTCACATCTGCTAACTTAAATGGTCTGCTCAACGTTGTGTTTTTTTATCAAATGTGGAAAGAAAAGCTTGATTTTTAGGAACTGCAGTTAAGATTATGAACATGAGATTTGTTCTATATGTTATCCAGATAACAAGACACAATTTTCAGAATTTCAGATAATGTCTATTTGCTTGAAGACTTATTACATAGAATTCCTGCAGAGAAAGCTACAAAACTTACCGGGCAAGTTCTTGTATTAGCTTTATTGCAATACTTATGTCATTACTTAAAAAAACCACCAAAGATTGAGGGAAAGAAAACTGGAGGAAACACCAAAATATAAATTTTAGTCTATTTCTTCTCTTTAGAAGGAATGTGATGGACTTCATTCATTCCATCTCTGTGTGCGAGGTAAAACATATGCAGAATATGCTGCAGAAGTTACTGAGTATAGTTGATTATGCAGCAGTACTGTGGGAAGAGATCCACTGATATAGTAGGTCCCAATAACAGTCCGTTGTGACAACGGTGAATGGAAAAGTAAATTTGATTCCAGTCAGTAACTGGGGTTTTGTATGTGACTTAAAGGAAGTAATTGCTTTAGTCTGTTCAGTGCTGGAGTCTGCCTGGCTTTGGGAACTGCTGACTGAAAATACGAATTAAATGGGAGAAGGTTGACAGTAAGAGGCTCCTTTACACCTGTAAAGGAGGATTGGGTTTGTTTGCTTTGGAAAAGGTTTGTCTTGCTCAGTCTTTTAAAACCTTGTTATAAAGCAGGAGGGGGTGCAGCTGTGCACCTTTGTGTTCGTAGGTGATAGAATGAAAGATGGTTGCAACAGAAGATTTTAGGATTTAGGGAGGCAGCATGGGTAGTGTAGCTTTGGGTGGTTTGTCTAAAGACCCTGTGGTACTCTTTGGAGGAGATTGGGCAGGTCAGATCAAGGCAGCAGATTATGTGGTACATCAATTTTGATGTACAATATTGACAGTAATTTGAGATTATTTCGATTTAATTTCCATAATCGAAGAACTGATGATACCTTTAAAGCTATACTCTAATTCAGCAACAAGTTGTGGGCTTGGTGAAAGGAGGTACAGAATCAAATTTATGGCTTGTATTACACACAACTTTATTCTGTGTTCCACGCACAGATTAGATCTGTGACTCTAAACGTTAGATGTTAGTCTAAGGAGATGATCTATTTATATAAAATATTCAGCACGTGGTATTGGTCAAATCCTAAAGCTCTTCTGCTGTCTGCTGCGGTTGTAGGGTTCCTTAGAAGCACTGAGCAGGTCTGCAGGACTAGATGCAGTTCTCCTTACAAAGTTACTTGCAGGGAGATTGTAGTTTGGGAATTTAAAAAAAAAATTATTTTAAACAAGCACGCCTGATGCTGTTGTGCTCAGTTTAGTTACGGATATCCATGTATGTTGTACTTCAGTCAGATATTTGGTCTGTCAATGCGAGAGTTATTACTGAAGGCAGTGTCACCAGTCACTAGATTTAATATGTACCATAGTATGATGCTTCTTTGGGATTTAGTTGATTCCATAAAACTGCTAGGACATGAGTATAGACAAAGAGTGATTTTGTTTGCAATTTATATCTAGTGGGCAGGCATGTTTTGCTGTCTTTGGCAAGTTTCTGTTTCTTTTCAATGGTTTTATATATAATTTTTATATTAACGTCTTCAGCTTTTATCTCAAAAAGTCTTTTGAAGGAACACATTATACACAGGGATAATGGAACAATGATTGCTTAGGGCATGAATTCTGACTAGGAATACTTGAATAGCTTTCTGGAATATATTGTACAATACTGCTATTTACACCTTAAGTGTAGACTGTTACAGTAGATATGATGGAAGAAATTGGCCTGTAAAAAAAAAAAAAAAAATTTACAAGCAAGGCATGCTTTTAAAAAAGCGTTAATTGAAGAATAGTCTCTGGAAATCCTGGCATAACGTAGAATTTATTGCTGAACTTAGATATCTGTCTGAAAAACAATAGACTGTGTAGGAATTGGTCATCTGGCCTCATTTTTGGCTACCTATTCTTGGCATCTTCTTGCAAATGATGTAATGGAAGAGAATTTTCCAATGTATCTTCTCTCCTTCCCTTCTGTGCCACCCCAGTCTGCATCTTTTCTTTATTATATCTAGCATAGAACACTGTTCTTCTGGCCGCTTTACAGGTCAAAAAGACAAAGTGATAATTGAACAGAGCGCAGAGATGCAGCACATTCATGAATAATGATTTTTCAGAGGAAAACTCAAGGCATTGAAGCAGAGTGGGAAGACCAGCAAAAGCTAGGCAGTGATTGCAGTACAACTATAGAATGCTCTTGTGTCTAGCACTAGCCTTGGAATGGAGTGTGCATATTTATGCTAAAAGTACTATGAGTGCTCAGCTGTACAGCCGAGTTCAGACTAATAGGTACAAACCCTGCCACTGGGAAGCTTATGTGGAAATAAGAAGTGTACATGAGCTGGTGAAAACTGGTCAGACTATGTACAAACTTCTACTCCAGGAAACTGTAAGACAGCAAATGACTGATACGATTTCTTGTTCTTCTGTTTTACTGGTTGTGTATTACAGTCATAGGACAGTGTAGGAACTTAAAGGGAGAGAATGCAAATGTGCTGAGTTTGAGAGGAATATGGACTGTGGCTCTTTTAGGTGGCAGTTGCTTTTGTGTCCTGGGTCTGGAGGTGTAGGAGATCTTGGAGGACGGTAAGCAGTGCTCAGCTGATTTGCTGACCATCTCTTATAATGTATTTAGTCACTGCAGATTTGTTTAGTTGCTAAGTAATTTAATCCATTTGATAGTGTTGTTTGCTATATGTAATCAATTTTTGGACTAAATGTATTGAAGCATTAAAACCAATTGTTAGATAGTGTTCTCCAGTATTTATGGCTTCTAGGGGATTGTTTTATCTGTCAGGAAGATGCATTTTCAATGTCTGTGGACCCCTTTAGAGCTAATGAAAAGTGTTTTTGTTCCTCACTGTCACATTTACTCATGAAATAATGAATGAATGGTGAACTCTGCAAAGTGTGTTTGACGTCACCCCTGTGACGTCAGGGTGGTGACTGTTCTGCAGGTCGGGCTGGGGAGAAAGGATTATCTATTTCTTCATCTGAAAGTCTATACTGTGGTCAGACCGAAGATCCATGTAGCTCACTTTTCTCCAACGATGATATGTAGCAGATGCTCAGAGGCTGTGAATGGCTTGAGTGTATCCTTCTTTCTCATGGCAATCAGCAATATAGGATCTTGATAAAGTAGAGGCTGCATCTGGACTGTGTTGCATAGCCACTGGTATACAAAATTCTTGAAAGATAGATCTAATCACTTCTTAAATGCTGCTATACTTTTGGTTTTAAAGGTGTTCTGTGTCAAGAGAATTTTACAGTTTAATAGTCTTGCAGGAAGAAAACAACCCTTCCTTTTCTCTAAAATGTTGTTCTTGATGACTTTTATTGCAAGCCATTCAGGACTTCCATGAGAAACAGTGAACAGTCATTTCTATTTGCACTCTGCATATCCTTTGTGATTTTATAGGCCTCTATCTTTTCTTCCATCAAATGTGTCTTTTCCAAGCTGAAAAACTTAGATGCCCATCATGTTATCCTGTTGAATATTCTGATATGTTTGACTTTTTTTTTTTTAGGGTGAGGGGTTGGTATGGGGGGGTACAGACATCAAAACTGGGTGTAGTAGATTTATAGGGTGACTTAATGTTCTTTCTGTTTTGGTTTTCTGGTTGCTGAGCACTGAATGGGAGTAGCTCCAAGGTATTTCCTGAGTGGTGACAGCTCCTTTAAAACTGTGTGTTTGTGCAACACACAATTTTTTGTTTAAAAAAAAAAAAAACTAGGCTAAAAATAGCCTTACAGAAGCTGTGCTTATGCAGTCTGTCTGGGCTTGATTTGCCCTCCACTGTGTGTCTGCAGAGGCTGTAGTTGTTCCTGCAGAGATTTTCTTTTTTTTTTTTTCCAGGTGGATCTCTAAGTGTTGTGAGAACTATAGGACTGCTAGCCTAAAAGTGATCTCAGGTGTTGTACACCTGCCTAGTTATTAAGGGCATCCTTCACAAATATGCAAACTGTGAACATCTTCTATGGTGATGCCATGATTTATGGATCTGAACATACAGGGTATTTTAGTAATTTTAGGGAAATAAAAAATTCTAGCTACTGAAAAGCTCCCTTCAACACTGTACAAAACCATAAAATTTTTTTTAAATTACTTTTAGTCCATGCAGTGCCAAGGATCCATCAGGAATTACTTAATACGACATTAGACCAATGTTTTTACTGGCTTCCTCTGGGCTAGTTATACAATTTCCTGCAAAGATCCTGTGACATGATGAATTTACTGTCCCAGTGCTAAGAAGTGATCTCTAATGGTAGTGTCAAGGTACATTTGTCTCTTTTTGACCAGAGAACTTCTGTAGAAGTTGATTTTTTTTTTTTTCCCATTACCCTTTTTGCACTTGAAAGGTACAGCAAGCAAGCAAACTAAAATTAAGCTAGCAGGTTTTCCAACATACAGGTCCTGCCCTTAGCATAGGGATCACTGTTATTTAAATGTCTCTTTGCTAACATGTCAAAACATTGCTCACCCTGCTGTGCTTCCTCAGACTGGGGAAGGAGAAGAATTCATTAGCTATTAACTTCTGCTATTACATATCTTTAGGCTGAAATTTGTGGAAAGAATAATATGTGACCCCTTCCTGCAGGGCAGATAAACCTTCTGTCAGGATTAAAAAAAATCTATGAAAGGTAGTTTATGGGTAGAACTAGTGCACAGTAAACCTTAAAGGAATTGTAGAAATGGTAATTTGCCCAATCATTGAACTGCTTGTCTGTTTGGTAACTTTGCAAAGAAGGCATGTACAACAAATAGTGAAATTATTACAATTTACGGTATTTTTGTCCCTTGAGATTTTACAATGCTCAAAGCATTTTGCCTTCCAAGCAGAGGAACTGTATTGCTCTAAAAGTTAGAGCTGTGTCTGATTTTACTACCTGAAAAATTAAAAAAAAAAAAAATCACAGGAAGTGCTATCAGAGCAAAATTGTGCAGTAGCCAGTTCTTTTTGGGGGTGGGGTGAGGTGAGGGGGAGCAGCTTTAGCATCTTAACTGAAAGATGATTACAATGACTATATAGATTTAGCTGCTGGATTGACAGAAGCCTATAAGAAGGCTAGTAGCTTCTTAATAAGTATTAGAGGGGGGATATTGGTAATTGAGGTACATTGGGAGCTGGTTATACACATTGTTTGTTGGAGAGATGTACTGAATTCCCAAAGACTCTTGGAGAACTGGATTCAACGAGGCATCCCAGGAATCTGATATTCAGAGGCTTGTAAAAATCATTGGAGCATGCTGTCAAGTGAGTACTTCCAAATACTTTGTGTAAACTGTTTAATTATTGCTGCTGTTTATATCAGAAGATTCTTGAATATTGTTAATATTCAAGATATTAAAGCTTTGACTTTTGAACTACAGAGTTGGAGCACTGCTGCTACTGACTACTCATAGTGTGCAATGGGAGGACAGTGAGTTGTATTTGAACTCTTTTAAGCTGCAGGACAGTCTAAAAAACTTCAGACTCTTCTTGTGTACCAGAAATGTGAGTTTTGCTCCATTAGGAGGACATGAATTAATCCCTACAATGGGGGAGCTATCCCGTCTGTTGGTTGCAGTTAACATTGACATACAGAGCAAAGGTACCTTGTGATTTGATATGCATAAGGCCAAGCGGTCCTGGTTAACAGCATCTATTATCTGTCCAGATATGCAAAATAAAAATCCTGGCTATTCTTAATAATATTTATTATTCAGATACTTACTGATCAAAGCGAAATCTGTTGTTGTGGAAGCAGACTCATCAGACTACTCAGGTTATGAATTCTTTTGGTCTGTTTCTGCTCTGTGAGTGGATAGCATGTGTGTGTAACCCTGCTTCTTTGAGTAGCAAATGGTTTTAAATCCTGTGCATACTCAGTGGCTCAAAGACCTAATATGCTTAAGTCTACTCATACTGTTTCTTCATGGGGTCCTTCTCAAATGAAGCTTGCACGATAGCAACCATAGGATAAAAGTTCCATGTTTTAGGTTGAGTGGAAGAATGCTTTTGCTTTCTCACTGGAGTTCTTGCTCATGGTTTTAAATAGTTTCATGTCCTTTAACCACTTGTTTAAGCTACATCAGCTTCTAAATGTTAATATTCATCACAGAAATGAGAGCTTATTGGGCTGAATCTTACTACATTTCCCACTCTAAGTCTGTAGTTCAGACTTCCCTTATTGAAAGGGACCTGAGAATAAGGCCTTCTTCTCTGTGAGCTGGTGGGGGTGGAGAAACCCATGATTGAAATCATAAATTGGTCATTTGGAGGCATTGTAATACTGTTGTCATAGTAACAGTGGACTGGAGTGTGAAGACAACAGGGCTTTTGTCAAAAGTGACTACAGAAAATGGTTTAGGACACTCTACTATGGCATATACAACTGCAGTGCTCCCTGGTGGACTTTGGCAGAAGGAAAGTTGATTATCAGTTCCTGTATGTGAAGGATACCTCTTCAATATGTGACATCTACGTGCAGGCAGGTCTGTTAATGTAGTCCAGTCTACAGGAGTTACTGTTGTGGGAAAAGCTGCCAAAATGAGACGGGGTTGTTTGCTGTAAAGGCTCCAGGGAGTCCTTTCTGCTGGCGTTTTGCATCTGTGCATGTGTAGCTGTGATAGGTGCTTTATGAAGAAAATCTCTATGAGCAGTGTCAGTCACCCATGTGTGCCTGACAAAGGTCTTGGTGTGCCAGGAGCCTTGAAATGAGTGGATCATTGACGCAAGGTGGAAGTGCCCTACCATAACATTTTTGTGAGAGGATCAAGCATTGAGCTGGATTAATCCTGAGGTTAAATCCTCTTCAGAAACAAAATCAACAGTAAACTTGATAGCAGAGAGGATGGTGCTTTATACAAATGGGGTGAAAATGAGCCTTACTTCAGGTAAGGAAGACTTCTCTGCAGGGTTATGCCAATAAAATGACTTCTTGTTTTCATATCTGGAACTAGTGCTGCTGAAGGCTTGTAAAACCTGTCATGTTACTGTGTTACTTACAGTCCTTAAGGCTATCGTTTGTATTATGGTATTTGTATTGGTAAAAGTTGATTGAAATTCAACTTCATGAAAATAGGTTGAGGAGGATTGCCTTGTCTGGGGTTTCATACAGTGTGTATATTTTGGAAGCCATCTGTGTTTCTGTTAGGTTTGAACTTTCTTGACAGTTAATATGTTACAACCTATCTGTGGGTTTTAGACTTTTTCCCAGTTCTATTTCTTCTTTCCTAAAATTCAGGTATCAAGAAAACTAGTCTTTTTGCCTTGTTTGGCGGCTTGGCATAGGAGAATCTGTGGAGGATGAGAAGAGTAATTTATTTTATGTTTCTTTACAAGTGTTGATTAAATCAGAATCTGGTTACTTGCAGCAAAGGAGGTGGTGCGATAATATACAAAACACTATTGGAAAACTTGCTGTAGGGCATTTATGGGAAGTAAGGTCTTCAAAAGTACTGATGTTAACTATTAGCAAATTGAGAGGGAGAGGAAGAGGAAGTTGCATATTATCCAGAACAGAGTAATGGAACAGATACTGCTCTTGCAGACACTGAAACTGCTTTCAGGTGTCCGGTACCAGTTTACAGTGGCTTTCTAAATATCTTGCAGAAATACTTAATCTTATGGGACTATGCGTCTGATTACTGTACCAATATCAGCTTTTAGCTTCTCAGAGGAACCATGTGGTCTTAATGCAGTTCATATGTGGTTTAAAAACAATGTCTAGATATAAGTGTAGCTGTTAAGGCATAAATGAGTGGGGCCAATTCTAGCAGAGTTCTCAGATGTTTTCTTAATCAAATGGAAAACATTGAATAAAGTATTAATGTAGGATATAAAGGTCTTGCTTATAAAAATGTGCAGGCAATTAAATATTTGTTATATAGTGAACAAAGGTGTCTCTCTTAAATGATTTGGTCTTTCTGCAATGTAAAACAAGTGTACAAAATGAACTAGGGGTGACTGAAGCCTACTGAAAATAATGAGCACTTGCATCTTGTTCTGTGTGGTCTTCACTTCAGTCTTCCCATGCAGCTAGGACTCATGGTGAATATAGACTCCTGCACTCCAGTAATTCATTGTTTTTCCATGTTTATACAAATGTACCATGCTTCTTAAACAAAGCTATTCCTTTCTAGGAAAGGATGAAGTGTCTGATGTGAATCCTGCTGTTCATGCTGCTGTGTGTAGTCTTCATGTTTTGCTGATGTCTCGTCCAAGCAAGCAGTACTGAGTAATGCCTTGGTTAGGCGCTGTGCTCTTGACCCAGCTATGGTATTGGATACTGAACTTACATGACGAGGGAGCCAAGAGGTTGAACTGGCTGCAACAATTTGGTTTTATTTTCTTGTTTGGGGTGATACAAGGATGGCACAGTACACAGGTGTGACCCAGGAGAGGAACCCACTCAGACTGATCTAACATGCATCCTTCCTGAGCGTGAGACCCACAATAGTGATGATATCTTACCTGACAGATTGGGATTTTTGCAGTGTAGAATATTTGCTTGTCAAGGACCTAATGCTAAATAGGATAAGACTTGCACTGCTCTGTATCGACAGGGCATGGCGGTGAGCAGTTCTGGGACTGGAGAACAAATGGATATAACTCTGTCCTTTAAGAATAGAAAGCAATGTGACTGTTTATTGCATAATAATGTGCTCCAAGATAGTGGCTGGGGAAAATTTCCAAGACTGATACATGTAGTACTGCTAGCTAGTCAGTTGTTAGTAGAGTTCTATATCTGCTTGAACTTAATGTATTCTTAGCTTCCTGATGTTTACTTCAGAAACAGAATTTTTGAGAATATGTATGTCTTCTGGCCAACCTGTAGCTTTAGCCACAATTTCATGGACTGATCAGCTTGGTGTCCCTAAGATTTCCTGTACTACTTCTATTTCTTAAATATTTGGTAACTATATGGACTAATGATGAGTTTACAAAATTGGCACAAGGTTCAAGTTTTATGCAAATTATGCAGAAGTTATTTGGCATGTTGGGGCTTCTTTAATCTTAAGAGTTTCAGCTCTTAATCACATCCAAATGTTACTATGTGTGTTCCATAGAGTGTGCGACTAAGATACCATCCCCAAGTCATGTACTGTTGAAAGCTGCTAGGCACTGAAGTTCACCTCTGGAGAAGCCTGGAAAAGGCTGTGCTCTTGGATTGTGACAGTTGTTTTGTTTGGTGGTTTGTTTTTTGGTTTGTGGTTTGGTTTTTTTTTTGGGGGGGGTGGGTGGGTTCTTTTTCTCTGCCTCCTTGTGCTCACCTCACTGAATGGTGGGTTGAGAGCTGCTGCTAGGGTTTGAATCTCTTCAATGCATATTTCTTCTGGTGCTAAAAAGAGAAACTGGTTTTGATTGTGCATGCACCCTTTCTGTTTCAGAAAAATGGTAGATCCAGGACAGGTTCTAAGAAACTTTTAAGACTCCTCAGTTTATGTTGCTTCCTGAGGGTTAGATTTTAGCGCACTGGCAAATAATGCATTCCGATAGCCACATAGCTAATTCCACATGCAGTCTATCACCTGACTTCCACCAGGATTTTTTTCCCCAAAACTTTACCTGGAAGAAATAGTTAGCATATGCAGAAGGAGGTTGGAATTGGTCTTTGGTTTCTTTTAACTCTCCTCAATTCTTCTTCGTCTTAGGATGCTACTTGTTGACCTGATTTGCCTTGGTGGCTGCATTTGCTTTTCAAGGACACTGAAAGCAGGGCTCTTAATCTGTCAAGTGGGATATCAGGATTACAGCTGATATTTATTTGAATAAAACTTGAAGTAGAAAGGTGAATTCGTTCAGAGAAAAGTGAAATTGGGACCAAGCGATGAAGACTTGTCCTTAAAGCAGCTTTCAGCTTGGGATATAGATGAAAACATAAATTGCTCAGACAGTAGGGCAGCAGTTAAGATTTCTAGCTGTTCAATAAATAGTTTCTAAGCATTTGTTTTAGTATACCAAGTAGCTGCAGAATTGTTGCTTGCAAGGAAAAGGGACGTGATTTAGTTGTGGCATAGTGAGGCTTCAACCTGTACCATCTACAAATGGGCTAAATGGTTTTTTAAAGCTCTTTTGGTTAGAGAGTCTTCTATTCCATTTTGCACACTAACAATATGTATTCCAGATGACTACTTGAGCACACTTAGGTGTGATTCTTAAGCCCCTGTGTGAAATGGGCACAAACTGAAACATGGGAGGTTCTCTCTGAACATCAGGAAACACTTTTTTACTGTGAAGGTGACCAATCACCAGCACAGGTTGCCCAGAGAGGTTGTGGAGTCTCCTTCCTTGGAGATATTGAAAAGCCATCTAGACACAGTCCTGGGCAACTGGCTGTAGGTGACCCTGCTTCAGCAGGGAGGTTGCTCCAGATGATCTACAGAGGTCCATTCGACCTCAACCATTCTGTGACTCTTTGTGATTCTGTGAAAAAGGAGTGCATGTGCATGGCTGCAAATAAATGGGGTTAAATAAATGCTTAGTGTACTGTCTTTTATTGCTTATTAGCTCAAAGAAAGAAATTTTTTTTTTTTGGTGTAACTTCAGTGAAGCTTCTAGAGTTCTTACATTTTGCAGGTTCATTGTGGAAGCCCCAGAGCTTCCTTTACACTACACAGCTTTTGGTGTGGATTGTGTGCTTGGGGGAGTGTTCTGGAATGACGGAGCCATCTCTTGCATGATGCAAAAAAAACCCCAACAAGCAAAAAACCACAGTGACACTATGGTTTTGAGGTTGCTGTCTAGAAGACTGCATTCTGCATAACGTGCATATACTTTTGTTTTCTCACTGTTAGCTGAAATGGAAAATTTTTAACTTGGAAAGTATTCCATCCAAAAAAGGAAACAGGAATATTTCCTTCATTAAGTTCAGGCAAGATCAAGGCTTTGAATAGCTGTTCGTGTAGGCTGAGCAATCTACCAACTCTGGCTCTTTCTCTGAGGGCAGAAGGATATTATCAGCCTGCTGTGCTGCCTGCAGCTTCTGGAACTTTCTGCGTGTTCTCTCTCCCTATGTGTATTTAATCATTGGTAGGCAGAACTGGCGTACCAGGGAGCGATTTCGTAGTGCTTCCTACATACAGAAAGCTAATCATAGTTAAGATGCACCTACTTATGGGGGAACAGTTGCAGGCAGTCACTGAGGGAGGAGGGAGCCTTTTAAAAAGGTATCTTCTTGCCCTGCTGGAAGAGCTCTGACTGGTGCAACAATGCTTGTGGTTTTGGTTGTCTGGTTCAGATCCTTCTCCCCTACCTTACTTTGATTAGATAAATCTGATCTCTGGAACATCTAGTGCGAACTTAATTCTAAGTATTTTGTAGTGCATTGGGAAGTGAGGTTTATGGTATGTATATATAGACCAGGAGTCAGGCTATGTTGCTAAGAGGTTGAAACTTCAGTGAGCAGAGTCTAAAAGTACTTCTGGAGCAAACAATAAAAAGGCTGAGACAAAAGAGTCTTTCTGAAAAATTAGAGCTTGCATGAAAATAGGATAAACTCCTTTTAAAGTGATGCTTTGTAATATTCTTTTTGTCTAGATCCTTCTTCTCCCCTCAAAACAAGCAAACAAAAAAGTTGGTGCTGGGAGAGCTTGTTCATGCTGCTGCTTTGATGATTTCTTACTGCTGCATTGAAGCCTGTTTCTGTGAATTGTTCACCTAAGCTGAAGGAAAGTCTGACCTTTAAGCACTGTTTCCATTTCATGTTTTACTGGGCCTCTGCTCAATTTGGTAGTTGCATCCTGTTTACTGTAGGAACTAGGACAGTTTCTGCAGCATATGGATGCATGAGAACCTGCCTTTCAAAGAGCAGATCTGTGTCAAGAAGGTGAGATGTTTGATACGGCTATCCTCTGTCCCTGATGGACCAAATGGTCATTTCAGCTGTAAAGCAAGAAGTGCCTCTGCTAGGAGCCATATTCCAAGCTGTCTGCATGTATAGTCTCCTAGCATATATTGATGCCCCCAGCAGTTGCTATTATTGCTTATCTAATGACAAGGTAATAGAAACATGCAAGCAGGTGCTATGATTTTATTTAGATTATGTCACATTTCGCCAAAGTACCATTTCTTTACTAGAGGTACCTTTCTTTTACTTAGAAATAACCATTTAACACCATGTGTCCATGTAAATTTTAAAACTGTCTATCTCCAGGAGCTGGCCTGCAGATCTACAATCACAGAAAGGTTTGGATTGGAAGGGGCCTTTAAAGATCATGTAGTCCAACTCCCCTGCCATGGGCAGGGATAGCTTTCACTAGATCAGGTTGCTCAAAGCCCTGTGCAACCTGACCTTGAACACTTCCAATGATGGGGCATCCACAACTTCTCTGGGCAACCTGTTCCAGCCTTACAGAAGTTCAGGTAGATGACATCTGTAGCTTTTTCCTTTGTTGCCTGATGCAATCACTCCATTGTAGAAGGCTACCAAATTAGTCAGCATGATTTGCCCTTAGTGTCTCTAACCAGCTCCCTGTCTTCCATGTGTTTTGACATGTCTTCCAGGAGGATCTGTTCCATGATCTTACTGGGCATGGAGGTGAGGTTGACTGGCTGGTAGTTCCCAGGGTCCTCCTTTTTAAAAATGGGCATGATGTTTCCCTTTTTCTGGTCACTGGGGATTTGCCTAACTGCCAGGACTTTTCAAATACAATTGAGAATGCCTTGGCAACTACATCAGCCAATTGCCTCAGGACCCTGGGATACATCTCACTGGGTCCTATGGACTTATGTATGTTCAGGTTCCTCAGGTGGTCTTGAACCTGATCTTCACTTACAATGGGAGGGACTTCATTCCACAGTCCCTGCCTTGAGGTTCAGGGGCTTGACAGGTGTGGGAAGAGAGATTACCATTGAAAACTGAGGAAGAAAAAATTGTTGAGTACCTCAGCCATCCCCATATTGGTTGTCACTAGTTGTCATGTGTTATTTATCAAGGGGGGTATGTTTTCTTTAATCTTCCTTTTCTAGCCAATGTTCCTGTAGAAGCCCTTCTTATTATTTGCATCCTGTGCCAAATTCAGCTCGGACTGTGCCTTAGCTTTCCTGATCTCATCCCTACACATCTGGGCAGCATCTCTATGTTATTCCCAGGATACATGTCCCTAGTTCCACTGCCTGTGCACTTCCTTCTTACACTTTAGTTTGACAAGGAGGTCCTTAGTTAGCCATGTTTGTCTCCTGCCTTCCTTGCCTGATTTATTACATGTGAGAATCGAGAGCTCTTGCACTCTAAGAGAAATGTCCTTAAAGAGCTGCCAGCTCTGTTCCGCTCCTTTATCCCTGAGGACAGTTTCCCAGGGGGTCCCATCCATTAAGTCCTTAAACAACTGAAAGTTTGCTCTCCTACAATTCAGAGTCCTGACTCTATTCTTCACCTGGCCCATATCCCTCAAGATTGTGAATTCTACCAGGGCATGACCACTGCAGCTCAGGCTGCCACCAGTCTTGACATCCCTGATTAGTTCATCTGTTTTGGTAGGCAACAGGTCTAGTAACACTTCTCTGGTTGTTGCGCTATCGCCTGGATTAAGAAATTATCCTTGACGCACTCCAAGAGTCTCCTGGACTGCTTACAGCTTGCTCTGCTGCTTTTCCAGCAGATGTCAGGGTGGTTGAAATCCCCCAGCAGGATCAGAGCCTGCAAGCGTGGTGCCTCCTGTTGTTGAAGTAAGAACTCTTCATCAACAAGCTCTCCTTGGTCGGGCAGCCTGTAGTAAACACCAACCATGAGGTTTCCTTTGTTGGCTTGCCCCCTAATTTTTACCCATAAGCTCTCAGCTTGTTCATTGCTGTTTTTCAAAGGCAGCTCTGTGGAGTCAATCAATTTCTTTTTACATAAAGGGCAACCGCCTGCTCCTCCTTCCTTGCCTGCCCTTCTGAACAGTTTCTAGCCATTGATTGCAGCACTCCAGTTGTATAATCCTTCTCACCATGTTTCAGTGATAATAATTAGATCGTAGCTTTCTAGCTGCACAGTGGCTTCCAACTCCTCCTGTTTGCTACCCATGCTGCGTGCATTGATATGGAGGCACTTCAGCTGGGTCATCAACTGTCACCTTTTTACAGGAACATGCCCTAATTCCTTTGAGGCATTTCACATGTGTTTCTGTCTTGGTTCCTAATATATGAGCAGTCCCTGGCTTTTCTCTGTTGCTTAAAACTCCATCGCTTTCTCCCGCTACTTGTCTGCTGCTTTCTCCTGCTGTCAAAACTCTTGTTTCTGTCTATGCTGTTGGAGAGCACTGTTCTAATTCCCTTTGCCATTTTTTGTTTCAGCATAGCAGGGCCTAGTGTTGCTTTTGTAAGCTTCTGTTCATCTACTTCATACTACTGCGGTCGGCATATTTGTCTCTTGCTCTGTCTGGCCCCAACAAAGAACAAAACCAACACGCTGGTTCATTGGGAATAAAACCGTTGTCTGGGGTAATGGGAAACTGGGATGCCCTGAACAAGAGAAGTAGGGAAGGCAAAATGATGGGAAGTGCTTGAAGTCGACATTGACCCACCAGGACTTTGGCTGGTAATGTTAGATATACTCTTAACTAGAACAACAAAATGATCCTTTTCAACTCCTGTCACTGGCAAATGTCCTTGTACTGTCCTTTCTTGTGCCAACCAGAGCATGCTGTGTCATTGCATGATGAACTGGATTGGGCAAGTGATCATTCTTCTCATCTGCCTTGTTGCCTGACCAAATATTTGCAGCCACGCAAAGCAGGGTGGGCAGCACAGGGCTGAGGATCGCGATTCTGCCAGCCTAGTCTAGGTGAAACTGTACCCTGTGATAGTGCTGTTTTGCAGGGGGGCAGCTTTACAATTTTTTGCAGTCCTTCAATGATTTTTTTTTCTTTTTTTAAATTGGGAAGGGGGATAAAGGCTGCATGCTCTTCCACTCTCTGCCTTGAAGCGTTGTCTGTTCTCATCCTACTAGAGATGTTCCTTATTCCCCTGGAGCTTGGTGTTTGGACCTTCTCTTCTCTCCTTCAAGCTAAGCACTGTTCTGCATGGCCCCTTTGTCCCAGGGGTGTTGAGACTAGCTGGACATAATTTCGTAGCTTAGCAAGGTCCTTAGCCTTTGCCTCAGAAAAAGCAGCTCTCAGCCTGGAAGAGTCCATTCCAGTCTGCCATCTGAGCAATAAAACCCTACAAAGCAGCTGTGGTAATGTAGGTCTTAGATTCGTAGAATAGTTTGGGTTGGAAGGGACCTCTAAAGGTCATCTAGTCCAACCCCCCTGCCATGGGCAGGGACATCTTCAACTAGATCAGGTTGCTCAGAGCCCTGTTCAGCCTGACCTTGAATGTTTCCAGGGATGGGGCATCCACCACCTCTCTGGGAAACCTGTGCCAGTGTTTCACCGCACTCAGCGTAAAAAATTTCTTCCTTGTATCTAGTCTAAATCTACCCCCCTTTAGTTTAAAGCCATTCCCCCTTGTCCTGTCGCAACAGGCCCTGCTAAAAAGTCTGCTGCCATCTTTTTTATAAGCCCCCTTTAAGTACTGACAGGCTGCAAGAAGGTCTCCCCGAAGCCTTCTCTTCTCTAGGCTGAACAACCCCAACTCCCTCAGCCTTTCTTCATAGGAGAGGTGTTCCATCCCCCTGGTCATTTTTGTGACTCTCCTCTGGGCCTGCTCCAACAGGTCCGTGTCTGTCTTATGCTGAGGGCTCCAGAGCTGGACACAGGACTCCAGGTGGGGTCTCAGCAGAGTAGAGGGGAAGTCTTTGAAGTCTTCAGCAGTTAACTGTTTGCAGACACCTTTGATACTGGAGATCCAGTCTTCCACAGCTTTTCCTTACTTGTCCTGCCTGCACCCATGGGGACTTCTACTGTATTTCTTCCTGAATTCCCTTAGGGATTTAATTGCTCACCCTGCCTTTATTCTTCCTTTTTGCTTCTTCTGCATGCTCTTTCATATTTCTCTCTCTCTCTTTTCTACCAAATGCGTTCCTGTCCTTCTGTCCCTAAACTGCCACCTGGTTATCATCTCTTCTTACCAATAAACCACCTGCAGTGCTCCCAGATATGTCTGGTTATCGCCTCTACCCTACCCTGATTCCGGATTAAATCCTTTGCTGTGCTTAGCCTCTCTGTTCCATAATCCTCTCTTCATTCAGCTTTGATGGCTTTCACTATAGAGGGGCAGTCAAGAGAATAGGACCTGCTCCTCTCCTTTTTTTCTAACTCCTCTTAGCTGAGCTGGCAGTGGTGTTAGAGGCCATGGATGTCATCAGGTAAAGTAGTGATACTCAAACCTTTAGAGATGTGTGTAGCCTC
The DNA here is from genome assembly GCF_965638725.1 of Aptenodytes patagonicus. Lineage (NCBI taxonomy): Eukaryota > Metazoa > Chordata > Aves > Sphenisciformes > Spheniscidae > Aptenodytes > Aptenodytes patagonicus. The sequence continues at coordinate 51,640,017 of NC_134952.1, forward strand.
TGTAGTGATACTGCCTCTCACGTTTTCAGCTTGTAATTCTGATGGCTGATGAATATAGCCTTTTTCTTAATCATGCAGCCAAGACTGGGATTGCTCGCAGAGGTGGAAGTTAATCAGTGATACAGTTGTGGTTAATGTTATTAGCTGTATCTCATATATTCAACTTTATGAAGCTAAGAGTAGGGTGCTACAACTTTTGTTATATGGGGTCATTTAGCAAAAAGGCTTATGTATCTGGTAACTTGCCAAAATGGGATTATTAGATCTGAATCACAGAAGCATAATTTCTAGGCAAGAAATGGTTGTTCTTGTAACGTGAGAAAAGCTTCAAAACCTCAGTGGTTTGATTTACGTGTAGAAGTAGTTAGGGGAGAAGATGCATTTAGCACTGGCTGAAAAAGATTAATAGTTTGAATTCCCGCATGTTGTCTAGATGTTTTCAGAATGTGGAGGTAAATGAGCACATTATGTTTCTGGTCAAGTGTAACTTGGAAACATGTCCTGCATGGGACTAATACTGAGGTGTGTGTGTTTCTGGGACTTAAGGTTAGTGAGAGACTGACCAGCTTTAAAGGTATCCTTTAGAGAGATGGAAGATAGTGCCTATGTTGTGAGTCAAAAGGAGGGCTTTTTCTTAGGTTGTTTTCTCTGTACCTTGGTACTTTGGGAGTACGTAGATAAAGCTACAGTAATATGGTTTGGAAAGGACCTTTGGGAATCATCTCCAGAAGGTGAAGTTGAAAAGGGGGAAGAAAGGTTATATCCTAAAGCTGGGGTAACTGGAAGGGACCGCGAGCACAAGGCAGCGGGACACAGTAATAAAAGAACTGGTGGGGAGAGAGGAGACAACTGTAGAGCTGTGAGGAACTGAAGACTCTGGAAATGTAATTAAAAGCAGTAGGCAGCTTTAAGTACAGATACTTCTGGAAGGTCTGCCTGTTTTCGCGGTTTTTTTCACTCAACAGTCAAAGGTTTGGTTGTGTCCTTTTTTTGTATTTACGTGCATCCAATTCGAAACCAAATGCAAACTTTTCCATCAGCACTCCTGTAAGTACACTCACGAAGCTTGTGGATGTTGAGCTTCGACAAACTATAACAGAAATATTTTGATCTTTGATCATGCATAATATTGGAACAACCAAATTGATTTTTTTTTATTCCCATTCTATTCCCACTGTATTTCTGTCTTTCAATCAAAAATGTTTTCCTTTGGTGCACTTTTAACTGAGGCAGTATGAAGGAGGAAGGGCTGAGTACTTGGATGATGGTTTGCATGTAGACACACACCCCCTTTTTTTTTTTTTTAGTTCTAATAAAACTTACTTCTCCCTTGTTGCTGTATAGCTAGCAGGGAAGTTTTTGCCATACCTTGTTGGTGAAAATGTGAAGGTTGAAACTGCCAAAAGTAAAAATGTTTGTTCTTGGTGGGCTTATAATGTGACAGCCAAATGACATAGTGTTGGTTAGCTTCACAGTTCAAAATACCTATGCCAGGAGGCTGTGGGCCAAGTGTTTAATTTTAGGATTCATCCTGCTGTAGCAAGTTGGCAGTAATCTGAAATGATTAGTCGTTGTAGTTCATGCTCTGTGCAATGCTGTAACTTTTTTTTTTAAATTTGGTGGGAACATCTGTAGTATTGATCTGGTATAATAGCAGTGTAATTAAATAAAGCATTTCAGATGGTATGTGAAGATCAGAAACTTATGTATTGTAGCAGTTGCAGTGAGAATAAAAATATAATTCTGTACCAGTCTGTGTTTGTTCTATAGTTAAGCTTACAGGACTTTGTCCATATACAATATGAACAGTCAATTAAAAGAAGAGCTGCTTTACATTGTACCATATGGTTTGTAGGAAAGACAAGGATAGCCAGGTAATGGTATTGCTAGATTATTAAGGGCTCTGCCTGCAGTACAGAAAAATAATACACCCCAATGTCCCCACTGTCCAGAGGAAATAAACCAGCATATCAAAATATGCTAATTAACAAGATTCCAGGAGTGAATCTGTGTGCACACCATCCTTAAGCTTGCATGTTAACAGCAGTCTCTTGATAGAAACTATTGCCACATTTCCTTTTCAGGCTACTCGGAAACCGTCCTCTGAAACTGGTGTGCAGCGTTTGAAATCTAAAATAGCTACAGTTAGCTAGAATGGCTTGTTCTGTTGTGTTTCATTATAAAGGGAATGTTTTTCTCAAACAGGAGATCTATCTTGACGTTTTTACACATCCCTTGTGTATTGAAAAGGAAATTTAGAGAGACACACTGTGTCTAGATCTCAAACACCCTGTGGTTAGAAGAGACTTTGTGTTGCGGTAAAGTGTTAAAGGTTTTGAACGAGCAGGAGAACATTCAATTAGAAGCTACCTGTGGTTTGCTGGGTATAAAAGTACAGCTGTGTTACACCAATAGGCTAAACATCAGATGCTGGATTTCTTTTGTTAATTCATGTTGATGACAACATCGCTCACTTGGATACCTTTTTGTGAGATTATGTACTAAAAAAGTATGGAGAGGATAGAATCAAATAGTCAGTAGAGGAAATGTAAGAATAAGATTGCCTTTGTGACCTGAATTTGCTTCCTTTATTCATCTGCATTCTAATACAGTCCTTATGTATAGGATTGGTTTCTTCTCCCAAGGTGCTACTGCATTCATGTCACAGGGTAGGTCTGTCTATAGGACTGAATAAGGGAGCTGTCTGCAGGACCATACCCTTGGCTGTTGGAGAGGCTGGAAGGGTTATGACGAGTGGGATGAATGAATGCAGAGACAAGAAGGATAAGTCTCATGGTTACAGCAATTGAGTTCTGACAGGTTCTTTTTCTGAACCTAGTTTGGCCACTTCAAGTGCATGTTCCACAGGCAGTCATTAATTCAGGGTTTTTGCAGGTAACCAGCTTAAGCACCATTAGTCAATTTTTAATTTCCCTAGGTTTTTAAAAAACTAAAAACCTGACACAGAAATTGTATGTTGTAAGCCATGCCAAAACCCTTCATGGTTCATTAGCATAACTGAAAAGGTTAGATACACTGCATAATCCTTTGTCATTTTAGCCGGGAGAGGAGCTGAAAGCAGTGCTGTGTTGTCATCTTCTGTGTGTGCCAGCAGAAGTAGCAGGGGAGTGCTCTTGCTTGGTTTGCACAGGACTGAAGAATTGAGAGACTTGAAAACCTGTGCTTCTGTTTTAGCATCGGGCTCAGGCAGTTGCAGATCCCTCTGGCATCTCTACATCTGTCATCTCTCATTTTTCAAAGTCACCATTCTTGCACCCTAACCTGCCTCAGCTTTGCTTTGCATGTTAGTCCAAATGTCCAAGCTCTGGGCAAATCCCAGTCATTCCTCTCTCCTGGTCTTTCTTCCTGGACTTTTTATCTGCGCTATTATCTCCTCCCCTGCCACATCTTCTTGTTCAGTTCTCTCCCTTAGCTCTTTGTCCCAGGCTTCTTGCCATGTGACTCCTTCACTGTCTTCTCATTCAGTCTGTGTTGTTTCATCATTTTGTACTGCCTGCTTTCTCTTGATGGACACTTTAGTTGCTGGTTTCCTCTTTTAGGGTCCCACTCTTACCCTGATGCCTTTTGGGACAAATGGCTTCCCTATCCTCTGGAATATAGATTCACTAGCAGGGTCCAAGAGAATAGAGACAGGACATACTGAATGTGTATCTCCATGCTTAATTTCTGTACTGCCTACTGTGTTTAAAAAATCTGCAAAAAGTCTTGTTCACCACCTCCTGCTGGAGTGTGCTCGACTGGCTTGTGAGGCTGGCTCAGAGTCAAACCTGTCCATGAGTAAGATCTCTAAGGGGGTGGTAGCATGTATGGCACAGATGGCATCTTCAGAAACGTAGTGCCAGATCTTAACAAGCTTCTGTGAGCACGTGCTAGCTGAATTTTTTTTTCCCCCGTATTGGTGTCTTCGTCTTGACATAGGGGAAAAAAAACCCACCACCAAACAAAAAACCTCCTAGGAAAAGCCCGATCTGCCTACTTGAATCTTCTTTCAAAAACATGGGACAATTGCACCTTCTTGGCAAAACATAAAATAAGTCAATTTACTTCATTAAAGCACTAAATTTCTGCAAAAATTCAGCTTAGGGCAAACTTGTAGCATAGCATCCTGTAAGCTGAAATATATGAAATTTAGCAATGTTAAGAGCATTTAAAGTCAGAATTCTATAAGAAAAGAGGTTTGAATAAAAACAATGCTACCAGTTAAAATTTTAATTTACAAAAAAAGTTTATTTCTGAAAAGCCTTTTGCTGATTGAAGTGATATATGTAGTATAATATTGGTAGTTACTTTTGTTCTGGATTGGGTTATGTTTTTTTCCTGGAGAATTCTGTCTATGAAGTGTCTTTGCACCCTTAATTACAAAAAGTGTTTGCAAGTATTTCTTTGTCTTGACTCCTTCAGTCCAGCTGTATCTCAACAGACTTGGTTACATGAGCAACCATAAATGTCTGCTGGTTTTTATTATTTGTCTCCTTGACATTGAGTCTCTGCACCTTTGTACACTGTCCTGTTATTCACACTTGTGCAAAGTAAGTGTGGTTGCTCTGAATTTGTAATATATTGTGCTTATTTTGCACAACATTTGGGGAAATGGAGAATTGGGGCCCTTTTTGTCAGACCTCTGATGTTGCTGTGGGCTTTGTTTTCCAGTTCTGTAGAAAATGCCTTGATCTTGAGAGGGGGTGGTCTGAATTGCATTGTTGTTATGTTGTTTCTGATCAAAAGAGTTTACAGGTAAAATAGTGTTCTCCTTTTTTTTTAATGAGCTTTTCTAAATGGTAATTTTCTGTATCAATGCCTTCCTAGCCATATGGTTGCATATTGCATTCTGAGTATTTTTATGTACTTGAATTTTTATGTGTTAATAGGTTTAGTAGGAAAAAGAAATACCAGTGAGAATAATAGCCTCTGAACATCCAGGCTGCAGGGTACCAGGTTACACATCTTACCCTATTTGTTACACTTCTTGAAGGCAAGCCGGTGTGCTGCGGTTAAGATTTTGTGCGCAAGTGACGAGTCACTGAAAGGCTGGAGTATTACTGATTTACAGAGGGGGGGTGACTTGGGATATTCAGCAGAAAAAGGAATGGGAGTGGTAACAAGCGGCAGTAGTGGTAGTAAAGGCAGGAGCAGGTTCCACAGTTAACAGATTTCCCAGTGTGAGGCAGTGAATGCACAGCATTCCAGCTAGCTGTCAGGAAGAACCCAAAACTGTGTATTGCAAGAGATTCAGGGTTCACGTTTATCACACGAAGTCATGTGATCTTACTATATCTTAACTTGCCAACTTAGCCTTACTCCGGAGAAGATCCTTTGCTGCAGTGCTTAACAACAACAAAAAAAAAGAGAAAGGGGAAAAAAAAAAAAAAAGAAAATAAAAAAAGGGGGGGAGGGGACATGACCCAGAAGGAAAAATAAAGAAAATTGTGCAATGTGTGTTTATGCCTACATCATGCCGAGGAGACACTTAACAGTAAATAATCTGTGTATCCCTGAGGTAAGATACTGTTTCTGCTTTCCCTGCACAGTGCTGCTGCAGCACGGAGCTGATCCAAACATTCGGAACACGGATGGGAAATCTGCGCTGGATTTGGCAGACCCTTCAGCAAAAGCTGTACTCACAGGTAAGATGCATACATCTCTCAGCAGTGCTACCTGTAGTTCATTTTGTGTGTATAAGTTGAGCATCGTAAGAGCCTTCTGCCTTTTTGGATTTTCTGTTGTGTAAGAGCATTTTAAAACTGTCTTGTACCAGATTTCATATTGATGTAACTGTCGGTAATCTGCTGTGCTGCTATAGGTTTGCTTATTCTACTTATGCTAATGCTGTAATTTTCTGTTATAACATCATTCATTATTCACTGTGTTTCTGTGTGTTTTTTTCTTTTTAATTACTACCCAATATACAGATTGAATAGGAGCCCTCAACCCCTGCAAAAAAAGAAGAAAAAATCAGGTCAATTGTTTTAAGACCTTCACTGTTGAGCAAGCAAGGACATTTTTATAACTATAAAAGTACCTGTGGTCTGAAAGACAACCTGCTACTGATTGCAGAGATCAATAGTTACATGATATTTTGCTGCAGATTCACATGCTACCCTTCCCTTCCTGTTCCTCATTAGTCTTTTCAGGTAGAACTCTTTCTCACGCACCAATTTTTTTTCTTTGTAGGGGCTATTAGCTGCCAAACAATATGTTTCATGAAAATATTCTACAGATACAACTTTGTTTTTACACAGCTTTGATTTTTTTATAAATTAACTGTTGTAGCATACCAGTAAGCATTAAAGGTATAATATAGTAGCCTGTCAAATCTGTATCAAGAAATACATAGTCCTCTGTGCTGATTTTGACATCTAGGAAATAATGTTTAGAGCAAAGTAATCTTGGATTTTAAAATATATACAATTAGGTTTATAGAAAGGGATTCAGCAGCTGAGCTTCATTTGAAGAAATAGCTATTTTTCTTTTGCCTTTACTTCCCCTATTCTCTCTCTCTCTTTTTATTGACAGCTTAATTTATAGGTTATGTGCTATGCAACACCCGTATTCTTTCTTCAGATTATGTTCAGAGCACACCAGCTCCCTTCACTTTGTCAGGAACATTTCCTCATCATCTTTTTCCAGTGCGCTGACTGCTATACATAATTATCTACAGCTCTGCAGTGATTTGAGAGTGCCTTTGGAACAATGCACTTTAAATACATATGATTTAGTTTAATTACTCAGTGTCAAATTTAAACACGTTCCTACAGTGTTAATACTAATGTTAGCTGTGCTAAGCAGGTTAATCTGACTTTTGGCTGTTAATGGGTACAGTTGTACAGATGCTGAGGATGGAAAGGGCACCAGGGAGTCAAGGTACCTCAAAAGGTGTTAATGGATATTCAGTATTTAGTTATGGGAAACTTGGTATATGTACAGTTTGGAGGTTCCAGGCTCTGAGCTGCTCTTTAGGCTATGCTCAAAGATCAACTTCAGAGGATAGTAGAAGACTTAGGAAGGTCTCTGATGGTGACTTAACGTCTGCTCCACGGAGTTCTCTGGGCACTAGATCACCCCCTTGTGCTTTAGGCAATGGAGGGGGCAATGTGTCATATCAAAGAAGTGGAGATGATTTGGAAGCAGCCCTCTGAGAATGTCCTGTCGAGTGCAGCAAGTGCCCTGTGTCCCTTGCCTCACCCCTAATGCCTCGCACACGAGCATCCAGTGACTGTGCAAGCTTCTGCAACCAATGGATGTTACCAGGTTGTGCATATAAACACACATACACAGAGCCACTTCTGCTGCTACTTAGGTGTTTTATTGTTCATAAAAAGAGGTAGTTTTTGTATGTGTTTATTCTTCCTAGCAAGAAAATCAGCTTTTGGTTTTACCAGCTTTGTCCTCAAGGTGGCTCTTGGCTACACTGGGCTCTCTCTATGCTGTGCACCTGAGCTCCAAGCTGTGTAAACAGGGTTTGATTCAGGCTTTAGCTGCTGTATGATTCACAATAACTGAAAAAGCTGACACTGGATGCCATTTAAATGGAAGCTTTCTATTAAGAGCTTAACTTTTCTGGATGCTGCCCTGCTTTCTAGTATCTCTGTTAGGCTTCTACTTTCTCATGCATTTTCCGTATGTTGTTACCTTTGGGTCTTGCTTCCTCCCTCTGGAAGAAGGGGGCTTAAGGGATTTCTTAGGATCTATCTGGCTTGGGATAATCTTTAGCTACAGCAGTGCTGTGCAATTAGGTGCATCAGGACTTAAAGATATTACTGGATTAAGGATAAGTAGGATGTATTAACTTAATTTTCAGTATTTAATGTTGAATGGTGGGATTTTAGAAATGCTCCTATCTAGAGCTTTTAAAAGTGGAGTGATTCTGAAAGCACAATCTGTAATCGTTACTGTATTTGCATCTTTAAACGGCATGCATGTCAAGGCTATTCTCATGATGTTATTTTATGTTCATTTTTCTATCAGTGTCTATGACCACAATAGACTTTTCCACATTGCTGCTGTATTGATAGTAAGAGGAAGCTTGTTCTTCAAAAACTTTTTGACCAAGTATTTGCATAAGTTCATGCATCGATGTTAATCTCTTTGTGAATGAACTGTGATTATAGTCTCTCTTTGACCTCCAACTTAGCAAACGTGAACAGAAAACTTGTTGGTAATTGATTAAATCTTTTCAATTGGACAAAGAATTCTGTATGTGTTTTAAAAGGGACATTCCTGCTGTGTAAAAAGCATTTCTGGTGTTCCGGCAGCAAATGCTGAATCCACAATGATTTGTTCTTTTCTGTCTCCCAGTCTAGAATAATGTATAGTATCTTTTTCTCCTGAATTACAGAAAGGATCTATAATGCAGTAGTTTCTGGGATGACTTCCAGCCATTTTCATGCAACATTCTCTTAAAATGCATGTTTTATAAAGGATCCATGATGCAAATGAAAGGCTAATATTTTGATGGAAATGGACTTTGAAAATGTCTTTGTAGATTAAAGTGAATTTTATAGAGATTAAACACCCAGTTCCAGCTTCTTTAAAAAAAGAAAAAAGAAAAAAAAAAAGAAAAAAAAGTTATATAATTGCAGAATCTGCTTTTTACTACTTAAACAGGAAAGCAGTCTTTTTTTCCCTTTCTGCAGGATAAGCAGCATTTGTATGAGCCAAGCACTTCATGATTGAGAGGGTGCATATTTTTTGTTTCTTCTTCCTTAGCATCCCTTACTGTTCCTGAATCAGGTTGTCAGAAAAGGATGAAGTGGTAGTACCTCTTTCTCTAGGCTGAAGTGGTAGTACAGACTCCAAAAACATATTGTATCTAAAAACCAGAGCTGTTACACACACGAGATTACTATCCTAGTTAATTTTATTTTAGTTTAATTGCCTTTGGGGTGTGTGGTTTCTGAGATGGGGACTCGTCTTTGTTGCTGTACATAGCACTGTGGGACTCCCATCCAGAACAGGGCCTTTGGGAGCTTTTGCACTACGAGTCATATTAGTCTTCATTATTCTCTTACCCTGCTTATTGCCTCTTTAAACATTAATATCCCTTTGTATCTTTCCTGTACAGTATATGAAGAGCCAACAATATGGTTAATGATTTATGTGAATGATTTATTTTGTTTTTTTCCACACTGATGCTTTTTTTGCCACTTCCCCATATTATCTGCTGTTTGGAAATGCTTTCTCTACATGAATGGTCGTTCTTTGCACTTGAGCGGTTTCTAAAGCTGTTAGCAAGAGCTGAAAGCACTTTGGTTGGATAATACATTCTTGACTGCTCGGTGCCACTGTTTTGCAAGGTTGGCTTTGGTTGGTTTCAAGGATTACTCCCTTGAAACAGGTCAAAATGAAAAAAGTTTGGAAAGTGCTGCATCTCCACATTAAAGGAAGATTTCTTGGGTACAAAATAATGTCTTGTTTGTTAATAGAATCAATTTTCAAAGTTAAACAAGACTCTGATCTTCCAAATTACTATGGAAATAATGTCTTTTACAAGCAAAGTGCTTATGTTCTATTGAGCATTTCTCACTTCTGTTTTTCGGATGTGAGGGACAGCTTGATGTGTGAAAGTACATCTGGGCTAAGGTTACCAGAAGTGTTAATGAGGATTCATGTTTTCATCTATTTGTCATGTCAACTTTTTAAGTGGGGAGCATAGTCCACTTATTGAAATATATTTGCACAAATTTTTTTAAAGTGAACTACCATCTATGCATAATTTGCGTGCAAGGAAGGGGAAAACCTGATATTTCACTACAAAAAGTTTACTGAACTTTAGAGGATAGAAAATGGATCCTAGGTACAACTCATTCATTTTAAAATTAGCAGGAAGAGAAGAAACTATTTTAGTTTGGGTTACTTTTTATTTTTACTGTTTTACCATTATAATTGTGGCTATCTTGTTATATTTGTAAATATATAATTAAAAAAAATCTCATTCAGTGTGTGGTCTGGTTCCCACTTTCTTCTTTGAAGGAAATGCATTGGTTACTTGGGAGGCCAGGAGGGAAATGCCTTCCTTTCTCAGTTCTGGCATGGTCACATTTCAGTTTCATTTCACATTTCCTTGTTTTCACATTGAGAGGAAAGAGGAAGAAACAGTCCTCTTTTGTTCTAGATGCCATGCCATACTTTGTGTGCACTTCTGTTACGTTTCCTCCTCAAGAAGAGCAGTCCTTGTTCTTTAGACTGTCTACATACAAAGTTTCACTTTAGTGAAAATGAAGTTTAACTTTGGTGTCACTACCCAGTATCGCTGATTCTCTTTCCAGTTTCCAGCACTGCATTATTCTTTCAAAATAACATATCTCGATTTGAGAACTGTGCTCTGGTATAACATCCAGTTGACTTCTGTAGTGATGATTAATACCTTTCATGGCATTTTTTTATTCCAGGTTTTATTCAGGCTAAGTTTGTTTTTTATTACCTCTGTGATTGCACAAGAGCTAAATGTTTTATGGGAGCCTCTAAAGGAATTCTGAATTCTTAAGTTTGTGACTTAGATTCCAGTATAATTCCAGATGATTTATGTTATGCATGCAGTGTTTATTGTTTTAATTTGTCAGTACTCCTTTGGTCTACCCATTTTATTGCCCATTCCCTCAGCTTGTCTTAGGTCTTTCTAATTTCTTCAGTTTTCTCTGGTAACTGAATAATTTAAATGTTTCCTTCAATGTGGTAGATTATTTAACACAAGTTCCAGTGTGTTTTATCATAAAGGAAACAAGTTACTCCTGCTTTTAAGTGTCTGATCCTTGAAAGTACTTTAATTCTGATTCCATGACTACGTAATTTCTTTAATCTCTTACTGAAGGACTTGTGCAAGGATTTATGTGAGCCGGTATCTATGTTCCGCTGCCTAAATTTTCCATTTCCATGCCTTAATGTGCTTGGATTTCTTCCTAGCATAACTTTAGCTCTAGATGCTCTTGTTTCATAGGGCTTAGTTTTAGGATGAGAGCTTCTCCTCTCTTTCCCCCTGCTCCCTATTTTAGAGACGAGCACTATCATCCTCATCTTTTGTTTAAACTTAGTTGTGTATCTTGAAATGGCTTCTTTGGAATGTGGCTGGTTGGCTAGATCAGACGACTTTTCCTTCTTGTTCGTATCCTCTATTTAGGCAAGGAGTTAAAAGTCTGTAGTCTGTTGTGTAGGTGGTCAAATAAGAAGGAGCACTGTGCGATTCAGGATTGGTGCTTTTATGAAAAGCATGGTTTTGATTTACACCATCCCTTTTGTCAGGTTTTTCACTCTTTCAGCTTTCCTTTTTACCATGATATCCATTTAGGAATATTTAGTAAGAGCTCTTTAAATGGAGTCAAACTCTTAACTTGTCAAAGGAACAAATTACCCTTTCAAAGCTTTCACGAAGCACCTATGTGCAGTCGTTCAGTTCTCTGATTCTCAGCTCTGCTATTGTATAGTTTTGGATGCTTTGAAAGCTTTCAGAAACCTGATGTACGCATTTATTTAGCCTATACTGTACATTGACATTTAACATCATCAAACTCAAAAGAAGCTTTTCTTCCTAAGATGATTTGTTATTCACATGGACAGAATAACAAATAAGATCTCTAAACCTTGTAAGTAAAGAGCCCAAAATGCATTTTCCATGCCCTCGGAAAGATAATTGCAGAAATGTGTAAGAAGCATTTCTATTTCCATAGTGCATCAGAGCACTCATCTTCTTGTTTCTTTGCCTTGAGCACTGACCAATCTTACACTTTACTGAAATTTTTTCCTCTTCTCTAAATGTTGATTAGATAATTTTGTTTGTTGTTGAGTTTAGGATTTTTGTTGGTTCTTTTGCATAGTCTGTTGTACATTTCTGGTTATTAATAGCGACTTCGGCCAGTCCTGAGACCAAATACTACTTAGATCTCTTCTACATTTTTGCATTGTCCATGGATAACTTTTTCTGGAATGTTGTACCAAAACAGCCTTTTCGCACTGTATACTGCATGTGGTAGTAAGCCAGGGTGCAGTGGTAAGAAATGAATGGATGGAGAATGTTATATGATATAACTTCTTATTCGTTTGGTTCTGTTTGTAAGTAGGATAGCCGTGCTGCAGTTGTAACTATTTTAATGTAGGTTTTGTGTATTAACTTGGATTCTAATCTGTAATCTTGTCTGCAGTCTAGTCTGTAAGCAAGCATGGAACTTTCTTGAAAAAAAGTTTTTAGCTAGCTGGATAATTCCTGCAAACAAAAGCTCCCATTGCTTTTATCTCTTGTACTGTAACTTCAAGAGCAGTCTTTCATACTCGGACTGTTTTCTTCTGAAAGTGAAGCCATGTTTAAATTTTGAAAGCGATGAGCCACTCACAACTGTGAATTCTCTGGAGTCTGTGAATGTGTGGGCAAAACATGTAAGACGATTTTTTCCAGGCTGAACAGATGAATCTGAAAGAATGTTAATGTTGCATAAGGAAAATATACTGACTAGGAAGTGGGAGAGGCAGACAATCTTAATTCTACCTTTTTATGCACATATTGGGACACAGACTCTTGCTTCTAAGACTGCTTACTGTTCCCCACTGCCTCGTTCAGCAGGACGGATAGCTGTGTGCTGGGGAGGAATCAAGACTGCACAGTGGAGTACAATGTTGTCCGTATCACTCCTGCTTCGTTTGCTGCAAAAGTTGAAAGCAAGTGTGACTGGTGCAACACGGGAAGAAAAAGATTGCGTATGTGGTTAAGGCAGCTAAATATTTCCTTTGGAAACAGGATTTTCGTCTTGATTCTGACCAGTATTTCCACATGGTCTGGAGCGTCATTCTAACATGCTGAAGAACAGTGGTTTTTTGCTGTTCTAATTCGTCTCTGTTCAACTGAGTAAAGATTCATCGCTTCCTGCTATAAAGCATTTAGGTTTGAAGTGGCTTATGTGTTACTTTGCTGCCTCTCAGGCAAGGAAGCACTGTCATAAAAGGTAGTGTGTGGAAGAAGTAGTAAGCTGTTTTCCCCATTCTTTCTAAACTTTGTGATACCAGCTCATGCAGCCGGTTCTCGCAGTAGTCTTATGTACTCCGTCCAATGCTATCCAACATTCTGGTCCCAGTTCCAGGACCCGGGCTGTCCTTCTTATCTTCTTATCTTGGTCCCCACTTCCTGCCAACACATTCACATGTGTGCATATGTGCACCCCTTACTTGAGATCTCCATCCTTTACTTGCCTCTTACTAGGCCTGTAGCTTTGGTTCCACCCCCCTTCCCCTCCCCAGCTCCTAATCCTGGTTGTCTTCTAAATTCTTCATCCAGAACCCATGATCTCTTCAGCTCCTCTGTCTGGCTAGCTTCCTGACTCTACATCCCATTTTCTTCTTCCTCCCCTCACCTACGTATTCCCAGACAGTTTCTGGTATGACTTCCATTTTTCTTTTCTTGAGCTAGCAAAATAAGTCCTTTGAGAGCGCTAAATAAATGCCCAGATTTCAAAAGAATTTTAATACCATGTAGAGATTGTGTTACGTTTCAGATCGTTAACTGTTGTAGCTTTCCAACCTCCCTCTTTTATGCCAGTCACTTTTTATTTTTCCATACTTCATTTCCACAGGAGCTGTTTTTGAGTTTGAAGGAGAATGCAAACTTTGGAATTATATTATTTTAAAAGATTTGTTTCTTTTAAAATAACTAACCTAGCCAGGTAGATGTGGCTTGAAAGATCATACTGGAATAATATTGTTTAGAAGCATGGTTCTGATGCCCTACTTGCAAACCCTTACTCAACCGAGGTCTTCTAGTAAGAAGCTTTGTCAAACTTGAAAGTATGAGTTTAAGGAAGATTTGCTATGTGTATATATCTAATTTAATAATATCACTAAAAGTAAATCCATAAATTGTTCTGATTTTTGTAGCGATATGTCAGCCTAGGGGAAGGTTTCTTCCAGTTCTTTCAAAGTGAAAAAGAGCTGAAAGTCCTTATAAAAGCTCTTGGTTCGGTCACATTCCTACCAAGTGCTGTGGCTGTGTAGGGCACTGTTTCTGTATAGAACTGCTGCACCAGTTCTGTTCTGGTGAGAGCGGCTTGTTCTTGCCAGCTGAGAAGTGCTCCTGCCTTGCTGAGTGCCGGGCGCAGAGTGCATCCTGAGTTCTCTATGGCACAGGGCACCTGGCTGGGTCAGAAGCTTTTTTTTCCCCTTTAATATTACTACACGTGTTAGATGTGATTTAAGTTCAAGGACAAGACTTTTAAAAGTAGTTAATACTCCTGAAATTTAAAGGGACTTGGGTTCCTGAGTTACATTTTGTTGATGTAAATGATCAAGTGTTTTTAGGGCAATGTTTAGAAGGGAGAAATAAAATTGCTTTTTGCATCTGTTGTTTCCTTATGAGGCATTAAATGTCTAAAATAATTTTTGTACAAATGTGTTTAAAAATGTCTTCACCTATTGTTTATGTAACATTTATTTCTTTGAAAACTGTTGTGATAGTTCTCAAGTTCCTGTGGCTTCATTAACCTAGGATTTAAGATTGTGATTGCTCTCATTTAGTAGGAAATCCTTTTTTAACAGTATGTTTGAAAATTCTTCCTTAGTTCAGACAATTTATACTTAAGGTTGTGACAGTCCTCTGTGGGTTTATTTGCAGCTCTTTGAAACTTCCATGCCCCAGGTTTTGTCTTGCCCTTTTGCTGATGCTGCAATTCACGTAGCAGGGTTTGAAGCACAGCGTGTGTGTTTGTCTCAGATATCCCATTTCACCCTAGGGTGCTCAATCATAAACTGAACGGGGATGCGCACTGGACTCTGCTGCTGCATTTGCTGCTTCCAACAGTTCCTATGTGCTTTCCCATTTATGCAGTAAATAAAGCAGGTGTCCTGCAGTTAAGATTTAGTTTGTTACGCCATCCTTATTCATATACTGAATGTTGGCCATCGTTTTGCAGAGAGTGAGTCAGGGATCCTGTGAGAGGGAAAGTGTGGTATGATCACAGCAGAATGCACATACATGCAAGTTGAGTTTAGGCTGCATGGGAAGTCAACCAGATGTTGGAGGGGAATGTGTTTTAATATAGAACCCTGTAGCATCACCTTTTTCAGACTTTGCCTAGTGTTCTCCTTTACTCCTGTCCCTCATCTGCCTAGATGTCTTCTCACTTTTCCCCTGACCTGTCTAATCCAAGCTGCAGTCCTCAGCAACCCACAGTTTAGACAGATGGGCCTGGATTTTTCAGATTGGCCATGCTAGGCATTTTTTCTAACTTTGGATGATGTTCTGTCACATTTCAAGTCTCTACTCTGAAATATCTAGATGTTAAAATTTCTTCTCAAAGAAGTTAGAAGAGGTTCTATATTTTGCTCAAATACACGAAGTGTTACATAAGAGTTTTTGTGGACAGCACAAACACTCTGTCTTGTAGATGTGATACAATTCTTCTAGTATAATTTTTAAAATTAGATTGAGATAGGCAAGAAGAATTTCAGCTTGAAGGATTCACAGTTGGCAGAATTACAATGGAAACTAGTCTTTAAATAATAGTTGTTAAGTAACCTTTAGTTTCCTAGCAGCTATCAGAATTGCTACCAACTCTTGTCTACGATTAGTATATTGAAGAGAGTCATATTTCTTATATGCAGCTTGTTTTGCATGCATGTGCTTCTGAGCTTAGACCTGGAAGTCTTTCAGAATGAATTTCAGGGCATAGGGGATTTTTATAATTGTAGAAATATGTAATGGAAATGGTATTGACCTGACTTATTTGATGAGGTGATCTGATTCAGCAGGCTCAGATGCAGTTTACATTTCACGTGGCCACGGGTTAGTTCTTTGTTGTGCTGTACAAAACTTTCCAGAGGTGAATGAGGAGATAGAAGAAGCTTATATTTAGTATCATGTAACTTATACCATCACTTCGACTGGCCTGTATTGACACACCAAGCGCCACAGGTCTGATGTGGCTCATCTTCCGTGAGCCACACGCTTTGACACAAGCCCGGTGTCCAAACACTGAGGCCATCCACCCGACTTGTTCTGTTGAAGGGGCAGTAAATTGAGGAGAGAAGGGAAGGGGAGGAAGGTAACCTAAAGCAAATACCTGTAACCTCTTCTTTATTGGACAGGTTGCAAAGAATAGTTTGAGCCTGTAAGAGACTCAGTTTTCTTTTTAGAAATATTCCAGATGTCCCTCTACAGTTGACTATAGCACCCTTTGGAGTCTGAATGTGGAGACTTGGTACATATACCTCTACTTAGAGTACACTGCATGTAAGATTGAAATAGAACTGCATTGCTTCTGTTGTATTTTACACATGCTTTTTAATTCTGGAGAAAGTTTATGTTGTTTTATACTGGGGGTGTGGTGTGTGGGGAGTGTTTTAATTCTCATGCGTACACACACATGCACATACATGTTTATATTGTCAACAAAAATGAGGCAGTTCTAATATGTGTTAGGTAATGACAGTATCATTTTTACCGAGTTAAAGTTACAGTCAGAGGTGTTGTTTTCCATTGGTGCATGAAGAGGCTTTTAGAATGGATGCTTCTCAGTGAATGGTTATTTTACTGTTATATGTTTCTGAATAAGTAAGTGTCTACTAAACTAAGTAGCCATTTCCCTGGTGACTAATGCATTCAAGCTATCACAAATAATGTAAGTATTGACTGCTAAGAATCAGAAGTCCCCGGGTTTGGAGTCTCGTGAGCTTGTGTTTTTCATCTTTCCCTTTTTGCAGGGGGGAAAAAAACCCACCAAAACAGTCTCGATGGATATTTTTAAAGAAATTATTAAATTGTTTAATTATTTAATTGTTAAAATTATCTAATTGTCAAACAAAAATCATCCTCAACTTACCTTGACTTAAAACAGAACATAGCTTAGATATGCTACAATCCAAAAAAACCAAACTGTATTTATATTCTCCCAGGAGGCTGGAGTAAGAAAGGAGAAAAACTACTTCCATAGTGTTTGTCTTATTTCTTAATTTATCACTGGAAGGCAAACAGATCCTGTGGTGAATAGTGCTAATGCATGAACTTGAATTTCGTAGAATATGATGTATTTTAGATTGTTTAGGTAGCACTAAAAAAAAAAAAAAATTTTAAATTTGTTCAAGTAGGTGGGCATTTCAGTTTTTAATTGTGTGGTGCCAGTATGTGGATCTGTGACTGAAGAACATGGAAAGTTTACTTTAAGATGAAGAAAATCAGGCTGAACTGTTTTTGAAAACTTTGAGTACTTTTGTTTCTTGAAAATTTCAGGCTCAACAGAAGATTTATTAGCTTCATTTCATGCTTTCTAACTATTAGTTGTGATCATTAAATAACAATCAAGGCTGTTTCTGTGTGATGAGAGATCACTTGTTATACTTCAATTTTCACTGGGAAGAATAAGTATTAGCATTTAAATTGAAATTGCTAATTTCTCCTTGCATATGTCCTTAGGGCTCAATCCTGTCTGATGCTGAGCACTCTAGTTGTGATCCAGGAAAGAACTGGGGTTAAGTTGGGGTTTATTCAGACACTTAAATGTTGCTTTCTGAAGCGGGCTGCAATGTTCACCATCTCTGATGTGAAGATGGAGGTCTTTCCAGTGAAGGTCTCGCTGGGTGCTGTTCTGCTGTGGGGTACTATGGGTGACTTGAGGGCAGTGGCTGTAGTCTGCACCTTGTGAGCAGACAAATAAAGCCTTGTTCCAGATTTTGTAAAATAAAGCTAATTACTTGTTTGAAGTATTTTTTTTCTGCGTGCACTTACTTTAGGAGAAGCATAATATGTGGGTATAAAGGAATAATGCAGGTCAAAGCAGTATTTCCCATCAGAGTAATAAGCAGGCAGACCCATTACTTTGTATTTTCTATTTTGATTGTCTTCATGGACAAAAGAACACAGGTGGGTTTCTTCTCTTTAAAAATTTAAGTTAAAATTTCTGAGCTGTAGAGAGCGTGTCTTTAATGTGATGGTTGAGTTTTCATAACTTTGTGAGCACTATCCCCGATGGCTATTTGTGAAACTGTTGTGTTCAGGTATGAAAGGGCAGGACTTGTCCTTCAAAAGTCCTGTGTCTGTGTGAGTCAGCCCTTTTTGTGTGTCTGTCCAACATACTTCCTGGCTACATGATGTCTCTCTTGGTGCTCACCGTAGAAACGGGGCCTCACAGGTCAAGTGCCTTTAGTTCTGGGATTAACACGGGATGTCGTTCCTCTTTAGCTTTCTCCCACAGTCTCCTGTAGTCACCGCAGTGCAGTCTTCCACTCTGGGGGTGCGGTTCTTCACAGTGGCATTGGCAGGAACCTCTGATAGTTCAAGGGCATACAACAAGCCTTGGAAATCTTCCTACGTTGATTTCTCTTTACTGCACACAGCACAAGGGAGACACAGAACAATATCCTTTTCTAACTGCCTGCTGCATCTATCTTTGGTCCTCTTTTGCAGAAATGAACGTTGTTGCTTTTTCTTCTTAGAGTTTGACAGTTCTTCTTTCTTCTGATTCTATGACAAGAGTTGGTTCTTCTATGTGGTGGACTCTTTCTTCCCATACTTATTGTTCATCCAAAGCCCAGCTGATGAGGCTAATTGCTGCTTTTTAGTTTGTTTTTTGTTTTGTACTGCTTTTCTGAGGGTAGGGGAGGAAAAGGATTTTACTATGTGTCAGGGCTATTGTCAGTTTCTTGTGGATGTACTATCTGGAGACTCTTTCAGGGCTATAGGATTTTTCTCTGAAATTAGATTGAGTTTGTCATTTGTACATGGCTCTTTATCAGACTGTCATGAAGGTTCAAAGTTTAATTTATACTATAGCAAAAATTAACTTAATATTAAGACTTATGCTAAACCTCTGTGTAATCCTTTTGGAGGCAATTTTAAAAAGCGTGATCTCATTGGGAGGTAAGAAGTCATCTATGCCTTTGAAAATGCCTCAGCTGTGGTCTTTCTTTATTGTTACTTCTTTCATACATGAAAGAGAAACTCTGGCAACAAAGATTCAGCCTTCCATGTCTCACAAGCCTGTTTGCTTCCAGTATGCTTTAGAGATTTTTTGAAATTACATTTTTCTTTGTGATTTTTACCTAATTTAGTAGCATTTAATCATATGTTTTATAATTTTCCCCTGTAGTGCAATGGGACTGTTTTTATGCTTAAAAGAACGATATGGTTAAGTACTTTACTTGGTTGGTGGTGTTGAACAGTTTGTAATTTTAACATAGTAGTCAATCTATTGTCAGTCTTGCACCAAGACACAAAATTTTGAATTGGTTACCACATTGTTAATGGAAAATTTTCATGCATCTGGCAAGCTATAACATAAATTAAGCAAAACTCTTTTGGTGCTTTGAAAATACATTGATAAGTCATACTCAATTATGTTGTAACACTTAGAGAACCAGAGTTAAAAAACAGTAGACCATAAAGTATGAATGTATGTATTCTATTCTATTGATTAACTTTCTTAAATAGTTAGTAAGTATCAGAAACCTTTGTTTTCCATGATGCTTTTTCTACTACTGTTCCACAAAGGTAGCTACATTTTTGTTCAGAGTAGAATAATAGTTTTCAGTGGTAATTTAGAGACCGTGTAGCTGAGACTTGTTGTAGATATGTTATGATATATAGACATTGGTGTAATTTTACTTTTTCTTGGACCTGCTTACAGGCCCAAAACTTGGACAAAAGAGGATTTATCTGTTGTGGTTCACATAGTCTAGTAATTCCCTTTTTATAACAAAAGTAGGCTGTATCCTGATATTTTATTAGTCTGAATTTTTTTAGGATTAGGCTTCCTTCTTTATGGATAATAAGCTTATTTCTCTGCTGCTTTGTTCCAGACTCCACAGATCCTGCTGCTTTGGGTAATAAAACTTACTAGGCCATACATGACTCATGTATTTTTCATTGTTGTATTAGTCCTTTTAAACAACTTGGGAGATGACTTGAGGCAGCAGAAACTCTGTGATTAGGTCAGTTAAGTTTGATCTTTGAAGGTTGATCACAAGAAGCAAGCTGCAGAGTTAGGGCCTAAATTAGCAGTGAGAAACACAAGCTATCTCAGAGAACAAGAATTGTTTCGTAAAATAAAAACAAACCAACTCCCTCACATTTATCAAGTAGATAAAAGGAGCACAAAATACTTTTTCTCTCTTTTTGAGGGTGTGGAAGAGAGCCTGTGAGTTAGTTCTTTCCTCTTCCGATTTCCCTTGCTTCTATGCATGTATAGATGCATTGCTGGCTGAAGAGGACTGTGTCGATGAGCAAACTGTTTTTAACTGTCTCCTTCTAGCACTTCATTGGGAAATTGTTTTCATATCCCCAGGCTTATTCCTTCGGAAATGGCAATTTATATAGCTGTGGCTGAGAGTTAGAACAGCTTGGGTGTGTGGGAGGGATGCCCTAGGCTCTACAGAACATTGGGCAACTAAGTCTGTGTTAAGTCTGGACAAAGTCTTTAGAAGTAGAAATAAAATGGCATTGGTATTTAATTGACCCATAGATGTAATGGTCCACCTCCACAAATCAACTGCAAACGCCCTTATTAAAATCTCAGGTCAATTATCATTCACACCGTTATTTCAAGCAAGTTTCTACAAAGCTCCAGACCTTGGAAGACACGGGTGGTTGGCTCCATGCAAGCAGCAAACTGACAGCAAAGTTCATGTCACCAGGCCTTTCCCCCTGCACCTTCCTCAGTTTCCTGCAGTGTCTTTATTGTTTTCACAGACTTAACTTTGTTAGAAATGGCAGGAGGACCCTGAGGCTATTCTCTGCATTCCTTCTCCTTGTTCTCTTATCACATTTCTACTTGATGCACCTTGTTTCTGGACAAGGTGCCTCCAAAAATTAGGTGCCTCTCTTGCCTTCCACAGGCCATTTTACTTGCTGACACATGGAAAAGGCAGGCAGACCTGACAAGCTGGAAGATAACAATTCAGGGCTTGCCTAAGATTTATGAAGTGCGTATTGTGATGAGCATATTTACAGCAAAGCAGCAGTAGGTTTAATTAGAATCACTAGGCAGTGCTGTTATCTTGAAATTTCAGAAAAATACCATTTTAGACAAAGCCAGTAACTTTATTCTTTATTTCTGGTAGAAAGAAACACTGTTCTCCATGCTCCTGAAAATAGAGAAAGGAGCCATTGAGCACAGGAAGCTGGTTGTCTTTTGATCAATCTGAAAAAGTCTGTATTGCCTTGAATAATGATATTAACCAGTACAGGAATTAACATATTCTGTGCTGTTTGTCAAAATGGTGAACCAAGAGTCTTTTTGGGAATAAACAGATGTAAATATGTAGACCTGAGGAAAACCTACATAGCGCTAACGGATGTGTAGATTTTTTCTTTGTGTTGCTAGTTGTTTGAAGAATGAGTCTCACGTTTGTTTAATCATGGAGTTGTAGTAGGTAGTGAACTCTTCAGGCGTTTATTAATCCTGACGTTAAAAGGAAGCTAAAAGAACTGGGCGTGCTCCTTTTTAAGGAGAATTCTTGAATTGGTCCAGTACACTCAGCTTACTTTACATGTAAGCCATGGGATGATGTTCTTTGTCTGTTTCCGGGTTTCCTGGACATCTGAAAGATTGACCAAGATCTGTTAGTCATCTCCTTAGTAACTTGTTTACTGCTCCACTGTGGGTTCCTTCCCCACAGGTTACAGTCCTTCATGAACTTCTCCAACGTGAGTCCTTCCCATGGGGTACAGTCCTTCAGGAACAGCCTGCTCCAGCGTGGGTCCCCCATGGGCCACAGCTGCCAGAAAACCCACTTCTGTGTGGGGTCTCCACAGGCTGCAGCTTCCTTCAGGGCACATCCACCTGCTGTGGTGTGGGGTTCTCCATGGGCTGCAGTGTGGATATCTGCTCTGGCATGGTCCTTCACGGGCTGCAGGGGGAATCTCTGCTCCGGCACCTGGAGCACCTCCTCCCCCTCCTCCTTCTCTGATCTGCAGGGCTGTTCCTTTTGCATTTTCTCACTCCTCTCTCACAGCTGCTGCACAGCATTTTTTCCCCTTTCTTGAATATGTTACCACAGAGGCGCCACCAGCGTCACTGATGGGCTCTGCTTTGGCCAGCGGCGGGTCTGTTTGAGCCAGCTGTAAGTGGCTGTGTCCAGCACAGGGCAACCTCTGGTCTTTTCTCAGAGAGGCCACCCCAGCAGCACCTCCTGCTACCAAAACCTTGACACCTGCACCCAGTACAGCTTGAAAGCTAGATAGATGAAGTCTCCTTTTAGCCATGTTGAGACTCAAGTTTGTTAAAAGCAATCTTAACTTCAGCTCACAAAATAAGCCTCTGCTGTAATGATTGATGTCTGCTGTGTACCATGTATTATATATACAGTGCCATCAGGCTAATTTGAAATACAGCCATCTGGAATTTAACCTCAGCTATTTAACTTTGCCCATACCAGAAAGCCCCTTGGGTCCATGATCATTCCCTATCAGTCATACTGCTTCTATCCAGCACGTAATTTTGTCTGCAATATATTTGTGTCATTTTTTTTTAACAAAAATCATGTTTATGTAAACAAAGTTTAATCTCTTTTACAGGGAGAAACAGCCTAAGTTTGTAAGTGGCTATCTTCTTATTAATTCTTATCGCAATTGGGCACAGTGTAAAAATGGATACCGCTCTTCTGGCTCAAAACTGTGCAACTTACCTTTTCACATTTTACATGTAGTTTTTTGGAAACATTTTTAAAACAGGGATACTGGATTTTCTGTTTTACATTGTTAGCTCTCCTGGAAAATATTTTGCCCCTGCAGAAGTTAGACATGAAAGATTATCTAAATGTTTGTGATATGGGCCCTCAAAAGAATTACTCCTGAATATGAGTAATGATACTATTTTCTCAAGCCATATCTGTTCTTGGAAGAAATATATACTACTTGAAAAAACTTAAATACCTCACTTCTGCAGTAATTCATAAGATTTTCCTGAGAGTTTTAGCTGTAGTTACAGAGAAAGTCTGTGTCATTACAAGTAGCATGATCTTTCAGCTCCTCAAAGATGACGTAAGCAGATTGTAATATTAATTTGCTAGTGTGCACTAAGAGCAACTATCATTTTTGGTATAGCTGACAGCTGTGAATTTTAGTCATTTCTACTGCATTTTGCTTTATAGTGCCAGCTACAAGTCAGGTAAGTATTTTTAAAATTGTACCTGTATTTCACTTGGCATTGCAGCAGTGATGGTGGTTAATATTTATCTAAACAAAAACCTCTATAACACTAAAACAAAAATTTTATGCTGATTAAGATAATACTTTCTACTTTAAAGAAAGCATCTACTCCTCCATATAGATCAAATATAAATAAAACTGAGGATATTAAGTATTGCATTTAATGGGTAAGGAAAATGTCATGCTGTGCGACTACTTACCAGAAACTTTATTTCCTGGCATTCTTCCTGCCACAGTAAGTCTCTAACATTTTCTAAAGGCTTCAGAGGTAGTACTTTAGTTAATAATTTTTGGATTTTGGCATCACAGCCAGAATAGTCATTTAGAAGTTCACAGGTAGCTTCTAAAATGTCCTTCTATTCCCTCTTTCACCATGGGAGATCCCTAGGAAGCTTGTAGTTTCCTGTCTATCATTGTGGCTTTTCCATGCCCATTCTGGTCTTTAGGATTAGTAGGAGCGGGATCTTGAAGAGGCTCTATAGAGCCATTTGTAATGTGTGTATGCTGTGATGCAGGAAGTACAGAGGGAACTGCCTGTTGCTTTTTCTGGCGCAAGAAGAGAACCCCATTGCGGGACACAGACACCAATGTATTTGCAGTGGAGGTGGGACCAGTTAATATATAGTCACCAGTGCACCAAAACCCATCCTGACCTGAGAAGCAAGTTGTTCTCTGAAGTACCTCAGGTACCATCAAGACTGCTGAAAAGAGAATTCTTTTCCAAGTCCAGCTCCCAGGGCTCAGGGTGGTGCTACTGCTTGTTTTTTCCTTTTGCCAGTGTATCTTGTGCTTCTCTGAAGAGTGGCATACTTTTAACAGGAGGTCACTCCTCCTTTCCATGTGTTAATAGTATTCTATGTGTCATGCATTCAGTCTGGTAAACTTGCTTCAGAGATACTCATAAGTGTTAAGTCTAGGAAGATTTGTACAGGGTAGGTTTTTTGTCTCCCCTTGGTGTAGATATTTTAGCCTTGCTGCAGGCCAGGTGCACAAACCAGTCAATTTGAATACTTGCTACAAGACAATTGGTATCAGGTTTTTTTAATCACTTAGGCCAGCTAACTCTTGCCCAAGGTGATCCTCCTGAGAACATCATGGGCATGTAAAAGACATTATTTGGCAGGCTGCTGTATCAGATTCATGCCAGCATGCTGCATGATCTACAAAGATGTATTTTTGAAAGGCTTCTGAAAAATGTACTCCGTTTGAGCCTGTCTCTCTTGTTGCTGCAGTGTTCTTACTGTATTTTTTGGTTTTGGTCCCACAAATGCTTGTCCTGGTTTCCCATATTTGACAGCTAAAGCAAGGAAGTGTCATCAGACCATGATGACCACTCCACAACCTCTCTGGGCAGCCTGATTTAGTGTTTGATCATCCTTACAGTTAAAAAAAACAACAGTAGACAAGATTTAGTGAGTACAAAGTAAGAAGAACAATTCGTTTTCTCAGTGTCTGAAATCAAGTATTTCTGCTGAATTCTTTCAGTATATTCATGGTTGGAGCAGGAAATTCAAATTTGGCAGGTGTTCATGCTGGGTTCAGAGGTGTGCCTTTAGCTGCCCCTATGGAAGTCCACCTCAGTTTGACTAAACTGTTAAGTTTTTCTGAAAATTTTTCATTTGCAAAACCTCCAAAGAAATTACTATCAGGTTACAGCTGAAAGTTGGATACTTCATTGCTGTAGGAAGTATTTATCATAGAATAGCTTGGGTTGGAAGGGACCTCTAAAGGTCATCTAGTCCGACCCCCCTGCTATGGGCAGGGGCACCTTCAACTAGATCAGGTTGCTCAGAGCCCCGTCCAACCTGACCTGGAATGTTTCCAGGGATGGGGCATCCACCACCTCTCTGGGCAACCTGTGCCAGTGTTTCACCACCCTCAGCATAAAAAATTTCTTCCTTGTATCTAGTCTGAATCTACCCCCCTTTAAAGCCATTCCCCCTTGTCCTATCACAACAGGCCCTGCTAAAAAGTTTGCCGCCATCTTTTTTATAAGCCCCCTTTAAGTATTGACAGGCTGCAAGAAGGTCTCCCCGAAGCCTTCTCTTCTCCAGGCTGAACAACCCCAACTCTCTCAGCCTTTCTTCATAGGAGAGGTGTTCCATCCCCCTGGTCATTTTTGTGACTCTCCTCTGGACCCGCTCCGACAGGTCCGTGTCTGTCTTATGCTGAGGGCTCCAGAGCCTGGCACAGTGCTCCAGGTGAGGTCTCATCAGAGCAGAGTAGAGGGGCAGACTCACCTCCCTCGACCTGCTGGCCACGCTTCTTTTGATGCAGCCCAGGATACGCTTGGCCTTCTGGGCTGCGAGCGCACATTGCTGGCTCATGTCCAGCTTTTCACCCACCAGTACCCCCAAGTCCTTCTCGGCAGGGCTGCTCTCAATCCCTTCATCCCCCAGCCTGTATTGATACCAGGGGTTGCCCTGACCCAGGTGCAGGACCTTGCACTTGGCTTTGTTGATCCTCATGAGGTTCACCCAGGCCCACTTCTCGAGCTTGTCCAGGTCCCTCTGGATGGCATCCCGTCCCTCTGGCGTGTCGACCACACCACTCAGCTTGGTGTCATCTGCAAACTTGCTGAGGGTGCACTCAATCCCACTGTCTATGTCATTGATGATGACCTCCTGTCACACCAGGAGAAGCGCTGGAGCTGAGTAATGCAGCCCGATCTGCCCTCCATATAACAGCCAGCGCCGCTAAGAAAAGAGGACGAGTGATAGTAGTAGGTAACTCTCTTCTGAGAGGTACAGAGGCATGCATTTGCTGACCGGACGCACTCTCTAGAGAGGCGTGCTGCTTACCAGGGGCTTGCATCAGGGATGTCACCGAGAGGCTACCAAGCCTCGTACGGTCCACTGACTATTACCGCTGCTGCTGTTTCATGTGGGCACCAGTGACACAGCCAGGAGCAGTTTGAGGACTATCAAGAAACAGGTTGCCCAGAGAGGTGGTGGATGCCCCATCCCTGGAAACATTCAAGGTCAGGCTGAACAGGGCTCTGAGCAACCTGATCTAGTTGAAGATGTCCCTGCTCTCTGCAGCAGGGCTTGGACTAGATGACCTTTAGAGGTCCCTTCCAACCCGAACTATTCCATGATTCTATGATATTATACAGTACATTTAGTTCCCTAAGGTACCAGTTACACACCAGAATATGCTACCAGGTGTGGAAATGATGGGAGATTGAGGAAACCATGCAAATACACATCAACAAGCTTTCAGTCTAAATAGTATTTACCAAACATTTGAAAGCAAATGACATTGCAATGCTTCAGCTTGGCCTTGAGTTGTAAAAGACCTATTAAAAATATGCATTCAATGTAAATAGGGTGTATAGAGTTAAGTAATCTTTAGTGAAGTGTTTTGAGCAATAAAACAGTTAACAAGGATGATTTTTAAAGAATTGCTGTTGTCTGAGGGATATTCAGTTGAAATGAAGGAAACTTAAAGTGAGTTTCATGTTCTGTGTAGACTCAGACAGGGTTTTAGTTGCATTTGCTTTGCATTTCTTTCCTGACATCGGCTAGCAGCTTCTCTCTTGAAAAAAATAAGCTGAGACAGTTTTGCCATTTCTTGATTTCTCCAGTTATCAAGGAAAAACACCAAATGTTGCAAATGACATTTGGTCAATCACAGGATTTAGTAGCACTTATAACAAGAAGTAGCAGTCTTGGATACCTCTGCTCTGGAAAACATGTAAACTGCTGGTGGGAAAGTACATGATTAAAAATTTGTCTGTTTGCCTGTAGTTTTGCTTTAATTAAACCAAACTCAAAGTCTTAGGGAAGTGTATATAGGTGTCGGGGGCAGGAAGATTACAGAACTATCTGAAGTCAGATGTGAACATGCTCAGAAATGTCAGAATTGAAGTTGCACGGGCAACCTGGGCCCAGGTCTCTGTTCTTTTCTGTCCTAGCCAGTAACTGGGGCTCCTAATACACTGATAGCTCCAGATCTTAGTTGGGGTAGAAAGAATCAGGTCTGGAGTAGAAGTCAGTTGGTGAATGGCAAGTTGTAGGATTTGCGCTTTGATTTAAGATGCAGCAGGAGTAAGAGGTAGGGTGGGAAGCATCAACTCTGTTTTTAAGTAACCAGGCTTTGTAAATATGGTATTAGCAAAGGCTATTGCAGTGCCAAGGCTCCTGTCTCTGTCCCAGGCATTTCATTTCCAAATGGTGATTTCAAAATTTGGAAGCATCTCTTTTTCTCAATCGTTGCTCCAGGAAGCATGTTGAACCGTATCAGAATGGGCAGGGAAAGGCAGCTAAATACTGTCAGACTTCTCACTGTTGTGCTGAGTGGAGGTATACAATGGAAGAACTTCGGATAAAGGTTGTTTCTTTGTACTGGGAGACAGCTTTGAAACAGTCCCTTAGCATACTTTGCTGTTGGCCCTCTTGGGCATGTCAGAAGAGCTGGCCTTGAGTGGACAATAGCATCCCTCCCCTCTATATACTGGTGAAATTTAGTTTCTGCCTCCTCTCCTAATAAAGTGGCTATTTCTGTACTTTCTGTTTCTATTACAGGGTGAGATTATATAAAATACTGAAGAGCTCTTTCTGTCTTTTGTTACTGCTTTGCCTGAAAGTTTCAAATGACAGCTCTTCCTTTGTGTAGAGATGGTCATTTTTCTCATATTAACATGCCCGGAATCTATTTTCTGTACTTTTTCCCTAATTCATGTTTCTTCTCCCTTCATCTTCTTTCCATTTCCTCCTCTGTTATATTTGCTTTTTTTCAAGTTAGGTTTTTAGTATACTGAATTTGTATATTGTCAAATAGACTTATCAAGAGTCAGGTTCGGTTCCCTGCTTTGGAAGTACAAAGCCCTAGAAGCCTTTGCTGATCCTCCTGTCAACAACTCTTAATTAGTTTTTTAAAGCTGTTTTGGTTAGTTGGGTTTTTGGGGGTTTTTTTGGTGGGTGGTTTTTTTGTTTGTTTGGGTTTTTTTAGTCTGGGTTAACTGCAGTCTGGTCCAGTCCTGTGGACTCAGCACCCACTAGCAATTGGAGTGCATTAAGTAAGGGTCTGGAGTGCATCCTTTTGTGGGTTTTCTGAAAGACATCCATGTGGCTGTCGTGGTTTAACCTCAGTCGGCAACTGAGCACCACGCAGCCGCTCGCTCACTCCCCCCCAGTGGGATGGGGGAGAGAATCGGAAGGGTAAAAGTGAGGAAACTCATGGGTTGAGATAAAGACAGTTTAATAGGTAAAGCAAAAGCCGCGCACGCAAGCAAAGCAAAACAAGGAATTCATTCACTACTTCCCATCGGCAGGCAGGTGTTCAGCCATCTCCAGGAAAGCAGGGCTCCATCACGCGTAACGGTTACTTGGGAAGACAAACACCATCACTCCAAACATCCCCCCCTTCCTCCTGCTTCCCCCAGCTTTATATACTGAGCATGACGTCACATGGTATGGAATGTCCCTTTGGCCAGTTTGGGTCAGCTGTCCTGGCTGTGCCCCCTCCCAGCTTCTTGTGCACCTCCAGCCTTCTCAGTTGGTAGAGCATGGGAAGCTGAAAAGTCCTTGACTAGTGTAAGCACTACCTAGCAACAACTAAAACATCGGTGTGTTATCAACATTGTTCTCACCCTAAATCCAAAACACAGCACTGTACCAGCTACTAGGAAGGAAATTAACTCTATCCCTGCCGAAACCAGGACCGTGGCGCACTCCAGGACTGCTACAGTATACACACAAAACTGCAGTAAGTCAGGATGATGAAGATTACTTTGAAAGCCCTCTCCGGATCTAGAATAAAATGCTTATGTAAATACACCAGACTTCAGAATTATTAGAGGCACCTTTGTCAGCCCCTCTTGTTACAGCCCTCTGGTTAAACTCTTTCAGGTCATTGAGCTAACCCAGACTTTTACAGTAGTTTTATGGATTGGCATTGCCTTTGGCAGAAGCAAGGAGAGGTGTTTCTATGTGTGGCCAAAGGTACTTTCTTATAGGATTAGCTTTTTTCAATCACGTTCCTTTTCATTCTGTTAATGCCTGGTTTATAGTCCCTAGTTCTTTTGACCCTGCCATGCTATTTTTAATGCTATTCTATGTTATTGAAGCAATCAAAGCTTTTTTAACAAATTGAGGAGTGGCATCGCTATGAATTTGCTGGCATTTGTGTATTGCATAAACACAGGTGTATGCTGCAGGTTGCAGTACTGCTATTGCTCTTATTCTTCCAGTCTTTGCAGGTGTTTGCTAAGTATGTATGCAGGTGCTATGAATCTTGCTATTGTTTAGAGGGGTAAAGATTTTGAAGAATGTCACCAGATCCTGAATATGTTCACCTTGTGATGTTGTCGTTGCCACATGAGTGTATGCTTGCATGTATCATAGCTGTCAGATCAATATGATTTAAAAATCCTGCTTCTCAGGTACAGTCTTGTGAGAGAAAGACTGCCTTGAGCACAGTCTTACTATTGGTGAAGATAGATAGAAGAACTTTACCTGTAACAATGCACTTATCAGTGGCCAGTGTTTTATGAGCACAGTCCAGGGTGTCTAAGTGTTTGGAATGGATTTGGATGCAAAGTCACTATTTTTAATATTTTATTTTGTTTGTATATATGCTGATGGTATGCAGCGAGGTTTGCTACACACCAAAGAAATATTTGTACACCTTAATTCACCTGGAGGATTCTAAGTCTCACTCGATATTAAAATAATTCCTGTCTGTAACCCTTCTTTCCCTTGTCCTGGACCAGCTGTGTCTTTGTCCTGTTTTGTTTCTTTTCCCTGCCTGTCATATTTCTCTCTAGAATGGCTTCTTTCTATGTTTCTGGGTACCTATGTACTTTGAGAAAGTTATGTCTGAAACAAGTCCTTATTTTGTTCCCTGTTTTCCTCCTCCTCCAGTGGTCTCTAAAGGGTTGAAGTATACCTCTCCCTGCTTGGCAAACAAGGAGAGGTTAGAGAGGTTTGGAGTGAAACTGCCTGACAGAATTGAGTCTGCATCATGTGGAAGTTGAAAGCAGTGCTTGTCCTAGCTTGTCTGACTTGAAGAAGATTTGGCACTCCATGCAATGCAGAAAGAATCCAGATTTTCATAATTCAGTGCTCACAGTTGCTTATTGTTCCTATAGGGTGTGCTGAGTGCTTTAGATAAACTGGTAACTCTATTATTATGCTGCCCCACCATTATACAATGCATGTGTAAACTATTTCAGGGAGGAAGGTTGGCTGTGATAATGGCACCAGGTAGAGCAATTGATTATGTGGCTGCAGAGGTGTCTTTTACTTCGGGTGTGTGCTCCTCGGTCAGCCTTGCTGAAAAGACAAAAATGACATGAGTTGAACAACAGATTAATGAAGTAGTGCGCAGGCTTGGTTTCTGCATTCTGAAAAAGGTGACAGTAATGCAGAAAGAGGTCTAGAGATAATAGGCAGGTAGTACTGTCTTCCTTGAGAGCAATGATAATCTGACATTTATTGAAATAGGTATATGTTTGCAGTGGAGCATGGCAGCACAGTGCAGGGCAGCAGGCCAGAATTCATTCCAGTGCAGGTTTGAGCTAAAGAGCAAGGGACTTTTTTTTGTGGTAGAGAAACAAGATAACCCTTCTTTAGCTGCAGTTCAACAAAGCGCATTAGACATGAGAATATCAAGGTCAGTAGGGCTGCTCACGTGCATGCTTAAAGTTAAGCATGCTTTAGTGTGTGTTAAGCATAATTTAGTGTGTTCTAACCATACTATTTTTGGGACTTGGAATAGGCATTTTATAATCTACAGCTGATAATCTACAGCTTATTATCTACAGCTTATCATCAGTAGTGGAAAAATATAAATAAAATTTGAAAAGTTCAGATGAAAAGGAAAAGAGCTGAATTAAGCTTGAAAGACTGAAGATAAAAGGTGTAAGTAAATACAGAGTGAATTGATTTTTTATTCATTTGTTTAAAGTCATCTTGTTACTACTTTGGTGGCCTAAAGGATCATCAAATCTGACCTTCGGGATTCTTTTACACTGTCAGAGCAGAGTAAACAAGTCTTTGTATGTTTGAGGATCAGATCTATGAAAACCAGGGAAACAGGACAATTTTTAAAATTGGAAGCAGAGGAGGTTGAACCCCATGGAACTTTCTGTATCATCAAATCTTAAGACCTGTGTTGTTACAGATGATCATGACATATAATCTGCTTAATAAATTGACTGTGCCCTAGCATGCAAGTGTTGAGTACTGAGGACAAAACATTTGCTGAGAGCCCAGTTCAGAAATCATTCCTGTGCTAGCTATGAACCTAATAATTTTCAGCCTAAAGGTATTCATGGCCATTTTATAGTTATCAGTTCCAGTGCCAGCAATGACACTTAGAGATCTTCCAGTCCTCTGTCTCTCTCCACTGATTTAGAGGGAGGCTTATATGCGGCTGTGAAGTAAAGACAGATAGGTGGCCTTGAGTCAAAGTAGCGTAGCATACAAAATGCCTCACCTCGTGATCTGAGCTTGAATGTTCAGCAAAATTTGTAAAAGCATATTATGAATGGTGCTGGTGATTTTTTTTGTTTGTTTGTTTTTTTGTTTTTAAGTATGTGCAAATAATAGTCACAGAGTTAATGGCATAGTGCTATCGCAGCGAGTTGAGCAGTTAATGATGAAAGTCCAGTAAGGAAGAAGAAGGTGGCTCTTCAGTGTAAATATGCAAAAGATGCAAGGACTAATAGAGAATTGTGATATGCGAAAGGCTTCCTGGCAGGCTGCACTGTTGGAAGAAAAATGAATGTTACAGTAGTGACCCCTGGAGCAGAATCCTCTAACCTTGTCTGGTCTGGTTCAGTTCCTCCCATGGGGACAGACAATGTGGATTTTGATCGTTCTGGATTACTTGTCTCTCCTTTGTCATATCACAGTTTTGTGGGGTTTGGTTGGGTTCATAATGAGGTTTTTTTACCTTGCTGTTGTAATGCAATCTGTAATTCAGTCTAATGGCAGCCTTGACACTGCCGTGGCTAATGTAGTGATCAACCCTGCCAGACCACTGCATGAATTGAAGGTATTCCCACTGAATTGAAGGTATTAGGAATAAATAATTCAAGCCACAGAATAGGCTGCCCCCCTACTTTCAGCCCAGTGGTTTGCCTTTCAAGGATAACCTGATTTGTCTTCCCTTCAGGTTCTTTAACGTTCCTGTAATACCTGTACTAATCCCCATCTGAACTAATAATTCTACATAGATAAGGTATCCTGTGTTTTCCTTTTAATCATCAGTAATTGCATCAAAGATTTGTTTGGGGTAATTTACCTTTCTGACACTGTCACATATTGTTTCTATCATCTTTCTTTGAGAACTGTTTTTGACCTGTACTTGCTGTTGAGGTCAAGAATGTGGATCTGAAGTTGCTTGAATCAATCTCCCCTTAAAAGGAGGCACTGAACTAGCAATGCCACCCATCTTGGTAAATTTATGACAATTTCTTACCAGGATTTCAATAAAAATGATGCACTGGTTCCTTTAGTGTTCTTGGATGGTGCACAGATAGGAGCATATTGAACTCCATTTTCCTTTTGTGATGTTGTGCAGTTTCCATTTCTACATACTTATTGCTATTTTTCTTTTGTCTCCATGTTCTATATTGCCATACTGATTAAAAACTGAGGCAAAGCTGGTGTGAAGAAAGCCAATGCTGCCAAGTGGAGATGAAGGGTGTTCTGTCTTCAGCTAGCATTCAAGGCAAGAATGAGTAAAACATTAAAAACACATTATTTCTTTGCAAAGGAGCTTGCCTTTTCTATCCATAAATTGCAGCTTGTTGTCTGTAGCAATGAAATGTCTGTAGTACTTCACAGATGAAGCATCTTTCAAGAGCGAAATTAAGATGGCGAGGTACCAGTCTAGAGTCAGTGAATGAGCCAAGGGAAGCTGAAAAACTGACTGGTGGTTGATGGCTTCCTTGTTGGCAGAAGAGCAAAGTGTTATATTCCAGAGAGAACAGCATCATTTTTCAGGTGTTGGGGAAAGACAAGCATGGAATTTTACTCTGCAAAGAGTACAAGCAATGATTTGAGGCTTTTTGGAGGATGCAGGGAAGGGGACTGGTAATATAAATGTCTCAAGACATAAGGACCATTTAAAATAATTTACAAACCAAAAAAAGTACTCAAAAGATATCTCCAGGAGACTGTTATTCATAGATACTGTTCTTTTTTGTCAGGTACCTATTTTTTGAATAGAAGCTATATACGGTCCAGTACTGCACTGCATTGGGATAAGAGGACTGATGCTATGGCATTTTCAAGCATATATTTTGAAATGTTATCATAGAACATATTTTGAAATAGTTGCCTATTCTGTAGGGTGCAGATTTTTGAATGGCATGTTTCCTTTCTATAGTTCCTATATTTTCCCTTGGTCACCTAAGAAGTGAGCATTTTACTCTTTTGAGGGCATTCCCTTGTGTTTTTTAAATGAAACCTTCTGTATTTTCTGCTGTTTCAGTAGCATTTTCAGCACATAACTTCATTTGGTTATTTATTGGCCATAGAGCATCATGGTCCACCTCCTTCTGTGCTCTGCAAATTTGTTTTTGCTTGCCTTTTAAGAATACAATGTTGTTCTTGTCTGTTTGAACTTTATTTTGTGTGATGGCAAGAAAATTTTGGCATAGGTTCAGAATTCAGTTTATTTTTTCAATTTGGGCAGGGAAGTAGCTCTATCCTTACACAAGTAGCAGACTCGTGGAGTTGCAGCATTACTAGCAACTTTCATCTGACTACCATCTTCAACAAAATCATTACCTCTTGCTATGCTTATGTGTCTGATGTAAGCCAAGCCAGGTGACCTAAGTGGCTGACGAGGCTGCTAGCTGTTCTGGGGAATAAGCCTAGTATGACTGTAGGTAGAGGAGCTTGTCAGTATGACTGTTGTGAAGACAGCAGAAAAAAAAACCTATGATGCATATAGGTACTTTTGAATACCTCTTGGATCCTCACATCTACCACTGTCAGCCCTAAAGCAGCTGCTTCCCATGACAAATGACTGATTCTGCGCAGAATCCCCCAAGTTTCTATACGCAGTCTACTTTTGCTTGTGGGAAGGTTACGTGGGAGGGGGCAGAAGTAACAAAAAGCAAACATGGGATGGCATCAAATCCAGGGAAATTGGACTGTTCATTTCTGAAAAGCTTTTGAATAGATTTGTGCAGAGAGCTGGACTCAGTAAAATATGCACTTTGCTTCAGGAGCTCTGTTCTTACCAGAAGTGGAGAAGGAAGGCAGAGCCTTGAGAACCTCGCCTGTGAATAGCTGAGAACTGACTATATTTGAATCTATTATTTTTTTTAATAAACTGCAGCCTTTACTAATATTTTTATAAAAGCTATTTCTTGATGGTCATATTACTACTTTATTATAGTAATAATAATAATTACTACTCTAATACACTCTGCTTAGAGGATTAAGCACCACCACTCCTGTAGCTAAATATTACTTTCTTTTGCAGTTAGTGACATGCCCAAATCGTCAGCAGGTCGGTGTATGTTCTGCTCCTCCCTGAACTCCTTCTGCCGACTTCACTGGAATGGTAGTCTCTAGTACTCTGTCCCCAAGAGCAAGGCAGGGTGTAGGCTGCATTGACATCTTGATTTACATCCACTCTTAAACAGCCCAGTTAAGAGCAGTCTCGCTTCAATGTGTTGTCAGTCTGAATTAACCTTCTTCAGGAAGGACTTCCTTTTGTGGCCAGGCTATTGCAGGAATGAATGCAGGGAGTCAAAATTTCAGCTATCCTTTGACTGCAGGGTAAGTCTCACCTGTTAAAGGCAATTCTGTGCTGAAATTGAACAGATAATCTGGTGCTGAGAGACTGCTGTCAGTTAGCAGAACCATCCAAAAACCTGGGTGTCCATTTTGCAGTTGTAGAGAAACTTATTTTTTTGGTTCTTGTAATGCATTCTAAAAATATGGGGCAAAGCAGACCTGAGTGAAGAGATGTTATTTTCTCAGTGATATACTATTTCATATGTGGCTTTGCTGGTTAGTCTCTGTCAGCCATTGCCCTGGAAGTGAAAGATTTATCTTCTCTGACAGAACACAGAAAAATAACTTTTCCTTTGAAGGGAGGTGTGCAGATTCTATTTAATTTTTAGCAATCGTAGCAAAAAATCTTTTGTGAACAACTTTTCCAGTTTCCAGTAGATAAAAGGCAATTATTTTTTTCTTATATGTAAAAAGAAAATTAAAAAGAATATATGCTTGATGATAAAACTAGAGGGATGGGAAAAGCAAAGACAGACATTAAAAAAAATCAACAGCATATTCATGTATTAAATCTGACACTTGTCTAAGAATGGAGAGAATAACATTTCTGTGTTTGCATTGCAACTCATGCTGGTCTTTCCCGCAAATCTAAAAGATAGGTATTTTAAGTGATTCCTTTTCAAATGATGTGGTGTCCTCTGGGAGAAAGATGAGAACTCTCATCAGTGTTCTAGAAATTGTTGGTCTAATTATCCAGTAAATCTTGCCTTTCATGGATCTTTTTTTTCTCTTGAAGTCATGTTGAGCTATACAGGGAAACCTGTTCCTGATCACTAGAAGGGAAAATGTAGCTCCATCTCAAGAGCCTGCCCCCTTTTGTCTGTCTGCACTACTGCAAGAAGGCAGATGAGCGTTTCCCTCCTGGAGAGCTAGCAAGTCAGAGAGAAGGTAATTTACGTGCATTGTGGTTCTTGCCATATGTGGCTGTACCTTCCCGTGTAGGATATTCTCTCTTTGCTAAGGTTAGGAGCAGCATCTTGGAGAAGGTGAGAAAATGGGGAAGGAAAAGAGGAGTATGACAGTTTGCTGAGACCCTGCTGCTTAGCTGCTGGCCAGGAATCCCTCCCTAAAAGCTGAAAGCACCATACTTCCACGTATGGTTCAAGTTGCCAGAGGACACCTCTGATTCTTAGAGGGAAATTTTCTTGTGAAGCACCATCTGTATGTTCAAGAATTATGAGGGCTTCCATATCTAAGCATAACCTTCTATTTGGGCCAAAATGGTAAATATAAAAACTGCCTTGACAAAAACCAGAGATAGACTGATGTCTTACTCTGTTCAATGACTCCTAGATAGCCCACAGCCAGGGTGGTGGTGTGACTGTTGAACGGAAAAAGGGAAACCAGAAACTTTTAGTATTCCGTCCCTTTGAATATTGCCTTGCCTGTTCCTTTTCAACCCTGTGTCCTTCATCCAAACCCAAAACCATTTCGATTGTAGTAAAGGATGTTACACTAGACTGTCCTTGCTCTGCTCTGCTGAGGTGTGCTCAGAGGATGGCAAAAAGGAGAGTCAGCGTCAGGGAGCAAGATCTCTCAGTAATGGATCTCACCATCTCCTGCATCAGTAACTGGGCTCTAACAGAAACGGATAAGCAGGAATCCTAAGCTGGTGGTGGGGAAGGATTATTTCTCCTTGATGGTATGTGCTCTCTGGAAGGAGTGGTAATACTGACTTAGCTCATGCTGAACTAATACACTTAGGACACAGCAGAGAGAACCTGTGTTAACTCTTGCATGGTCCTCTTTCATTTTAGCTCAAATGGAGGTTTAAAATACCACTTTTTTGGAAGCTAAAAATGAAGCGTACCTCAGAATAACTTCGAAATAAAGCCATTGGCAAAATAGGCTGGTTTAGGAGCTGCTGGTAATCCTATTACCTAATAAGAGGATCATTTAAATGTATTTTCTTGGGGATATTTAAGATCATTAATGGTTGTGATGAATGAGGAATATAGGAATTCTTTTTGGCCAATTATATTTTGAATTATTTGAGGTAAGCAGAGTCTTTAAATCTAGTGAGAATTACTGGAAGTAACTGAGAATGGAAAGCAGTATTTTTTCCTACTTCATGCAGAACGTAATTAAACTACCTTTCACTGCAGGTCTGCACAGAAACTTGCAGAGCTGTCATGCTGAGGGTACGTGCAGTTTATGTATTTCCTTTCTGGCCCGCAACGAAGAGGGAACATCTGGTTTGGAAGGTGCTTTATTCATGGATATACCTGTGACAGTGAAGTCCTGGTACTTAGTTTTCCAGTGCAATAGAAATAAAGTGCACATGGTGTATCAACAGTGTCAAGCTGGACATAACTGGTCACTGGTTTCCATAGAGTCATCTTGTGTAGTGTATCTCTGGAACAGGCAGCCCTGTATTGCATCAGATGAAACTTTCTGTGCGTAAATGAAAAACTGGAAGAACGAATGCTCTCCTTTGGTGGTGAAACATCATGACAGCGGTCTGGTGAGCTAAAGCTCTCGTCTTTAATTAATGAGTTGGTATCTCTTTCCTTCTATCAGCTGCCTTTTTTTTCCTGTGGTGCTATTCTGTTTCCAGTCTTTGTAGTGAACCATATTGTCCTTTAGGGCAACAAATTATTTTTTTGAAGAAATCATATGTGTAATCCTGTTACCTATGAGGAGTGGCTGAGGACTCTGGGTTTGTAGTTGTGGGTTGTCTAGTTTGGAGGCAAGGAGGCTGAGGGGTGACCTCGTTGCTCTCTACAGCTTCATGAGGAGGGGAAGTGGAGAGGGAATTGCTGATCTGTTCTCCCTGGTGTCCTGTGATAGAATGTGTGGGAATGGCTCAAAGCTGCACACCAGGGGACGTTTAGACTGGACATTAGGAAGCATTTCTTTACCGAGAGGGTGGTCAAACACTGGAACAGGCTTCCTCGAGAGGTGGTTGATGCCCCAAGCCTGTCAGTGTTTAAGAGGCATTTGGACAATGCCCTTAATAACATGCTTTAACTTTTGGTCAGCTCTGAATTGGTCAGACAGTTGGACTAGATGATCGTTGTAGGTCCCTTCCAACTGAACTATTCTACTCTAGTCTATCAGGCATTTAACTAGTGAAGCATTCAAAACAATGAGGTTGATATAAGGGACTGAAAATGTTTGCAAAACTTGAGTTGTATATAGTATTTCATTATTCTTTCATTGTTAGTAAATAATGTAACCCTTCACAGCTAGACCTCCTGCATATTAGCATTAGATATTATTATTGCTGTATTTCCATCTTGTGGTATGTTATTCCAACAGGAGTAGCAAAAAGTGCCTGAATGTAAATAACAAATTCATTTTCCCCCAGCTGGTGTCTTAATAGATATTTTTTAGTGAGGACAACAGTTTGCAGATTTAGATTCCGAACATTTTCCATAAATCCAAACTTTCTTTCCTCTCACAACACACTCCTAGTCACGTGCAGGGCACAGAGCAGTTCTTTGCCTGAGTGAGTACCCAGAGACCGCATCACCACTCAGATCAGGCAAAGCTTGGTCTGAGTTACAGTGACCGATGACTGCTAGTGCAAATGTGTGTCCAGAAAAGGCATTAAAGATAAATTTTAAAAATGAGACAAAACAAAGGGAACCATCGCTTTTAAGTATATATTCCCTATATCATAAGATCTGATGGGAAGGGAGGGATGTAACCAAGTAAAACACAGCTCTTCTTTACTCTGGGGTACTAGCACAAGTCTTTTGTATCAGTCTACATATCCTGTTTCCAGTCATGCTGCTGTTTCCTCTGTCCCCCAAATTGTACCAAGCTTTTCCTTATTTTCCAACTGTCTTTTGATTCTTAACTGGCAAAAAAAAACCCACCAGGAGGGAAAATTTGCCCGCAGTGGGGAGGGAAAATTTGCCCGCAGCAGCAAGGCAAAATTATTTGAGTTATATGGCTTTAATATAAGTGGAAAAGCAGTTGGGTTATTTTGTTACCTTCTTTTTGTTGTGGGGAAATGCATATTTTTCAAAATATTTAAACTGAACTGTTGACAGATTAGTTTCCTGTTTGGCATGACAAAATTGTTCATTATAACAAAATCTATTACCTCTGTTTTGACATTCTTTTGGTAAGGATTTACTTGCTGTACTTTGCTTAAGTGTTGCATAAAAATAAGTTGACTCTTTTTTTCCCTTTAATGATACCGCTGCTCTTGGTAATAAAGATAATGTTGTGGCATTGTTTTCTTTAACTCCCAAAATACAGCTAGGTGGTTTCACTGCTGTGTGTTTGGCAGGTTTGCCCTGTGTTTCCTCCAGTTACAAAGGAGTTCCTTCCTTCTGCTCGCCACTCTGTGGCCCAGCAGGCGTAGGAAGTGTTTCGTGTTTTTTGTCTAGGAGGTAGAGAAGTGATTTAACTGGATTTGAGTTCTGCCCAGGGTATGTCCTGCAGGGCAAGCGTGGCAAAAAAACCCACACCCACACACACCCCCACACCCACACACCACACTTTTTACAAGGTGAGAGCCTGTTTTCTCAAGCTTGTAGAGTAAGTTTAGATACATGGAGCAGCTTCAGATGTACGGAGGAAGGATTGTACTGTTCAGTAAAAAACTTTTAAAGTCGATTAAAAAAAATACTTTTGCACATATGTACATTTTATGTCTCATTTCGTAGCAACATTAAAAAAAACACTTCTTTAAATCTGTACAGATTGTTAGTACAAAATCCGTCATGTTCCCTGTATCTAAGAGTATAGATTTTTTGGTTAAAATAAATGCTTCAATTTTTAATCCAGCTATAGATTTTTCAGACACAGTGTCCTCAGCTTGCTAGCAAGTTTTATCTACAATGGGAAAAATCAGAGAGATTGCAATATTTAGTCTGCTCATGTTCACTCTGGAGTTATTTTCAAAAGATTAGATGATGGAGCATAATTTTGGAGCTTGCTTTTATACAATATGGCTTTCCTGAGGGTTATATATATTTTTTTTTTCTTGCTAGTTTTGTTCCATCCTTTGTGCCAATTATAAACAGGCATTTCTGTGGTTTCTCTTTAGAGAATATTCTGGGGGATGAAACAATT
Organism: Aptenodytes patagonicus; assembly: GCF_965638725.1. Classification (NCBI taxonomy): domain Eukaryota; kingdom Metazoa; phylum Chordata; class Aves; order Sphenisciformes; family Spheniscidae; genus Aptenodytes; species Aptenodytes patagonicus. The sequence goes on from NC_134952.1 coordinate 51,679,944, forward strand.
TCCTCGCCTGAGGAGACTGTTTGGAAGGACGGGCTTTTGTAAAGTATGCACTAATATGAAAGCAGCTTATTTCTCCTGCTCAGTTCTGGATATACTACTTGGCTATCTACCCACCTCTACTGTACTCAAGTCTTTGACAAAGAGAGTTTCTTAGTCCTTTATCTTCCTTTGGAAAGATTTCCTAGAAGTCCCAGAGAAAATACACACGCAGACATATTACAGAAATGAGAAAGAAGTAGTTGCTGGAAAAATGGAATAGCACAGTTTATTAGTTATTAATATGGAGCATGGCTGGAGTAGTGGGAATTACAGTGGAGGTTTGTGTTTGCTGATAGCTGGAATTAATACAAGAAATGAAGGGAAGAGGGAGAGCCATGGGAACGTTGCCTTTACATTAGGCATGAAGGGGTGGGTGGTGGGGAAGGCTCAACAGCTCTGGAAAAAAAGGATCAAATTTCCTTTTCCATGTGTATTTCACAAGAGATCTCATGAGCACTGAACTTTGGTGAAAAGATGAGCCTCAGCCCCTTCAGTTTTTCCCTCTCACCAGTGTTTTGAATTGCAGAAGGTTTGGATTTTCTTCCCAGTCTCTTGAAATTTTGCAATTCCTTTTCCTCTTCCAATCTCAGTCTGAAGACATGACAGATGAGAGTGGTGGTGTGTCTTCAAGAAAGTACAGCATTCTGAAATAGCGCAGCTGTATTGGAAAAGAATACATTTTTCACACTACGAATAAAAAATGGATGTGTGCATGGTGTTTATATGAGTAGCATGCTCTAATATGAAGAAACTGAAACTACTTGTACAGGTACACTAGCAAGAATGAGTTTTAGAAGATTTGTCAGATTTATTATTTCAGAAGAAATTATATTGTATAGGGTATGGTAGCATTGTTGACGGTAGGATGATTATATGGATTACCGCATGATGGGTGGTTTTAGGGGGTTTTTTTGTTGCTTTGTTGGGTTGTTGGCATTATTATTATTATTATTATTATTATTATTATTATTATTATTATTATTATTATTATTATTATTATGGCCTTGCAGTGCGATGTGTTCTGTCCTTTCCCTGCACATTCAGGAAGATTCCTCTGTTTGACTGCTGTGATTGACTTAGCTTCATCTTTGTATCTTATGATTTAAGAATTAAGAAATTTGAAATCCTCTGACAAAGGGACTTTTTCATCTTCCTGCCACTGTATGGTGAAGGAAATCTGATAGCATTTTTTAACAAATGGGTCAGCACCACTGAAAAGAGCTCCTCTGAGAAACAGAAGTATGTTATGTGTCAAATGTAAACTTAATGGTGCTATAATTATAGATGCACTGAAGACCCATTTTGATATACCACCTAATCTTTCTTAGAGACCAAAACCCGTAATGTACATGCAATTTATACTTTGATATGAAGACGGCATTTAATAACCGCTGTATCTTATATATGCTTATGTAATATGTGCTTTGAATTGATGGCTCAATAGACAAGAACCTCTTCCATCACTTAAGACCCTAGCAGAGGTTTTGTCAATCTGTGGGAAATCTGCAGCTTTGTATAGCAAAGTGCTGCTTCCTGCCAGGCCTTAGAAGAGACCCAGCTTTCTGTTTCTAGAAGACTAAATCAGGAAAGCTCTGGATTCGAGCTCTGTCCACCTAATCAAAAGTTATTCCAGGTAGGATGCTGCTAGCTCAGTGGTTTGGTAGAGTTGTGGCCAAAACCAAATGATGTTTGCTTATTTCTTTAATTCCCACCCCCCCTTTAAAACATGTCCCTAAAAGCACTTCACTGTTAGCTAAGCCATTTTCAATTTTTAAATTTCTATTACAAATGGCTAATTTCAATCCGCGTACACAGTTCCTGACTCATCTTCAACAGAAAAGACAGAGTCAAGGTATCAAACCTTTCCTCCTCGGTAACGTTCCCCCTTGTCTGCAACTTGTTCTTGGAGACTTTATCTCCTGAGTTGTTTTTCTGTCACTCCTGCATATAGTAGAGTTGCTTTGGTGTTTTTCATCTGTGATGCGCTTAAAATTAGGGTCTTGCTGTATTCCTGGTTGAGCCTATTAGACAGCTTATAAAATCAGCCCATTTACTTGTAAGAAACAGCTGAGCGGAGAAGTGCAAGAAGCATAAAGAAATTACTCCAAACAAGTGGGAAGTAAAGGAGTATAATAAAATCTGAAATTATTATTCTTGTTCCTCTTCCTTCTCATGTGTTTCTTGTACTTAGTTATAAATGCCTTTTCCCAAAGGATATTATTTCAACATACCTCTTTTTTCTTATTGTTGAAGATTTTTGCTTTGTCAGGCAGTTATTCCCACAGCCTTGTGCTTTTTGGATGGTAAAAATACCTTGCTCTGATTTAACTCCATATTTTAGTCTCACCTGTTGCTTTACTTTTCTTATAAGTTAAATGGGGAAGAAGGAATTGATGAGTATTGTAATGGAGTGATTGGACCCTTCCAAAAGCAGCCACATTGAAAATAAAATTTGAGTTTGCTAGAAAAATGGTGTTTAAAAAAAGCAAACAAAAAAGAAAAACACCCCCCCAACCCTAGTAGTCTGTCGCAAGCACTAAAAGCCTCATGCTCTGATTATAAGTTGAGTATTTGTTTAAATACTTAAATATTACTCCAAAGATCACAGTGGATTAAAAAGGATGGCATATGTGGATGTGTGCTCATTGCTAGCTCGTAGGTCTGTGAAGTCCTGGAGGGTCAGAAAGAAGGTATATTTTAATTTATTTCTGTGGTGTTTATTTCTTTGCTAAACTCTGGATTCTGGTCCATAGATTGCTCTTTGTAGCAATGCCAGCTCAAATGCAGAGGCCTCATCTCCCTTCCCTCCTCTGTGCACCATCTTGCCCAGGCTTTTCATTCTCACGGACCTGTTTGGGTGGCTGTAGGCTGAGCTGGATGAAGTGACGAATCTGATGGAAAAACAAGTTCTCAGCCCCCCCAGCTGCATCAGGACTCTGATCCTGTTTTTCCAGCAGCCCCATGCATTCCTGTGCTAGCAGAGTATCCGGTTGGAAAGACGTCAGCAACACTTAAATAAGGAAAAAGGAGAGATTCTGATACCTGCTGTCTCTACTGCTGTGCCAGAGAGCCCATGTCCACTGTGTTGCTGGATAATTGTGAATGCTTATTTGAAAAAAATCTGCTGGGCTGTTCACAAATATTTTGTCAACCTTATATATATTTTCAAAAGTGGTAGTTCAGGTTTTTAGGGTAGGCAGTCAATAACAAGCCGAATTCTGCACATGGACAAAGTCAAATGTAGAGCTGCCATGTTTTCTAATGGAGCAAGATTTCACCCCTGACTTCCAGTGCTGCTAGGCCTGCAGCTGCCAAGAAAGAAACAGGAGGTCTGAAGAGATCGCCACCCGGAAAGTTAATGAGTCGAGCCTCAGTGGGACTGAGCACTGGCACAGGTTGCCCAGGAAGGTTGTGGTGTCTCCATCCTTGGAGATATTCAAAAGCTGCCTGGACACAGTCCTGGGCAGGCTGCTCTAGGTGGCCCTGCTTGAGTAGAAGGGTTGGATGAGAGAACCTCTAGAGGTCCCTTCAAGTTCAACCATTTTGTGATTCTGTGGTATTCATGGATCTTCTCTCCCCAGCCTGTGGCCACGGTTGCACTTTCATCAGGCCCATGTCCTTTTGTCACATATCACAGAAGCAGGGTACCATTGGGTATTGTAAAATTTTTCACTGTTTATCAGTACCCTGGGGATTTAAATTTGTAACTGTGATTCCATGTGATGTGCAACTTGCTCATCCTCTTTAGTTTTTCAGTTTGGTTGAAAATATTTTCATCCATTTTTTCCCCATTATTTTCTGCCGTTATGTTGATGATAATGGCTTGGTTTAATTTGTGTGACATTAATTTTTAAGGAATTGTCCTCACTGTGGAAAACTGACACATGATAGTATGATAATGCAAAAACTGCTTTGTCCAGGTTGACATTTTGGCTCCAGCTGGTTTCTGTATTAGCTGACACGTAGAGGGGGAGAGAGAGAGAGCGAGCAGAGGGCAATTCACCTTGTTTTGTAGTGTAGACGCATTGAAAAAGCACTGTTGGTTTATGTCATGCATTCAGATAGGTTTTTCAGCTTGCAGTATTCAGATGAAATTTCAATACTTTGGGGAGAGAGTGAAATAAGGTTATTTGTCTGTAAAGTACACTGTAGGATTGATTCATTATGTTAGTTTTTTCCAGAATTTGGGATTTCTTCTTTTGTCTCGGACACATGCGTATATGATGGTCATGTTTCACAGACTCATCTAGTAAGTTTAAAATTTAAAGGCTGCTAGTGAATTAAAGCTAGAAGCGGATTGACTGATTATTCTGTGTAACTCTTTAATAACAGAATTGATTTATGCTGCACCTAGATTCAGTGTGACCCAGTGTAACACCACATAATCATGTGGCACCAGTAACCACAAAACCAGGAAGATGGCACCCTGAAGATGGGAAGCAGGAAGAACAGGTTGATGATAGAGGAGGGCTCGTGGAGACTAGCTGCAACAGGCTGGTTGTGCTTCTCTGACTGCAGCTTTTATCATTAAGCTGGAAAGCACAAATGAAAGGAATACGTTAGGAGCCCATAAAGATTTCAGCCTGTCACTGTTGGTGTACACCTGTCTTTCATTCTCCCAAATACAATGTTCCTGCATATGTCTGTATATGTCTCCTGCTCAATGCTCCACTCTTCTTTCAGTTACTTTCATCTGCTCCAGTTGGATTCAAAGTGACTGCTGATCAGCATGTTGTCTTGGTGCAAGGCAAGGTCTCCCGTCTTCCACTGAGATCTCAATTGAGCTTCCAGCTACTGGTCTGCTTAACTGCTGGGTGCAAGCGACCACTGATGTCTGATAGTTAATACGCATTTGCTGCTAATCAGCTACTGCAAAATGCAGCTAGGGTCAGGTACAGCAGTGGCTGCTTAGCACGTGGAGCCCTGGTCGCTGTAGTTTGCAACAGCTGATCAGAGGAGTTGGAGGTAACTGGTTTTCTCCTGGGAGGGGACAGAGATAGGGCTAGTTAGCTGCCTGGTGGTAGCTGTGTTTTGAAACAGTGATTCTCTGTGGTTACTAGTGGTGACCTTTTAGTTCCGGCATAAATGGAGCAGCAGTGGTGTGATCTGGAGCTGGGAACAAGTAGAGAACTTCATGGTTTAAAGGATGCTGAGCAAGCTGTAAGCAATGAACTTGATCGGATGCAGTGAACACCAGACACTGAGCAGTTTCTGCTTACGTGCTTTTGTCTGACGAGATAGGAATAGGGACACTGCTTTGGTATGGCTCTTTCCTCCCCATTTCACACCCTTTCTGTCCTCACCTTCAGAATTTCCCAGGCCGACTGTCTCTGGGCTACCCAGCGTGCGGAGGTGAGCAAGTCCAGTGCTCTCCTCGTGAGCTGCCAGGCCAAGAAGTGGTGGCCTTTCTGGGCTGTTGCTCTGGGCTCTCTTGTACAGAGAAGGGAGGTACACCTGGCAAGTTCTCACCTACCTAGTGTGGCAGGATGTGTCTGGTGGTGTGGCTGTGTGTTGTTTGGGCTTGCCATGAAACACAGAAAGGACAGGTTGAACTGACATATGGTGGAAGGGCCAGATAGCAGATAGATGAAAATTGTTTGCAGCCTTGTATTTCAGTTTTGGTTTTCTGTGGCAAGGTCTAACAACACCAACTTTCACACATCTGGCACACAAGCTTTGTGCTATCCAAAATATTGCTGCCAAAAATCCTCTGTATTGACACTGTGATTGGAAGGATATTTTTCTCTCAAAGCTAGCAACTGCTAAGAGATTTGGAAGAGTAATTCAGGCTGTTACCTGCACTTTGTTCTGCAGATGCCCTTTTGCAAAACTATAAATCCTAACCTGCCCAAAGGAGCTCTTTAAGTGATGTTATTAGCTTGGTTCAAGTCAAACAGTTTGACATTCTTTGAACAGAAGTATTATGTGAGGTTGATGGCCTGTATTCCTGTACTTCAGCTCAGAACTTGAAACTCATCTCTGCCACAAGCATGCATGGTTTGTTTTCAAATGCTTTGCAAATGAATATTTTATTAGGTAGCTGTGGCCAAATGCTGCAGGATGGCCTTTGATATGCTTTGTAGCCAAGCGGCTTTAGCTGTGTTGGCAGAGCCCTCTGGTGGGAATGCAGCCTGCGCCAGCAGAAGCTGGTCCTGTGTGCAGTGCCACCCACTTCTCCCAAATGCCATCAGCTGGCCCTCTCTTGGCTCAGTGGCATCCCACCAGCTGTTTGCTTGAGTGGTCAAGGGGTTCCCCTTCATCCTGTTCCTAGCCAGGAGAGTAGAGCCTTGTGGAGCGCACTTGGCCTTTTTTAGCAAACCTGATGGTATGCTGTAAGTGCTTGTATAATTTTAGGTGTTGCTTTGCAAAATGTGACGGCTCTTTGGGAGTAATAAAGTTAGTCAATTACAAGATAATATTTTCCTAATCCATATCGCAGTGTGGGAGAGCTGTGACGAATTTCAAGAATTGCTTGTATGAATTTCAACAGTATCTATAAATAACCTTTTTCTAAAAGTACCACTTAGTAAAAGTAACTGATTTACTTAGGCATACAGTAGGACATTTCTAAGTCAAGACCTGCAGCCTTCCATTTCTGTTGGTCAGTAATGCTTTTGCTAATCAAGGTGTTTGAGGAAAGGGCTTTTTGTGTTTTAAAGTACCAACTTACTGAGCACGAAGGAAAAAGTTATTACACTTGTCTCACCTAATAGTGTTCAAAAGCCAGGTTAGGACTGCTAGATGCACTGCCAAAACAGAATGTGTAAACAGGTCTTTTAATCTGATGAGGTCCCTAAAGTGTAGATATAATACAGGCCAATAACTCTCCTGCAGGAAATCCAGCTGTTTGAGATTGTTCCACAAGTAATGCAGTAGTACTAAAGTGTCTTTTTTTTCCTTATAACATGCTGGCCAGAGCTTTTCACTCACCATTGATTTGAAACCTTCACAACTGTGCCCAGTATTTTACCTTCATTAAAATAAAAAAAGAGGAACATGCACCATAGCTTGAAAAGGCAATTGCCTGTGGTGGGCAGGAACCCCCTTGGATGAAGTTGGAGAGTGGCGGCAAGACGAAGGCAGACATACTTGTTTCATGATCAAGTTTTCGTTGAGACAGACGTATAAATTCTTCCAAAAGCTAAATTAACCTTCATGGCCTATATTTGAAATGCCAATTTCAGTTCTTCGCCTTTGCGTTGTACTCCTCTGCTCCTTCGCTGGGGTTCAGCAACATAGAACCTCTCAGTTAAGAGACCCATCATGCAAGAGGCAGTCGCGTGGTGGAACTCCTTGCTGCAGGTTGTTGTGAATTCCCAAAGCTGAATATATTTCAGAAAGCAATTAAACATACTTGTGAAAGCAAAATTCACCAGTATGATGAGATGCAGATACTGCCTTTGAGAATTCCTTAGCTGCAGCCAGGGCGATGGGGTGGGAGGTGCATGGCTGTGTGTACTCACCCTCTTCCTCCTTACCCTTGGTGGAAGGCAGGATGCTGAACTAAACAGGGCTCCTTAAGGCCCTGGAGAGGGCTGGGTTTTTTGTGGTTCTTGTCCCCCTCTGCTGATAACCGGAGGAGCTATGATGGGGGGAGTACCAAGCTGTTTCTGATGGAGGAGGACTCTAACCCTCCTCCCACAGCCTAGAGAAGTTTTTTGTTGAGGGATATTGTTTCTAGAGGAGCCTTCCAGTTTGCCTGCAGTCTGATTTGGCATTTCCCATGGCCCGACAGCTTTCCTCACCTGTAGTGAGAGTTTCACTGCAGGCTTATTACAAATACACACAGGAGGCAGCACAAAGGTTTTTTCTTTCTTGCAGGACAGCTTCATCTTCCTGTTTTTCTTATAGCGTTGTGGTTAGAGGCTTTAATTCTCTGGCAGGTGGTGTATGGTATATTTTTCAAGCCCTCCATCTTTTGGCTCTTAGGATAGTCTCTGCTCTGTGACTTTATGAAGCTGTGTTTAAAAGCTATTTTTCTAATTTCTGAATTGAAATTCCCTTAAATTTGTATTGCGCAACATCATCATGATTCAGCTCTGTAGAATACCACCTTACTTCCTCAGGTCATCTTGTTCCATGCTCTTTTTAAGATAGTCACGTGCAATTTTAATCCTGTGATGCAACAACCCTCCTGAGTTGTCTGTTGTAACTCAGAATTTCAAATGTAAATGTTGCTTTAACGCTACTCGTGATTATTTCTAATCTCAGAGTCTTGTAACAATCTCTTGGAGAGTTCATGCTTTTTGTCTGTACTTTTTATTTCAAATGTGTATTTTCTTTGAAAGTGGCTGATGATATAATATTTGGAATTTTTTAAATTATCACTGCTCTTCTGAAGAACTTGGTGAAGTCTAATATTACCATTCAAATAGGCAGGTGAGAGCTTTGGAGATTGGTAATTTGTACCTTTTAAAAAGCCGCACTGCCTCGCTTTTGTCTCAGAATTTATTATGCTTCCCAAGTATAATGTGACATACTGAATAGGGCAGGGGGTGGGGACATTGTCTTCAGCTGACACGCTGTTATCAGCGGGACTGTGTTTCTGGACACAAGATTTCGCAGTCATTGGTCGTCCAAGGAAAGCCTTTCCATCTGAGGATTGGACAAGAAGATGCGTCAATTTGCTGCCCGTCTCCAAGGTACTGGTGATGCTGCCTCCACAAGCTGGCTAACGTCACAGCTCCATCACCCAGCGGGGTGTGGGCTTTTTTCTCCTCTTCTCTGTTTTAATTCTGTATTTGCTTCCTACTGCATTTCTTAATCTGTCTTCTGCCAAATGCTAACAGCATGATATTTTGCAATCATTTAGGTGAATACAAGAAGGACGAACTCCTGGAAGCTGCTAGGTGAGTGCTACTTAGAATATAAAGCATATTTTGGGGGTGGAAGCAGGAGAGGAAAAGGGATTTTTAAAACAGTAATGTTTTGTCATTGCCTTTCCATGAAATGATGCAAACAAACTACTTCATTAGCATAAATCTCTTTGGACTTTACAGTCTGGTACAAATGGAGAAGCCTGTTTATGTAATTGAAATCCCCCACTATGGTGGTTAGAAGGTTAATATTGAGTTTTTGCTTTAAGCTGCTTAAATCCTCTTTATCGTTTTGTGACTGTTCTTTTTAGGGGCAAATTAAATATTGGAATTTTTCTTTTCTTTTGGTTTTTAGTGCTGCCTTAGGATATATTTTGAAAATAGGCTTTATCAGAACAGAGCATAAGGAAGCCTATACAAAAGGTGTAAAGTTCAGTCGTATATTCCAAAAATGCTTTCATCCTTCCTTCTGACAGCACAAGAATGTTTTATATAGACTGTTAACCCTTCTAAAAAATTTCTGGATATTGGTATGTAGTTGTTTCAAATGTTATGTGCCATATGCTATGAAAATGTATTTAATTTAGAACGCTTAATTCGGCAAATGGCTTTCAGAGGATCTGTAAAATTAGATAAAGGAAATATAGGATGAGGTTAAGGACAGAAATTAATAGGTGTTTTTGCATGATCTGCAAATTTAATATTCTTTTCTGTATTTACCCTTGGTTTTGAAATGTTCAGAAGATCCTTTTAGCCATCTGACATTCTCCCTGGCAGAGTACAAATTTCAATATACTATACTTTGATATCCAGCTCCTTAGCAAATGTTTTGCAAAGAGCTCTGTCTTTTTTTTTTTTTTTTTTTTTTTTCCCCTTTCCATAATCCTCTCCTCTCCATTTACAGGAGTGGTAATGAAGAAAAACTGATGGCTTTATTGACTCCTTTAAATGTGAACTGCCATGCAAGTGATGGGCGTAAGGTAAGTTAATACCTGCTTTATATTTCTGTTATTCAAGAAAGGCCAATTTAACCATACTGGAAAGCATAGATGTATAAACCAAGAGAGTTTATATGGGGGTAAAACCCATGATGTCTTTTCACCATGAAATCAAATGCTGTTGTACTTGACGCTGGCAGTTGTGACAGATCAACAGTCGGCGGACGTGGATCTTGTGTGTGTCTTTTCTTTTAAATGTCAGACCCTGGCGTACATGTAATGTGAAACCTTTAAAACCTTTTATAAGAAAAACAAGATGTACTGTTGCAGATGAATCAAATAACTAAGGCAGGAAAGTTATTTGGTTTTGCACATTGTCTGTGTGAGGTGATTGGTATTCGGCTTAGCTCCTAATGCCTTGCCACGTAGCCTGGCACTGTATTGATATGCTTAACACCTTCTGCATTTTATTAAATTTGACATTATTGTTTTGACTTTCTCTGGCAGGGATGTTTGAACGAGTTAAATTAAGGATTAGGCTGAAACTGGAGGAGGGAAGAACATACGGAGTGAGAAGTAGATCCTATGATTTTTGATGTTTTAGACATCAAGATGATGGTCTGTCTAGACTGTTGGATTTACAAACATTGGGTTTTTTGTTGTTTGTTTTGGGTTTGTTTTTTTTTTTACTGTGTACCAGAACATTCTTAATCTGCATCTCTTAAAAACATCTCTTGTGTAACATTACATCTGACTCTTGGAGATAAAAGCTTGGGAGTGTTTTCCTTTATAGTTTTCTTTATTTTTGGTGGAGTGTGTTGGACCATAGTGTAAACCTCTGCCCATTCTGGAGTCGTTGTGGAACAGCCCAGTTCTACTGAAATCAATGGAGATAGGCCAGGTTATGCTGCCTTTCCATTAAAAGGCATGTTGTTGCTGATTACAAAAATGTAGCTCCATTGTGAAAACATTCCTATTTTTAATACATGTTTTAAAATGTTTTCTCAATTGTCATGCTTATGATACCTACTATGTGAAAGAAAACCCAGCCAGCTTTTGCTTGTTTACTTTTATTACTGATGGAAAGTTAATGAATCTTCCAGGTTTTTAAAACAATTAATTTTATGATCTGAGGACAGGCAAATGAACAAGGGCTTTATCTAGTTCAGCTGTATTGGAACTGATTAAATACTCCCCGTAACATATTGCCCATAGTAGTTCATTTCCCTTTTCTTTTTTTTAAGACTTTACCATTCAAATGAGATTATATTTAGGTATTAATAGTGCACTGTGGTGTTATAATTAAGCATGGTGAAATACAGCACTGCATTACTGAGTAATTGAGTCCCCAGCACTATTGATTTAAGGTCAAAGGCAGAGTTGTGATTTCTGTCAATATGGAGAGGAATAAGCCCTTGCAGATATGTTATCTAGAATATTTATCACTGTTAAAATTAAAAAAAAAAAAAAAAAAAGCTTTTAAAATTCATGTTAAGCTAGTGGAAAATATTTATGTGTTATTGTAGCCTCTGAATTAGTTTGAAAATTTATGCCCAAAGCTCAGAAAGCATATTGCAGTTAAAGCTAATCGATGTGAACACTTTAATTTGTTTGTGTGTTTGGTTGTTGGTAAATGCACTGGTTATTAAGACTCCCTTTAAGATGGCTTGCCATTGATATTAATTAGCTTTTTTAATGATGTCTACCAGATTTATTTTTTTCCCCACCATATGTGTACAGACTGTTTAAAGTGAAGTAATTCTCTGTAGCAAGTGTGCGGTATAACTGTTAAGTATTTCATTTGTAAGGCAAAGCTTTCAGGTCCTGTACTAGTGCAAGATCACTTAGGGTTTAACCATTCTAAGCTGTGCTGCAAATTAAGTGAACTTTTCAGCCTACAGCACAGCATTCTTGTAAATGAAAGTCTCTGCTGGTGTAGCTGCCTCCAATTGACCTATGCCGATTTACACTAGCTGAGAATTTGTCCATTTTGGAAGTTGGCTTTTGCATTCCTTGATGCTTTTTGTAGTTATTTTTTGCAGATCCCTTGAGTTTTCAAGCCTCAAACTTACTACAGTGTAAGGCTACAGACATAACGCAGCTGTCAGGGCCAGGAAGTGCAGACTCTGTGGAGTGGCCTGAGATTCTCAGCATCACACTTACTCTGCAGTACAGACATATCCACAAACTCTTGAGTACATGCTTCTCCAGTTTGTGCATTCCTTGGCTTTGCACATTTTTGAGACGCCCAGCACTACTGTGTTCCATGCGTACTAACATCTGGAGTTCCTGGATTTCCCAAGCACCACATCTGCTGTGAGGTTGTGCTTCATAGAACAGATAAAAGGGGTGGAAAACTCTGACAGTAGCTTGCTGGTTTGAAACCAGCTTGGGTTGGAAATAACAATGACTTACTGCATTCTGTGTGCTGCTTGCAACCTTTTTGAAAATTATTGATAGCCAGAGTCTGATTCCTACTGGACAGGAGTCCATGCTGCTAAAACAGTTACAGCTGGTGCTGATAACCATTGCTCCATCTCTTTGTTTAGCATAGAGGTCAAAGGCTGAATAGGAGTGAAAACTGAACTTGCTTCTTCCCCTCCAAGTCACAGTTTAGATAGATTATGAGCATTGCAGAAATGTTCACATTACTGAAGCTCTTCAGCTGTTGCCTGAAGAGGGAATTCATTCTCTATTGCTACTCTTGCAATTATTTTCTGGAGTGAAAAATGAAGGCATGTGTGCGAAAGAAAGAGCAATTTTATACATTAGCTAAAGCATTCCTGCATACCAAGGATCTATGTAATTTATGGATTTTTGTTTTGATGACCAAGGAAAATCAACAATAATATCTCAGAGAAACTGTTTCATTGAGCTAGGTAATGGTTGATTTTTTGAGTAAGTATTGGCCTGTGTGTCTGTTGAATATATATACATGAGGGCACAAATAATAGTGCACAAGTACTGAGCTATACAGTGCAGAGCTATACGGTACAGTGTATGCAAATGAGAGTGTTATGCAAGGCTAAAATTTCACAAGAGCTGGTTTGTTGTTTTTTTGAAACTGTCCCATTTGTTTGCTTTTTAAAAAGCAATGCCTGAGCTGAAATATGAGTCATTTTTCATGCCAATTAGTCTTGCTTTGATTTTTTTTTTAACAGGAGACTGAAAAATCACATAATTGTTAGGATGTGGTATGTGTAACATAAAATTTGTGTGTTACATCACTTCTGTTTAGATTGCTTCGCAAAGCATTTGCTCTGTCAAAACAGAACTTAGACAAAAAGCATGGCACCTGTGTATTCCCGATGGGTCTGAAATCTCACTGCATCCAGTCTCTGAGCTCTACCAAACTGTTTGGTCTTTATGTAATCTATAGAAGTAATGACTTCTAGAAGACATGCTATAGTATTGAAGTTAACAGATGGTACTGAACTTTCACACTGTCAAAAAGCCAAGCCACCTATTTATGTGTCTATCTACATAAAGGTATGTAGGCTCTGGAGACTTGCTTTACAACCCCTGTTATTTTCCCTCAAATATTTTTCTCCTCTGGGGGTGTCTTTTTCAAGACTCAGTTGTGGGTGAATTTTCAAAAAATATTTTTGACTATTTTAAAACAACAGGTTCCTATCTGCTACTGGAAGCTAAAGCTGTATTATTTTGTCATGGGAGCTGGATTTCTGACTTGTTAAAACACTCACAGTTTACCTAATCCAGTAGTTAGTGGCAAGAGACAGGCTTAAAATAGAATGTATCATGGTTGCAATTTGAGTTGAAGCCATCTCCTAGCTGTCTCATTTCCTTTGGAAAGCTGTTGTGGACACTTGAAAGGTGTTTTAGGAAGAAATTGATGTTGCCTCCATTTTTAAAATAAAGAAGTATCTGAGCTAATAAGGAAGCACTGTTTTTAGCAATTCAGATGAAAACTCTTCTCTACAAGGCAGATTTCCCACATCACTTCTTGACAGCTTTCCAAAGTGAACTGCATCCAGCTGATATGGTAGCTATTAGCAATGGGAGGTTGGATTTTTGTTTTGAAGTTGGATTTTTGCTGGTATATAATATCCCGCTCCTGTACTACATTATGCATGCTGGCACTAAAATACTCAGGTGTCAGTTGAATAAAACCTTCTCTCTGTGCAAGGGAACCCAACTCCTCCGGTCAGGAGTTACTCAAAAAACAGTTTGTTTTGGTCCTTTTCTCAAGGTTCATCTCTTTTGAAGTAGAGCAAATATATGAGATTTTGAGCTCTTTGGAGCACAGAACAATTATTGTTCTGTAAAATGAAATGCATGCTTCATATTTTGAAAGTATAGTTTCCATTGATCTGTTGCAGCTGCATTTTGTATTTACATTTTGTATGAACCACATGAAAAACAAAGAATACCATGGCATTACCTGTGAACAGTTTGGTCTCAAGTATTTGTTCAGTGTGAGACAGGAATTACTACTAGAAGGCAGCACAGGATGCAACTCCTCCACAACTACATTGTTTTCCTTCCTGCACTTTCCCTCCCTGCCTTTCTCCTTAGAAACTAGAAATGTAGAAATTTCTGCAACAAGTGATCCAGGGAGCTTGCAAACAGCGCACCTCCATTCTTTCCCAGCGTGGGACCATCCAGCACTGTGGATGAGGCAGTGATCCTACGGAAAAAAATAATGGGCAATTATTTATTAAAAGGCCATTTCTAGCATGCATGCGGTCCTGCTTCATTTTATTTCACTGTAGTCTTCTGGCTCCTAGTGCCCCTTTCTTTGTTTATTCCCAGTTTTCAGTCCTTAACAGCTCTCAGTACCGGTCCTCAATACTTGGTATTATGCCTTTCCCACGCCTTTGTTGTTACATCTTTCCAAACCAGATGTAGACAACCCTGAATCCCGAATACCAGTAGCAGGCCTTTGCATTAAACTTTGTGAGTCATAGGAAACATACTTGCCTCTTGGGTTTGAGGCTGTTTCTTCAGCCCATTCCTTCCTGCCATACAGACATTCATTTTTCTTGTGCACGGCAGCATCCAGGTTCATGGATGCAGGGTACAGACGTAAGAAATCCAACTCTGAGAAGGTCTGCAATGCGGTGCTGAGTACCAGCATCCTTGGCCTGAAGCAAGATCTTGTGCAGGGGTTGCATGTGTGCATTTTGTGGAGAGGATGGCGTGCCCCTCAGCTCCTGCTATGGGACATCTCTGACACCAAGTAATGTTCTGTTGGATGGGGTTGCCGATTCCTTCTCTTGCCTCCTCTGCTTCTTTCTGTCTGCAGCCAGCTTGATCAGCCTGTAAACAAAGGGCTGATAAATAGAAATTGAATTCTAACAAGATCAGGTGAGTTATGTCTCCTCTTACCAGGGAGTCTCCAATTTGCTGCTGGTAAGTGGATTTGCCAGCCCCTGTTCCAGAATTCTGGTTGTTCTCAACCATTTTCATGAAAAATCCTGCAGTTCAAAAGAAAATTGGTATGCCTTCCAATTTCTGAGTCTGTACGGAACAATCAACCCATGTTTTCACAAGCTTTTTCTTTACAGTTATTAAACCTACAGACTTGAGCAGAGGTTGAGATTCTCGTGTAATCCTCTTGGCTCTAGGAGCTGGGGGTTGAGGAAAAATGCCATGCCTTGCAAGACTTGTGAACAAATTGTGTGCTAGTGACACTATAAAGCTTTATAATTGTGTGCATTTTTCTTGTGCAATGGTAATAAAAATGAAAACTAATACCACATAAACCTGTAGGTCTGTTCTATAAATTTATGGTGTATAGATTATATTCAGATGAGTATGGAACACCTTTTGGAAGAAATTATTTCACATATAATAAAAAGAGTGCTGTTTAAATGTTGTGCTGCAAACAAAAGCTGCATATTTGAGTAAAAGACTTGTGAGCAGATACTTGATGCAAGGCATTTTTGTCATACCCAAGGGTATGTCTGAATCTCTGTGCGGTCTACACATACGTATATTTTTTTGTTACATGTAATATATCATTTAGTGTCACAATGTTCATAATTTCTTTCCCAAGATTTTATGAGCTTTTTCTGCTGGCATACATTGTTTGTTGGTGGTGTTTGTAGATATATCAAAAGTCTCTAATCTCAAGGCTTATCTGCAACAAAAAATAACTTGTGCAGAGGAGAGGAGCAAAGGAATCATACATTGAAACCAGATTAACAGTTGACTGTGTATATTCTTGGTTCAGAACACGTGCTTTCTCCTTGACTAGTCTAATAAAATAAAAATTTTTAAAAACATATAAAAAATTGTTTAACTAGAAAATGTCATTTTATTTCAGAAAAAAAGACAGCTCCACATGGAGTAAATCCAAAACAGTTATTCCAGAATAACTGGCTAGACAAGCCCTTGCTGAATCTGCTCACCTGCTGCTTACTAGCATAAAGTGTCAGTCTGGTTTTGATGAAGTACTATAAAACTACTTTTGTGGGTGGGAAAAGTGCAGATTTGGGGCTCTTTATTTGGGGTCCTGCAAAGATTAGCCAGAAGTTTCGTGATGCATGATTACAGCTTTTTGGAACTGCAGTTATCGAAATACGTGATAACAACGTACTCTGTTTAGCTTATGTTTGCTAGTGTAAAGTTGGCCCTGACAGTGTGTGAAGCCATCAGTAGTCTTTGTTGACACCGATCTTGGATGCGTTTCATGAAACGCATATGTATCAAAGGTATATCTAGGGGTGTGAGTGTGTATATTTTTATATATATGAAAAAATTAAAAAGTATATAGGTATATATATGCCTATATATACCTACATATGCACTGTTTATATATACACCTAGCTGTGTGTACTTATATATATGTGTGTGTCTATATGTCTATATATCTCAAGGATATAGCTAGGTATTGTGCCTGCCTAGGGGAAGATGTGAGCCAGCACTCCGCTATTTTGGCAAGCTAATTTTCTGGGGATTAAGGGATGGTAGAGAGCACATCTATTTCTGTTTAAAACAAAAATATTATTCTGAAAGCTTATTGTTTTAAAAATTTGGGATTTAAGATCTTTCTTTACTGTGGTCAATGACTGCTGTGTTCTGCAAGTGCTGCAATTGTTTGTGCTTCTTCTGCAGCCTCACCGGTGACCCGTGTTGGGTATGGGCATGTATACAGTCATGGGAGAACTTGTCATCAGATGCCCACTGCTCCATGGCAACTGACCTATATATGCTCTTATCCCACCTCAGATATGAAGTCATTCACAGTACCTGAGTAAACTAAGTGAAAAAGGGCAGCTGGGGGTTGGATTACGAGTTGATCTCCAGAGCTCACTTCCAACCTTGGTTATTCTGTGATACCTTGGTGCCCCACAGTAATATATTTGTATGGTCCATACTCCCAACTTTGATTTGGATGAAGGATTTCACAACCTTAGAGCCTATCCCTGTTTATGCTGTCATTAGGAGGACTGATGGAGGGGAGAAGATGGACTAAAGTCCTTCCAGGCAACTCTTCCCTTAGTGAATATGTGCCTCAGTGGTGAAAATAAGTACTGTAGATCAGATGCAGACATTTTTGTACTCTTTTCAGTTATAGCTATACTTCTCTGTAATTGAGTTAAATATTTTAAATCAAAGCCTGCACTCAAAATTAAGGGTCCTTCCTGGATTAAAGTAATGGAGCACTGTGAAAAAGGTGACATTTCCAACATTACAAAAAGGTTACAAAGCAAATGCCATAATGTTCGTGATGTGCCTGGGGCAGAAGTGCCCAATGCAGTACACACACAAAAAAAAAAAATTTAAAAATGGCCACAACTGTATTTTGCCTTTAAGACACCATTTTGCTTGTTTAAAAAGATAGTTCACAGGATTCATGTATGTCAGAAATACTGACAAGTTATGCCCTTTGCTATGCTGTAATCCCATCTTCCTTCATTAACCAAGCATGGTCAAAGTGGATAAGACAAAAATCCCTCCCCTGACTTTGTACAGTATAGATGACGTGGCTTAATTTCTATCCTTGGTGTCACTTAAGACCCTCTATAGCCCAAGATGATATCTTTTGAATAAACTGTAAAACTGATCTATCTGCTCTAAGTTTCTGTTACGAGATCTTAAATGTTTTCCCCCAAAAGTTTCAGTGAGTATCCCTTTACCTGTTTCCATTTTCTTCAGAAATTATTTGAAGTGTAGTCTATCATGTCCACAAATAGAAATTGTGCACTTGAAGGATTGGAAAGAAATTGTTTACTCTGTAGTCATTCTCTCTGTATTCTTCTCTAAAAATCAGGAAATCTCATTTGTTAGGTCTTAATGCGTTCTTCAGGAAACCTTCAAATGTATTAAAGGTGTGGGGTTTTTTTTATACCTGAACTGTTTCCCCTTGCTGGTTAGCTTCACACAGGGGACGGCTTCCTGCATTACGCTATTATCCATCTACTGTCAAGACAACACAAGTCAAACTGGCAGGTTTGCGCAGAGCTGCCATTTAATATTTTATGCACGTTAACTAAATGCTGTGGTCTGGATTTGGCTCTATCAGCTCACAGAGCATCCAGAAGTTGAGTACTGATGATGTTTCTATTACTGTGATCTCAAGAGTGGAGTCCTTCCTTCACAGAGCTTGCTGAGGTTATGTCTGAGTTGAAATGTGGCGGCTCAATCCATGGACTGTATGCTTTTGATTTCTGTATGTGGTTGACTATAGTGAATGCTGTAGATGCCATTTCTATCCTTGGTGTCACTTCCCTCTCAAAATCCCTGCATGTGAGCATGAGAGGTACTGAGAAGTAAACTGTTCTGCTTTCTTGTTGCTTTTCACTTTTGAATGTGATATTAGAGTACTTTGTGGCCTCCCTCTGTTGTCAGACCTATCATTTAGTTGTACCCTCTGTTTCCCATCTCTGCATGCTACCATGCATCCATCTCAGGACCTAACATCATCTTCCTTAGAAAGCATTGGTGAGGATTAAGTTAAAAACCTGTTGAGTGCCCACGTAGACTGTCAGTTGGATTACCCTTATGCATATGCTTGTTGATTGCTTCAGAAAACTCCAAGAGTTTTAAAGGTGGAACTTCCCTTAACAGTATTTGACTCTTCCCAAGCAGATCACGTTTATTTGGGTGTCCACTAATTCTAGCTGGTTTTATATTACATTTTTCCTGCTGCAGACATGAAGATTACAGGCCTTTAGTTCCCCAAAACATGTTTTAATGACTGGTTTGCAACTTTCAGGTCTTCATGTACCAAGATAATCTTAAGTGAAGGTCACATACCACTAGTAATTCACCTATTCATTCTCCAGCGGTCTTTTGGGCGAACGCAGTCCTGTCCCGGCAATTTGTTGATGTTCATTTTGGTTATGGGTATCATTACCCCTTTTATGCTTAATTTAGTTTCAGACAGGCCCTTTGCCAAGCTTCACCATGCTCCCAAATACGCACATGCTCACTCGCCAGGGTCCTGGTGTGAGAATTACCTGTTTTTTCTAAGATGTATACCATGCAAAGAGTTCCTTTAGTTCTTCCATAATGACTTCATGCCTGCAAGAGCTCCATTTCTTGCCCTAGTATCACCTGGCCCCATTGGACTGTCTGGTGGATTTTGTGCTTCTGGTGGGCTGGAAGAAGGATTTATGGATGCTTTGCGTTCCTTTCACTAGTCACTGCTTAAACTGTTTTTGCCTGTCTAATTGTATTTTTTACCTTTAATCTGCTGGAGTTTATGATCCTTGTGATTTTCTTCAGCTTGTAAATTCAGCTTTTTGAATGATGCCTTCTTAATTTTAGTAATCTCTTTTAGTTTTCTGTTAGTCACACTGGCTTCTTTCAATTTATCAAGCCCTTCCTAATAGAAGGTATGCATTAGCACAGCGTTTCCTGTATTGTCTCCATTAGTAGTCTTCATGCTGTCTGTAAGGACTTAATTCTCTTAGCTACCACTTTTAGCTTATTGTTAGAAGACTTCCCAATTTTTTCATAGCTCCCCTTTCTGAAGGTTAGTGTGGTTATGCTGGATTATTTTAGCAAGCATTTCCCCTGTAGATAAGTTGAATCTAAGTATGTTATAGTCAGTGTTAAAGAGCAACTTCTACTGCAAGGTTTTGTATCAGGTATTGCTTGTTACTTGGTACCAGGTCAGTAGTTGCATTTACTCCTGTGGCCTCCCTAGCCAACTTCTCTGTAAAACAATCCCTGATAGCATCCAAGCATTTCACCTGTTACACGTTTCACTGTGATACTTGCCCAGTCTATATGGCAGTAATTTAAGTCACCCAAAGCCCTTCTGTTTTCTGCCTTTGCCTCTGATTTCTCTCAGCACATGAGTTATCACTTGCTAATACAACCCCATCGTTGACTTCGTAGGTTGTATGGATAATTTAGAGTGATCAGATTAATTCTAAACGAAAAGAACTACTAATACTTATGTGCAAAGAAAGTGTATTTACACAACAGTTGTAGAAATGGTTATGTAAGTTGACTGAGCAGGCAGCAGATGAACAATAAAAGGGGAGGAAAATGCCAAAATAGGGCGTTGTCATTGATGATGGATGTGTCATTGATGAACAAGAAAATGGAGGTTATTTGATTAGTCTTTTCTAAGTAATATAATACACTTCTACTTATAAAAGACTTACTTCTTACAGATTAAATTCTTTAGAATATTAATATTCTAATAACCATAACTTTTCAATTTTGAAACATACTAACAGGAAGTACAAGATAAATTCTCTGTCTTTTTTCCTGTATTTGGAAAGGCTCTTCTTCAAAGGAACCATGAAGTCAACTTGGCTGGATTATAAAGACGTTAAATTCTAAAATTTGCAAATTATCACTGTAGTGCAAAAAGAGCATTTTATATATTTAATTTTGTGAATTATTTCAGAGCTCATGGTTTAATTTCATTCCAAAATATAAGGCATAAATATTTATTTCACACTGAGCACTGGAACTGAAATGCAATCAATTTGCAAGTGTTGTTCTTAACAGAGTTCATTCTGACCCCACTTTCAGTAAAATGAGTGAAGTGCTGGTTTGAATGTCATGTTAACAGAGGGAATGGTCAAATTAATATATTCTGAGAAGTTTTTCTTCTTTCTTAATAATGTGAAAATCGTATGAACTGAAGCCTGGGAAGTTTCTAGTCGGAAGGGGAAGGAGGAGAAGCAAAGTAAATATATAAAGATGGAGTGGGAGAAGTAGTAAAAAAGAGATATAAAAAGAAAAGGGAATAAAAGATCATTAGTTGACTGTAGTAGGAAAAAGATATTTGATAGCAAGTGGAAAAAGAGGAGACCGGAACAGCAAAAAACAGCAGAGTTTTGGTTCTGTGGTATTCCAGTGTGCATCCTCTTCAGATTGTTTTAATGTTGTATGCAGGCCTTCCCCAGACATCTGGCATGGCTGTTTGGAGAGGAGTCTCTTGTTAACACTTGTTTGTGCTGCCAGAGCAACACCGAAATATTTCATTAAAAAGAGGGAACAGCAGCCTGAGCAAATAATTAAAGAACAGGATTCTACAGCTTCTGACATTGGCTGACAGGACAGATAAAAATGTATGTATTTGTGCTGGTAGAGGGGAGAAAGTTGTCTCATCCTACTTTCCTGGAGTGGTAAGCATCTGCAGCTTGCAATTTGACAAGATTGACGGGTTGAGACGGGCTGCGGACTGTGCTGGCTGGCACTAAGATGCTTTCAAAAACTCTGCAGAAACTTGGCTATCCATGCCCCTTTGCTCAGAGCAGCAGCAGTGGCATCTGTTCTTCCCCATGCACTAAACTTGAATCACAGCTTCCAGTGTGCGATTTAACAAATAAAAGTTCCAGCTGTTGACATGAGACAATCCTGCATGCCTGTGTGCTCAGTCCACCAGCCCAGATGAGTTTGTCCTCTAGCTGGCAGGTGTTTCCCGCTGCTCCTTAGAGTACTAGAGGTTTGAATACCCTCTGATGAGTTTAGTTAATAACATCACAGGGGCAGTTTCTTCTTGCCTTTGCCTCTGCAAGAGCCAGACATGCCTCAGTGCCTCGCCTCAGACTTGTCCATTTTTGACTTGCATTTCTGACAGATTCCAGGTGATGAAAAGAAGCAGCTAAAATGGCCATCCTGGACACAATGATACTGTAAGTAATTCCTATGTAGTGTTCTTCCATATCTTTCAAGGCAGTATACATGATCTTTCAGTGTTAAATAACATTAGCAGCATTCCCTTAGGAGAAGAGAGTGGGTCTTTACTGTCATTTCATCTTTATGTAGCTCAGCAAGCCACTACTCCCTCAGGTGCCAGCCTCTGTCACCAAAGAAACAGTGTATACTCCTCCGCTTCTCTGATAATCCATCTCAAAGTCCCATCTCCCCATGTCCTTGAGTGCTGCCAGAGATCTATTCTGTGCTTCTGAATCTGGGAAAACTGCAAATGCTGCTTCATGGTAGAAGCTCCAGAATTTCTTTTTCATACTGCCGTTCCATCCCTAGCCAAACCTTCATCATTTGCATGTAGAAATGGAAGAGATTCTTACAAGGAACAGTTTTCTGAGAATACCGTGGGTTTGTGAGGGGTGTTGCTCAGTTTTTCTGACACATCCTCTGTGGAACTGTTTTACCAAATGGGTGGTAGGTTAAGATACATGCAAATACAGAAGAGCTTCAGGAGTTGCAGGGGGACGGTGTTGCATTTTAATTCTTATTTAGGAAGAGGTCAAGGATCACTAGTACCCTATTTATGGGACCTGCTGTTTGTGAAATCCTAAGATCAGAGGTCAAGGTGGGGTTCCCATTTAAAGATTTAAGTATCTTTCCCAGCCCTTTACCATTTCCCTCTTAGTCTCTCCTTCTAGGTCAGTCTCTGAAAGTAATGGCAGCAACTTAGTTTGGAGATGCTGGGGAACTAAGCTTCCTAATTAATATTTGGGGAGCTGAGGTCCCTTTTATCCCTTTGCCATACCTGCTTTTTCTTGTGGATCAGATTGATCTTTGCTTTTAAAGTTCATTCCAAACATGGTTGCTGCCTTCTGTCTCACAGTATCTTTTTTTTTTTTTCTTCTGGCCTTTCTTTTAGCCCTTTTTCTGCCAGGTAACAATGCTCTTCCAGGTTTGACTTTGTTTTCTGTTCTCTGAAGTAATCAATTTGAGTTATTTTCTTTTTTTCTATAGCTACTGTTAAGAGAATAGCTTTCAGAGCTATCTACATGGATTAAGGATTTGCCTTCCTGTTGCCAAAGATGATAATCTCCATAATTTTGAAAGTCAAATGTCATTGTCTGGAGAAATCTGCTGGGCAGGGAGACTGGGTTTTTCTTTTGGGATTTAATAAGGCTTTTACATGGTCATCTTCAAACATCCATCTTAAGCCTGCCTCTGCAGATGAAACTTTCTTCTGTTGCGTAGTCCTGCAGTGCTTGCATATTTTCGCTCCTGTCAGGAAACATGTCTTTGCCCTTGACCCTCTTCTGCTTTTGGGCATATCTTGTTTGCCTCCAATTACTTACCTTCTCTGTGGTGACACTGTTTCTATGCCAGCAGGAGGAGTTCCTGAGCAGAAAAGTGAAAGCACTCATTTCCTGTTCTTCCTTCTTTTAACCTCTACGAGACAGAGACACTCTGGTTATTTCTTTGTTTACCCCTGTGCAAGATGATGCTTGTCATCTTTTCTGTCCTTCCCTACCCCAGGTATCTATGTGATTGAAAAAGCTCTTCTCTCATAAATCTCCTGCCCCTTATTTGTCAACATTTAGCCCAACTTGCAGTACAACAGGGTCACCGCGTTAATGCGTAGAACTGATGCCAAGTCTTGTCACGCAGTCTTGAGGTTCAGCGGTACAGTCAGAAACTTGTATTGTCTCTCAAAGGTCAGAGAGACCTGAATGTCTACTAGAGAAACATTTAGTAGTCGGTAGTTTGGACATTATAGATCTCTGAGAAGGAATGGATTTGAATACTCACTGAAGATTAGGAGTAGAAGAGTCCTGGTCTGTCACCCGAGTAAACCTTTTCCAAATGAAGGCTTGTTCTGTCAGTGTATTTGCAGTATTTTTATTCTGCTCTTCCTGTGCTTTTTAACTCTCCAGCCATTTTATTAATTCTTTCCATTTCACCTTTATTCTACATTCTTATCTTTTCCTCCAGTTTATGAACATCTGCCCGGTCTGGAGGTGTCCAACACTAATTTGAAAATAACATTTGAGCTGTGGTTTCTGCACAGTTGAATACAGAGAGGAATGTTCCTCCAATCTGTGATCCACAAAGCAATGCTTTGTAGCTGGTACACATTTCTAAATACTTCTAGGAGGTATGCTGTTCCTGATATCTGACCTGCTCTGGGCTTTGTACCGTAACCCAGGTGGTACGGTACCTGAATAAACTTCTGAAAGGTATTCAGTTGCAAGGAAGAATTTCTTCTTAATGCTGACTTCTTTGTTCTCCTTCTGCCAAATGACAGAATGAGAAGGAATGCAAACATTTCTCTCTTACTCTTCATGTAATCCTCATTCTGGCCCGATGATGCTCTGCCCTAGCACTACTGTGTATGTGAAATCAAGCTGGTTTTATCTTCACTGGTTTACAGCTCAAAACAGTGTATCTTTTTTTTTTTTCTCAAAGAGATCATCTGATATACCAGAGCTCTAAATTAAGATACTGTGTGACTCGCAGATTCTGCATTGGTGAGCTGTTCAATTCATTTTCCCTGTCGTTAGCTGTTAGAAAGCACTATGTGAAATTTGTGATGTTTTTCTGAATTTTACTATACTAAGTCTATCCTGTTCAACAATCCAGGTAAGTACTAGTGGCTGTGTTCTGAAGATGAAGCAGTTAAATTACCACTGGAAGCTCAGTGGAGTGAGAAATGTCTTCCTTACGCATTTTGTAATCCTTGTCCTTAGGAATTGGGGTTTGTTTGTTTTTGGTTTGTTTTTTGGTTTGTTTTTTTTTTAACATAAGAAAAGTAGTTTAAGCTCTTCATCCCTGTGCTTATTTATCTCTAGAGTTTAAACTTGTTGCAGCTAGCTCATCTACAGTCAGCAGTCTGACATAACTTGTTTTCCTGGAGCAGCATCTATAAGTTTGTCCCTAAAGCGTAGTTGTCAACCATGAAATTAAATAACTCAGTACTGCTATAAAATGACCAAGGAAGTTGCACAATTTGGGCGGCTGAAGTTGACAAGCCATGTGGCTGATGAACAGAAGCACAGCCCCTTTCCTGCTCTATAAGAGCATCATGCTCTAGCTGAGGTTAGGGACCTTTATTTCTGTAGTACCTGGTGTGCAAGAGCATTTGTAGCATGAATATAAAATAATTATTTTGAGTTATTTGAAATACGTGTTTCTAGAAGCAAATTTTTTGTATTTGATATGTCCAGTCTTGGCACCATGCAAACAAATGTTAGTGAGATATTTTCCTAAGAAAGCTTACAACTGGGTCTAAAATTGAAGGTGTAAGATGGGCACACTGCTTAAAATTGGAATGCAAGTTGGTATGTGAGCAGCAAAGGGAAAGCCTGATCATTTCCACAGTGGAAAAGTTCAGGAATGTCTCTTCAAGATTGTGATGTTGTTGCAACTTGTTTTCTTACCCTATTAATCAGAATGATAAAGTGGCAACAGGAGATACTCCACTCGCATCCGGAATGTCTACACTCATGATTGATGCAGTTCATTTTAGAGAAGTCTGTAAGAGACCAGCATCAAGCAGACAGAGACTATTGCGATTGGAAAGAAAGGTTCTATCATAAATTCTGACGCAGTGAAGAGAGAGTTGTTTGCCTGCTCAGCGTTTTTTCCTTAGTATGCCAGATTTAAATAGTCATCTTACCAGGAGTCAGGACATCTTTTAAAACAGTCAGTTTTATGCAGAACTGTGAAATGAAGGTCCCTTCTGTGATTAGAAACCTCTCTGCTCTTCCCTTAATTCAGCGGAGGTGAAACACTGTTTTGAAGAGAGCTTGTAAGACAAACTACAGAAGTTTTAAGATATTATTTTTATTGGTACTGCTCTCTACAGGCGGTATGGTCTGATTAGAATAAAGGTTTTGTTTGATGAAAGTTAGATGGGAGTTTGCATACCTGCAATTTCCAAATCTACCAAACCTGAAGATAATTATAGACAAGGTAAAAAAGTCACATATATTAGTGTACATGAAACATTTTAAAATCCCTACTCCTCCCTCCTTTTTTTTTTTTGACATCCTTTGTCATCAGAGTGTTGTAGAAGAGTTAAAAAGAAACATAACGAGTGTCCTTAGGTATTTTCTGTCAAGTCATACTTGTTTGTCTATCTGTGTGAGAGCCACCCTTACTGGTGCGTATCTGTGTGGGGACCTCCTGAACATGAGAGTAGCCATAGTATGTCAAGGCCAGAGCTGGCTCTCAAAATCAGGGTGTTGCCTCTTTATTGTGAGAATGCCCTTCCCATAGAAGATGAAAGTAAATGATGATAACTCTAAATCACTGTATAATGTTGTAAATTAGATGTATGATGAGACATCATACATGTGATAAGATTGTTGTTTGTTGCTTTTAATAGCCTTTGGGCTGACAGCTTGAGAATGAGAGAAACACATTGATTAAGATTGTTATCTGGTAGCATTATATAGAGATTTTGGTAGCAGAAAGCAAGAACAGGCAATATTAGTTCTTAAAACACTTCCTGCAGCTGTTACTGATCATGCAGATAATGCATGAGATATGATCCTTACATAACATCCCTCAGTTTTAAAGTTGTCCATAAAATGGGCAATCCATGGTTTGAATCTGAAAATGCAGCTTTCTTCTGAGGCTGTGGCAGCATTACCATCTAAGAGCTGCTGAAGACTCTTTAGCAAGATGGGAAGGGAAACAAATGGTGCCTGGAGCCAGCATTCCCATGTTGCCTGTGGACAATTTGTTGAAACCAATTTTCCGATTTCAGTAGAAGCAGCTCAGCAGCCTGCAGCTCTGGCGATTCCTCCGTGCCCCTTTCGTTTGATGCAGATGAACAGGGGACAGCAAGTTCAAAGTGGCTGACCTTTAACAGGGGATCATCAAATCAGCTGTTGGTAACAAAGCAGTCTGAAAATACCTAAGACTCAAGGAAAATAGTATCAAACTGCTGCATGTACGTTTTTTTAAATCTAAAACCTGCACTTCTCATATTCCCAGGCAACACATTTTCAAAAAGACTGCAGGCAAAAAAATCTGCTTCAGTATAAATTGTAGATATACAGGTTGACAGTGATTGCCATCTTGTGTACAGTGACCTTCCTTGAAATGTACAGTACCTGCTTTGACTCAGTTACAGCTGCCGTAAAACTTTAATGTGAGCATCTCACATGAGGGTCTACTTTACTTAATGAAAGTGGAGTTGTACTCTTTTTAATTACACTAGCAAGTAAGACTGTGATTGGCTTGGTAACTGTGAATGTGAGTCTTGGAAGGTAAGTGACCTCTAGGGATTCTTGTTAGTAAGTCTCTTGCCAGGTATTGCAAGACATGGGAGGAGGGGTTAATTGATAGCTCAATTTAACCTCTTAATATTAAGTGATTAGTTTGATATACCTTGCAGGTGCAGTATACAATACTGCTGTTTGTGCTAGTTTCTGCTTTTCTAGTGCTATATAAACAGCACGTTAATTTTAAACATCAGTCTCTACTACCATCATTCACTTGATTTTTTTTTTTTTTTTTTGAGGGCTAATAATCCCATATAATGAGTATTTCCTGTAGCACGACATTATCTTTTAGGTACTTAGTTTCTGTAATTAGCATACAAGCTTGTAATGTCAGATTAGTATTTTTAACTATTAAATCTGTAAAATTAATGAATGCTCTTTCTCACGAGAAAGGAAGATAAGTCCTTAAAAAAGCATCGAGGCAGGGCCTTTCTGCTTCCTCCTTCCTGAAGCGTATGTAAGCGCAGCACGTATAAGAGCCTTTTAGCCAACCTAAAGAGGAACTGGTAATGCTGGCTTGTGGGTTCTGATACACCAGGCCTGGATATGGGGGGAGCAGCCCTCCAGGATCGCTTCTTCTGCACGCCCTGGGTGTTTAGTTGTCCTTGCTCCTCCGTCAAGTGGTCTCTCTGGCCCCCTAACTGCCTGTGTCTCCAGCACTGCGTCATCCTCCAGGTTACACGGTTTGCGATTGTAGAGTCAAAGCATGAAGACTGGCAGAGATAGCCCCGTCTCCAGGGATGGGCGCAGGGAGCATCAGTTAGTGCCTCCTTGGAGAGGCAGCTGCAGCACGGCACGCAGCTTCGCTGAAGGCAAGCACACCAAACATCAGGCACCTGGCTGCAGCTAAATAACTAATTCCTGGTGTGTTGGGGAAGACATGGTGTTCTGTGTTCATTCATGGGACTGTGGTGTCTGCGTGGCCTTGCTCGAGGAGAAGGAAGTAGCTCACCTTTCTGAAAGGCAGGGATATCAGTTGTCTGAAGATTTGGGATGTCACTGTTTTGCTTCACTTACATCATTTGTCTTGCAGCTATAAGCTTGAAATGTTTTGGGTTTCTTCTCTAATGAAGTTGTTTGGCAAATGCAGGTCTAATAGCCCTAGAAATACAAAATGCACAGTCCCAGCTTGAGTCATAATAGTTTCAATTTTAAGCAGTTAACAAGACTCCAGGGTTGATGTATCTTTGAGAACATCCCTATTAATAATGCTTAATATGAGTAAAGCATCATGTTGGAAGTCTGCCATCGTTGTTTTAGAAGTAGCATGCAGACAAGAATGAATATAGTTTAATTGTAGCAAGGTTAAAGGATCTTGCAGTGGTCCAAAGATTTAGTGTTTGCTCCAATTTCTTCTGGAGTTTAGACATTTCAATAGACTGACTTTTCTGCAGTCTATTTCAAATTCCTTGCAGGTTTTCTGAAATTATTAATTCAGTTGGTAAAACTGG
The DNA here is from genome assembly GCF_965638725.1 of Aptenodytes patagonicus. Taxonomy (NCBI): domain Eukaryota; kingdom Metazoa; phylum Chordata; class Aves; order Sphenisciformes; family Spheniscidae; genus Aptenodytes; species Aptenodytes patagonicus. The sequence continues at coordinate 51,708,560 of NC_134952.1, forward strand.
ATTTAGGAACCAAACCAAGGCAATTGTCAGAATAAACAGTACTGAAGTATTCTGCTAATGTCAATAGCGGCATAATCTTTATCCACATTTTCATTAGTGTTTATGATATGCAGAAGCCAGCTATTTTATAATAGGGGCAGATGTGAAAAGAATATAATACCTTCTGGACCAGTCCAAATTGTTAATTCAGTAGTAGAAACCTTTCTGGAACAGAATAACAGATCCTAACAATTTGAACGTCCAAACACTTAAAAGATTTGACCTGTTTTGTTGTTGTTGGCGTTTTGTACTTTGGAGACACTTTAGGGATCTTCAGGTTAGGAATGTTAGAGTTCCTTATTTTGAGTATAGATAATTCCAAAGATGGGTCTTAGAGAAACTTGCATAACTGCTTCACCAAAAAACTGAGTTACCCAGGTGTTTTTTTTAGAGATGTCCTGTGCTGTCATTTCTGACAGTACAAGCTGTGTCCTCACTGTGGTACACAGGACACTTGGTAAGTGTCAAAGTAGTTACCCTTTCTGGAGCAAAGCAGCAAAGTGTTGAGACTATAGTAAAATATAATACAGACTACTCCAAGTTATGGTCATATTAAATATGTATTAATTCCTGGAAATCCATACTGTTTATGGATATATAGCACCTGCTGCTGTTTACCATAGATGAGACCATTTGTCTTGATTTTTTTGTTTTTTAAATCCTGATAATAGTGAAATGTGATGCCTCACCTGTAATACTGTATAATGATGTTTTAATGCTGACAGTAAATCTGTACTTGGCTTAATACAGTGAGATATGTAAGTCTTCCCATGTGTTCAAGCTGGTTTATGTATGGGGTTTTACTGTAATAAAATTGTGTTGTTTGTTTGCGTGCCACAAAACACATTGCAACAAAGATCCCTTTAAAATCCTCTGCTTCTCAGCCTTGGGAAGGAGGAAACAGCATCACCCATTTGTGTAAGAAATCAGTTCCTTCGGACTGAGACAGCACACAAAATTTGTTTCATAATAAAAAGCTTTTAAAATAAACTTTGAGCGGAATTACTGTTGTCAACTTCAAAAGCTTTCAGTTAAAATTTTTATGAATTAGCTATGGAGAAAAATGTTGTTATTTACTCATTATTATGCAGCAAGGAGCATTACTGCTGAGGTGGTGTATTTTGCAAGAAACTGCAAACTGCATACAGTTTGCGCCGTATGTCTTACCACAGCACAGTACGGAACACGTATGGCTACTTGTTTGGTGCACAGCTGAAGATAAATGTTCCTACTATGGGATAAATGCATTATTTCTTCTTCTGCAGTCTGCCTTTTGTGCACTTGTTGCAACAAGTTTTGTAACCTGTGAGTGTGCAGCCTGATCTGCATAAATTTGCTTATGAATTAAAAAAAAATCTAGCCTTTTAAAAATTAATTATAGCATTTAAAAACAAGGAAAAAACCCAAACCAACCAACCAAAAAAAAAAAAAAAACAACAAAACAAAGTTGGACCATTATTTAAATTAACTTTAAATGATGAGCTTGTTATTGCCTTAGGAGATACCTGGATTCTTCCCCATCTTAAGGAACACTTAGTTGGTTTGACAACAGGAAGGGCATGCATGTGTTGTGTATTTGTTAATTTGGCTAATCACAGAAGGGAAGTGTAACTTATCTCCATCCAATGTGTAAGAGAAATGAAGAGCACTTAAATGGCAGGAAGTGCAGGACTTCAAATTTATGTGGCTCCCATTCTTCATCTTGTTTTGTTTTACTTTGCAGTCTACTCCTTTACACCTAGCAGCAGGCTACAACAGAGTTCGAATAGTCCAACTTCTGCTTCAGCATGGTGCAGATGTGCACGCAAAGGACAAAGGGTATGTAAAATGAATTGATTTATTATCTGTTTGCAGCAGTGGTTTTGTATTAATCAAGATGAAGAATTATTTATCTGTTTCACATTGCAGCATAATCTCAAATAGTTGGCTGAGAATGTGACATTTGCTTCCAAAATCTGGGTGTGGTTCATCATAAATAAACTTTTGTTAGAGCCCCAATAACAGATTAGCTGTGATTGCACTTGTTTTAAGTCTTCTATTACACCTTTAAATTTTTTTCCAAACCTTATTCTTTACTTCCATGCACAGACTACCCTGTGAAATCATGGACTAATTGCATTATTTTAAGGAAGGTGATGGGGAAAAGATACATGGGCTTAGTGAAAAAATGTGCATTGAAAAAATTGTCTATAGTCTCATCGCTTTGTCACGTATATATGGATGTAATTCCAAGTAATATCAATAACGCTCATGTGCTCACAACTAGTGGTCCTCGGAGATCTATCTTGATTGATGTTGCCAGCAAAAATCAAGATACAGTAGAAGCTAAACTATTCTATTTTTGCAGTAAGGATGGTAGTTACATAAGATACCAACAAAAAGCACACAGCAGTCAGAAATCTGGAACGGTATCTGCTGTACGTTGTTCTCAGCCATACGTTTCTGAACTCTAAGGTGATGATTCTCATGGTGGTCTGATAGGAAGGCTTAAGTCCTAACGTTGTAGAAATTGGGCCCCTGGTTAAAGGCATGCATTTTGTATTCAGAGTCCATAGAGGTAGGATATTAATGTGTGTTCTGTCTCCATCAGCAAACTTGAGGCACTTCCTGTATCTTCATATTCTGCTGAGTCCAGCCTAGTGTTAAAAGAGATTTTAAATTAAGATCTTAGCTTTTTTCTTTTTTTCTTTTCTTTCCAAAACCAGTCCCAAGCGTACTTAAACTCTTGAAGATTGACTAATTGTAGCACTCTTGTCTGTACATTCACACCTAATGGCTTTTTTGATCAGGATTGTTGTGAAATGCATGATGACACGTTATGTAAGTAAAAAAAAAAAAAAACCACCACAGTAAAGCTGCATGTAATACCTATTCAGGTAGATCCAGCATTGTTAAGCAAGTTTTAGGTATCTCGCACCTTTCCGAAATTTCAGCATCACTTGGTAGAAAATTCCAGCGTAGATGCTTTAATGAGGTTTGAATGATCTACTTGGAAAGTATGAAAAGTGTGAAAAGTAATTAAATTGAACTTGAGCGGGGGGGGGGGGGGGGGGGGGGGAGGAAAGAAAGGAAAAACGATACACTTACTTTGTATCAAGCTTAAAAACAACCCAAACATACTTAGAAATGTCTGACCTCCCACTTTTTTTAGCAGCATCACACATTTACAATGTGTGGTGTTTTGTTTTTCCTTGCTGTTTCTTATTTATACATAATTTATAAGTAAATAGGTTATAAATAAATGTCATTATTTATGGAGCTAAATTAGGTTACATTGATTTTATAGACCTGTTAGATTCTCTTCAATGGGGTCACTTCAGAGAGAGTCTTGAGGAACTGTGCCGCATCTTCAAAATGGTCGTCACTTCTAGTTACTCCCGAAGAGGACCACAGCCAAGGAAGCAGCTGTTTTTCCAGTGGTCCTTTCTTTGCCTTACTGCTGTTGTGCACAAAGTCATAATTTGCTGGAAGAGAAAAGGGGAGGGCATGCTGCAGAAGTGACCAGGTGGATTGCTGCGCTGACTGTCTTTGCTGATGAGACCTTAAATGCCTCAATCCTCTTAGATGACCATCATTTTGGAAGAGGGCAGGGTTTTTTTGAGTGCTCTGTGGACTGGATACTCTCTCTGTCTTGCACATACACCCATAAGTTGTAATTAAGAAAAGTAACGATGGAAAACAAGTTTGAAAAATTTCCCCAAAACAGATTTCCCTCTCCTGTGACAAGTGCAATGCTGCTTCTGAGAGCATCTACCTTAAAATTAAGTTTACCTTGTTGTCTAGTATTTGCTGTCCTAATGTTCTTTGAGTTGATTTTGCAATTCTGGGAATCATCCCCTGTATTTTTCGTAAATGGTGGAGGGTTAATTATTGTTTTCAGTGTATTATGGATCCCAGTTTGTTGAGCCATAACTAGCCTGTCTTGCTTGGCTTGAATTAAACTTATTTTGTCTTCTGTAATAATTGTCCCCTTTGCATCTCCATTTCAGTGCATGACTTTTTTTATTATGTCTTGTGCTTATGACTAGATCCCTGTTATTTACTTTGCTAGTGTCATTTTTAAGTATGGCCTCCAGTAATATAGCTGTACAAAAAATCACAGGGACTCTCTTAGAAGTATCTTGCACAGTTAAATAGGTTGTACTGCAAAAAAAGGAGTAAAATGAGGTCATTCCACAGTCTGGAGCAGCAATTTCAGTCTGCTTTCTATGGGTATTTGTACATCTTCGTAATATACCCAGCAGTTATGTTAGCATTATCTGGGGAGTTTTGCCTTTCACCAATGCCAAAATAACATTTTAAATAAACAGGAGTTCATATTTAGGCGGAAACAGAACACTGACTTCTCTTGAGCAAATTGAATGTGGAATGGGACTTCACCCCCCCTTAATAGCTTCAAGAAAGATAATTTCAAAGCCAATTAATGCTAATCTTAGTGGAAGATTAAACATCTGTGGCCTGTTAGGACAAAAAAACCCCCTATTTTAATGCCAATATTAAGTAACATGTTGTTTGGGATGGTTAGATTTTTCCATTAGTTTGTGAACCTTAATTTTTAAATATTTGAATATTTAAATATTTTAGATTTAATTTGATTTCTGTTCATCTCTCAGTAGAGAGAAAATTGTTCCTCCTTTTTTAAAAATGCTGCTTAAATAAATTCGTTATTTGCCTTCTCCCATACAGTGGTCTTGTGCCTCTTCATAACGCATGTTCATATGGACACTATGAGGTTACAGAGCTGCTGCTTAAGGTAAGCAGAAGGATGGAAAGTAATTACTGTAGATCTAGGTGTGTTAGGTGAGAGGTGAACTGTTTATACCAGAGTTGAAAGGGAAGATTTTTTTTTTCCTATACTAACAGGTTTCAGACAATCCTGTATGTGACTTCAGAAGCCTGCAACTTTAGGTCTTTCTGTGGTACAATGTATGTGGGTTTTTTCCCCACCTAATTTCTTTGGACAGATAGTAGAGTTTCATTGATTTGAATTTTTCTGGGGAAAAATCTGTTCTACTGAAAAACTACCTCATACAGAAATTCCTTTTTTTTTTTTTGAGGATTCAGCAGTATTTTTGTATATACAGGTATTTTTATAATTAATTTTTTGTGTATGTGTTCATATATGAAAGAATGGAACCAGTTTTTATAATGAAATGAAAATCTGTAAGCTTTTAGTTGTTGAAGATGATTTCTTACTAATATAATGCTTTCTTTGCTGTGCTAGCATGGCGCCTGTGTGAATGCTATGGACCTCTGGCAGTTTACCCCTTTGCACGAGGCTGCTTCCAAGAACCGTGTAGAGGTCTGCTCCCTCCTGCTGAGTCACGGTGCGGATCCCACGCTAGTCAACTGCCACGGCAAGAGTGCGGTCGATATGGCTCCAACGCCTGAGCTAAGGGAGAGACTGACCTGTAAGTGTTTTGAGACTGGAAACCGTTATCGGTGGGTGTAAAGGGGTGCTTTCCTTTCAAGCCAGCTTCCTCATACTTCACAATTAGATGCAAAGCAGCAGAGTAATGGCAGCTGTGCCTCTCACTTTGAAGTACGCAGATACCTCTAATATACTGTTCATGATATTGCCTGGTTTTCTTAGGTTTAAAATGTTTAAGGCGCTGCTGAATCAGTGACCGTGGGGTTTTTTATGCTTAAAGTCCAGTTAAGTCACATGGGAGCCTCTATATCAAGGTTCTGTATCACACTTAGAGTAACTTCCAGGTGTAGGTAGCTTCGGTGTGCAAACTTGGAGATGGAAATTCCAGCACCTTCTTTTGTAGTCTTTGCAATCTTTATGCTGTTTACAAAACAGTGTTTGAGCTCTAATTTGAATTTGTCTGCCTTTGTTTGCCCTCTTTTGGGGATTTGTTTTCTCATTGTTATAAACTGTAAAAGATAATGAAATGAGACAAGTATGGAAAGAAAGCATTATGAAGTTACAGAAAACTCCTTCTTGAGAATTAGATTCTGAACTCAATTATAAATAAGCTTTTGGTTTTGTCTGTCACCTTTCCAGTATAGCAGAAGCCCCCAACACACCAAGAATGTGATCCTGTGACTCACAGTCACAGCTAGTCAGGTTGTCATCTGTCACTGTTCTTTGCATGTGAAGGTGGTGAGACCATGTGCAGCAGCAAACTTTGCTCTAGGAGAGCAAAGCATTAGCTACTTCTCTACTCTCTATTCTGGGCTAACTTGAGAGATGCTTCTGGCTTTGAGGCAGGTTAATTTACCATTTGTTTAAATTAGCAAGCAAAAAAAAAAAATCTGTTTAAACTTTGTTTTATTTCTGTATTTATAGTTCCTGGAGAGGAGTGGGGAAAGATTCATGTCCATTAATATCCACTGAAATGTGTACACAAATGTGAGCGTTATGCCAAATTTGACAGTATCTTGATGGACATCCTGTATTTGCATACCCAAAATAACATGTTTATTATATTCTTGAGTTCTTTGGTTTTATACTTTAGGAATAATATTGCATTTATTTATTATTACAAGATTTATTTGTACTTGTGCTTTGAGTAATGCTTTGTTTACAGAGAAATTTGAATTCTATTTTAAATGAAAACTTAAAAGTTATTATATTTATTTTTCTTTCTAAATCCACAAATGCACCGGATGTTAAAACAAGGGTGAGAGAAGAAAGCCCCTCTCAACAAGCTTAGCATTTCACGCTTGCTTATGAAAGAAAAATACTGATATTTTTACTGAGATTGTTGAGCTTTTTTTTTTCTAGTTCCCAGGTTCCGATGTCATTCTTGCTAACCTACGTTTCATTTGTACATTTTAAGAGAAACACTTTAGTCCTTTTCAAATTCAAAATGATTTAAAACTAAAATGAACTAGTTGCTGAAATGAACAAGATGTGACACTGAAAATAACAAAATTACGTCTCCGTACTTGCAAAGATACAGCTGCTATCAAAACCTGTTTCATCTTTGTAGCAGACTGGCTTCAAATGCTTAGCTGGTTAGCTTTCTTTAAGACCAATAGTTTAATATTTTATGTTTAAATTATACATATATTATTTTATATAAATAATATATATTTATTCAGGCTTTACCTTATATTATTTGTAGTTGTAAATACAGCAAGGTTTTTGAAAAGCAACTGTAATGCTTTTTTCTGAAAGGCATGTAATAGCACTGTGCTCACTTGAACACATACATAGGTAATTCAGAGGTCACATGCATTTAATATCAAGTGGGTGGAGGTTGAGGGAGAAAAGCTCTAAGGATTTTACTCAAGGAATCACTTCCCCTCTCCTTTAGAATGTCCCTTCAGTTTCAGTAAACCATGTTTCATGTTCTGTGTCCCAGGTCAGCTACTATCTGAAGATGTACAGAAATACTCTTATTTCCTCTTAATTGAGTATAGCTACCTTTCTCCAATAACATTTATAAATATGACATGTTGCTGAATATTAAATGCATCTTTTTCCTCTAACAGATGAATTCAAAGGACACTCTTTACTGCAAGCAGCCAGAGAGGCAGACCTAGCCAAAGTGAAAAAGACACTTGCTTTGGAGATCATCAATTTTAAGCAGCCACAGTCGCATGAGACTGCACTGGTGAGATTATACAGTCAATCCATTTGTTTTATGATAAATGTGGTGGTAGTGCTAGTTGAGGCGTTTTATTTCTACACTACGAAAATATATTCATCATCTGAGATTGAGGATTTGCCATCAAACACTTCATATGTTAAAATTAAATCACCATTATAGGAAAAATACCATATAATTTTTTATCACTTTTTTTCTTCTTCCTGGTAGATTACAGAAGCCCTCCAGCCACTTGTCACCTGTTCATTTTTCACTTCTCTTTTGCTTTTTTCCCCGTCACACTGTTTTTTTGTTGGTCAGTTGCTGTGTTTTTACTGGGGTTAAATTCTATTCCAGTGGCCCAGTGCTTCCTTACCGTTTTATGTGGGCAAACTCGGATTACAAATTTTCTTCATAGGATATGTAAAATTGTGGTGAAAATAGATGCTAGGTGTATCTCACAGGGTCTTACAGGATTGGAATAGTACTGACAATACCACATTATCTCTGGAAACAGGGGTCTTTGAGACTTTTCTGGCAGTATCCTACTCTTACTTCATTGTTTGAAGAAGCAGTAGAGGCAAGGAACACAGCCATTATCCCAGATGCAGTGAAGATGTTGAAATTGAGAGGGACTGATGGTGTTATTAAAACCATTATAGTTATGATACTATATATATAAAACATGGGTAAATGTAAAAACAAAAATATTCAAAAGCATCTCCTATTTCTCATAGTCGTCTATCTTCAGACATCCAAACTTGAGACAAGCATTTCTGGACTGGTTTTAAAGCATGGTGTTCAGCTCATGTGGAACCACACTTGTAATTTCAGGCCTCAGGAATGCATTGGTAGGGCCACTGTTGAAAATGTCAGGAAAGATTGAGTCTAGTCTCTGCAGAGCATCAAAGAAGAAAGGGGGAACATCTAGTCTCTGCAGAGGATCAAAGAAGAAAGGGGGAACAAAGCGCTCACTTCTGAGTGCCGAATGCACCGGCAAACCAACAAGCAGACCCCAGCCACATTCAGGGGAATAGTTACACCTAGCAAAGGGCTGTATGGTGTTCCCACAAGGGCAGGCTTGAGCACTGCAAAGCACTGTGTGAGAGATGTCTCTTTCTGACAGCGTGGAAAAGATGATACTTTGTTTATTACATAATTTGTAACTGGGTGTATAACAGAATTGCTATTAGGTTAACAAGTTCAGTACATGATGAAATAGAAGAAGAAACAAGGCAACATTCAAGTCACGTTCATCTGAGGAGCGCAGCAGAATCCTAATGGACCCCTTTGGAGTCCCTCTGTAGAAAGTTAGGCTGTTTCAGGCCCTTTGTCTTTACCGCCTTTGCACATTATGGGCTGGTTTTGTCCTGATATCTTGTTAATGTAGTTGGGAACATAACGCTTTTTTCCTAAGTGACAAATAGCTTTAAAATGAAAACTTTTTCTGAGTAGAATAATTTAGCATTGATCACTAGCTTGTATTTTGTTCAGTATGTTATATGTTTCAGCTGAAATATGATGGATTCTGTTTGTAAATTTTGTAGTCTGATGTTCAGCAGAATAATTGAGATGAAGTCATGGATCTTAAAGCTCTTTGTCATCTGTGTAGTTGAAGTCTAATTTATATTTACTTTTTTGCAGCACTGTGCTGTGGCTGCTGTGCATCCCAAGCGGAAGCAAGTTACAGAACTATTGCTCAGGAAAGGAGCAAATGTTAATGAGAAAAACAAAGAGTAGGTTTCTGAAATTTTTGAATTTTCCAAAAGACTCTGTCATACTAGGAATGTAAAACTAATATCTTCCTTTTTTTTTTTTCCACCCCCACCCCACCCCCTAGTTTCATGACACCTTTGCATGTTGCAGCTGAAAAAGCTCATAATGATGTCATGGAAGTTCTGCATAAACATGGAGCAAAGGTAAATATACCTAAATATATTTTATTTAAGGCAAAAGGCCAGAAGAAGGGTTATATTGGTTAAATACAGTGTTAGTTTTTATGATAGTTGTTACTTTTTCTTCTGTATGCCTTGTGCTTCTTGTGTTAACCTTGAAGTGTGTTTATTTTAAATCAGTACAGGATGTTCAGGAATCCCATTTGAAAGTTAGGTCTTCTCTCCAAGTAACTGAATACAGGCTTTAGGAGTCTAGCTTACTTGTTTTTAATGAACCTTGCTACTCATTTCTAATAAATGTGGTCATCTAGGTGCCTCTTGTTGGCTTGAAAATATCCAATGTCTGACTTTGCTGCCACTGAGTTTAGTAGTTTAATGCTGGGCATCCCTTAGCCCTTGCTTGCTTCTTACTCTCTTGGTCAGATTGTTTTGCCATGCCCGTTAGCCATTGATAGGTGCTGACCAAAGTAACTTGTGAGCCTATGGTGAAGCTTGCTTAGAAACACATGGTACAGCAAGTTATTAGTTAAAGGCAGAGGAAAGTATAACTTACTTTATTTAGGATGTCTTTTAAGCATCTTTCAGAAGTATTTCAGAATGAACTTTCTCTGAGTTTCAGCAGCAAACTTGACATTCATGGTAATGATATACTTAGCTACTTAATTTTCTCAGAAGCTCTTCTTGATGTGTACTTTCTTTGCATTGGTTAAAATATAAATGATCTTATTTTTGCTTTTAAGGGGGCTCACATTACTCTCTTTGAGTCTTCATCTTCATTCAGGTAGCTAGAACTGAAGAAATATACCTGTAATAACAATCTAGTGTGTCACTCTTGACGTGCTAGGAGGTGCGAGCAATGTAATTGTATGCATAGTTAATACTAGGTCTTTTAATTTTGAAACAATGAATTGGGATTTATAAGCCTGTATGAGAGCTCATTGCCAGATTTCTGTAGCTGATTCACTTCCATAGTACTTTAATGGCATCATAAAAAGCTTAACAACAATACCATGACAGAGTTTATGCGTTTGAGAATCCTGATGCAGTGGTGACATACCAAAATTTTCCCCAGGGAGGGGGGGAAGCAGGGCCAGAGGTCTCGGTTATAGTCATTAAAACCATTCATTATCATTTTCCCAGATTCACTCTTAGTAGCATACCTATGCACTGAAAGTGAAAAAAATTCATTTTGCTATAGGAATAGATACATCATGGCTTTATGGATCTGATTTTGCACATGAATTCAGTACTGATGGTACTTGGGTAGGCACTGAACTGGACATGCTGGAATTTCAAGCGCATTGATACCCAGGTACTACCTGCTTTGAAATACAAGGAGTTTCTGTGTGCTGAGGGTTTCTGGAGAGCCTGCTGCTATACTGTAGGTATTTAAATTAGTGCTCCCTTGAAAATCTAGCTCTGTGTAGCCAGGTTAGGAGCAAGCTCAAAGAAGTCATCCTTACTGGAATGGCCCAGTTTTATTGTTTGTGTCACTAGCACGTTCTGATGATAGCTTGTAATTCTTTTATGTCCTAAAGCAGGGGTTCCTAAATCATGATCCATGAGTCACTTGTGGACTGAGTGATGGTGGTGAATGGCCCACAGTTATCTATGGAACCATGTTGAGTGGTGTGTTCTGTTGTTTTTTCAGTTGACAGTGTGCAAATAGAGGTACATGGTGGTCATTAAAACTCATTCTTCGTTCATATCCTGGTATATGCTTGATACGTTGTTCTGAGGATAGCTACTCACATTTATGATCTAGCAAAGCACTTAAGGGCATGACAGGAGACCACTCAGTTAGAATTAAGCATCTCTTTCCATATGGCAGTAGATTGGGTCCCTCTTTATCAGTGTCCCAAGTTCTTTAGCTGTAAAATGGTACATAATGCAATCATGGTTTTTCATCGGACGTAGGTCATTAAGGCTTATGAAGCACTTTGAAGTTCCCAGATGGGATACGCTCTAGAGTATTAATTAGTTAACCAGGCATATTTAATCACTCTAAAATGTTTGTCTTGCTTGTATATTATCATTTGACCTCTTGCTCATGCTTTGACTATAGGTATTCAGTTCATCAGACACTCTTAACATTGATATTTCTTTGTTTCTGATTGTTGGGACATGGCAGCTTTAATCCCTGAAGCATGATACAGGTTTTTGATTTTTTGCGTGGGTTTTTTTTTTCCCATTTGTTGTGTTTCTGGAAGCTTTTTCTTCCTGTTTACTCTTTTTGTGCCTTGAATTTTTGTTACTTCATAAGATGTAGTCAGATATACTAAGCTTTTTGATCCTGTCTAGTTATATTTTTTTATGAGAGGGTTCTCACGAGCTAGTGAATCTAGTCCCCCTGCAATAGTAGCCTCACAGTGAATATCCATTTGTTCTTCGAACAGCACTCTCCTTCAGTTTAAATACCTCTATTCCATTTTGATGCTTCCTTTGCTGAGGTATTTTCAGTGAACAAACTGATTCTTCTTAGCCTTTGTTTTGGTAGGCTAAAAGCCTCAAACACTTAGTCTTCCCTCATAAAGGAACATTGCCGTTTCCAAATCATCCTTATAACCCTTCTCTTTACTAGCACCAGAGGAAATCTTGGAGCTCAGGCAACGAGAATGGAATTCATTCCCCCACTGCCTTACATGATGGCACTTCCATATCTCTAATATAAATGCTGGACTAGTGCACACTGGGATCATGGTTGCCTTTTTAATAGACATGACACAGTAGTACTCAGACCCTTCCTGTAGTCTAGTAGTACACAGAGAATCTCGATTTTTTTCTTGCTAATTTTTCGTATTCGTGCCCTTCAGCATTCTCCTGCGTGAAGATCATTAATGAAATTATTAAAACAAAATTATCCCACAACCAATCACTGAGCAGCCCTCCCCCTTTTAATATGTTCAGTTCCCATGTGATCCCATATCAAATGCTTACTCTAGTGTGGATGGATGAGGCCTAACGTATTTTCTTTACTTTGCAACCATTTCTTCCATCAAAGGAAAGGTACTGTATAAGTCAGCTTTAATCTACCTCCTGGAAACCACTGCTGATTATAGAGAGAGGTAACAATTTGAAAAAGGTGAGTAACTAGGGCTTCAAAGAAAGTGGAACTTTCTTCTTCTGAAATACAGTGCCAAAAGGCAGACAGCTGATCCACAAAAAACGTCCAGTAATGGATTTAGGAGACAGTCATGTAAAGTTTTGTAGATTGAAAATCATTTGTGATTGTTTTAGCAATAGAAAAGAAACTCTGCTGTTTTTACGAGGAACAGCTGTGATCCGTGTCAGACAGCAAAAGTGAGATAACGTGAAGTATGTATGTTTGGGAAATGGGCTGATGAAGCATGGTAGTAAAGATTGCTTTAGGTAATTTGCTCAGGACGAATGAGAGATGGTTTGTGGTCTTGGAACTGGATTTAATTATCCTTAATTTTATCACTGTGTAAATTTGCTGTTTGAAGTGTGTCAGACTATAATAGAAAGTGAAGGACTACTTGTATAACATGTGCTTGATCTAGACTTATTTTACAGAAATATTTCTGAGATCACTAGTATTGCCAAGCGTTAACCTATACCCACAAATTGCTTATTTTGGTGTGCCTTGCTGGCCTTTACTGAGGACACAGACTAGATTTGTAATTTGGACTGTGAAGAAGTCCTTGGTGCACATCACTTGCACATCAGCATGGTATGTCTAAGCAATGCCCATTCCATGGTCAGTGAAGATATTTTCATTAGCTTGTTACTTGAGTTTGCAGAAGTTGACTGTCAACTGTACATCTAAAGCACAGGTGAGAAACCTTGGGGTTTCTTAGAATTTTCTTGAAGAACGTTGATCATAAATGTCTGTGGTTTTAAATGCCATACCCAGTTTTTACTTGTTTGCCTGAACTAAAGTGTGAAACAGCATTTCACACCACTGCTTATTTGATGTTGAATATCCTCAAAGTACCTTATGAAAAATAAAAGCAGAGGATCTTTAAAGAATCCTCAAACATAAACTATTTTTTTATTAGACCCATGAGCAAATCTTCAAGTGCCACGATTGTTTCTTTGAAGATGGTCGAAATCCTTTGTTTAAAAAGAAACTCATTTGAAGGTGGTGAACTAATGAAAAAGTGGCTTTCATCCTGTTTTGTTGTATTGCTAGACAGTTGGATACCTCTTATAACTAGCTCCTTGTCTGAATTTACAGATACATGGAAATTTTAATATGTTCAGAAAGACATTCGGCTTTCTAGCAGTGCAGAAGAAAAGGATTAAAGTCTTTTCTGAACTGGAATGATTGTTGGAAAGAAAGACCTGCAAGCATGCAAGTTCACTGGTATCCTGGGCAAGTGTGGAGATGTTATGAATGCTATTTGTTTAACTGTATTATGTTTCTAAAGAATAATGCTGAAACTATTCTTCTGCAAGAGAAAATGAGCCTTTCTAAGGTCATGTTAGACAGATAGCGTCCCTGTTCATGACGGTAGCAGAAATGGCTTCATTCTGCTCTGCTAGAAGGACCTGGCTTTATGGATCTTTGCATAATACAGTTATTTCTGTGCATTGGAGTAGCATGATGCCAGCCTTTCATGATCATGGATTTGACAATGGTCACCATCTACCTAGACCCACACAACAAACTTAAATGGTTTTGAATAACCTTGTTGTGTAATACATTTGCTTCCAACATTTCGGGTAGAGGTATGATCTTCTCAGGAAAGAATAAGCATCGAAAAATTAAATTTCCTTTCAGAAATGCAGCAGGTTCTGGACTATGATGGTTAATGACATGAAGAGCTGTGTGATCTGTTGCTATTACGTGGTTCAACTTTTTTCACTGCTTAGACATGCAAACTTAGTGACGTTAATCTTAAGCTTTTATGCAAAGGGACAACCGTGGAACAGATGGCTGGATCATTGAGGAGCTTTCAGAGTGAAACTAGACCTTTTTTCTCTGCTCCCCCCCTCCCCCCCCCGTGTTTGTTTTTTTCTCTGACAGAGCTTGAAATTGCCACCAGCCTCTCTTCACTCCTATCTTCTTTATTGTTAGTGATGCATGAAGACACGAGACATACTGCAAGTTGTCTTCAGAATAAATGCAGCAGGAGAGTAGTTAGAACGCTTGCATTGTGCAGGGAAGGATACCCTGATACTGGAACAGCTGGCAGAGCACAAGTTTCACATGTGATTTTTACAATGTACATCTTTCAGAAAGATCTCACAGAGAAAACTGCAGTGCTTGGAAGCTGTTGCATTTTGTGCTGCTGTAGTATCAAGGAGTAAGATATTTAGGGCATTTGATGCTAACAGAAAGCTGGTATGCTTATGATGTCTTGCAAAAAAAGTTTCCTGAACAGGTCCCAGCTGTTGAGCTGCCACAAGTGCCTGGCAGCCAAGGGAACATTGCTGTAACTGTGTATGCTGCTCCAAGACAGCAGCAGCGCAGGGAGGAAAAAATCTCTTCAGTGTCTGATGATACACGACCATTTTGATTTCTCTACTGTGTATATCCAGGATGAGGAAGAGGAAATGAAAGGGATAAAAGGAAAGAACAGAAAGAATTCTGCAGTGGGAAATACTGTTTAGGATGGTATCTTTCCATGAAAAGCCTTACTTAAAAACACTTTTCATTTTGTAACTGCATTCTGCTTTTGCGTTGCAGTTTGAGCAGTGGAGTGACTGCTCTCATGCTAAAAGGGGAAGAAACCAGATCCAGAGCCAGTGTGCTGTGGAATAAAAGCTGTCAAATCTGTCATTTTTAACTCCTTGCAGAAAACTCATCTGTAAAGTAATTCAGAGCTGCAGCCTTCTAATTTCAGACTGCTTATAAGGGGGACCAGTGGAATTTTTTTTTAGTGCAGCTGGAACAATCTGCCTTCTCAGCACACAAATAAGGCAGTACACCTTGGATATTTTACATTTTGTCAAATAGAGTTTAAACTTCAGCTTTGAATTTGAAAGGGCATATGTTTTTAGATGTAGTATTGGGCAGGCATATGTCTTACCAGGTTTGATTTTTATGAGAGTTTAATCTCAGTTTGTATTTCAATTTGTAATGCTCAAATTGATTTTCATTTGGAAATAAATCCTGTTGCCTTCAGCCTTAGTGCAGTACATTCTTGGGTTGGTTTTTGACAATGCTGCGTGATTGGCAAGAGCAGATCTGCCTCAAAGTGAACATATTCCCCATGAAATTGCCCTGCAAAGCCTAATTCTGCTCCTGAGGGAAAAAACGGTTTCATCTGCTGCATGCGTCCCTCTGTCAGCTGCAGCCCTCTTTGTCCCAGAAGTAAGCAGGCATTTCTTCAAATGGCTGGCATTCTTCTGCCACAAGAATCGATTGTTGGCAAAGATAATTATTTGGAGGTGAAAAGAGACCTGCATACGACATGTGAGATGATGGATCTGATGGCTCTGCCAGTGTTATTTTCAAATGAATATTAACTTTTTTTTCCAGGTACACAGTCAGTATTGAGTTGGGGAGTGTGAATGCCTTGCTGCTGTTCAACAATTTGTTCAGTACAGGAATGTTTTACACAAGAATTCAGTGTTACAGAAGACGTTAATTATGATTCTCATTCTTGGGTGAACAGAGTGTTATCAGCTACTTCCAGAATCCACAAGTCTCATTTCATTCTGCCTTTGCCATCATTAAACCTGTACAGCCCCAGACTTCTGCTTTTCTCTGTGCCCTTATCAGTGGTGAAAGGTATCTGGTGTCCTGAAACAGATGAGGATCATCATCTGAACAAAGTGATGGATTTGGGACATTCAGCATCTAGTTAATATTTATGATAGCAGTAAGTTTTTATTTAAAACAAAACTTTTGGGGAAATCCTATTAGTGGCATGAGCTGAGCACAGTTAGAAGAAAGCAGAACTGTTCTCCTGTACATCTTCCTGCAAGAGAGGTTTGTGATGTGAGAAATTTCTGCTTTACCAGCCTGTAGAATTGTTCAGGAATCTAGCAGAATTTCAGACAATATCGAATCACACTCCGCTTTATTTATGTGGTAGTTCTTTGTTCTTTCCTGTGGCTTGATATTGTTGTATTGCAGGTATTTTACTTTATTTTTTTACCCTGTCTGGTAGTAGATATTTTCTACGTAGTTACCCCCCTAATTAAATTTCATTTAGTTACAGAATATGCATCTTACCCAAAATGTTTTTTTTTTACTAGTTTTCATGGAAAGGTAGTAGGATTTGCAGACTGCATTTTAGGTGAGAAATAACAAGCAAAACCTTTGTTCACTGCCACCACAAAGATTTTGAGAAGGTAAAAAGGTGGTTTTGTACAGTAACAGAGTCTATTATGCGTGCGGTTCACAGCCTGCAATCTGTAGGCTTGGAAACAGATAACAGGTTGTGAGTTGCAGAGAATATAGAGTAGTTCTGTGTTTCATAAAGTGGTAAAAAAGCTGTTGGATATTTGCATTTAAATTTGTCGTGAATCGCTGCTAGGTACAAAGTTTCTTGAAAGGTTATTTTCATGAGGGTTTTTTCTGCTTTTTAAAGCTCTCTATTACTCTCTTCCTTTCTCTGATAGTGAACCCATGGAGATGCTTCCAGTTATTTAGATACTCTGTTAGATCTTGACAGACAGGTTTCCATTATATCGTACTCTTTGAAAGCAATACTCCATTTCGCCTGTTTATACAGTCCTGTATTGGGTAGAATTATTTCCAGTTATACTTAACATTTCTGTAAAAGTACAAAAAGTAAGGAGGAAATGGACTGTTTGTATCCAACCTCTTCCCCCGCCCCCTCCTTCATAGAATTCCTAATCTGACATTTTTGTTTTGCTTTAATTCTTGGTAGTGAGTAATGTTAATTCCCCTTCTGAGGATGACAGATGGTAATTTCCTTAAAGCTGGAAGATCTTTGAATTGTTTGGTTAATTATTTACTTCTTTCTCCTCTTCTGTGAGAGTTTTCCTTTTCTTGCACAAGGTTGATCTTCATCGAATTTGTCAAAAGCTTGATCACTATTTTAAGTATGGTTTTGGGGATCCTGTGTTGTCTGTTAGCCATGCAAACAAATAACCTGCGTTGTTAAAAGACAGGAAAGCATCTGTGGTAAATTATCTTTACATTGGAGTGTTTACCTATCTTGTCATTTGGTTTTGTTTAGTTGCAATGCAGAGGGATTGATAGATAAATTTGTATGTGGGAAAATTCTTGTTATTGCTCTTATTATTAAGGGCAGGGACAGGTGCAGGCTTTTAATTGTAACAGTGTTTTATATTGCTGCTGATTTTTCAGATGAATGCACTGGACACACTTGGTCAAACAGCGTTGCACAGGGCTGCGTTAGCAGGTCACTTGCAAACCTGCCGCCTCTTGCTGAATTACGGCTCCGATCCCTCCATCATCTCTTTACAAGGCTTCACAGCAGCACAGATGGGAAATGAAGCAGTGCAACAGATCTTAAGTGGTGGGTAAAAATAAAGGCTTGTGTATTTGAACTCAGTTTCTCCCTTTCCTTTACAGCTGTGGGTCTTATTTCTTTTTTCAATGCAGGAGATTTGCAGTAGTTTTCTCATCCTCCCTTCTGCCATCGTGTGCACACATCTACAGTATGTACTGTGCGATACTTTTCAGAAGAAAACCACAACAAAACAAAAAAAGCCCTGCTCAATTCAGTGATTTTGTGCAAATCGGGAAGAAAATAAACATCTTGTGGATTTAGAGCATGCCGCTGTACAGGGAGATTGTAGGAAAGCAAATGTGGGGAGTTTTGGGGTTTCTTTGGTAACAAGTTCCAAGGTAACTGGAATATTGCTGAACATGTGAGAAACCTTTTTCCTCTCATCAGCCACACTGTTAGGTACTCCAGACTTTAGCAGTCACAAGCAGTGTTACTGGCAGAAAAGTACTGATAGTTGCTAAACCATTTGAACTTTCACTTCATTTGTCCAGCAGAGAAAGTATCCAGAGTACTTTCACAATAAAATCTGTTTAGATAACAATGTGTTTATATCTTGCATTAAAAAGGTAAATAGATGTTTGAAGAGGGTGCCACTGTTTTTCATGTAAGTGCTTGAGGGTTTGCATCCTCTTACCCATGTCACTCTTGAATTTTTGCGAGTAGGGAGAAGAATAATTGCATCAGTAGCTACTACAGAGCAAGTAACTTACTTTACAGTGGGATATGCTTGTTGTCAAAGAAAGGCAGATATCCAGATAGATGAGAAGACCCACGGTAGCTAGAAACTTCATTTCCTTCAGTGTTCTCAACAATGTTGCCTTAAAACAGGCAAAATAACAGGCATTTTACAGCAGTGCAAGGAAGGACTGTTTTGAAGTGTACCGACTCCTGAGACATAGCTGGTTACACGGGTAGCATTACCTGTTTAAAGTATGCATGTGACTGTATGTATGTGTATTGAGAGAGAAGAATGTTAGCTATGAATCAGAAGAAAGTAAACATATCCCCTGCTGTTAAAGAGAATAGGAGTTTGATTTTAAAAAACAGTAAACTTACAAGTATTCTGAAAACACTCATTTGATTTTGAATTAAAAATTCATTTTCACTGATTTACCTTTTCTAGGAAAACTAATTTCAGATGTCATACTGTACTGCTTTTCATTGGAGAGGTAGCAGCCTTTCTCTTACATTCATGAAGGTGTTCAAGACTGGAAGATTCAAAAGCTGAAAAAAATGCATGTAGTGTAGGGTTGTTGACACTTTATATTCTCTGTATTTCAAAGCTAGTAAATGAATGCTGAAATTATTTACAAAATATTACTGTGTTCATTTTTGTAAGATTGGGTTAAAGAAATATTTTTTTTAAATGTTGGAGTTATTTTGATAGAGATTGTTACCTGACTCACAAGTTCACAGCTTAAAATATTTTCCATATAGTATTAGACTTTTTTTTCCCTCACACTTGATTGCTGAGCTACTTCCCAACTGTGAGATAACAACCATGAAAACAGCTTTCTGATGGCATAGTAGCCAGTGGATACAACTTTACTCTGGCTGCTTGTGATTTTGGTTGCAACTGGTAGGAGTATGGCCATATAATGTAAGAAAGCTCATCAAGTGAGCTTGTTAATTTTTTCAAATGCTTATTAGAAAATGCTGCTAGTTTTGCTTTTCTTGAAGAGTAAGATTTGTTTTGTTTCTTTGCTCAGTGCAGCCTTTTGGTACTCAAGTTCTAATGTAGTGGAATTGAAATTTCTCTTTCTTGTGGTTTCTGATTGATTTCCTTTTTTACCCTGACCAAAGTCAGGGTCTTGGCTGTCTTGTGAAGACAAGGACAGGAGTCCAGAGAAGAGATGAACAATTGCTAAGGAGCAGAGCTTTGGATCCAGTATAGGACTTAGCCTCATCTATTCTCTCCCTGCCTCAGGACGCTGAGGTGGCGGTGCTCTTGGGGAGAGCGAGGGAAGGCAAATAACTTAAGATGAAGAAGGTGTGAGCTGAAATCTTAACCCACTCCAACAACAGGAGTTTGATGCGTGCTATGCTCTGCCCACAGTCACTAACACTCGTGTCAAACTCCTGCTGCCATCCTTCTCTTGCAGCATGTGTTTGAATCACTTAGAATCATGGCATCATTTAGGTTGGAAAAGAACTTTAAGATCATCGAGTCCAACTGCTTGCTAGTGGAAGTGTTCCAGAGGATCGAGGTAGACTTGAGGAAAGGAGCTGGCAGCTTTGGCTGTATTAAAAGTGCCACTATCCTTCTTCCCTGAGCTTTCCTAGCCTTTCCTTCAACGGAGAGCATTTCTTCACCTAACAGTTGAGCTTGTAGGAGTTGCTTCTCACTTCTTCCTCCTCCTCTTCTTCCTGCAGTGAGTATGGAAGCAAGGAGATAGAAAAAGGCCACAAAACACTGATCAAGAAGAGAAAATAGGGCTGCAGTAGGAAATGCTACCTCAAAGTGAATAGATAAGTTGATGTCCCTCTGTAAGGATGGCTAGTTAAGAAAACAGATATCTCTTTCTACCCATTTTCCACTCCTGTGATATAGATAACACTGCAAAGTCAGGAATTGACTGGATTCTGCAGAGACTGTGTTAGTCTGTAAGAAGTACCTTCTCACAATGTCTCTGCAGTTTCCTCTCAGGACATAGTACCAGTTCTCTACGTTTAAAGAAGTCTTTTCAGTATTTTTGATGGAGTTGCATGCCCATGTAGAATGAGTTTAGCCTGTTACAACACTGACTTTCTTACAGCATTCTGCTGTAAGGATTGCAACCCCAAGTTCATCTTGCCCCATTTGTTTTGCGCTAGGTAGTCATTTCTGTCGCTGATCAGGCAACATGCTGCCAAAACTTCTATTCCATAAATCCTTGAGCTTGAGAGGAGTGACTTCTACAATAGAAAGCAGTTTCTATTAAGAATTAAGTGATTGAGATTGTCTTTTCAGCTCCTTTTTGAGCAACACTGAAGAGCTCTAAGGACAGCTAATCCACTACTCATTTCCAGCCACTTCTTCCTCTTCCCTCAGTGCATGCTTGCTTTGTCACAGCCATGTTTCTAATGAGAAGTAGGGTAAAAAAGAGTTTTGAAGCCAAAACCTGTCATTGTCTTAGTCGTTTAAAGAGGAAAAAAGGTATCTCTCTAAAGGTCTCCTTTCAATCACTATGTCATTCTTCTGATTCTATTTTTAACCACCCCAAGTTTATAACAAGGGACAGATCTCATTGTTGCTATGAAGTGCCGTACACAACTGGAGCATCATAAAGCAGGCAGTCACCACGTGGCCAGAGCCATCTTAGAAATTCCATCCCCTTGTCACTGCTTTGTAGTACTAGACATAGCAGAAGTGCAGAGTGCAAAGGCTGTAATTCAGCTGCTGAATTGAGCACGTTTAACCCTGGCTGTGCACTGGCGCCTCATGCAGTTTGCTGAAATTGTTGAAAGGTGCTTTTGAACTTTGGCAAAACTTTGAATATGTCCCAGTGAGCGTGTAGATTTCTTAAATGCAGAAATGGTCATTTTTACCATACATATGATTAGCAAAGCATTGAAATTCCATTTGGCAGAATAATGTCAGTTCTGGAGTCTAAATCTGACTGGTTTACACTGAAACTAAGACTCCTTATTCAGCTGTTTAAGCAATATGAACTTGAACATCACAACTCTAGCTGCATTTTTACAAATGACAACAGACTTCTTCCCCCCCCTCCCCCCTCCCCAGTTTGGAAAATGTGTTGAGCACAAGTTAATATAACTTAATGATCCTAAGTAGTCCTAAAACATCTTTTTCCCTATGTAGAAAGTACACCTGTGCGCACATCTGATGTGGATTATCGGTTGTTAGAAGCATCCAAAGCTGGAGACTTGGAAACTGTGAAGGTAGGTTTGAGCAATTCATGTTAATTTTCTGCTTTGTATTGCTGTGCAAGGCTTGTGGAAGCCTCTGCTACAAGAGTTGTGAAAGTAGTGCCCAGTGGATGGTAAAGCATAAAAAATGGGAAGGCAAACCTCTTCTTTTTTTTTTTTTTTTTTTTCTAAAAAGTAGTGCAATAAGGTTTGCTGAGGTGTTTCTCTTGAGTTTTTCATTGTTCATTCCCCAGTCATGTCTTCCATGGACTCAGATGCAATGTTGCAGATACAGCCGTAATTCTTTGAAGTGGACCCTGTGATCCTCATAATTGCAGTTTAGTAGAAACAAGCCTCAGGTGCAAGATTCAATCAGAAGGCAAGCAAACAAAAGTGTTAACAGGTAGCAGACTTCACATTTTAAGCCATCCTTAATCTGAAAGTGAAGGGTCAGGCCATGGAATCCCAGCATCACAGGGAGGTTTGATCTTGTCTTTCATACTTGGTCTGCGGGCAAAATAGCCTGCAGATAGACCACTCTGCACACATTCTCACCTTGAACTTCATGATACATATCAATATTCAAACAGCAGCAGGTTTGTGCACCAGCAGCTCCTTTGATTGCCAAGCTCAATATTTCTACATTTCTGAAGACAACATAAGCTGGAAATGGTAACATATCTGGAGAAAGTTACGTGAGCTTGAACCTGGTGCTTGATGATTTAGAGGCTCGCCCTTTCTAATACACTAGGAATGTCTTCATACTGCTTCCATCATTTAAGTCTTGTTTGTTATAGAAGTACTTTCAGCCATAAATTTAGAGCAGCTAAATTTGGGGGAAGGTAGTTTGGGTTTTTCTTTTTTTTTGTTTGTTTGTTTGCCTGGTTTTTGTTTGTTTTTGTGGGGTTTTTTATTTGTTTTTTCTGTACTAGATTTTGGTTTCTTCTTTTGTCTTTGCAGCAACTTTGCAGCCCTCAGAATGTGAATTGTAGAGATTTGGAAGGCCGTCATTCAACGCCACTGCACTTTGCTGCAGGATATAACCGCGTATCAGTGGTGGAATATCTGTTGCACCATGGGGCAGATGTGCATGCCAAAGATAAAGGGTACATTTCATTCCATGATATGCTCCACTGTTTTCTATTAGTGTGAGACTTCTACCCTCCTCTATTCATTTTGCTTCAGATTTCAGTAACTATCATGTTTTTTCTCTTGAAAATTTTTCTCTTCTCCTTCTTGTTGTTCTGCATTGTTCCTGACATTCACTGTAGGGAGCTTTATAGACCATTAAGACATACTTGGCTTTCTGGCAAAGCCATTGTCAAGTACGTACCTGGCACTGTAATACATGATCCTTCTCTTTCCCCTTTTGCCCATTTTGGAGACTTTGTTGTGCTTAAAAGCAGCCTTTAAGTTATTTCAAATGATCTAAAATTAGTTTTGAATTGCATGAGGTAAAATACCAGGGTTAGCTCTGGTCATTTTTCTAATTCTGTTAGTTAGCTTTTATTATTGTTAGTTATTTATTCAGTTAATATTCGGTTAAATGATATGAATCATTTACAGGTTTTTTGCATTATTTGCAAAGCAATCATGCAGAATAGCGTGATTATGTTTGGTCTTTCACTCCAATATATTGGTTCAGGGTTGGGGGATAATTCATTTCCAATGCTAAAACATTTCCAATGCTGACTTTGCAGGCTCTCCCTGAAAGAAATGTTTGGGTATCTTTCTGTATCTATCAGGTGTGCAGTGCTTACTAATAACTATACTTCAAATCCATTGTATAGTGTTATACCTTTTCTGAAATTTACACTCAAATATCCAAAGTCAGAACATCAGTGATTCTTGCAATTTAGTTTTTGGCTGTTGTTAACAGCATTGAAGTCACTTGCTCGTGGAAGTACTAGCATTGGTGCTTGCTAAGTATTTAAAAGTCTCGTGGATGGGAACTGAAGGGGGGTAATGAAGTTTTAATTGATGTTCTAATAGCAGGGAAATAAAGCCATGAAAATTGGGAAGACTGAAAGATACCAGTCTGGTGGAAGTGGGAGTTTTATCTACTGGAACTTTGTATGATTGCATATTGGGATTTTATTTTCTGTAGCTATTAATACTTTCTCTTTGATTAGTGGTTTAGTACCCCTGCACAATGCCTGTTCTTATGGACACTATGAAGTGGCTGAACTCTTAGTGAGGCACGGTGCTTCTGTCAATGTGGCAGACCTGTGGAAATTCACTCCTCTACATGAAGCAGCAGCAAAAGGAAAATACGAAATCTGCAAGCTGCTTTTAAAAGTATGTGATCTGGAGTTCTCAAATGTGCCTTTAAATGTGTATATGTTTGTTTTTGCTGAAGATTAATTAATTAATGCAAAGTTAATTGCATTCAGTGAGTTCTTTATGGTCTCTTTGAATCTATTTTCATCTTACAATTGTCAGATGGTTTCTTGGGTAATGTCAGTTCACGTACAAAGAATCATCATTACAGTTACTTTTCCCAGTATGCGTATTAACTTTCAAACACGGTCAGTTAATACTATTTTTTCCTACTTTTCCAAGTAGGAAAAGACTCTCAAACTGGAAAAAGATGAATTTGTGGAAAAATATAAAAAAACCACCTTATCCTATTTATCCCTTTCCGAAACAGTTACTGCAGTTAAGTAAACCTTTGTAAATACTTATGCAAGAATGTGTTACAGAGCAATAACTGAAGGTGGGTCCTAAACGGTGTGTGGCATGTGAGAAATCTAAAACTGTTATGTTAATGTGTAACTTATCAAGCTCCTGGGGAAAATGCATATTAATGTACTGTGGCATAAATATTCATTATGATTAGTGGAAGAACATGTAAAAAGCATGAGGTAATGCCAACATGTTTCCAGTGAGAAACATGAGTTTGAGAGACGACTTAACATAAGGTCACATCCTGCTGTGGGAGGGTAGAAGAGAGTGCTAGAGTAGAATTTCTTGGCAATCCTATTTCCTGTTTCAGCCTTGCTACTTCATGTCCTTCTGAAGCACAGAGGAAGCACTCCTATTTAAAATAGGAGTAAGTCAGAATATGGATAGTCTTAAAAGGCTCTTCCCCATCCACTTCTCTTTTCATTTGCTGCTGCAAAGCCCTGCTATTTCTCTCCTATCTCATTAGTTATTTAACCTGATTACCAAAAAAGCATTCAGAGCGGGTAGCACATCAGTTTGAAACACATCTGCAGTAGAAACCGGAAGATATTCAGAAATGTCTGTGGAGTAGGTACAATGATGGCCCTGGTAGTAACACCTGAATACAGATGTTAGCTCAAGCAATAGGAGCACTCATAATCTCTCAAGCACAGCGTTACTTTATAGGCATCAGAGGTCTCTAGAGTTTTCTGATCATTCCACTGGGAATGTAGCCATTTTTTGTGTTCAAAGGATCCTCAATGGATGTACGACAGGAAATGGAAGAGAGCTGAAATCTTTCTTTTTGAAATCACTCTTGCACAAGAGTTAAATATGCCCTTAAGGTGACACAGTTTTGTAAAGGCTCTGGGTGTCTGTGGAGATGTGCTCACGCTGCAGTTTGCTCAGGGCTTCTCCTGCTGTGTCTCTTATGCCAGCTGGCAGTGCTGTCAGTTCTGCTGAGCCATGAATGTTGAGCTTGACTCCTCCTGACTTGTGCTCTTTCTGTCCTGTTCTGCTTGAAGAAGGAAACAAAAATGCACAAGCGTTTTGGAGAGACTTTCTTTTTTCATCACCTTTCTTTAAAATTACCATCTTCATTTGCTTCTATGCCTTTGAAGTGGTCTCAGAAGACACTGCCTCTTCATTTAGATATTTATTCTGGAGAGTATTTGAATAGTTCCAATTTTTGAGAGTTTTAAATTAAGGGATCTAAGGTCTTATCTTGGAGAAGCCATTGCAGTTTAAAAGGCTTTGTGCAAAGAATGCTCTCTTCCCAAAAGCTCCACAGCTGTGGAACCGGTTCTGTGTCGTCAATACTCTGTCCCTTTCTGTCCCTTGCTACTTACTACTTTACGCTTTCAAATACAAGGCAGTTAATTCCTTCTGCTCTCCCCATCCCCAGCTCATTCCCTGTGGCTTGCACTAACACAGCTTTGCCAGCATCCCCAGTGAGAAATGGCAGGGTAGACTTGCTGGCAGAGGTTGGACCACTGCGTTTGATTATTCTGAAGGGGACAGCCAGAGAACTATAGTGCCAGCAGCTGCCTCTGCCTTATCTATCTATCTGTATTTTTTCCCGCTGCTCCTGAGAATGAACAGGGAAGGAGCTGTCCTCTCACAAAATTGTATGTGGACATGACTCATGCCATGTGCTGTATGTAGATGTACGTTCCCCTCCTCGTCCCGTGCTCCAGTACTGTGCTCTCATCACTGGCTGATTTGCATGTTTTACCACCACAGATATACTCCAGCAGCCATCCAAATCCACTTTCTCTGCTGTCCCACCAAAATGTTTTCTTCACTGCTTTCCAGGACCTGTAAACTGCTTAAGATGGTGCTTTTATCTATTGGAAAGTATAGAAATGAGTATTTTTCTAGTTCCCTTCTGAAACAAGTGCCTTTCAGTAGTAGGGTGGCATTTAGTGGAACTCGGGGCCTGGCTTCACTAGCTCAGAAAGGTGTGCTGAGGAAACACCTCTGCCAGCCAGTTTGCAGGAGAAGGGAAGGATTGGCGAGCAAGGTATTTGCAGTTAGCTTTTCTTTAGCATCTGCTGTGACAGGAAGGTATAGCTATATGCAGGATATGCTCCTGAACTTACTTCAGTTGCAAGTAGGGCAGTGGCAGCCCTCTGCGAGGGCTGCCATTCTTAGCTGTGAAGTTGAGATTCACACAGCCGTGTTGCAGACTAGTGCTTTAGGCCTCAGCCTCATGGATTTATTCTCATGTGCCTATTAATCTATACAGTTGTTACTTCATGATGGCAGGTTGGCAAAATCCCCCGCCTCCTATCTTGTGCCACAAAATAGTGATACACTTATGTGCGCTGCTCTGCTCATGGTTGCAACAGTAGCATTCTACTTTGCTCTTTGCAGCATGGAGCTGATCCAACAAAAAAGAATCGAGATGGGAACACTCCTCTAGATTTGGTGAAAGAAGGAGACACAGATATCCAGGACTTACTGCGAGGAGATGCTGCCTTGCTAGATGCTGCCAAGAAGGGGTGCCTGGCACGAGTGCAGAAGCTATGTACTCAAGAAAACATCAATTGCAGAGACACCCAGGGAAGAAATTCAACACCACTACATCTTGCAGGTGGGTGACTCACCAGGTTTTGAAGGCTTGTATATTTATGATAGGGCTACAGAAGTTAATCACCAAAACCAGGACTGGTATAATAGGAGTTTCACAGAGGATTGTCCTGTACAGAGAGTTGTTAACTATGGCAGCTGTATTTCAGGAGGTAATACAGTTACTAAGAAAAGAGGAGCTTTTGCAGTCAAAAAATTGCTTTAGCTTTTCTGTCTAATAATTTTTCTTTAATTTAGCTCTCCTAATACCTGATTTCTTTTCCTGTGCCTTTTCTACAGCTGGTTACAACAATTTGGAAGTAGCTGAATACCTTCTTGAGCATGGTGCTGATGTTAATGCCCAGGACAAAGGAGGATTAATCCCCCTACACAATGCAGCGTCCTATGGGGTAGGTGCAGGCAGTCTTGCCATGAGTAGACCAACAAGGAACTCCTTAGTCATATCCAAACCCAGTTATTTTGCAGCTGTCTTGCTGTGAACAAAGTTCAGGTTTTGATGGCATGAAATACTTGTTGGGCTAAGTTGCTGTTGAGAGTCCTGTTTGCAGTCCTACAGATCTAAATAAGACACAGATTCAGGTGTGCTGTAGCAGTTAAAGGCTGCAGTTTGGAAAGATCACTAGAATACAGCTTTTATGCAAGCAAGCAGATGCACAGCATTGAGCAGTGTTAAATTTGGGGTGACTGTTGAAACAGAAAAGACCTCAAATTGTTGCTGAAAGACTTGGATGGAAGGAAGGGAACAATACCAGGGGATCATGTCTAGGTGATGACAGGGAAGTGGAGGTCTGTTACAGCTGGTCTCTGGTGGGGAGCTATTGCTAAAGCTAAAGTGTTGAAGGGCTGCTGAGTTTGTAGTATGGGTGTCCTCCTGGGCAAGCTGTCTACTGCAGTGGCTGATTCAAACTGTTTTTGATGAGGCAGACCCTCCTTCCTCCATAGAGGAGGAAGCATCTGTGTGCATACCAGTTGCACAGATGCCTGATAGATTGCTTATAAGCAGCTGTTAATTGTGGATGAGGTGAGAAAGAAATGTCTTGCAAATAATTGTACAGAGACAGTGCTTGAGAAGCTCCCAGCAGTGTGCTTATGGTCAGACAGAGCACATGAAGCTCAAGAAGTAGTGTTTTTGATGGTCTCATCATGTGCTTTGTCTGTTACTACCTGGCCCTGGCACAAGAGCAGCAAAATCTGGGAGAGATGATCGTAATAGAACCATGATTGCTTTCATTCGAGAGCCAAATGAAATAGAAAGTACAGTGTTCACCTTGTTTTTAAGGTGTGTGTATCAATGAAACTCAGCCTGCATCATTTGCACTGGTTCTTTACATCAGTCTGGGATCCCAGTGTCCTAAAGAGCAAAAAGCTCCAAATCCTGCTGAAGGTTTAGAAATGCAACACAGAATTCTTTTATGATACTGGGTCCTAATACCAAGCAATACTGTTCATCAGCATCTGCCATAAGCATTAAATTCCCAGGACATTGTTTAGATCTAGAGATATATTCCGTTGCAAAGATTGTGTTTATGTCTTTTCAAGCATGGGAAACCAAAACACACATTTTGCACGAAGGCAAAACATTCCTTACTGGCACTGGGAAATGTTAGAGATTGGTTCAAACTGATTATCACTTATCAAAATCATAATGCCAACCTAACCTGGTCGCCTTACTTTCTCTAGGAAAAGTTAATGAGGCAGTGTTTGGTGCTTTTCCATCAGCTTATTTAGTTAAGGGTTGCTGTATACCTTTCCTGTGGTGTCCCACACTTCTCTCTGAGCTGTCATCAGCCCATTCAGGTCTCTGTGATGGGAGGTAGGGAGGAGATAAGTACTGGTTTCACAAGTTCATAGCTGGCAGGTTTCACAGACTCAACCCTTTCTTCACAGAGTATTTATCTTTAGTTCTCCCACCCAGAACTTCATGCTGCGTGTCCCTCAGTAGGGTTTCATGTGGCAGAAATCACAGGAACAGCAACTGCTTTAAAAGTTTGGAAGAGCAGAAAAATAAGGTCAGCAGTCTTTTCAAACCACGCTTATTCAGAGAGCAAGCCCTTTTACGAGAGCTGCGGAGAGTCACTTAATTGCCATTAAGAGGAAAAATGAAATACATTGGCAAGTCTTTGCAGTTCTGCTTACAATTTCAGTGTTTCACGCTCCTACCTACTCATTTTGGCTACCTGCTTTATTTCTTAGCTCTATCACACAAGTAACTTTACTGATCAGAGCCAGCCAAAAATTTTATTTGCCAGTTTTCTATTCTTATTTTAACTTGGGAGACTTCAAGGATGGGATATTGATGGAAGCATGGAGTTGTAAGATCATTACTTTTATAGCCCATGTAAAGCAGTTGTCCCTTATGACACTCATAATGTGTTTTATCAGTTACAATTCTCTCATAAAATATGATTGGAGAAGGAACAAATTTGTGCTGCCGTGGATGGGTTCAAAGTATTGCAAGAAACCACAAGAAAGAAATAAAGTACAACTAAGACTTCTGTGTACAGACATTTAAGTAGTGGCTCAGCATACAACACATTGATCTTTAGAGCTTCTAGTATTGTTTCACAAAAGTTGCAGCCCTGTAAATTTGTGTTGCCAGTTGGAATTTGTCTACAAATACTTTGACAGTTAACTCTTACCAGTTTTATGCTGGATCAAGTATCTTGTCTGCTCCTGCAGCTGGCACAAACCTCATGCTGTGTACTTCGGGTGATTTGGCAGAAATATAATTCTGTGCCTGATCCCAATTATACATGTGCTGGTGGATGATCTGGTAGTGCACAGATACAGATTTAATGACTGTGGAGCTGCAGTATAGAGTGGTACCTGAAGAGGTGCGCTGCTACATAGACACAGGAGGCAGAGAAGTGAGTTAAAGAAAGGAAAGAGAAATTACAGGGGTCTCTAAGCACCATTACCTCCAGCACAAAAAAGGAAATACGTGTTTTACCAGTGTCAGGTTGATTAAGATGTTCTTGTCTCTTCCAGCATGTAGATATAGCAGCACTGTTGATCAAATACAATACATGCGTAAATGCAACAGATAAATGGGCATTCACACCATTGCATGAAGCTGCACAAAAAGGAAGGACACAGCTCTGTGCTCTGCTGTTAGCTCATGGAGCAGATCCAACCATGAAGAATCAAGAGGGTCAGACGCCACTAGACCTGGCAACAGTAAGTTCATATCGGCGTGCCAGCTACAGACTGCTCTGGAGGATTTGCTCTGCATATTAAATGGCTTTCTATGGCTCCGTGGCATCAGTGGTCCTTGGCTTTTGCTGTGCTGAGGTAGAGGGAGATGAGCATCTCCAGGGTGCCTGTTCGTGACTTTTTACCCACAGGTCCAGGCTTTTTCCTTTGGCTGAGATCTTAATGTGGCTTGTGATTTAGGGTTTGCTTCTGCTTAAGGATTCACTTCTGGGATCAATCTTCTCATTGCCAGAAATAAACCTATCTGAATTGTCCCCGATGATGGTCAATCTGTGTACTGTTGGTGGTTATTTCTTTGAACCTAGGAAGAAAATCAGTTGGGCCTTTAGAGGAATGGGATCATTTAGAGAATGATTATGCTCAGTGCCTGCATATTACCTCAGTTCTTTTTTGACTAACTCCAAAACAACATTCTAAGATTTGCAGGTGGCTATCAAACTTTTTCTAAAACTAGCACCTGAAACTTTCTTGTTTGTGGTGGCAGTGGCGGCTGGTTAAAAAGCCTAGTAAGATTACATGACCATGTATGTCCCAGGTCAACCAGTCTTGATGGAATAGATAATGCAACCAAATAGGATGCTGTGTCTGGTTATGGTGTGAGTATCTAAGACCACTGATTGATTTGTGGAGAGTTCAAGAAATATCCTCTAGAATAATCTGAGCTCTAGAAAACTTGCTTTGTGATAAGAGATATGAAAACTGTTTTATTTCTCTGGGGGGAAAATAAGGATGTCTTAATCATGTTCTATGAGAACATGCAAGGAGGAAATTCTTGAAGATGCGGGTCCTGCTTTATTTAGTCAGCAAAGGCTAAATCCAATTGTTAGCTAAATTCATATTTCTCCTGCAGCTCCTGTCTTTTCTTCTATTTTAACACTATAAGATGTGATTATAGCAAAGGCAGTGGTAGAGTCTTTCCGTTGGAACCTTGATCCAGTTCAAAATGCTTGACCAGAAGTTGAGCCTGACAGAGAAATTGAGATGGCGTTGGCTGGCCTAGGTTGTGAAGGATTTCAGATAAAGTTGCTGCACTGCTCCTCCTGGCTTTTAACACCTATAAAGTCATTCTGCCAGAAAGGAAATTAGATGTACCTTCTTACATACCTTTAGAAATGGGGAGAACCCAATTCACCGATGTCTGAGCAGTGAATCAGAATGTTCTTGCAACCATGAATACCCATGTTACAAAAGTTGGCAGTTTTCTTTTTAATGGGGGAATGGAGCAATCAATTAAAACAATTTCAAAGAAAAATTCTTTCCAGAGATCAGTGACTTGTGATAATAGAACCTCATGTCGAATGTTCTTTCTGTTTTTCAGGCTGATGATATCCGAGCTTTGCTGATAGATGCGATGCCTCCAGAAGCTTTGCCTACATGCTTTAAGCCTCAAGCTACTGTTGTTAGTGCCTCCCTGATCTCACCAGCATCTACGCCGTCCTGCCTCTCCGCTGCCAGCAGTATAGATAACCTCACTGGGCCACTGGCAGAACTAGCCGTAGGAGGGGCATCGAATGCTGGTGATGGAGCAGCAGGAACTGAAAGGAAGGAAGGAGAAGGTGCATTTGTGGCTGGACAAGTTTACGTTGCCAGAAGTACAGTAGCTTAGTATCACAATAGGCCTAGCTTTATCTGAAAAGCATTTCTGACTAGCCAGAAAATACTGTACAGCTTGAACTATTATCTGCATTGTAAAGTGTCTGATGCTTGCCCTGTTTTCATGTGCTCTGCCAGGAGCACTGTTGGCTGTTCATCTATGTTTGCCATTGGTGATTAGGTCTGACTACAAAGGCAGATCTGATTAGGTGCCCAGATGTTCGTTGTTGATTTTATACAGAAAATCCAATGAGAATTATTTTGATGAAGGAATTATGATTGTGAAGTCTGGGGGATTTTGCTAAGGCTTTTTAAACCCTTTGATTAGTATCTGGAATGCATGCTTTATGTCAGCATCTAGGTGATTACATAGCAAAACTACACCCCCCCCTTCCTTTCCTTCTCTGCAATATGAGCCTGTATTTGCCACAGATCACTTGTGCTTTTTAATAGTTGATTCTGAGGAGGGAACAGTGATGAGCTTCGCACTGAGCTTACACACTGGAAGTGGATTGTTTATTATAGGCATAGACAAATTGATTGTAAAAAGAATCAGAGTTTGGAATTTTGAGAGAATCAGTGGTATTGATGATGATGGTTATTATTATTTTAAATTTAGGTGCATAGGATATAATGACTTGTTTCTTCTCTTACAGTTTCTGGTCTTGACATGAACATTACCCAGTTCCTAAAAAGCCTGGGTCTTGAACACCTTCGGGACATCTTTGAGACAGAACAGGTAAGTGGCAAGCCTCATGTCTCTGTTCGTATGTTTAAAAGATAGACTAATAAATTTGGGTGACGTTTTCATTCCCTAATTGAAAAAGGGAAACAAAAAAACCCAGCTTCACATCTACAGAAAAACAAGTATGTCCAAGAAAACTGCAAATGAGTCACCAAATACTTTATGGTGAAGTTGGGAAACCTGTGAAAATCTTTTGTTGTTTGATTCAGATATCCAGCGTCTCTCACTTTCTTGTATGTACATGATGACTGTCAGTTTGGCTTGTATTCTGATAGTTACATTGGACCTTGTGAACTTGGAACATGATGGCTACAACAAAGTTAGGTTGGAATGTCACCTGCAGTTGTCCTTCAGCAGTCTTGATATCCAAACGAGCCTTTCACCACCTGTAGTGCTGCATGTGACACTTTGGTTAGATCTAGGAAACCCTCCAGTCTGACCATAAGCTGCAATAAAAATCTAGTTTACCAGGGCGTAGTCACACTAGAGAATGCAGAAACATCGTTTTCTAATAGGTTAGGACTATAGCATTAACTGGGTTTTACAAGGCTAAAAAGTTTTAAATGGAATTGAGAGATGGGGGAAAAAAACCTGCAGATTTATCAATAATTCACAATATATGAAAAGAATACAACTAACGTGACAGTTTCTCAAGCTTACCTCACTTTTTAGAGCAAAAGTACCTCTTGTATTTGTAGGCTATTTTTATGTACCATTTCTTAAATTTAACATGTTACAGTTAAATAGATTATTTGTTTGCATGAGCAAGATGGACACAGTGGTGGAAGTGAAAGGTACAAGTGCAAAAGACTGGATTTGGTGGTTATTTTTTTCCCAGGCCTCTGCTGCTAATGTTTTATGAGGGGTCAGGAAACAAATGTTTGAAATGGAATTTCTTCTGTAAGCAACACATTACAACCGTTTCCATGAAATGTTAAGGAGGTATCTCCCCAAAGTTAAAATGCCGTATAATCTTTTTTCCCTTCTTATATATAAAGCATAAGCTCTTTTCTTTAATTTGGAACTGCTTCTATTAAGAAGCAAACCAACGCCAAACAAACCTATATTCTACTCATGTTTCTTTTTTTCTTATTTTTCACACCTTCCTGTTGCCGTCCTGGTTTTGTTCTACTTTAGCTTCCTTAACTCCTAACCTGTTTTTAAGATCTGCCCCTGCTAATAAGATTTAATAATGCAAATCAGATTCAGTATATTCATTCATTGTTTTGAAACTGTTTAGCTCCTCTTGTAAGTTTCTTTCTAGTGAAAACAAGTTCATCTTCCTTAAGCTTATTGTTTTAGGCGGCTTTTTCCAAGCACTGTGGTACCTTCATGTGCACTTTTTTGCCTTGGCTCTAGCCTCCTATTCATACTGGATCTATGCTGATGCTTTCTAATATCTGGGTTTCTTCTGTATTTTTTTAATATTCCCTGCACATGATTAATGTCTTCAGTGGCTTTTCCATAGCAATCTCAGTAGGGATGTTTTCTGCTCAATTGGACAGATGTTCAGTGTAGCTATTAATTCCTTGCTTGAGTTGCTTTCTTTTGGATTAATGATACTCAATTTCTAGTGGACAGAGTTCCACACCTGCAAGTCCAGTTGTGCTAACAATCCAGCTTCTTTTGAATCAAGTTGTATGGTTTCCCATTATTTGCTGAGCTTCCCATTCTAGTTTGATGTGTAAATTGGGAATTAGATTTTGTATAATTATCTCTTCCAGGTGAAATCTTTTGTTTTTCACAGAATCACCTCAGTGCACAATTGCTTTATAGTAATAAAAATGTGTACTTTATTTAGCCTTTATCTCCTGCTCTTTAAAAAAAGAAAAGTTATTTGACATAATGTTTTATTACGTTTCTGGTTCCATCAACAATCTCCGTGACCTTGAAATTTAAAACCTTGTCAGGCGATTGTAGATGTATTTGTATATTGCAACCAAATGAATAGTTGTATGTGTGCTCACAATGTTAGTTATTTCCAAAAATAGTGGAATAGTTGAGCATGACTTATCAAACCAGTGGGTCAGCTATGCTACACATGCAAGTGCACACCTGGATATATACACACAGTAATAGCACACACCATAGTAATGTTGATGTGAAACACGCTTAACATTTATTAGTAAGCTTATAGAATATTCATTTCTGTTCATGTAGTGAAAATAATAAATTGCACACGAATGTGAAACCTTGAATGCTTCAAAAATATTCCCAGATTTGTCCCAGCATTTCCATGCATCCTCCTTCTACATAAGTAAAAATGTTTTTGAGAACCTCCTGTGAGAACCAGCTCTTGTTAATTGCTGTAAGAGAAGTAAGTTTTGCACAGCTTCAGGCTGTAGCAGCTGGCTATGGTCCTGTGATAGGGAGAGGCTTGCCAGAAGGTGGCAGCAATTAGAAGTGCAGCAAAACATAAAATATATATGTATATATATACTCTCTTGGTTGCAGCATGAATACGTTCTATTTTCTGAACTGATGGGTCTTCAGCCTTGGGAATCGGGCCGGGTTTGGCAAGTGATTTTTGTGGTCTTTCACCTTTCCAGATAACCCTGGATGTATTGGCAGACATGGGGCATGAGGAGCTTAAAGAAATTGGGATCAACGCGTATGGACACCGCCACAAATTAATAAAAGGTGTGGAGAGACTTCTAGGAGGGCAGCAAGGTAAATATGACACTTTTACTGGTAAGTCTAAGTGTAGCATACAACAGGCTCCCAGAAGTCACCTTCTGTAAATGTAGGCATTGTCACCAGGACTTGAAAGAATCCAGATGTCAGGAGAATGTACTTGCTGGCAGACCTGGTGGCTGGGTGGGTTGTGACAGGTAAAGAACATACTGAGGAGATACAGGACCGAGTGATCACTTGCCTTTCCAGAGAATGGACACCCCTGAGGCAGCTGTGGAGGCTGTGCCCATTTCTAGGGACTCTCTTTTACCCAGGTAGGAGCTTTTGGATTGATTTTTCCCTATGTACTTACCCACAGGCCGGTTGTGTCCTGAAGTGTGGACCTGATGGAGTTTTTTGCTGCCCCACACTTCTCAGATGCTTCTCTTGAAAGCGGAAACAATAAAACGCAATTATGTCCCACATGCATTTTCCTTCTCTTTTTAAAGCCTCTGCTGCTAACGAAAGCACTTTATCTCTTCAAGGTTGTGCTTCTGCCTTGTGTTTATTTTGCATTTCCTGCTGTACTGGGATTATTTAAGAAGAATAATGGTGATGCTGGATACAAATAGAGCTGGTATTGTTTTCTCCTGTTGATTTTTATTCCTTCTCTTTGCAGGCACCAATCCTTATTTGACTTTCCACTGCGTGAGTCAGGGGACCATTCTCCTTGACCTTGCTCCTGACGATAAGGAGTATCAGTCCGTGGAAGAGGAGGTATTGCAAGTACCTTTCTTAATGCTCCAGTGGCAGCGTATTTCTCTTTTCACTTATAACCCCTCAGAGCCAAAGCATGCAACCAACACATGTTGAAAGTGATAAAATGTGCTTTGGTGTATGAATTGTATAGATCTGACATGAAGTTTAGGGCTCTTCATTTGTCTTTTTATATAGAGTAATGATGGAAATTATTTTGCTGTGTCCTGCCAATTTTTTTTAATAAGTGGTCTGTTTGCTCACTTAGCGTTATCCCAGTTTTGCCTTTTTGTTGTGTTTTGGATGTCATCTCATAGCAAGGGTTTCCACAGCTTTCCGGAGATAGGTGGACCTGTGAAAATCAAAGGCCCTGAGTGAAGACCAAGGGATCAAGGCCTTGCAAGCCTGTAGGCATTCTCTGTGCTCAGGCTGTTTCTGCATGTGAACCAGCTTGTTTTCTCTTGTCTCAATGGCTTAGTTAATCTGTAACCCAGATAAACAGCTCTTGGATAATTGAGAGTTGACTGTAATTTTGCCTCCCACACACACATGCTCTTTTATTTCAGTAAACTACAAGCAGATACCATTTTGAATGAAAAATGGTAATAGAAAAGAGACTTTCTGAAGAGCTGTGTTTGGAAGAAACTCCGTTTTACTGTGCATTTGCTATTTGTGTAGTGTTCCTACACTGTAGCGCAAAAGTGTTTGGAGCCTTTTAAAAAGTCTAGATATTCAGGATTGCTGCCAGCTTAGTCTGGAATATTTTTAATTAGTAACTCTGCACAAATTCCAGTTTACAGATCTTTTGTATAAACTTTTCTGACAGAAAGGGTCGCTTGTCTGCTATAGTAAATTGGGATATCTATTTGAGTTGTTATTAAATGTTGTTGCTGTCGCTATAAATACCTCTGGAAAAGACACAAAGAAACTGTTGAAATTCTCAGGGGCTGCTAATGACATAGGAAAATTTACAGTGCAAGCATTTTCCTATCACTAAGAAACACAAACTGGACTCATTAGAAACACATTTGTTGTTACTTGAAAAGTGATCTTTTTGTATATTCATTTTCAAAGATTTTTTTTTTTCTAATCTAAAGTAGGTTTTCTAGTTGTGTATAACTTTGATAGTAAGTGCCACTATTCTCCTTTTTCCTATGTAGATTTTTATTACAAGATTGGATAATTGCATTATCCAACTTCTGTATTGTGGAACAGCACAGTGTGTTGGGTGCCTGAGAAATAAGGGTGTACCTCAGTTTAAAATTGAGTTGTGGTTTTGGATTTTTTTTTTTTACACCTTTTAATTGATTTTCAATCAAGATTGTCTGTTGTTGCCAGTGATATACTGAGATATTGCATGAATACTTTGCCTTGCTAGAAAGCTATGTGTGCTGAACGTTCAGTTGTGTTCATTTATGTAGATGCAAAGTACAATCCGGGAGCATCGGGATGGTGGAAATGCTGGTGGAATCTTCAACAGGTACAATGTCATCAGGGTAAGTTTCAAAACCTCTTAATTCTATGTGGTAAAATAAGCTGGTACTTATGCAAGCAGGCAGAATTGGTTTAATGGATCACCCTTTTATATTTAAAGTTCTTTGAAATAATATTCAGGAGCAGAGTTAAAGCAAGTGCTAAATGCTAAAATTAGACTGACGGTGTGCTCTACACATGGAATGAGGGAGAGGTATCCACTTGTGCTCTTAAAGGAGTCTGAAGAACTGATATTGAAGACAGAAGTGGTGAAGAGCCTGACTTGTGTTTCACAGTCTGATTTAATTTCAGAGATCTATAACTTCTGTATTTGACTTTGCAGCACAGATTTTTTTTTTCTCAGTGTAGTCTTTTCTTGTCTTTTTAAAGGAGATTTTCGGGGAGGGGGAAAGGATGAGCATGGCTTTTTATTAAAAGTTTCTATCTCCCTATGCTGCTTTGGATCTTGACACCTTCTTGCCCCTGCCAACTAGAAAAATACTTTTTACAAGCCCTGGCATGTCAGAAAATGGAGTGTTGTCTTTCTGAGGGAAAGGAACTTTCTGGTTCCTTTTTTTGGGGAGGAGGAAATAAAGTAAATCAGAACAGACAGAACTCAGTTTCTGAGCTCCAGCAAACCCCTGCTGTTTGAAAAGTGAGCCAGTGCAGAGACTTTGCAACTTGGCCCAGTAGATCATACGTCCTGAAGTAAACTCTGCTTCCATCCTACTCCCAACCAAAGGTGAAGTCCTTTACAGAAACCACAGTGGTATTAGAGCATGTTGCTGGAACAATATCTCAAGATAGATTAAACAGCACGTCTCCTAATTTCTTTCCTCAGAAGCTTTTCTTTTCATAAAAATTCCACCTAAACCAGACAGCAAGCTTCAAAAAGCTAGCCCAGATTGTTCAACAGAGGTCAAAGCAGAGAGGGAGGGAGTTTCAGACAGTTTGTAGTTCTTGGTGGCATTTCAAGCTCTGAGGGAAGACACCTGAAAGTCTTCCTTAAACCTGAGAACTTAGGCTGCAATTTCACAGTAGTTTTAACCATCTGTAAGTGTGTGCTACTGACTTGTTTGAAAGACTTCGGCCTTGCGTGCAGAACAGCCATGGGGTTTCTTTATACCATTCATGTGTCTTACTCTTTGTTTCCCTGTCGAATTTATGCAAACTCTGTGAAACTATATTCCATTTCAATTCCAATTCAAGTATGATTGGACCTGTTGTATCACTGCAGATTCAAAAGGTCGTGAACAAGAAGTTGCGGGAGAGATTCTGTCACAGACAGAAGGAGGTCTCAGAGGAGAATCATAATCATCACAATGAACGCATGTTGTTTCATGGTAAGGAAGTGATCTCTATTTATATGTACTGGTATTTAAAAAAAAAAAGTTTACAAGGACCCACAGGCAATGTTAATGTTGCTGTGTCACCACCCTGTACAGTAATTGTATTTCTACACTAGAAATGCAGGGGTGTGCGGGTGGTGGAGTTAGTCTGCGTGGTTACTGCAATCTGAAAAGCTACACTAGATAAAAAATACATTAAAAAAAAAAGAAAAAAGTTTTTTGCTAAGCCGTATCTTAGTCATTTCCAGTAAAGCTGCTGGGAAGATGTTACATTGCTGTGAGAAAGACAGGGTGTCTTCTAAAAGAGGGGAGCAGCACACACTAAAAGCGTTTTACCCTGGCACTTCAGGCAACGATCAGGGAAAGGAATCAAAACCAACCGTGAGTTTCAGCAAGATGTTCTCTAGAAGCATCCAGAAGTGCCTACAAATGACAGTTGCCTGAGGGTTCTCCTGCCCTAGATCCTTCTATGATTCCGTGTAGGAAATTGGTTTTGGGTATGATCGTCCTAACATCTTGCCCCATCTTAACCAGTACTGACTGCTGGAGAAGGTGTGCATTGACAAGATAAATTGTGCTGAAATGTGAGTGGGGGGAAAGCCATTTAATGAGGTCTGTGAAATGAGTAAGAAATATGAGTCACACGTGGGATCTTGGTATATAACGATAAATCCCACACATCACTGTATCCTGCTGGGTATCGCCCCCTTCCAGCTGACTGAGCACACTTTCTGGTATTTAATGGTCTATTTGAGGCAGACAAGCTCCTCTTGACAGAGTCCTCTGTTACTATAGAGCTTAATAAGTATGTATGATAACACATCGTTTCATGTCATTCTGTTCTAGGGTCTCCTTTTATTAATGCTATCATTCACAAAGGATTTGATGAAAGGCATGCATACATTGGAGGAATGTTTGGAGCTGGAATTTACTTTGCCGAGAACTCCTCAAAAAGCAACCAATATGTGTATGGGATAGGGGGAGGAACAGGCTGTCCCACACACAAAGACAGGTCCTGTTATATCTGCCACAGGTATGAGTCCAGCAGAGTTCCCTATACGTAATTCTGGCTGTCCTGGTTTTTACTATCCTGGCACAGGATGAATTGCAGGGAAAGAATAACCACTTGAGCTTGGTCATGGCAGGAAAAATGCAGTTTTTCATTTGTCAAGGCTGAACAAAAAAGGATATAAATGCAGCGAGTCCCACAGAAAGGTCAAAAATTACATCTAAGTGTACAGTGAGTATAAATCAAAGTGAATTGTGGCTCAGGAAAGAGGCTTGAAACAGCAAGTTTGAAAACGAAGAGTCAGAGGAAAATAGCAATTAAACTCCAGGCACTCTCAGAACAAAACTGCAGTGCAAAGCAGTGGTCAGCAGTACAGTGTTGTACTATGGATTCGATAATTTTGGAGGTAGTGAACAGGACCTAATCACAGCTTTGTTTTGTACTGGAGTAGATCAATGTGCTTTTTGTGCTTTGACACCTGTCCATACCCTGCTTGTAGGAACACAGAGTTTCAGCTTATTTCAACGGCTTTATATAAAACAAACTAGAACAGGCCTCCATGTGAGGGCTAAACAAAGTGTGTGTTTTCCCTTCTGCATGTCAAGAAAGATTTTTTTTTTTTTTGTGACAGGTCTTATACAGCCTTAGAACGGGTTTCTAAAAGTGTTTCTCCAAAAAGCCTTGAGAAATTACTAGCAACAAAATAAACTCAAAAGTCTCAAATCATCCTGGAAGAATACAACTCCTAGTAAGATATTTTAAAATTATGTTTTCTTTTTTCCTTTTAGACAAATGCTATTTTGTAGAGTGACCCTTGGAAAATCCTTTCTTCAGTTCAGCACAATGAAAATGGCTCATGCCCCTCCAGGGCACCATTCTGTTATTGGCCGGCCAAGCGTCAATGGACTTGCATATGCTGAATATGTTATCTATAGAGGAGAACAGGTATGTGGATTAGCAAGGACTGGGTTTATGGAAGGGTAGAGCTTGGAGCTGGAGAGGGGATGTGACTGGTTTTCATACCAGGTGTACTGCGATAACCTGGTTGATGAGATTTTTTTTTCATTTACTGTGGAAATAAACGGTGAACTGTATCAAGCCAGCAAATGCTATTCCTTTCCACTGAGCTGCACTGATTTACACCATGCAGAATTGCGTAATTCCCCCTGTGCAGCACTGCTTAGAGCCTGGTAAGGGTTGTAGTTTCTCTCAGGAGGCACTGGTTCCCCCATTGCATTTTACTGGCATTACTGCAGTAACAAGAACACGTACATTTCTGGGGCCCTTGTAGATAATGAGAATTCTGGGCTTTTTACCTGTAGATTCCCAGCAGTGACAGTGTCCCTGTCTGCCAGAGACTACCCTTAAATGGCAGCTGAAGTAGCACAACAATCTTCAGAAGGTGATTTTAATTTGAATAACTCAGCTAGACCCTTACTCTAGAAAAGTGGTTTGCTTACTACTCTGGATGGCTCCAAGATTATACAATAAATTCAGGTTGGAAGGAACCTTGGAGAGGTCACCTAGGCCAGCTTCTTGTTCATGCTGAATTCAGACTGGATTGCTGAGGGCTTTCTTTGACCAGGCAGGTCTTGAAGGCCTCAGAGAATGGTGTTTCACAGCCTCTCTCAGCAGCTTGTTCCTTTGTTTAATTATCCTCAGAGCAAAAAATATGTTCTTTGTATCCAGTGGGAACCTCCTCTGTTTTATTAATCTCATTCTCCTGCTGCGCACCTCGGGAAAGAATCTGGCTCTGTTTTCTCAGTAGCCTTCCATACGTGATGGAAGATTGCTATGAGGTCCCACAAAGTCTTCCCTTTTCTGAACTGAACAAGCCCATCTTCCTCAGCATCGTCTTGTTTATCCTGTGCTCTCTCCCCCTGACTATCTTATTGGTCCTTCACTGAACTTAGCTCCAGCTCATTGCCATCTTTCTTGTATTGGAAGGCCCAAAAGTTCTATGCAGTTGTCTAGATGTGGTCTAGTGAGTACTGAATAAAGGGCAATCATTGCTACGCTGCTGTTGATGTACCACAGGATGCTGATAGCCTTTATTGCTCCCAGGACACACTGTTGATTCTGCTTTAGCTTGCTGTCACCCAAGGGCCCCCAGCACCTTTCAGCAGAGCTGCTTCCCATCCCGCAATGTTATAAGGAATTAGTTCATCCCAGGTGCATTTGGCCTTGCTGGATTGCATGAGGCTTCTGGTGGCCCTGTCTCCTCATCTGTCTAGGTTCTTCTGAATGGGGCCCTGCCCTCCAACAACTTTAGCTTTGTTCTGGGACTGAACCTCCTACCAGCTGTCTTGAGAAAACACTGGACATATGACTGGGTTACGTGCTTTGGGTGTGCCAAGTATTTTACTGCCAGTAAAGGCATTTGCAGGTCACGTGGCAAGTCAGTGAGCATTTTAGGGTCAGACTACACTGGTCATCTGAGATTTTGGAATAACTTACAGGCACTGACTGATCTGTAGGATTAGCTAACAGGGAGAGTAACTCTGATTGTGAATTCCTGTTGCACGCATGTTTTCTGACAGTGTCTGAATGGAAGAAACATCTTTCTTTCTACTAGTGTATTAATGAAGGTATTGACTACATCGAGCAGTTCCCACTTAGTGCTGGCTAGGTTTGAAATCTGCAAAGAGCTGATTCTTGCACTGTCCTTCCTGCTCACTGTTTAGTGAAATCCAAAATGTGAACTTGCTGAGCATACCCTTGCATAAAGCAATGTGTTTTTTTTTTCTTGACTTAACTTTCAGGCATACCCAGAATATCTCATTACATACCAGATTGTGAAGCCAGAAGCTCCCTCACAGACAGCAACAGCAGCAGAGCAAAAGACCTAGTAGCTACAGAGCAGTGAAGAAGGATGTGACTTCAATCTTGGACTGGATGGATACGTGTTTCAGAAAATCAGTATCATATAAAATCCTTAACAACCTGGAAATAAGCTGTATGTCTTTTATAAAGCATTGGTGTATTGATGAATACGGTATGAGTAACTCTTGCATACTCAACTGCTACTGTTCCTTTTGAGGAAAGTTTACAAGGGACTGCCTTTTAATAACATATCTCAGGCTCCTAGTCTCTGCAGTTACCATGTGTAAAATAATGTTGTTTTGATCTAGACTTTGGGAACATTATTGTGCAAACGGAAATCTTTATCAAAGCCATCTCACATGTTAAAATTTCAGACACTACTATTCTAGTTATTTTATTTGCAGAGAAATTGCATTAAGCCCATAATTTTCTTTTCAGCATACACCATTCATTTTATGTTTTCAAGAGATCCTAGTCAACTATTTATTTTCCTTTTGTATTCTGAAGTTGAGCCGGAACCTTCTTAAAGATATTTTGCACAAAGTCGATTTGACTAAAATCATTAGCAATGCAATATGAACTTCATCTGAGAAGGGGCTAGGTCCAGTTCTTCAATATAGGGTTTTTTTGCACACCTCTGAGCAAATGATAATATGAGTGAGTGTAACTTTAGAGTGGAAACAAATTGTATCAGTTTGCTGCTGTGTCTGAGTTTTCTGGGGGAAGCCCTAGGAAGTGTTCACAAGGATAAAACCAGCTCTTGTGCTTGGAAGAACTTCATAAAGCAGGTCAATGCCCTCTGCTGGCATCTCTAAAAGGATGTTTTATAAGGCTCCTATTAAGTACATGCAGTTTGTGAAATGTTCTCCAGTTACAGTGGTGTATGGTTTTGCTGGGAGATAGGAGGTGACAAGTCAGAAGATTGCGTGCATGAGGGCATATCTGGTTCACGTCCCTCTGTAATGAGACCCAGTAAATGGCTTTCAAACCGGTAAGGGAGAGTATTATAGCAGTTTCATGTCACATCTTTGTGTGTGACATCACAGTTGAAGAGCTTAAGGGATTTACAAAAATAATAATTTTTTTAAATATTGATTTTACATTTTTATGAGAACGAACTTTTAAAACATCAGTTGGCAAGTGGATTTGTTTGCAGGTATACCAGAGAACAAAGCTAGGATTTATTCACTCT
Organism: Aptenodytes patagonicus; assembly: GCF_965638725.1. Lineage (NCBI taxonomy): Eukaryota > Metazoa > Chordata > Aves > Sphenisciformes > Spheniscidae > Aptenodytes > Aptenodytes patagonicus. The sequence continues at coordinate 51,752,323 of NC_134952.1, forward strand.
AATCCCCTTCCCCGCAAGTTCCCAGGTTTATTTCACTGGGTAGGAGAAAGTTATTTTTAAGCATTGCATAGCACAGCATCAAAAAATTTCAAAAGTCTCCCTCATGCAGGATATGCATTTAACAAAAGTAGAAACCGATTTCTTTTTTGTGTTGTTTTTACAACTTCAGAGAACGTTGAAAATTGAGCCGTGTTAATTTTTTTTCTTAACAACCAATACCAGGAGATGTGCTTCAGTGTTGAGCATGTTAACGACTGGAGAAAAAGATGTTCCTTTGAACACAACACATTGTACATTTCCCTATCAACCAGCACTACTTAGTATCTGATGATCCAGTTCATGCATTCAGGTTTTATCCCCATTAAAGCAAGGAAACAACAGAATAGTGTGCTTTTAGTTTACAAAAATATGTGTTCCCGCAAGTGGGATTTTGCTGACATGTTTGGATAAAACAAACTTAAACCTGAAGAGCTTTTCACTTTCAGCGTTAAGACACAAAATTTTTATTTTTAACATTAAGACATTAATGATGAAGCAAGTTATCCTCGCAGAGGAACTTCACCCACTGTAAAATCAGTCATTTGATGCAATCTGGCTACCTGCACATCATCTGTTTGTAATATCTCTAAAGAAAACCTTAGAAATAGCAATACTCCAACAGATCTTGAACTTTGGGTTTTATTTTTCTTAGGCTGGCAGTGGATATATGGTTCTTGCTTCATCTTGTGACCTGATAAAATATGTAGCTTTGAAGTCCAAGCCAGGCTCTAGCCTAGTTGTCCTTTTAATCAAATTTCATTGATAAATTGGGTGCTTGTATTTTGGCTACTTGTTTAATAGTGTTAGGATTGCAAAGATCACCACTAGGCTTTGAAGCTTTGTATTTGTCATTTAAGTTTGGGGTTTGTTTTTAAATTAGTTAATAATGGAGTGGGGGGATGTGCCTATCTACACTAGGGTTTCAGATAGCGGTGAGAGTGAGTGTTGCTCACCATCCCCAATTAGACATAGTTTTAAATGGTAAAACAGTTGTGCTGCTTAGGTGAGCAAAATGGTTAATGTGGGTGTGGAAGTTAAAAGCTTTACACCTTTCAAAAACAAGGACAAACCTAAAAACAAAAACCCCACCAAGCCCACACCAGATTCTGTTCTTGCTTGTTGTTTCCTGTGTGCTGATTGAACTAACGGCTAGTCTGGATTTCTTCTGCAGCCTTGAACTTCTAGAGGATAAAAATACTGTCCAGTATCTCTGAACTGCCAGTGTTAACGTATCTGATGTTCTGTGCAGAGTAAAGGTGCTGTGTGAGGAAATCATTTTGCAGTGGTTTTTGTCTTGTAATGACATGATCTCATATCCGTTTGTGGCCAGACACAGAGGAATACCCAGGCCTGATGATGCGTCTGTGCGTCGTAGAAACCCGTGCAGGAGTAGCATCCTCCTCTCCTGGCGTATGTTGTTGTAGCTCCTCTTGCAGTTTAAAACAAAGTGAGGCTCTGCCCATCAATTTTGAAGTTACCCATGAAAAAGCTGGTCGTGGGTTTGGTGGTAGAGCTGCAGTTGGCAAGTTGTTACGGTACAGATGCTTTAGCTGAGGGAGTTAACTTGATGCTTCCTAATTTTAGAGAATGGGACCTTAAAAATAGCACGCCCCCATAACCAGGTAGCTGCTGCCTCCTGAGAAATGAAGTTTTTCAACTTCCTGAGAAGGGCAGTCCCCTGATAATGGGATGCTCATTTGCAGCATTGGGTCAGCAATGGAGGCACGGTAGGAACCGAGGATGCAGGAACACGCTGGGCTAAGCCATCTCATAGGCTTGGGAGCCTGGGCACCCTCACTGGCTCCAGAAAGAGCTATTCCCCCTGGGACAGAACATGGCGTCTGCTGGGGAAAGGGACAGTTGTCTTTCAGGCCTGTTGATTTTTGTCCGTGTCCCTTTGAGGAAGCGTTTTGAAACGTCTGTGCGGTTTGCGACAGGACCTTAATAGGCAAAACAGAAAGAAACTTCACCACATAGCAAAGAAGAGAGGGTTCTGCTCTCCATTGCTGAAATTGTTTCCATGAGACAGATGAATTAGGTACCTGGTGCAGAGTGACATTGCAGCCTGAATGCTGTCAACAAAAATTCTGGTAGCATTAAAAGCAGAGAGTACAGTACCTTAATAAGGTGTATCTTATTTTCTCATCCTTATTTTTATCTGCCAATCTGTTTTGATCCCAGCTCCGCGGAGACTGTTACAAACCTCTTGTACTAGTTCCACCATTTTGCAGTCACTATTGGTCTGTAGTCCAAGGAACGAGCAATGTGTTTTTCTAACCTGTTTTGAATGTTTGCATGTGATACGATTGAATCCCACTGCCTTATGCAGCAGGAATTTATTTTGCCTGCAAACTTTTATACTTTGCTTGTTGATAACGGGAGTACCCCAAAAGAAAATTCTACACTGAAGCAAAAAGAAAGCCCTGCAAAATGTTCTGCACCGCTGGCTTTGGTGGGCAGCAGACACAGGAAAGGCATGTGGTATATGGGACGGAGTAGCTTCTGGAGAAGGGTGCTTCCTTGGCTCTGGAAACCAGCTGATCCTACTGTTTGTTGTAGGTTAGAGGAGATGTCTGCTCCCCGTGAATGCGTGAAGTGCTATGGGATGCTAACATGTTGTGCTACTGCGTGGCCTGCGGGAACTACTTAAGACAGTGGCAAATCTTCTCAAAAAAAAGACTCCTGCATCCCTGCAGTAAAGTCAGAGCTCCTGCACAGTACAGGCACTGCCTAGAATTTCCTTATGGGACTGTTCACAGAAATTACCCAGAACAGATTTTTTTCAAAAGATGGGTAAAAGGAAGGGTCCAACTACAAAACAGATTAGTTTGAACATTGCTAATCATTCTCAGAAGCTGAAGGTCAGGAAATGTGTGAATTTATTTTTAGTGGGATTTCTCCCTTTCCATGCTGCTTTGCCACAGAAAATCTAGCTCAGAAATCTAAAAGGAGATGCATCTAATGCACGCTTCAGTCATTTTAAGCTATGCTGCAGCCCTGCTGGAGAAGACATGGGTAAGTAGATTCAATTTTTAGCCTCAGGTAGTGAGTGGCTTGTGAACCTCCATAGCCTTGAATCCATCGATGATCAGAGGTGGTGGCTTTGGGACAGTCCAGAGCACAGTCTCCTGATCTTTCAGAGAGCGGCAGGACACATGTGCAGAGATGGAGTGGCAGTGTTGCCACCTATGTGAACACATAGTAAATGTGAAACCTAGAGGATCAGGGGACAGCATATGCATGTTAAAACTTCGGAAGCAAGGTGAATGAGCCCACGAATCAGTAGGGAACGTGAGAAACGGATGCATTTCCCATTACACTAACACATATGCCTGTCAGGTCGTATTATCTGACTGGTTTTGATATATCTATTTCTGTCTTACTGAACCTGTTGGTGGCAAGTTTTAGTGTTGGTTCCATTAATTACTAATGTAGATGGTTAGAGTCTCTGTATTACAAGGTAATTTTGACACTCTCTTTTTAACATCTGCAGAACTTGCTTCAGCTTTGGAAATTGAAGTGGGGATTTTTCTGTGCCACAGTCCCGTGAGCTTGTGCATCTTCATTCCCAATTGCTTTCTCTGCCAGCCCAGATGGCAATGTACCTGGGGGTTGAGTTTTTAGACCCTTTTTTGTATAACTTGTTTTCATAACTAGCTCTGTATGTTTTCTCTCTTGGTTGCCCATTACCTGGAGCTGGGATATCATTTATTTATTTCCTCCTTTCCCCTCTCTCTCTCAAAGACGACGATGGGCAGGTTCTCAGCCTACCTACATGGTGGACTTTAGGTAACATCTCTGTAACAACCGAGTTTGATCTATAAATGTGCTTGGCTAAATGTCTGATCTGCAATACTTGTAATAGTTTAACATTCAATAAATACATTTTTAACAGTTGCTCTGTGAAAGGGGAGTGTTTGCACAACCTGCTATTCTGTCTTGGTCTTAGGACAAACCTGCTCCAGCCACAACTGTTGAAAACAGTTTTATTTTAATTTTCTCCAAACAACTCATTTTCTTCCTCCCTCAGGCAATAAATAAAAAGTTAATTTCTAAAAAAAAAAAAAAAACAAAACAAAAAAAAAAAAAACACCAAAAACCATACATATGTACACCAGCCACACAGGCATCTTCTGTGTGGATCGGACTGGGGGGAAGGAGAGAGGTGAGGAGGGAAATAATGCTCCAGGTGGGTTGAAGATGAGGCATTTTCTAAGCTTGGACCAAAAGCTGCAGCAGTGTTGCACAGGTAGGCGAGACCCAGCTCAGGTGGAGAAGGGCTGGTCATGAGGTGGAGGAAGTTTGAAAATGCTGGATGGAGGACATCTCTGGGCCAGCCTCTCCTTCACCCAGCTGCTTCTCTCTTCCATTGCAGCCCCAACCATGTCCCATCCTGCTCCTTCTGGAGGAAGAGCAGCAGTGGGATGAGTAGAGAGGAATCCGAACAGAGTAATCAAAAGCAGCCCAGGCTGCTGCCCCCACCCCTTCTTTCTCCTCTTTAAGCCACAGGAGATTGGACCTAAGTTTTGCAGGAACCAGAGACCCCCAGAGGCAAGAAGAGAGGCATTTAGGACTGCATCTCCCCCTCCAAACCACCTCCCAGCCACAGAGATTGTTCTCTCCCACAGGAATGGGCTCAGCTGGTGACTCGGCGGGTGCCTGCCAGCTCCTGCATCGCCTCCCCAGGCACTGGCAGGGGTGAGGTTGACTGCAGGCACCCCTGTGCCACCACCCCTGCTTGCCCCAAGGCCCTGCCTGCAGCTCTGCTTGTCACCCAGTGTAACTGGCTCAGGTAAGCAGCACCCACCACACACCCCCATGTCTCTTTGTGCAAGGGGGAAGACTGCTGCACGATAAAAAGAGGGTATGCTCCCTTTTCAACCCAGATGAGCTAGGGGCAGAAATACGGGGAGAAGGGGAGGTGTATCTTTTTTTAAAAAACAAGACAGTAAAATAGGGATGGAAGGAGATGAAGACCAGGCACTTGAGGAAACCCAGTATGCTATTTTTTTTCCTCCCCCAAAGAGCCTGGACAATGTCAGGGTTTGTGTACAATTTTCGTGCTTTCAAAACATAAAATTAAAAAGCAAAAAAACCAAGATGAGGTAAGAAATTTCTCTACGAAAAAGACGTTGAGTCCAGGGTGAACGGCAGTGTCCGGCACTATTGCTTAACATCACAGGGCTCCGTGCCCACCTGCCCCCTCCACGCCTGGCACTATCTGCCTGGCTGGTCTCAGCCCCTGAGCTAACAGCTGGGCGACGTGGTGATGGGGCTGTGAAGGTATGGGAGGCTGCTGGGGGTGGCATGGACACCGACAGAGACTGGGAAGCTGAAGACAAACTGGGAGGTGGGGGTGGAGGTGGCCTTGCCCCGCTCCCGCAGTGTCCCCGAGGGGCTGACAGCTTCCACTGCACATGAGGTGGCCAACACCTGCGACTCAAACTGCAGCAGCTGCCCCATGAAGCTGAAGTTAGGAGAGATGATGCTCCGGCGCTGCTTGACGAACTCAAAGGCCTCCTCCAGCTTGACACGCTTCTTCATCATCAGGTAAGCCAAGCAGATGGTGGCGGAGCGGGAGATACCAGCCTGGCAGTGGACTAGGACCCGGCCGCAACACTCCTTCACCGAGTCTGGAGAGCAACAGGGGATGAGACATGAGACCAACGCCCTTCCAACAAAGCCCAACCCCACACCAAACCTGCAGGTGGTGGCTGACCTCCCTCCCACCAGTGCAACAAATGGCCTGGACTCTGCTGGACCCTCTGAGCCAAAGGCTCCAGGTCCTCGAGGCAGGAACCTCTCCCCTGGTAAAACACACACAGACACAGCTCCTCTGTTCAGGCACTTACCGATGTACTCAATTGCCTCCATAAACCAGGAGCTGATGTCAGCTTTGTGGTTATCCTCCACGGGGATACACTTGTACTGGTAGTGCCCCTCGAAGTGGTTGGGGCAGTCCGAGGAGACATTCAGCAGGGCTGTGATGCCCAGTGCATCAAGCATGTCCCGCCGGGCGGCGTGGTAGGCGCTGCCAAGGTAGAGGAAAGGAAGGATTTCCACAGGGCCACCCTGTTACAGAGAAAAACAACAGATATGGGGGTGACCAGGGGACAGCAGTGGGCGGCAGGACATGCATCCAGGTGGCTTGGAGGCCCTGAGCAGTGCAGGAACCTGGCATCTGATCCAGGGCCCTCAAAAGAGGGAGCAGGGGCTGCCTTTCTGAGCTGTTGAACCCATTTCAGTGCTCCCCCCCCACCTCATCCTGTTCAGGAACGGGCAGGTGTGGTTTATGGGATTTGGGCTTGTCCACTCCCCAGGGAGCACAAACACCCTGGGATCAGGAGGACCACCATGCTCTCCCATGAAAGGAAAGGGAGCATGGCTCTGGCTCTGCAGGCCTCAGCTGAGGGAGAGCAGAGAGACTCCAGCAGGACCAGGTTGCAATGCTGGAAGGAGCGGTCAAAATAGCTGAACGCTGGGCTTCTAGACATACCTGGTCATGAAGGGGGGTCCCACAGGAACTGCAGCCCAAATCCAGGGGCTCGGCGCTGGTGGGGGGTGACACATTGCTCAGGGACTTGGTTTTTGCACAGAATTCAGGGTACTCTGAGGAGAAGCGCTCATAACCCCCTGCAAGAAAAGAGGCACAAAGCGTTATCCCAGGCTGCATTCACAGCACTGCAGAACAGCATAGCCAGAGCTGACGCATCTCACTGTGCCCTTGGCCACTAGATGATGCTACAGTGATGGAGAGCAGTCTCCTGCCCCAGGATGAGCAACCAGGCTCCTGGCAGCAAGGGGAGAATCCTTGAGGCCCCACCACTCCCTTAGAGCAAGAGCTCCAAGAGCTCTGTAATGCTCTTGGCTGACCAAAGTCTCTGGTCCAGGGTTTAGCCCCTTACACAGCATCAGCCAAAACCCCAGACCGAGGCCAAGGTTGCTCTCTAAGACAATGGAGAGAGGATTTGTTGCCAGCATCCTCTGACTTTAATGGGAAAAGCTGCTCCCAGGCCAAAGACTGTACAGTTCCCAGTTTTCCCAGGCGCATCATCCTGCCACAAAGCACAGGGAGGTCTCCCACTGTCCTAGCCTGACCCTCCAGCCCAGAGCTCCCAAAACAACAGGCCAGGGAAGCCCTGGCACCGGCCAGGTACAGTGAAGCTAACCCTACAGCAAAGCTGCTCTCCAGAGGGAGATGTCCACTGCCTCTCAAGGACATGGGTGCAACCTGAACATGGAGGTGAGCGCCATGTGAAAGAGCGGCTTGCTCCTTTGACCTGCCGTCAGGGCAATAAGCAAAGGTGACTTCAGATCTTCCTAATGGCAGGCAAAACAAGAGCAAACCCCATCAGCTTCCCAGGACAGGGACACTGCAGTGTTGGCTGCAAATAAACACTTCTGGTGAGATTTCCTTCTCTCGTTCAAACCAAATCAACAACCCTGACATCCTTGTAGAGCCTGACCTTGAGCCTCAAAACCGAGAGAAATCAGGTATTTTGCTATCACCACAGGAATGTAGCTAGACCAAGCCCTGACTCCCAGAAGAGCTCCTGAAGACTCACCCCAACTGCAGGACCCATGCCTGCAGATTTGGGCTTGCCAGAGCACACACAGCAGGACGCATATTCCTTATCCAGCCCTAGCTCTGAGACTGTCCTGAACAAGGCTGGATGTTCAAAAGACCATTGGATGCAAGCGTCCCCAGCAAAGCAGCCCAGGAATCCCTAGGCAGCTAGAGACCAATATTGCCAGCATCCCAGTGCCCTTTATGGCTTCCTCTCCCTACACGGGAAGGGCTCTAGTACCTTAAAGCAGAAACATGCGTATGCATCACTGAATTTGCATTGTCCCTCCCACGTGAGCGGGACAGTTTGCAGAGGCTGACATCCCTTTGCAGTCCTACTGGTTCGATTTGGACGAGCACCCAGAATCAAGCGCCCCTGTTAGACATCTTCAGGAGGTCTGATCCTAAAATCCCAGGATCTACCACGTCCCACTCTGCTGGCCATCACGCCGTCCTGAGAGGGAGAAGCTGCCCAGGGTGATGTACAGAAACGGGCTTCCTCCTTGGAAAAGCCAAGCGACACTTTCAAACAGTCAAAGACGTTTCTCTTCAATGTATCAGATCTAATGCCCGTTCAACCAAGCACCACATCCAGCAGCTCCATCCAGCGGTGTGCAGATCCTGGCTGTGCGTGCAGGCCCTGCCCGGCACAGGAACCATGCTGTGCAGGTGGCCATCACCAAGCAACACCCAGCCGGGCCGTTTCACAGGCGAACCTGGCAGCAGTCTGATCTGCACAAAACAGATCCGGGTCTTCATCGTGACCTGCACCCAACAAATTTGCATTTGGACAGGCACAGTGCTGGGTTAGCACGGCTCTTGTGAAATCAGAGTGAGCTCAATGATTTTAGTAGCTCTGTGGTAAGCGAGGAAGAGGTCTCTAGTGCTAAGACTGAGTCTCTAGGAGCCCGTTCCTTAAAAAGAAGAGATTGGAAACCCCAAACAACCTCCCATGAGAACCACAGGGGCACCAGAAGCCCTCAGCTGACAAAGGCCACCCTTGAAGCGCAGCAGCGTTTCCTGCCACGTGCGCGGCTCCCAGCACCATGACAGCTCATGGCGAAGGACCCGAAAGCATGTTCCCGAGTGAGCCCTTGCTGTGCAGGCGCTGCCGCAGCAGCGCATCATATCACATCCTTGGAACAGCTCCTGCTGCTTTTACTGTATCTAGTACAACAGAATAGCTAGCTCCTCCATCTATCAAGCCTCTTAATGGATTTGCTACTCCGCATACGCATCCTCACCCCTGCTGTAAGTAAACCAAGGAATAAATTAACTCTCAGGCTGTAAACAAAAAAGAAAAAACCCCACAGAGCTCATCCAGGAACCCCAGCCGAGCACCCCCCTTCCCTAAATCATCTCACAGCAATTCTCAGGACCAGCAGCTCCAACTGTTCACAGCATCTCATTTAACACATGCCGATCCTGAGAGCATGGCGGGGGGAAAGCCCCGACTGCTGCTGTAGTCGCAAAAAGAACACAGAGGCACCCTGGGGGGTTCTGCCCACTGCAAAGGCACATCGGCGTGACACCAGGTATTTGGTCCTGCACAAATACCTTCTCTGCACCGTGGGGCTGGGGACAAACTCAAACAAAGAGGGGGGATTCCCCCCCACTTCCATCTGGAGCGGCTTGTGCCGTTGGGTTTGCACCTTGCCCCCCGGGGTCTGCGTGCCAGCCCGGCCCACGGCAGAGGCATGGGGCCTGCCCCACCGCTCGCTCAGCCCGAGGTGGCTCACACCGCGTTTCTCTCGGGCCACCCACGCGCGGAGTGGATGGCCGCGCTGCCGACTGCCCCAGGACCCCACCTCCGGGGCCACAGCCGCACAGCCTCGCCGGGTGCACCCCCCAAACGCAGCACCCACAACCCGCCCCCCGCCGGCTCCCAACTTCTGGCAGGACAGCCGGGAGGAGGAAGAGCGGGAACGGGGCGCTGCGAGGCCAGGCCCCCACCCCCGGGGCCGGGGCCGCCCGCGGCCGGGAGCCCCGCGGGGCGGCGCGGCGGGGGGGGGAGGGGGGGAAGGGGGAAGAGCGGGGACGTTCTGCGCGCGGCCAGGTCCCACCAGCCACCCCCGGGGTTCCCCCAGACCACTAGCCGGGCCCCCCCCCCCCGGCGGTACCTGCCAGGAGGCGGATGTCGGCGCGCGCCGTGTCGCGGCGGAGCGCGCGCACCACCAGCGCCACGGTGCTGTCCTCGCGCAGGGCCTCCGCGCGTGGGCTGCGCTCGTCGTACACCACCACGGCGGCGTACAGCCCAGCGCGCAGCCGCGCCCGCACCTCGCCCTCGGCCGGCAGGATCTGCTCCAGGCTGACGGCCCCCTTGGCCCGCCGCCGCACGATCGTGTTGCAGCGCACGTTGAGCGCCCCGCGGATGTGGCCGGCGCTGTGCGCCAGGAAGGGGCGGCAGTCCAGCACCAGGCACCGCCCGGGGCCGCCGGGGCCGGCCTCGTCGCGGCACACCAGGCGCCGCAGCGCGCTGCCCTCCATCTCCCGCAGCCCCTCGGTGGCCACCATGGCGGAGGCGGCGGGGCCCTGCGCCCGGTGCCGGTGCCGGTGCCGGTGCCGGTGCCGGTGCCGGTGCCGGTGCCGGTGCCGGTGCCGGTGCCGGTGCCGCTCGCGCAGCCCCGCGCGCGCGGCGGAGCCTTTACTACCCGGCGGCGGCCGGCGCGCGCCCCCGCCCCCCGCCCCGCCCCGCCCATTCATCCCGCGCCGGGGCCGCATGAATGGACGGAAGGCGGCGGGCGGGCGCGGGCGACGTCACCGCCTCCATTCACAAAAATCCGGCCTCTCCGCCAGCCGGCCATGTTCTCCTCGGTTTGTGAATGGGGGAGAGCGGCGGGCGGCGCCGCGCCTTTGCCACCCTCGGGCGCCCTGCCCCCTGCGCCGTGTCGCCCCCGCCGGGACCCCCCTCCACGCGCCGCAGGGCACGCGCGCGCGCGCGCACACGCACCGCTGGGGGCAGACGCGCACACGTACAGGCACACGGTGCAGGGCGCGCGCACAGGGGCGCACAGGTAGGCGCGCGCACGCCGCCGGGCGCGCACGCCTGCACTCGCTGCACCCGCGCCTCTTTCCTCCTTTGTCCCTCGGCTGCCGCCCGGGCCGGGCCGGCCGCCACGGCAGGGGGCATGCAGCAGGGCCCGCTGAAGGCTCTGCGGGCTCCCTCTGACTACGCACCTGCCACCGCCACGTTTTCCCTGTCAGAGAATGACAGCTCATCAGCTGCCGAGCCCTAAAAGCACCACAGCACCCTGTCTGGGAAGCAGCCCCGTGGAAGGCTCCCTGATTTGATTCTTCACGTCGAGGAACGCTATTTTTGGCTAAAAGCCAAAGGAGCAAATTCACGGCCCTGCAGTAACCTCGAGAGGGTCTCCCCATAACCACCACCCAAACACCAAGCAGTCGCTTCACCCAGAAGCCCCCTTTAGGGCTGCTTTCAAACGAGAGCGATGCCGCAAACCCCGACACCAGCAACTGCGCTTGAGGCATTTCCTGCAAACAGATGCTGGCCAGTCCCGGGTGAGTCTGCTTCAGAGACCTGAAGGGGCTCAGCTACCCAGATGTGGACCTGGGTGTGGTGGGAGCAAGGTTAAGGGCCCAACGGTTATCCGAGCCCACCTGCCCCGGTCACTGCTTTCCACAGAGGGCAGCATTTGGACAGACAGCTTGACTTCCCCTCCCCTGCGTGCCCGGTAGCTGTTTATTTGGGCAAGGCAGGGTAACACCTTGCCGTGCATACCTACCTGGGAGGAATCCAGCCTACCACGCGTGTTCAAGGCCTACAGCTGGTGACACTCCTGTGTCCCGCTGCTGCCTCTCCCTTACGCTCTGCTCTCTGACCGCTGCCAGATTCTCCCCTCCATCTGCGTCAGCCTGATCTTTGTACCCCTGGCTCTTGTGTGCTGTGCCAACCCTTTGCCAGCCAAGCCGAATCAGAGTAGCTATGGGGGAAACACAGCTGCCATTTGTGTAGGACACCCCACTCCAGGAATGTATTTATTTGAGCCTGTTGCCTACTACAACAGGGGTGGAAAGCTAATTTTCGCCCGTCCCAACCTGCATCAGACACAAGGGAAGAAGAAACCTATTTCTACCGAACTAAAGCAGACTCTGACTGGCCAGCGACACGCCAGGGACATGCTTTCCTCCTTCAGAGAATGCCCTCAGAGACCAAAAAACTCAAACTGAGAATTTGATTTCAAACTAATTAAAAATTACACTCTCGTAGCAACATGACTCGAACTCAAGTTGGACCATCAAAAACATCTTAGGAAGTTTTACTCAAGAGCTGATGCCAAAATATGCTGTTTTCTTTGCTCCTCTTGGGCAGGAGATGTTGGCCACTACCATGTGATGAGCTAGCCTGCTGTCTTCAATGCCTTCTGCACTGTTCACTCCAGCTTTTACACTAAAATTGGATGACCAAAGGCACAGAGCATACGTCCTTGGAGGCAGGGCCTGACACCCTAATTTTTCCCTTTCTGGTCCAGCATGTGACTGGGCCAAACTGCTCTGAGGTGGGAGAGGAAGGCAACAATAGCATGGGTAGAGGAGAGGGGGGTTTGGGCTGCTGTCCCCGGGTGTTTGCATGAGCATTGGTGGAGGACATTATTTCAGGATGGAGCATGGATGGATGTGTGTGCATGTGCGTGTGCATCTGACGGAGACTTCCAAGTGTTTCCACGTGCCTGAACCCTCCTCTCCCTGCTGTGCATCCCTTCCTGCTGTCTGTGTGGGCGTGGCAGGTTCTTGGCTCTTTCTTCTTGGCAAATAAACTGCACCCAGCCAGGCTGCTGGAACTGCCATTGCGCACCCACACCAGCCGTTCTCACGGCTGTGCTCCTGGTTGGTCACGTCTGGAGCTGATGCTGTGGTGGGGATGGTGGCTCACAGACAGCTGGCAGTGGAGAAATTGAACCCGAAGGTGAGAGTGCCCAAGCCGGACCAAGTCAATGCCACCCAGCCGGGAGCCACCACTGGAGGAAAAGAGGCATCTCCCTCACTGCGGTTAGCTCAAAAGGAAATCTAGTTAACTTTGTCTGTGCAGGTGTTACGGTGGGACAACCAAGAGCCACCAGAAATGCTTGCAAGGCAGAAGCCACAAAGCAAAAGAAGCAGCACAATTACCTAGGGTGGAGGGGCAGGAGGGGCGGAAAGGATTGGGGAAAGGGGGAGGGATGGGGATGGGAGAAGGCCATACGGCTTCACGTCCTGACTTTGCAAACCTGGAGAAGCGTGAAAGCGAATACTCCTGTCAAACAGCATCCGTGTAGCACAAACTGAAATATATCCTGCTGGAAAACAAACAACCAAAAGAAAAGAGAGAGAGCAAGAGATGTTCATTTCCTTTGCAACAGAGTCAAAGAATTGTCTTTTATAGGGCCCTGGCCAGAAGAGGCAATTGTGGAAGGAGGCTGGAGGGAAATGAATTGTCAAAGGAGGCACATATCTGGATGATTAAATGTCAATATGTACCTTGAATTAAGGAAAAGGAATTTACACCTCACCTCACTGTGGCAGCGAAAACCAAATTAGAGCCAGGCTGTAAATTTGCCAGCCAATAGACACCAATTTTTTTGGCTATCTAAATGCTTTTCCTGTCCAGAGAAATGCTGAAGCACAAGTCCCCCTGGGTGGCCAATGGCTGCTGTGGGCAGCTGATAAGCTGCTGAGCTCAGGACGCCCTCTGGGCTCCTCCAGGCTTTCCTGGTGCTGCTCCCCCCGGCTCCTGGCCCCAGCGTGCACACATGGGGTCCTGGCGTGCTGCGTCACGCCGCAGGTCTCAGCTACCCGGCAGATGTGCCTGCCTCTCTGCCACCTGGGCTGGAACACAGGCCAGGATTTTGTTATGCTGGAGTTTTCCCAAGAGCTTGATTCCCTCCGTCCTCCTGGTCAGCCGCTCAGCCAGCTGTACGGCTGCGGATGAACGAAGCACGGAGCTGTATCCCCGCTACTCTTGGCATGTGGCAGAGGTTGCAGCGTGAGGATGCTGCCGCCTTCCCACAGCAGCTCCCAGCGGTTAGCCGAAGGGTTGAGTGATTTGCCCTGGCATGTGCAGGAAGCCTTTGGCAGAAATGAAAGGCAGAATGAAGGTCTTAACAACTTGCAAGTCTGTGCTTACCCACAAAACCCGGCCTTCGCGGAGTGCCGCGGGGTCATTGCTCCCGTTTGTCCTCACACAGCACCTTACGGGGCTCCTTTCATGGCATCTCTCTTTCTCACAGCTTTCCAGGCTGGGGAAAGCATCCTCCTGTCTGCAAAGGGCAGTGCAGCAGTGAAAGAGTTAACAGAGTCATGTTAATAAATTCAGGCTCTCTTTTCCTCTAGGGCATATTTGCATATTAATGGAGGGGAATTGTAACGAACCTGTCTAGGGAGGCTAAAGGGAAAATTATGCAAGGTTGGCTGAGAAGGTGGAGGAGGGGAAAATGTTCATTTCCAGCGCTTTCCAACCCCTCAGCTGCAAAAGCATGTGAGCAATCCGAGCTCCAGGGCAGCGCCTTGCCGAGTGGGACACCCTGTGAGCGAAGGGAGTACTTGAGCGCAGGTAGCTATTCGGACCCACCTGCATCCCTCCTGCGCTGGCTTCTCATGGGCCTGCTGAGCTTCACGTTGCCCCAGACACACTTTATTTTAAACCCAGGGCTGCAACAGCAGACTTCAGCAAGCATGTCCCTAATTATCGTCCTGTCTTCCAAGGCATCCGGATAAAATGCAGCTCTTGGTGGACTGTCAGCAGAGCAGCTCATCCACAACTCATTTTCAGCACAGGCTCTCTCAGGACTTTTCAGCAGCGCTGTGCTTGGTGCAGGAGGCAATGGAGCCAGGGAAGGGGAGTTGACACATGCTGGCCTGAAGCATGCCTCCCTCCCCCATCCCCGCTCCTTCACACCAGACTGCAAGTAGCTGCAGCACATGCTTGAACCCTGCCACAGTCTTTGTTGCCTCAAACTCCAAAGCGCCGCATGCCAGCCCGAAAGCCTCTGACAGCACGTGAAAAATGCCAGGAGCTTTGCCAGGTCTGCTTTCTCTGCTCCCAACTCCAGTGAACTGCCCACAGATCTTATCTCAAGAAGGACAAATAACCTGTTGCTTTTGCCATGCAATAGCAGATAGAGTGAGGGTTTATAGTCATGGGGAAATCAGCTATAAATCACTAGATAGGAGACTAATCAGTGGGCCCCTGATCTGATCTAGATTAGGAGATGGAAAAAGCAGCCTTTATTCCTGAAAGCAGAGCAGCCCTTCTTCAGAACAGCGATGGGGTGCTCCACGTACCCCAATAGCTGCAGCTGGTTTGTGCCCATGCAAATGTAATCAGGGCAGGACCCACTCAAATTAGCAGGATGCAAAGTGGCCCAAGCCATTTTCTGCTGCAGGTTTGGTTTTCTCTCTCTCTCTCCCGCTGCCTTTTGCCACTGCCTCATCTCTGCCTGTAAAAGTCAACACGGCTCCAACCACGTTGGGTGAGAAACATGAGGTTGGATCCAGGATGGTCAGTGAACAGGAGCCGGATTTTAAGAGGATATATGGCTTCTGCTAGATGGTTAGCTCAGGCAGTTAATTAGGGCTGGTGTTGGGGGGGCGCGCAACAAGCCTAAGTGCCACCTGTGGAAGCAGAGAGGCTCCCTCCCCAAAATCCCCATGCTGTTTCTTTTTGACCCAGTTGGTTTTGGGGGGAGGTGTGGGAGGAAACAAACTGCAGGGCTGGAGGTTAGCTGCTGGCAACATTCCTGAGGACTCGATGGTGGGTAGGGGCCCGCAGATCTGATACATCACTCCAGCTTGGAAGGACTTAGGAGCCCATTGGTCCCACAGACGTGGCTGACTTGCCCCTCAATATCACCAGGACCCAGAGACCAGCCCTGATATGGGGCCCAGCAGGTGTGAAGCCAGTCTGGCTGCCCCCTGGGCAGAGCATCTTCCAGCACGTGGTTCAATTTGAGTGGTGCCCGGTTGGATGCAGGGTCATTGCTGAACGTTTCTACAGCCTTGGCATACAAGGGCAAGCCACATCGGTAAGCTGCTTCCTGACATAAGAATCTGCATGAGCTCTCCTTGACATTTTGTCATTTTTGATACAGCTGTGGTGCTGTGCCGGCTGTCAGACCCCATCAGTACCCTGTGCCCATTCCCTTTGGTCTCCTGCCTTCTCCAACAGCCCTGAAGCTTTCCCCATTCCAGGCGTCGGGACACGCATGGTCTGTGATCATGTTATTACAACCACGGATTTTAAAGCAGATGTATAAGTGAGGTAGATAAAACAAGGACATGGGTCCCTTAATCCTAAAATGTCAAGTAGCGTGGGGATTAGCCTGATATCTTTGGGTGCAGGATTTGGGGATGCAGCAGAGCCAGAGAAGTGAATCTGTGGATGCAAGTTGATCCCCTCCTCTCAGTTTGCTGTGAGACAGACTCAGTGTAAGGGATCAGCTTTGGAAACTAGGTTGGAGCCAGTAAGGGATGCAGCATTTTAACCTTTAACATAACCTGTGACATTTTGCCTTAACACACATTGGATCCCATGTGGTTGTGAAGCCCTGAAAGCTTCCTGAAAGCCTTCTGAAAGCTCTCTAGCCCTGGTGCAGTATTTAATTGCAGGCATGCAGATCCTAGCAGCTGCCTTCTTTGGGGACATCACTGTTTGCAAGTTGAAAGAGAAATGCCTCACTTGAATTTCCCAGTGTTTGGTTAAGCATCCAGCCTCGGTGATAGGATTGAAGCTGCGCTTTGAATGATGTCTTTTGCTAGGAAGAAAGGGCTGGGGAAGAGACATTTCTCCCTTGGGCTTAAGATCATAAATAAGACAGTGTTATGTAAGTGTGACTATAACCTATTTATACATAGTGTCAGACTCATACAATCAGGCTACGAATGACAAATCTCCCACTAGTTTCTATGAATATAACAGTGGTACCTATCTGAGTTTTGAAACAGCAGTGGAAATGCGTGTTGTTCTGTGTCAGCAGTAACTGGGACTCCCCTCCAAATTATACCAAGGGAGGGGTGACTTGTGTCTGGCACTTCTTATACAGACACAGCGGGTGGAATTGGCTTCAGGCAGCTGCCTTGCACCCATTCCTGATCCCAAGGCCCAAATGGCTGGCACCAGGGGAATGGAAACCTGCTGCCTTTCCTGGGCTTTTGTCCCCCACGCAGTGGGTCAGGTGGGAGCTGGGCTCCTCGGAGGGTCTTTCAACAGGACTGTGCCCTGTTATGAGGCATGGAGATGCTGTGTTCACCCAGGTGTCAGGGCATGGGAACCAAAAGTGTCAGCTAGCAAGGTCAAACCAACATGAGGAGCACCGGCTCGCACACAGTGTTAACCAGGGGAACACCTCGCTGCAGGACCCTGTGCGTGCTCAGAGTTTACAGGGATTCAAAACCAAAAGGATAAATTCCTGGAAGCAAAGCTCATCAGGAGTTACTAAACACAGGGAGATTGCTGAGCCAGAAATGTTCAAGGCTAGAAGTGTGGCTGGAGTCCTTATGGCATACCTTGCCCCGGTTCCGTATATTTGTCCCTAATATTGGCACTGCTCAGTGTAAAGCTGCTGAGCAGAGCCGTCTGAACCAAAATGGCCACACTTAGGCTAATGCAGCCTTAGCTGTGTGGGTCTAACTTGGTTGGCACGGCCTGATGCCTGCCTGGGATCAAGATAATGGCAACCGTATATAAAAAAAATCAAACGAAGATTCAAATCCAGAAATTACTCCTAAGGCACAGAGAAGCAGTCATCGTAATTGCAACTAGACAAAACCCTAAATCAGGTTCAAGTTTAAAGCCAGGCTTTTTCCTTCTCCATCGCCTCCTAGTCTGGGCTCTGCCTTGAGCACCGTCTCAGCATGGCAAACAACTGCACATCACTGCTTCTCCCAGGGTCCCTCTCATGGCCCCTGTGCCAGCAGCCATGGACCCTGGAGACCTGACCATCACAGCCATCCACAGGAGGCCGTGGCAAGAGGAGAAAGTCTGAAATCCCTGTGGGGCTCCTTTGTGCCTCCGGCTAATCTTCCTTCCCTGCTTCACAGATGAACTCAGCTCCCGCTGCGGCCTGATCACACAAATCTGGAGGGGAGGCATGGCCCTGGCTTGTCATGCCCTGCTGTCCCCCCCCAGAGATGAAGAAGACATAGGGTCAAGTGCGGGTGGCCCAGGGGGTCAGAAGCGACCGCAGCTGCCGTGATGTTTTCCTAGACACCCCCAGCAGAGCCCTGTGACTGATTCACCTCCTGCCTTGGTGCATCAGGCATTGACTCACACCCAAAATGCGTCAGATGGTTGTATCCGTGAAGGGCTTCATGGACTTTGCCGCAGGTGTCCCCACTGAACTTTGAAGCCTGGCTTTCTTTTGGAGGGGGGTAGGCAGATGGGAGACCTTCGCCGGCGATGGTCTGGGCCTCCACAGGAACATGAAACCAGGCTGGACAATTCTCCCAGCCTCCTGCAATTTGCTTCTCAGTGATTTCCTGCGCCAGCGTGAGGTCCCTCTCGCAAAAAAAGACCTGATCTGAGACAGGCCTGATCCTGCTGCCTTTGCAGTTATGACAAAGCCCTTGGTAGCTCCAGCAGGGACAGAGGGAAGCAGCAGAGACCTCAGGCTTTCAGGCTGCTGCCAAACAGATGCTCTCACGGCTGAAATCAACTTCTGCAGCAGTTGGCATGCAGACGCATAGGCACATGCCACAGCCTGGCTGGCAAGAGTTTATGCCCTTGAAAATCTCTCCCAGGAGCTCGCTCCTTCTGCACTCTGCTTTGCCAAATGAGTTCATTAAAGGGAAAAGAAAACCCCTAACAGAACAGGAAACACTCTGACAGACCCCTTGATGTCCAGGCCACCCAGAGCCCATCACTGACCCGGTGACTCTCTCTGAGCGGCTGCCCCCAAACCGGATGGCTTAACCCCAGGAACGGTGTTGAGCACCAGCAGCACTGGCTCAGCAGAAATCAGGAAAAAAACAGTCAAAACAGTAGGCAGTAGAACAGCAGAAACAGTAAAACTATGTGCTAAATAGATGCATTTGGTAGATGTCCCAGCCAGTCCAACAACGCTGGGAGCACTAAAAGGATGTTTGTACTCCAGCCGTAATATAGAGATGTAGGAAGTCCAGCTGGATCAATAACCCGGCTGCAAGTGCAGCTAACCCGCTTCAGGCACCTCGGAAACAGCATGAACCTGGGCGAGTGAGCCAGCGCTTCCCAGGTGACTCTTCCCACCTTGTGCAATGTGCCTAGGGGAATTCCTGAGCCAGCACTGGGATCTGTGCCCCTAATAACACCTAATAGGTTTTTCCTCCATGAATAGGCCCAGGTGTTTTTTGAACTCATGCAAATGTTGAGCATCCACAGCATCCTGCAGCGAGGAGTTCCACCGCTTCATTATGCCAGAGCCACTTCCTTGGGCTTGCTTTGAACGTGCCACCTCCTTGTTTCACTGCTCCTCCCCATTTCTGTCCTGGAAGAGACAGTCATTTCAAACCCATCTCCCTCCAGCTACGGGAGCAGAGGAAATGGCATCTTACTTGCTGCTTTATTTGGGGAACTAACAGTGTTGCCCTGAATTAACTGATAAAAGCAAAGTGTAATTCTGCCCAACTAATTCAGGAAAATACTGCCCTTTTTGCAGCTTGTTGGCTTTATCACACGAAGGATGTATAGACTTCTCCTCAGCATTTGTAGCCTGCTCTTCACCATCAAGACCCACTAAATAATTCTGTCAGGACGTCCTCTTCTGAGAATGACACCTTATAGCACCATGCTCTGCCCAGGGGATGGAAACGATTTATGAAAGTCTTTCTGTGAGGCTCCCCAGGTTGCTGGTTAGTCAAGCCCTATCGTTCTGGGCTCTGAGCTCCAGCTCAGTGACCTCATGGGGTGTAACACGATTAGCAGAGAGGAAGTTGTGTTTTTGCGGAGTTTGGCATGCCGTGGGAGCCCATGCGCATTTATGCTGCTCTGTGCTGCCAGCACACACTTGCCAGTGGCTGATAATAAAGGGAGAAGTGGTCAAACAATCACCTCTGAAGGAAAAGAGGAAAAATAGTCTCTAGCAAGCTTTGCATAAGAGGCAAAATGTATGGGTGGGACAATTCATGTACGCACACAAATATGTATGTCAGGTCTGGGGGTTGTTCTCGCCTGTTTTCAGCATCACTGCCATAGTCCCCAATACAGAGCTCCAGTGACAAGGCCATCTGTTTTGCCATGACAGCTGGCAGCTAGCAGAGGCCAGCATGAATAGTCTGCCTCCTTTGGAGCCAGCGTACCGCCAAACTTGCTAAGAAAAGCAATTTCAGCCATGCCAGATGAAAGCCACCTGCTGCCTCGGTCGGAGGCATGGGAAGTGTGGACACCATGGCACCGGGCTCTCCCAACCTCACAACCACATCCCTCTTGTGCTGCAAGGCAGCAAGGTCCTGGGGTAGGGGAGGTCTCCAGTGACAACTCTTTTCACCCCTGCATTTTAGCAGGGAGAAGCTACGGTAGGGCTGTTCTCCCTGGGTGGACTTTCCCTGGGTTCTTTTTTTCATTTTCTTTTGAAAAATGAAGGATTTTCCTCTCTCTCTCTTTCAGTATCCTTGGTGTGACCATTACTCAGTGACTGAGGGAGAGCGTGGTGAGTAATGGTGCTGGGCATGAGGAAAGACTGACATAGGAAAATGCAGCGAGGAGGAGGAAGGGGCGCAGACAGTGTGGCCCCACAGGGTCTCCAAAGGGCAGAGCAATGGTGACAAAGTGTGCAAAAGAGGAAGCAAAAGAAAAAAAATGGGGAACTGCCAGCCCTCCCTTGGGTGTCCTCTGGGGAAGGTGTGCAAGACCAAGTGCCCAGGGTGCATTATCCAGCAATGCGTGGCCAGCTGGTGACTGGGGGCCTCGCAGCTGCTTGCTCCAGCCCTTCTGTGCCACCTCTGGGAGCCTTTTTGGGAGGCACTGCCTTTGCTAGTACCACAAACCTGAATCTCATCTGCCTGGTGCTGATCCCACACACCTTGCTGCAAGGGGAGAAGGGTGGTCTGTAATCACAGGGGTCCCCTGGGGATGGCCACCTCCTTCCCAATATTTGCCAGGCTTCCTCATGCAGAGAGAGGACCCGCCACCCTTTCTGGGAAAGCCAGCCCCAGCCGCTGCCTTTGGAGCATCCTACAACTTCTCAGCATCCTTGAGGCTCTCCTGAATAGAGGAATACCTGGCTGGTGGACCTGACTCAGGTCTGAATGCACTGCTCCGAGAAGTTAATCTGAACTATAATTTCAAATGTTGCCTTAAAAAGATGGCCAGACACTTTTTAACAGAAGTGGCCTTGAGACTATCCCAATAGAAATAGGGGCTCACAGGAATTTTTGCGGGGGAGGGATGGGCCCATCTGCCAGCATCAGTGATGCCACCGGGAGGCTTTGTTTGAAGAAGGGAAACTTAGACAATTTACCCAGAAGCAAGGACCTCAACGGGGTAACCACCACATTAAAGGAACCTCATTAATCAGGATTAGCGCCTGGGATCTCCTGCCCAGGTCAAAGCCAGAGGTGCAGTTGCAACCCATGGCAGTCCCTGCACTCCCCTTGCACCATGTGCTGGTTTCAGTTCCACCCAAAACTCCTCCTTGGCTTAAGTGTGTGGTATAAGACAGAAGAGGAAAGGAAAATTTCCAACAGAAGGGTTTTTCAGAGCTGTCCATTGCATTTGTTTGGCCTTGTAAAAGCTCACTTCATCTGCAAGGAAAATTTCTGTAAATGTGGCCACACAACTGCTTTGCAGAAAAATTTTGAGGGCCACAATGGTATCTCTCCTGCAGACCTCCTGGGCCAAGGGAAAACCTGCCTGACTTTCCCTCCCTGTATTTGGAGAGCAAATTGGCAGGGATGTGCTTTTGCTTCGTTACATAAGGGCTGGCCTCCCTCTTTCTGTGTGCTTGGGAAAAACTGCGAAGGTCTCAGGAGAAAGCTGAGCTTTCTAATTCTCATCAAATCTGGTGTGATAATTTTCACCCTTCCCTCCCCGTGTTACATATGTCCCTGTCAGCTTTGCTGCTGGACAGCTGAGGAAACCCACCCTGCATCACTCATGTCCCATCTCATCCTACCCTGTCCTGTCCATCAGGAAAGGGTGACGGGGAAAGAATCCATTTCTTATACCATGTTTTCTTTTTTTCTGAACTTCCTTGATTGAGCCTGTTGGGAAAAAATAGCT
The DNA here is from genome assembly GCF_965638725.1 of Aptenodytes patagonicus. NCBI lineage: Eukaryota > Metazoa > Chordata > Aves > Sphenisciformes > Spheniscidae > Aptenodytes > Aptenodytes patagonicus. The sequence goes on from NC_134952.1 coordinate 51,774,117, forward strand.
ATGCCAAAGCACTAGGGACTGTAAAGAGCCTGGAAACACCAAAACCATGAGGGCAGAGCATCCTTCCTCCCCAGGAAAGTGCAACCAGGGCACACAGCAAGCACTGATGTGCATGTGCCCGTGGTGTTAGGGTCTCATGGGGAAAGGGACTGGGATGAACCAGTGGTTTAAATTCTACACGTGAATTTTTGCCACAGTCTTACCAATTCAGTGCTGAGTATTTTGGGGCACACACGCGCCTAAGCATTGCCAGTGCCTGTTGCATGCGGAGCAAAGGCACACACTTAGCTGGCATGGATTGGTTTTGTATTAGCCCATTTCCTTTTCCCTGACACAAGTGAAATTTGTCTTGCATTAGTGCTGTTTCCTACCCACTTGGAAAGGAAGAAGTGGGTGGTGGCCACATCCCCTTCTCTGAAGGTCGTCCCCAGTGAAGGGGGCCCCGGGGCTGGAGGGGAGCGAGCAAAGGGGGCCCACTTCGCCACGGCATCCGCTCAAAGCATGTCAGACTCAGCTTTTAACCTGCCATGACACAGCCAAGGGTCAGCCTCATCTGCAACACACCTTCTTCATCCTCATCTAACCATCACAGCAGCACAGACGGCTCCTCGCTGCCCAGCAATGCTGGCTGCAGACCTGCCTTCCCACAGCATCCCTTCCTTAGTTTGAAATCCCTGGCAGGCGAAATGTCCTCTTTGTCCCGTTTTCCCCCAGAAGCTATGCAATCCTGCATTGTCCATCGCTCAGCAGGAAGGTTTCTGGCGTGACTGCAGGTGCTGGCAGGGAGGTTGAGTAGCTGCTGTGGTCACTGGCCATGAGACACAAAGTCCCAGCAGGGAAGGCTGGCCAGGCTTATGAATGACCACTGCTTGCTCGATGTAACGAGCAAATATTGTTAACAAGCAGCTGTAATCTCCTGGCTTTGCGCCCTCTCCCTTTCCACGCACAGAGGCAATGTCAGGGTGTCAGGGCAGGCGTCTCTCTCCTTGACACCCTGTGTGCTTGCAACCTGGGACCAGCAGAGATGCTATCCAGAGCTGTGCCAGTCAGCGTGGCCCCTTCCCCCCTTCCTTTGGCCCTGCAACCTCTGGGCCAGAGCAGCTATTATACCTACTGCATGGCTTCTCAAATCCCCCCAGCATGTGATAGTGTAGGGATGCATGTGCTTAAGCCCAGACACCCACCCACCCAGAACAATTTAATGCCCACCTCACTCAAGTGTGGGGCGGGGGGGGCCCAGACCCTTCAACTCAAACAGATATTCAGCCTTGCTGGCATATTTGGGCCCTTAGATGCTCCCTCTGAGGGACAGTGCTCCTTGGTGTTAAGGGCTGACTCTCTAGCATTAGCATTTTGTTGGAGATGTTAGGATTAGGGGCAGAGGAAAGAAAGGGTTGGAAACGTGCTCCATTTCCTAGAGGCAGCCGTTTTTTCCTCTTCCCAAATTGCCCAGTCAACCACAAGATGAGTCACTGGTCTCCCGCATTTCCACCTGACCCACTTTTGGCTTGTCGGGGCTGACTGCAGAGCTTTTGTTTCTAGGATGCACATATGCACAGCTGTGGAGCTGCGATGCTTTAGGCTTCTTCTGTGTGAAATAACCTGGAAGCAGGGAAGCTTTTCAGCCCTGTGCTTCCCTTGAAGGCATAAAATGATGACCGTCCCAGGCCACCATCACCCAGGCTCCAGCGGGAAGGTCCTGGGGGCCTTGCCTGAGCTCTGTGCAGCTGCTGCAGGGAGGTTTGACCCCCAGCAGCTCCCAGCTGAGCCTGGGGGTCCGGGGCTGTGAAGCCGTTACCCCGTGGTTAGGTTTCCCCCCAGGGAGCTGAAAGGAATAAACAGCAGATGGGACAGCTCGTTCTGCTCGCCTGCTAAGGGGTTTCAGCAGGCTGCTCCTAATTTGCATCGCTCCTGTCTGTAGAAAGGTACCGTCACGTCAGGACGCTCGTGCAGCCCGAAGGAAAAGCATCTCTCAGAGGTGCTTAGCTGACTGTGCCCACCAGGTGCCTGTTCGCCTCCTCAGTGCTGTGCCCAGCATGGACCTCTCCTTTACCAAAACCAGGAGCAGCACTATTTTGAACCACAGTTGAAATGGATATCTGAGAGACACAGATTAGCGTCAGAAAGCAGAAATGGCATCCCAGGCACAGGAACAGCCCTGGGCGGCAGTATAAATAGACACATGCTTGCTCTGCTTTGTGCATGGTGGTGTCATGATTTTTTTTCACCACCCAAGGGAAATTCCCAGGGGTAAAATGTCCATCCCAATCGTATTTTCCATGTCCAACTCATTGTACTTCCTATTTGATCAGCCATCACATCTTGAAGGATGTTGCAGGGGACTTGCCTTGCAACAAGATCATGCCTCGCTTTCACCTCTCTTTGCTGCCCAGCAAGGCAGAGCTTGTTCGTCTGTCCCTAGCTATAATTGCATGCCGGTCTCTCTCTCTGGCTCCTGGTGCAGTATCTCTGTGGCTGCCTGAAAGAGCCCCTGCCTGGCCTCTGTCACCTTCAGCCAGTCCCTGGCTTGCTTGCCTCTCACCATGCTTTGTTGCAGTCTCTCGCTTAGGATCCCAAATTCAGATAAGTGTCTCAACACCTCAGGCCAATGACTATGGCCCTCGTGGCTCCGGTGCAGGGCAGCAAAAAAGCCCAAGCCTACCTGCAGGGCATGGTGGAAGTCTCAGGAGAAACTCACTGAAGAGGAGCAGCGAAGGAGGTTGTGCTTATTTCATAGAATCATAGAATAGTTTGGGTTGGAAGGGACCTCTAAAGGCCATCTAGTCCAACCCCCCTGCCGTGGGCAGGGACATCTTCAACTGGATCAGGTTGCTCAGAGCCCCGTCCAACCTGACCTGGAATGTTTCCAGGGATGGGGCATCCACCACCTCTCTGGGCAACCTGTGCCAGTGTTTCACCACCCTCAGCGTAAAAAACTTCTTCCTTATAGCTAATCTAAATCTACCCCCCTTTAGTTTAAAGCCCTTCCCCCTTGTCCTGTCGCAACAGGCCCTGCTAAAAAGTCTGCCGCTATCTTTTTTATAAGCCCCCTTTAAGTACTGACAGGCTGCAAGAAGGTCTCCCCGAAGCCTTCTCTTCACCAGGCTGAACAACCCCAACTCTCTCAGCCTTTCCTCATAGGAGAGGTGTTCCATCCCCCTGATCATTTTCGTGGCCCTCTTCTGGACCCGCTCCAACAGGTCTGTGTCTTTCTTGTGCTGAGGGCTCCAGAGCTGGACGCAGTGCTCCAGGTGGGGTCTCAGCAGAGCAGAGTAGAGGGGCAGAATCACCTCCCTCGACCTGCTGGCCATGCTTCTTTTGATGCAGCCCAGGATACGCTTGGTCTTCTGGGCTGCGAGCGCACATTGCTGGCTCATGTCCAGCTTTTCACCTACCGGTACCCCCAAGTCCTTCTCGGCAGGGCTGCTCTCAATCCCTTCACCCCCCAGCCTCTATTGATACCGGGGGTTGTCCCGACCCAGGTGCAGGACCTTGCACTTGGCCTTGTTGATCCTCATGAGGTTCACCCAGGCCCACTTCTCCAGCTTGTCCAGGTCCCTCTGGATGGCATCCCGTCCCTCTGGTGTGTCAACCGCACCACTCAGCTTGGTGTCATCTGCAAATTTGCTGAGGGTGCACTCAATCCCACTGTCTATGTCACTGATGAAGATATTAAACACAACTGGTCCCAATACGGACCCCTGCAGGATGCCACTCGTCACCAACCTCCATCTGGACATAGAGCCGTTGACCACTACCCTCTGGATGCGACCATCTAACCAATTCCTCACCCTTTACTGGACAGTCCACCCATCAAATCCATCTCTCTCCAGTTTAGAGAGAAGGATGTTGTGGGGGACCGTGTCAAAGGCCTTACAGAGGTCCAGATAGACGACATCTGTAGCCCTTCCCGTGTCCACTGATGTAGTGAGTCCATCATAGAAGGCCACTAGGTTAGTCAGGCAGGAGTTGCCCTTGGTGAAGCCATGCTGGCTGTCTCGAATCACCTCCCTGTCCTCCATGTGCTTTAGCATAGCTCCAGGAGGATCTGTTCCATGATCTTGCCAGGCACAGACATGAGACTGACTGGCCTGTAGTTCCCCGGGTCTTCCTTTTTTCCCTTTTTAAATATGGGGGTCATGTTTCCCCTTTTCCAGTCAGTGGGAACTTCTCCAGACTGCCACGACTTCTCAAATACGATGGATAGTGGCTTAGCAACTTCATCCGCCAGTTCCTTCAGGACCCGCAGATGGATCTCATCGGGTCCCATGGACTTGTGCACCTTCAGGTGCCTTGGATGGTCTCAAACCTGATGTTCTCCCACAGTGGGCGGCTCTTCATTCTCCCAGTCCCCGCCTTTGCCTTCTGCAGCTTGGGCGGTGAGGCTTGAGCACTTGCCGGTGAAGACCGAGGCAAAAAAGTCATTGAGTACCTCCGCCTTCTCCATGTCCCGGGTAACCAGGTCTCCCGTTTCGTTCCGGAGAGGGCCCACATTTTCCCTCGTCTTCCTTTTATCCCTGACGTACCTATAGAATCTTTTGCTTGTTGCCCTTGACATCCCTGGCCAGATTTAATTCTATCAGGGCTTTAGCTTTCCTAACCTGATCCCTGGCTGCTCGGACAATTTCTCTGTATTCCTCCCAGGCTACCTGTCCTTGCTTCCACCGTCTGTAGGCTTCCTTCTTGTGTTGGAGTTTGTCCAGGAGCTCCTTGTTCATCCATGCAGGCCTCCTGGCGTTTCTGCCTGCCTTCCTCTTTGTTGGGATGCATCGCTCCTGAGCTTGAAGGAGGTGATCCTTGAATATTAACCAGCTGCTAAAGGTACGAGGACTATTTAGGGCTGCGAAAGCCCACTTTGGCTCAGTACCTGTCCCACACAGGACAACGTCCAGGTTATCCCAGACCCAACTCCAGCTCCCCTCGTGCTGAATGGAGGGCGTTTAGTGTTAGCCTTAGAAACCTCCCCTAGCCAGCGGCCGACAGCTGTACAAGGTCCATGTCCATGCACTGCTTGTGGTGTACCCCAAAGATGCTCACAACTCCCCTACAGCAGGGCAGCCATAAAGTGGCACCTCCTTTCGGCTCTCTGCAGTGCCTGGCAAACCCTGTGAGCAATTGAGCCAGCAAACAAGTAACGTGGTTCCTGCCCACAGGCTGTAAAACGTGGGAGAAGGAGGCCACGCACCTCAGCGAGCAGCTTCCCGGGCATTTGACCACAGCGAGGGCTGGGGGCTGGGTGCTGATGAAACGGCCTGTTTATGTTTTCAGTGCACATGGCCCTAATTACTGGTGTCTGTGCACTAATCCATGCTCTGCGGGCAAGCCTGGAGGCGAGGTTGGGCACACCTGCCCAGCGTGGGGGACCCAGCCCGGAGCGCTGGCAGGGTCCAGCAGGACGGTGATGTGCCCGTGCCCCACACGTGCGAGGCACCCAGCCTCTGCCTGTGCCCGGTCGTGTCTACCACCCCACGCACCGGAGCCATGCTGCCCAGTAGGAAGCTGCCCAGAGCCAGCCTGAGGGTCGTGCCAGGCCCCGTCTCCTGGATTTTGGGCAGGTTTGGGGTGCAAGGTGTTTGCCTGGGCTGGAAACGTGCTGATCAAGGCTAAGTCCTCCCAGCCGCAGCCGTGCCGGAGTTGGCCGCACCCTGGCTCCCATCTGAAGAGGTGGCTCCCTTGGCCAAGGTGCACTCCTCCACAAATGCTTACAATATTTGGCACTTGCTAAGTCCCTGGCTCTCTGCGCCAAGATTTTGGGTGGTGTGGCAGCTATTCGTTACACCCTGGAAAAGTGGGAGACGGCATTTGTTTGGAAATCAGGGGTTGTTTATTTGAGTCTTCCCATGATCTCCTCTGACAAATGAGAAGCTGTTTAATGAGGCTTTTCTTCCTTTTTTAACAGGAACTACAACTTCTGTCATGACTTTTCTCATCTGAGCTGTAGTACCTACGATGAACTGCAGCTACTTGTAGCCTCATAAAACAAAAAGTGCCAGGTCCTTTTCATGCCCTTTCCTCTGCCCCCGAGAGCAGCCTGTGGCAGAGTCTGGTCACATCCATTCTATTAAGCTCCTTTTTGCTCCAGAGCAGGGCACCCAAACTGCTGACCGGGTTTCTTTCCCAGCCACAGCCTAACACTGTGCCCCATTGCTGAGATCCCCATCTGGGAAACTCCTTCCCAGGCAACTCGCAAAGATAAAATCCACTCCTCATTTCAGACCCTGAAAGTACACAACAAAGTATTTGCAGGAGTGTGCAGACGTGCCTAGAGTCACTGACATACAAGCCACTGCACTCAGCCAAGTCTGGGAGCATTAATGAAGCTGGCCTGGATTTACACAGGCACAACAGAACAAAATTCAAGCTTTGATTAGAAAAAGAAGTCAAGGAAATCCCATGTAAATGTAATAGATGTCAAAGGAAGATGATGGTTTTTCACTGGTGAGGAATAAAAATTGTACTGAAAGTCAATTAAGTGAGCAAGTAGTATGCTTTTCCCCGGTCTTCAATTTGGGGATCACATCAATTCCCTAAATCTCCCTTTGGAGATGACTTTTGGCTCCACTGTTAAATATTGCTGCTGGAATTGCAATGAGAGGAAATCGGCGGTATTCGCTGATATATGGACCTGCCAGGAGAGAATGGGGTTCATCTGAAAATGTGGTCATAATTCTTCTCTTTGCATTATTTCCCCATTTCCTGCACTTCTCTGCCTCTCCCTTTGTACATTAGTAGTCCAGGCTGAAAGCCTCAGCTCAGTGTGTCCTTGATTGCAGCAGGAGCGGGGTGCCTCCACAGGGACAAGGCAAAGGGACACCCAAGAGGGACTGAGCAAAATTTGGCTGAAGTCACCATCTCCTGGGGCTCTCCACAGTCCATAGGGCACAGCTGTTAAATACCCAGCACTTCCTTGGCACAGCCTCCAGCTCCAAGCCCCTGGAGCCCACCCTGCCTGCCAGTGTCTCAGCTCACTCCGCTCACCCCATCCTTGGGACAATGCCTGCAACACCCAGCAATTACTCATTTTTTGGCAAGCGATTTAGCAGCCCTGAGTTACTCGTAGTGCAGCTAACATCCTGTGAGCGCCAGAGGCGAGGGGGGGACCACAGGATGCAAAGTGCAAAGCTTATCAGAAATGCCCCCACAGGAAACGCAGTGATGAATATAGAAACCTGATCAAACCGCAGCCGGAAACGGGCTGCCGAAGGCTCCGAGAGATGCTGGGCTCTCTTGTGACCTGCCAAATTGCTATCTGCTTCCTTCCAGCAAAATTAAAAGAGGGGCAATGTTATCTGAGGAGGAAAATTGAATGCACATGGGGAGAAGGTGTCCAGCCCAGCAGAGGCACGTGCATGTGTACCTGCCTTTGCAGGAGCCTGCTAAATTTCAACCCTCTCTCATACACATGCCAACTCCAGTCTGTGCTTCTTCACTGGGTGCTGGGTCAGATCCCCAAAGCGGGAGGCTGTCAGCACTGTCCAGCACCTCCACGGCTGGCCCCAGCCCCGAGGCGCTGCACCCCACTCCCAGCCGTCACCCACAGCCCATGCAGCCACCTGGGCTCGTCCACGTGCCCGGGGTAGGACCTGCTCACGTTTGGCAGGGATGCTTCGGAGCCAGTTCTGCCCCGCGGTGGGTGTCAGCTGGTAACGCCGGGAGACCTGCTGAGGCTGCCGCCCCGACAGACTCCTACAGGTGCATTGCTTAAGGGTGAAACACAGAGAGCAAGGCTGCCTGCAGAAATAACAGCCTCGGTGAGAAAGCACCCAGCTTGCAGGCTGGAGGGCCCTTCTGCCATGCCCGTGCTTGCTGAATCTGTCTCTCCATCACAGCATCTTCTGTCCGAGGGTTGGCCACTGAAGGAACCTATCTCATTTGCCCTGGGAGCCCAGGACTAGAAAGCAAAGGGGGAAGAGACATCCTGGCAGTCTAGGCTCACAGGCGTCCAGAACATGTCGTTTAAAATGTTCCCCCTCCCTGGGGATAGTCTGCTGGTGTTGAAATTAATTTGCATTAGCTATTTTAAGTGCTGGCCTCTTTCTCCAAAAAGCCCTGGAGCTGGAAAGCTTCTTGGGTTACCTCATGCACTGCTCTTCTCTGGATCATGCCAGCTCCTAATACTTTCTGCCGCTTCAGTAAAACAAACAGGTTTTGCCTGCAGAGCCCAACTTATCCATTGCATGCTATAACCAGGTTGGCGTTTGTCTTGAACGCAGTATTGTCTCCGCTTCAGCCATGGAGAACCATGTAGTAGGCTCCCACACTTACTCACTCAGGCCTAGTAATTAATCAGCTAGCAAGGGCAATGGTTAAATGGCACTCAGTACCATACATAGGCACATAATGGCACAATTAAATCTCCTGAATAGATGTCAAATGATTTCCTTAAGGTAGCTGCTAAGCTCAGACAGTTCAGAGAGTTTTTAATACCAGATGCTAATGGGCAATGCTCAAATGTAAGCCTGCTTTAATTAAATCATGCCACATCAATGAAGCATGAATGCAGCCTAGTTGGTATTTCCACTTTATCATTAATATGCGACCCCCACTAGGCCCAGAATCAATCAGTACAACCAATTATTCTGCCCCTACCAATAACACCGGTGCTCACCAGCCCCCCTCATGGTCGGGCACAGACCTTAATACAAGCTGCTTGGCCAGTGGGTGCTGCTTTTCTGCCCGAGAAAAGCAGACTGTGCGTGGGTGACTGAGACCCCGCGGGGCTTGCCCTTCGCTCAGCCAGGGCCATGTGAGAAGGACCTAGAGCACTCTGTGGAGACAGGGAGTTTTGCAGTGGGAAGGTTCTGGAGTGAGCCCACGGGCTCACATGGAGGAGCAACAGGGAAGGAAGACGATCCAGGGGACGCAGCAGAGACGGACAAATTCTGTGTTCTGCCAGAGGCTTTGAAGCCACGTGTCTTTAGGCCTTTCTACACTTTTGTTTCCCCATCTGTAATAAAATAAGTAAAATAGCACCTAGTTGCCTCATAGGGTGTGTGAGCTGTACTTAATTGATATGTGCAACCGACTTAAAGGTTCTGGGAAGAAGGTACAGTCGAGAGGAACTAAATGGCACTCATGCTCCTGCACGATGCTGTGTCCTTGTGTACTGCACTCTTCAAAGGATGAAGTGTCCCATATCACCACTTCCCTTTCACAGTAAAACCCATTTTGAAGTCAGACAGAGACATCCTGCCCTGTCTTGTCTTGACACACAAGATGTCTTTATAACCTTGACACCTTGACCGTCAATACGCAAGGGTCTGTTCTGCCCCAAGGAGACAGATGTGCTTTTTGCATGCAGAAAAACACTGTGAGTCAAATCGTCCTTCAAAACAATCCACTTCAAGGCACTGGAGCAGAGAGATGGAGGTGAACTGCGAGAAAGTTGGAGGGAACCGGGGTTTACAGAATGCTGCAGCTCTCTGCTCTGCACTGCTGTCACAAGATGGTACAAACGTATCACTAGTCCTTGGATGTGGCTTCTAGTTTCCTTTGCACTGATGTCTTGGTAATGTTATTCAAGAGTCACTTAAAATATGAAATAAGCACTCTTTTCCCGGTGCCATAGTATTTAGCCTGTTTTCTATCACTGCTCTGGGCTGCAGTCTGAAGTGCATTATGACACCCTCTTTTTCTATGTGCTCCATCTCCCTGCTCCTCTGGATAATATCACAGTTTAATTTTCCTTTGACTTTGCCTCATCCTGGCCTTCAACAAGCACCGAGACCTCACAGCACAAGTTGTCTAAGCCACCAGAGCTGTTGGCTGCAGGCATGCCTTCACAACTTTCTTGAACATGCCAGTGCCAGGCCTGTATGCAGAAGACTAGGCTCTGGTGTTTGTGTATGACTAGTTAAGATGTGCACAGAAATGTGTGCACAGAGAGGAAACTGAGCTTTCAGAGGTCTTCGCTGCCACAGCTGTTCCTGCCCAAGGGAAAATAATTGAAGAGCAATGACAGACATCAATGGTATGCCAGTTGCTGGAACATTGTCTCATCGAGATGATGGGAGTGCTTCTCTGTAGGCTAGATGACATGAGGACCATAAAAGAAACCTGTAACGAGATAACGGGGCAAATGAACCAGGATTGCATCTGCCAGCTCCTTATACAGCATGGAGCCACACAGCGACACACGGCTCCTCACGGAGGAGCTGTGAAGCTAAGAAGAAAGATGGAAGAAGAGAAAAGAAAGAGGAGGTGATGAAGAAAAATAAAATCAGCTGATTCATCTTAGGGCCATGCACAGGCAGAGTCAGCCTCTGCCAGGGCATTGACTTAAAGCTGAATGAGTGAAGGGACAGGGCTCCTACCAATGCTCCCTTGCATCCAGCCACTCATCAAACTCAGGCAGGACACACTTTTTACACACATGCAGGTAATTAATTCAGTCATCAGGAAAAAAACACTGGAGACTTAATGCTCACTTAATTAAAGAAAATAAAATTGAAAGAACCAACACAACCTAGCAGGAGCTCAGGTCCGTGCTTCCCAGGCAGGCAATGGCTCAGCCTTGATATTAAATGTCAACTGTTGCTAGACAATACCCATCACTAACAAATAACCAGTACTTTAGGAAGGATATCTTCTGTTCAGAGCACTCAGGACCCCTCCTGTTCCCCCAGTGAAGCAGGGAAGTCCTTGGCATGTGATGGTGAGACTGCTAGTCATGTCTAGAGATGTTCAGGCTCTGGTAAAGGCTTTGCAAGACAGAGAGCCCACTCAATCCTATGAGCTGTTGGTCCAGGGGTCAATTCCTCTCTGATTTTATCCTTCCTCCCCTTCAAGCCCTGGGATGTGCTATCCCTCTGTACCCTAGGATGGAAAATCCAGGATGGGCAGAGATCTCCTCAAGGCAGTACCGAGAAATAAGTCATGGCTGGGACCTGTAGGCTGCTGCTGTCTCCCAGGGCAACAAAGCACAAGTAGTTCAGCCTGTGTCCCAGGAGACCAGCAAAGGCCCATCTGTGGAAATGGGGGACGTTGTAGGCCCAGGCTGCAATTGCCATCTCACACGTCATATGCAAGGGAGAGACACAGCCACTGCCAGCCAGTGATTCATCCTTCCTAAGACAGTTCAAATGAATCATCTGATGCAGATATCTGCTCCTCTGCATCAGCCGCAACAGGAGTTCAGCTGTCCTGCTTTGAGACATTGGCTGTTTGGTATTACCCATCTCATGTGAGACCTTTAGCAAGATTAGGTCTAGATTTACTAAGCATCTGAGGAGCTACTGGGACTTGACCTTCCACACAAGCCTTCACACCAGTGTAAGGGGGTTGAACCCTGGGCTGGGACAGTGGGTTTGTGATGGTAAAAAAACTTAGCTGGAGGCTAGCCTTTAGTATATCACAGTTAAGCACCACCACATTTCAATCAAAGCGGCTTGCATGTGGACGGGACCCAGGCTGGAGGTGTTACTCAAGTTACAAGCCACATTGATCTGCCAGGGAAGACAAGCCAGGAAGAGACAGCTAATTTAGCATTCTTCAGACCAGTAGAAAACTCACCCAATTAACCCACACTTTGCTTTCCATGCAAATCTTCTTTGAAGGTTTATTATTAATGCAATTAAATTGGCTTCCCTGGCTACAGCTGGGGTATCTCTAACACTGGCCTATGTTGCTTTGGGTCAGACACCAATACAAATAACCAGAGCTGGCTGAAATGGGAAGTCTTGGCTTGTTTGAGGACAGCACTCTGGCTTGTTGGGTGATTTCAGGTAAGTCAGACCCTGACTCTTTACGTGACTTTCCCCATCTGTCCAGTAAGGGTAACTGCTCCAATGTCAGAAGTGCACAGAGGCTGAGGGTTGTTCTCACATGAGGATTGTCCTTTGCCCTGTCCTTAGTGAGAACACTTTTCAAAACCCTGTTTTTAAACTTCTGTGGGAGTTAGGCAGCAGCTCAGGATGAGGTGGGCACACCAGCCTGGCCAGGGGACAGGAAGAGGAAATCCCAAAATTTAACATCTCCTGTTCTCCCTGGCATAGCTCATCCCACCTGTGACACTGCTTAGTCAGCACAGCATTCGCAAACCCATTGGAAAAACAACTGAATCATTAAAAACAGAACCTAAAACCCCTAAAACCCAAGCCCACAAAATGCAGCTATCCTTGAATAGCTCTCTCAGACTCTGGTAAAGGGCCTTGGGTGCATCAGATTTAACAGGCAAGTCAGATCAGCCATGCAGGATGTGGAGAAAATGCAGAGCAGCTGCTACATACATAATGCAGCCAGTTAGAAAACATCACAGAAGTTTCTTGCCACTTCAGGACATTAATCTTGGCAGCTACTATAGACACATTCAGCAGTTATGGTCCATTCTTTCCTCTACAACTAAGAGAAATAAAAAAATGCAGGTCAACAGGGCATGATCCTTGAAGGTGTCCCCAGAAAGCCCCAAAAGCTCATTTGATGGATGAATCACCTTCAGCAACATGGTAAAGCCTCCTCAATTGTGCAAATGGACTTACAACAAGTTTTCGGCAAAACGATGCAACAGCTTATAAGATAATGAAAGGACAGAGAAACTGGGTGGAGAGGAAGCCACGGACATGGAAGACATCAATGTATTTAATGAAGGCTACCTATGAAACAGAAAAAAAACCCACCTTCAGCAAGGCTCATTGTTTTAACTAGACCAGAAAATCATCTTTCCAAAGAGGACGGACATTTAGGCTTGTTGTCAAACCTCTTTCTAAGGTAGGTCTTGCTCTTTGCCTGATCCTAATCCTAACCTGAGGAGGATAGGACAGAGTATTGCAGCAGCTCAGCTTTGCACTTGGCACATTTCTACCACTCAGTGCATTGCAGCTAGTGTCCAGGGGTTGTTTGTAGCTGATGGCACCAATAAGGTGTGAGGTTTAGTCGGCAAAAAGAGGATTAAGCCACAATCATTATCCTTATCAATGATTTCAAACCACCTACCATGCACCTTTTCAATCTGCCATCAGCAAACCACAGATGTGAGGACTCTGACTGATATGGCTATGGTTATGGAGGTTGTAAGTGCAGTGACCTACCAAGATTCTCTGTATGGTCCCAGACACGTGGTCCAGGAGTTGGGCTTCCTTCAGAAGAGATTGTTCTTAATAAAATGTCTCATTGCTATTCAATTGCCTTCATGGCTCAAAGACTGTCTCCTCTAGTATCTATGAATACTCTGGTGATCCTATCCTGGACACGCTCATTCCAGAAGCTGATTGCTGTTGCAAAAGCTGACTTAGACAGTAGGACCACGAAAGGAAAAAAATCAGACTCAGAGCTATGCACACTCTTAGCACTTGGCTGAATCACACCCACAGTGATGTCCAGATCCAAGCTGGCAAAACTGATCAGTTGTCTTCAAAATACGTTGACTTTCCCTGCCATATAAAATTAAGCTTGGATCCAGCAAGCGTCTTTTGTGTGTGCTTGTGGCTAATTTCTTAAAGGAGAGTAGGCAGGAGGAGAGTCATAGAGGGAAGCGTACCCAGGCCTGTGCTGCTTGGTTCACATGCTGATGAACCAAGATGGTACAGGGGCTGGGAGAAGCAAATGAAACTAGGTGACAGTTTCCAAAGAAGGGACATCTTTGCACAGTGCATAGTTAAAGCATGGACACGCTGAACCACAGGATGTTGTGCACGCTAAAAGCTCATACAAGTTCAAAGAGCAATTAGACAAATTCATGACAGAAAAATCCCATCAAGGGCTATTAATTGCAAAGACAGAGTCTCTGCTTCAGGAATTCCCTCAGCCCCACACACCTGGAGGCCAGGACAGTACCCTGGGATAGTATCAGAACATGCTAGCCCCATGCTTTTACTTCTTGCTAGGCACTTTCTTCCTGGCCCTTAGTAGAAAGAGGATGGATGGGCTGAGTAGCGCTGGTCTCATGTCAAAGTGTGGCCATGGGATGTTGACCTGGGAATACCACAGATCTACACAGGATTTACTGCCTATGAAGAAAATTCCTTCCAACTCCAAGTAGCAATGTTGTAAGACTACAAACAAAACTGCCCAGAAAAAAAACCCTTTTTATCTTGGAGCGTATCTGTGAGCCCTATGGAAAAGTCCCCAGGAGCAAGATCTATTGCTAATGTGAGGAGGCAAAGAAAGCTATGCCTTTTTGCCTGAACTGCCCCTCTGATTTGAAGGCACCATCCCTGCCTCCTGTTGATTTTTGATTCCCAGAGGCTAAAATGCACATGAATCATTAACAAGCTCGTAGAGCCCGTGTGCGCTATCATGGTTTGCGTAATTAATCCTGAGCCAATGTGATTCGGCAAATTAATAAAGTTGCTGTTGCTGGGGTGGAAATTCCTGTTACCTGCAGCAGGGCTGGATTTGCTGTTCATCTGCATCTGCACATTTGCCTGTGATCACAGCAGCAGGACCTATACACAGGGTATATAGATATAGGGTAAATATGCACAGAGCAAAAGAGAACGAGAAGAAATGCATCATGATCCAAAGTTTTAGTGGCTCCTCTTTCCAAGAAAGAGGGATCATCATGGCTCCTGCACAAGAGATCAGGTTTGTCATGACGAGCTTGGGTGTCCATGTGTGGTGGGTTGACCTTGGCTGGACACCAGGTGCCCACCAAAGTCGCTCTATCACTCCCCTCCTCAGCTGGACAGGGGAGAGAAAATATAATGAAAGGCTCGTGGGTCAAGATAAGGACAGGGAGAGATCACTCATCAATTACCGTCACGGGCAAAACAGACTCAACTTAGGGAAATTAGTTTAATTTATTGCCAATCAAATCAGAGTAGGATAATGAGAAATAAAAACTAAATCTTAAAACACCTTCCCCCCACCCCTCCCTTCTTCCCGGGCTTCACTTCACTCCTGAATTCTCTACCTCCTCCCCCGCAGTGGCGCAGGGGGACAGGGAGTGGGGGTTGCAGTCAGTTCATCACATGATGTTTCTGCCTCTCCTTCTTCCTCAGGGGGAGGACTCCTCACACTCTTCCCCTGCTCCAGCGTGGGGTGCCTCCCACGGGAGACAGTCCTCCACGAACTTCTCCAATGTGAGTCCTTCCCATGGGCTGCAGTTCTTCACAAACTGCTCCAGCGTGGGTCCTTTCCACGGGGTGCAGTCCTTCAGGAACAGACTGCTCCAGCGTGGGTCCCCCACGGGGTCACAAGTCCTGCCAGCAAACCTGCTCCAGCATGGGCTTCTCTCTCCATGGGTCCACAGGTCCTGCCAGGAGCCTGCTCCAGCGTGGGCTTCCCACGGGGTCACAGCCTCCTTCGGGCATCCACCTGCTCTGGCGTGGGGTCCTCCACGGGCTGCAGGCGGATATCTGCTCCACCGTGGACCTCCATGGGGTGCAGGGGAACAGCCTGCCTCACCATGGTCTTCACCAGGGGCTGCAGGGGAATCTCTGCTCCGGTGCCTGAAGCACCTCCTCCCCCTCCTTCTTCACTGATCTTGGTGTCTGCAGAGTTGTTTCTCTCACATATTCTCAATCCTCTCTCCGGCTGTAAATGCTGCTGCACAGTAACTTTTTCCCCTTCTTAAATATGTTATCGCAGAGGCGCTACTACCGTTGCTGATTGGCTCGGCCTTGGCCAGCGGTGGGTCTGTCTTGGAGCCGGCTGGCACTGGCTCTATTGGACACGGGGGAAACTCCTAGCAGCTTCTCACAGAAGCCACCCCTGTAGCCCTCCCGGCTACCAAAACCTTGCCACGCAAACCCAGTATACCATGCGTCACTTCTAGGACCTGGGAAGACATCTCCAACACTTTGGTCTTTCAGTCTTTCTACCCATTCAAGTGGTTTCTTTAGCATCTCCTCTTAATCACCTTTATCCGAGAGATCCCTGTTGAGGGAAGCAGAGGGAACTAGCCTGGTTAAAGGGAAGCAACCCTGCAGACCTAGGCAGGAGAGAAGTCCATGTTCTCTCATCCCCCTCCATTGTCCATTTGCACTGACACACAGAAGCAAGTAGATGAGATGCTCAGGTTTTACCTGAGTAACAGAGCTTGGTTTGATTTCAGAATATTCAGCTGCAGGAGCAAGTTGTACATGCTCTGGACACTAAGTTTTATGCAAGCCCCTCTTCAACATTTGGCCTGTGATTCCTCCAATACCATTGTCCAGGTGAGCTGTCTGGGTTTGGCCTTCATTGAATTTAAGGCTCTCCTGCTGTTGAATGCAAAAATCTGTCTATATCTGGGGACATCAAGACCCTGTTGACCACCTCCTCCTGGAGGGTAATTTTGGTAATTCCTGCTTGGTAGCTGCTGTGGCAGAGTCTTGGTCCTGCCAGTGATCTAGAGATATCCCAAAGGCATCAGTAAAATGCTGAGGATCTGGGCTGGAAATGTTGAATTTGATGGTACCCCTCTCTCCCCATTTGTCTCATGCACTAGGTTAGATGTCTGTTGCCTTTATCAATCTCGTTTGTTCTTTCTTGAGAGTCAACAGGCACTTGTCCCACCCAGCCAACAAGCGTCTGACATTGACCTAGCTGATATCCACCCCTCCCTGGGAGCAGAGCCCATCCGTACAACGTGAGCAATGCACACCCATTTCTGATAGCAAGGCAGCTTTTCTGCATCAAGAGGACATTGTGTTTTCAGTGAGTGAGCAAGAAAGGAGTCATATATAAATAGTCACCCAACTTCCGTTTCCAACACGGGTTTGACAGACTCCTCAGTCACCATTTGCCAGATATGGTCTGTCCAGTCAAGCCGGCAGGTCTGAGTGTACACAACTGTATGCAGTTTGAGGTGCTCTTCTGGTTTTTTTTTAAATACAATTTGGTTTCTTTTACAGTCAAAAGTGAAACCTGGGCTTGAATTGTTGAAAAAACCAGAGTGCAGCAGTGGAGGGCTTACACAAAACCAGGGTGGTGAATCTTCTATCAGTGCTCACTTTGTTCAGTGACAGAAAAACTCCCATGCAATATGTCCTGAGCAGCCTTCTGCTCACCATCAAGGGAGGGAAAAATGTTTTTTGTCCTAAACACAGATGTGTTAAAAATAGAAATTGAATCCTAGGCCATATTTAGCATTTCAATTAAATGACCTCATTTTTAACAAGCGTACCTAGATGATTCACATATTAGAAAAATCAGGCTATATACAGAGCTGTCCAAATGGGAAAATATAGCATGCCTAGATAAAAGTGGAAGATTTAATGTGTCTTGGGTTCAGGTCTTCACACTACTGACAAGATTTCAGTGATGGTCTCTCTGCCGTTTCTTGCTTCTCCTTTTCCCAATAAAAGGGGACTGCAATCTACCTTGTGCTAGGACAACCCCATAGTTCCTCTCCCTAAAGTCAAGAGAAAGGAGGTGAAAGACAGCCCAGCCCAGAGTTGTTCGATCTAGAAGAGAAGGGAACAGCCCATGCTCAAGAGGCCAACTGAGATCAGGGCAAAGACATGAAACAAGGCAAACACTGATGGGGTAGGAGGAAATAAATCTGCCCCAGAAGAGCAGGGCAGCTCTGGATCAGGGCCCGGAGGCATGGTGGCATCTCCATCCTTGAGGGCCATCAACCATCAGACCTGACCTGGCTGTGAGGGTGGCCTCACTTGGAGTGTGGGGGAGAGGAGGGGCACAGGAACCCCCAGACCTCCCTTCCCACTGAAATGCTTCTGTAATTTTACAAACCTATGAGCTGTCCACATCTACCCCAAAGGATGGGGTTGAATGTGCCAGAAAATGAAATCTAAGCAGCAAAACTTTGGCCCTCATCATGGAAATGAGCTGTGGAAACAAAATGATTGTATTAGCAGACTGGCTTGAGCATTAGTATAAACTTGTCATTCTGTCAGAAAGGACAAATATTTCCTGCAGAATTAATAGAGCTCTACTGGGTTGCCCTTAATAGTTGTTTATTTTATTTTCCACTGTTCGTAATAAACCTCTGCGAGTCTGAAAATAGCTCTCTCTAATGAGTACTGTATAAGTACCTGTGCATTATTGGTGTGCATGGGTGTGTTTGTGTGTGCTGATGACACCTCAGGTATATGTAGAGGGCTAGTCAGCTTCTTTGAAAAATGTATATTCACTGAGAAATCTGAAATGGTTTTGGTTCACAAAAGTTTCAGCAAATCAAAACCTGGGTTAGCACATGCTTGCAATCCTTGGCAGTCACTGCCAGATCTCTGCCTTTGGGGGAGACGTGCACAGAAGAAACCCTGCAAGGATGGCAAGGGACAGTTAAAAGGAAAAATCAGAAAATAAATAAAAAAAAAACCAAAAATGGTTTGCTCTGATTCATACCAAAATTAACTGTCAGAAGAATGATGTTTCCCCTGAACATGAAGCCTTGCTGGTTTTTTCCAGTAAAAGACTCCAATGACATGCTCTGTCACCCCTCTGTTGAGATTTTTGTCACAAATTGCTCTCCTGATAAAATTCAAGATCCTGACATGCAAAATGAGACAAAGAAGGTACATATGGTGGGCTGGTGATTTCCAGCAGTAAATCTTGGTGCTACATGAAAGTCTTAACTAAAATATGATATGTCTTCTTAATGAACAAGTTGTTTTTCATTTTGGTTAAGATATTTCTGTTCATCGAGGCACTTGGACAACAGCTGGGTTGTCTTACGAAAAACAGGTGCTCAAAAACAGGGTTCAACTCAAAAGCAGTCAGGGGGCGGGAGCAGCTGAGAAACAAAAGACAAGTTTGACTCAAAATTTTGCACAGAATTTGGTCAACGCAGATCAAATCAGTGCTGGAGCAGGGAGATGAGTGAACGCTCAGCAGCGTGCAACAAGCAGGGAGAATGTTTTTGTTTAACTGCAGGGGGACAAGGTATTTCTAAAGGGCTCCTGGCTGAGCCCCACATCTTTATTTTTGCTTGGTTGAGTGCAGCTGAGAAACCAGTCATGGAAAAATTTGCACCTCATGAACCCCTAGGAGACTACACCTGCCGTGACTGCCCTCATTCTGGGTACAAGCAAATTAAAAGAAGTCAGGGCCAATTTACTTGAAGACCTTTTCCAAGTCCAGCACTGTCTTCGGATGCCTCAGTGAATTTTATCTCTATGCCCGCCTTTGAGCTAGACTAGCCTCCTTGTAGAGGGAGTATCCACCACACAGCATTAGAAGCTTCTTTCTTTCCACTGCCTTTTTTCAGGTGACTAATCTCTGGAGTGGCTGTCTACGCTGGGGCGTACAGCCACCTCTTTATTTTATCCAGGGAAGTCAGTTGCAGCATGCTCTCACCTGGCTGAGCTCTTCAAAACAAAGCCCAGGACTGGAAATAATTATGCCTGCTGAGAAATGTGGTACCAGCTGACTGCATTGTTCAACATGGCCTTAATTGTCTTTTTTTCTGTCAAAATAGGGGGGGGGGGGGTGTCAAAATTGATGACTTTTCCATGGGATAATTCTACCTGGCTCTGAAATGCCCCTTTTTCTGTCTGAAATATCTCTGGCATTTCAGCTGAAGCATCAACATTTGCTTCCCACTGAAAATGTTTGGGGTTTTTTTTGGAATCGCACACATTGGATTGGTGGTGGGGGGGGGGGGGGGCGGTGGTGTCATACGTGTTGTCATTTGGTGATGGAGGAAGGTCTGAAAACTCCAGGGACATTGTTTCCTGTATAACAAGTTTCTGTGTGCGCACTAGTGTATCTGTGAAAGAAAAGACAGAAATGTGACCATATCCGTGGTGATGTTGGACACCTTCCATCTCTGTAGCAGGCTGCAATGTGGGTCACAGGCTGTCTTGCAAAAGCTGTCTCTCGCGCTGTCTTTTCTCTGGCTGATGCTCTTTAAGCACCACCACTGCTAGATCACATTCCCCAGAGGAAGCAGAGGGGTACCAGGCCTGGGCAGCCAGCTCGCTCTGCCAGCGCAGCATTCAGGACGGGTAACAGCATCCTTGTTCTGACCAGATTCAGGCAACTGAAAGCCAGAAAAATAAAAAAAAAGTGCCATCCATGTCCCTTGGATCTTCAGGCAAGCACTGCTCAGTGCCACCGTGCTGCTGGCAGGGCAGCACAGAGCCAGTAATTCAGCTCCAAAACATTGTCTAGTAAATCAGTAAAAGTGCAGGGTGCCCAGCTAATGGCCCTGTAAGGACAGGGTACCTGAGAAGAAAGGACCTTCCAAAACAAAACCAGGAGATGATTGCTTAATGTGGGACAACAGGAAGGCTTCTAGGTTTTGAGTGATGCAAATGGACAGAGAGAAAATCACTCCTTCACCTGCAGGAGCAGCTCTTCCGTGCCCAGCAAGAAGGCTAGACCCCAGTCTGGTGTGTTGTTTCACTTCCTTCTCACCAAACAGGAGAGGACAAGCTGGCGTCAGAGACTGTTCTGTGTGCATGTTTCGGGTTCCCCACACAGCCTGGGAAGGGGCTGGCAGAGGAAACCCAAGTTCAGTTTCTTGCTGTCTCTCTCCCCCCCTAGTGCTGGAAAACCTGTCATCTTTTCAGGAAAGCCACTGGATGGAGAGGAGGTGTTTGAAGGAAAAGGAAGAAAAGGCTGCAACAGAGGCACCAAAACCACTGAGATACAGCAGCTGGCTAGTTTTTCACATATGACATGCGGACAAACAGCCTTCGAGAGCTGACCGATGAGTTTGTCAGGCATCTTGGAAGTCCTCTGAGAAGGTGCTTACCAGGCTGCTCTCCTGATGTCCAGTTGGCTGAAAGCACCCCCAAGCACTGCCCCTCTTCCCGTGATGACCTGCAGCCATCTGCCAGAGCACACAGCAGAGCAGCGGCCATGCCCCAGCCCCAGGAATAAGGTGTTGGGGAGGCAAAGCAGAGATGAAATTTCCTCTGAACTCTTCATGCACGCTGCAGGATTTGACACTTTCCCACGACAGCGGGAAGGCCCAACCCTTTGAGAGCAGTTCCCCAGAATCCCAGCTTCTTAAATTTCACCCCTTGGGGTCCATCATTAGCTGCTACAGTAGTGCTCCCAGCACTACAGACTGCCACACATGGATGCACAAATCATGCAGCCAAGTGACACAGCATGGCTGGTATGGCACCTCGCTGTGGCCCGCACTTCATTGCAGAAGGTTATCAGGTCGGTTAAGCACAATTTCCCCTTCGTAAATCTGCGCTGACTACTCCTTCTCACCTTCTTGTCCTTCATGGGTCTGGAAGTGATTTCCAGGATTAGTTGAGATGAGGCTGGCTGGCCTGTAGTTCCCCATATCTTTCTTCCTAATCTCTCTGAAGACAGGAGTGGCACTTGCTTTCTTCCAGTCTTCAGGAACTGCTCCCAGTTGCCATGATAGCAGCTGCACTGAGGATGGGGAAGCAGAAAAACTCCACGGAGTCAGAAAGCGCTGGACAGGCAAAGGCCCTGGACTTCATGTCTGACAGTTCCTCACCTCTTTACTAATATTTCCTCAGCCAAATTAATCCAAAAAATCGGGATGCTGAGTTTTTTCTTGCCCTATATGCTGCTTTCTCTGGAAATCAGAGAGCAGTGTGACATGCCACTCCAAGCTCTGCTGGGTCATGTCTTGCAGCTCATTAGGGCATGGGCTTGCCTTTAATTGACCCAGATGCTTAAATTTAAACTCGCAGTTAAGGACATTGCTGGATCTGGATCTAAATTTCTGAGGGAGAGATCTGCTGCTGTCAGCGATCCTACTGCTCCTCCTGGCCACTTCTGTGGTCTCTGTTCCTGCCAACACTCCTGACTGCCTCTGTGTACACGTGTGGCCCCCTCTGCAGAAAGAAGACCAGCACTTTAAGCCTTTAAGGTAATTATTAGTTTAGCTTCAAAAGCACATCACCCTGCCTAAAAGAAGAGTTTTGAGTTCATGCTCAAAGCAAGAGAAGCCACATGGGGATCTTTGGAAGAGCAACTGGCCCTGAATAGAGCTGAAGGAAGATCTCTTTAAAAGCCTCAGGTTTTGAGAAGATGAATAAACATTGGAAGCCAGCTCCTGGGGATTCACTCTGGGCTCCCTCCATGTCCTATAATGCCTACCAGCCTCTGAGGCTGGGGCCAAAGGCTCATGCGTCTGGAGGGGATGCTGAAATCATGATGATTTTACTTCTGCAGAGAATCACAAAGCTGTGGCCATGGGGAAAACAAACATGGGAAGCCTGGAGAATGGAAAAAAAATCACAGAATTGGACCAGAAAGCCCCCTTCTATTTTGTATTTTCCATGAACCACAAGCCTACATATTACTGATTTTTTTTTTAATATAACCTCTTGATCGCATTATGGGGATCTGCAGATTTCTGACTGACCTTATAATTCCCACTCCTCCTGTCAAACCAAATCAAAGCCCAAATCCCAGTCCTTCCCCCAAAATGCCTGGATTGGACAGATGTTTTGGATCTGAAGCCAGATCCACAGGCCGCGGAGCCTGGCAGGCATTGCTGGATCTCCTCAGCATGCAGGGCAACACGTGAGGAACGACAGGGCCCTGCCAGGGCTGGGCGAGAGGGAAGGCGTGTGGCAGAAAGACACAGTCTCCGTGCCCCATGTGGGTGGATTTGGCTCCTTTCTTTGGAAATGCTATCAACGGTGGCAGACACTCCCTCTGGATGCTGCGAGCCAGGCTCCCAAACCACCCTCACATGTGCAACATGGCTCTCTTGCCTTTTGCCAGCCAGAGGCTCCCATGGGGCAATTCGCCAAGTTCGGGGGGGGATGGGAAGCAAAGGTGGCATTAGGGTCTTCAATATGTGCATTTGCTCTAGTCTATGGGGCAGCAACCTCCAAAAATATGGAGAAAGCAAGCTTTGGAGCTACTTTTTGCTCCATTCCCCACTGGTGGATGATCTTGAAGGGATTTTGCACCTTTGTACCAATGAACTGGAAAGCCTCCAGGAAATAACCCTGCACTACACAAGCAGTGTCCAGATGCACAATATTCAGAGCAGCATCTGCCAGGATGAAGGTCCCTAAGGCCTCTCTGATCCCCAGCTAGGATGTGTCCTCACCTTGGTGATACAGCTAGCAACACATGTGCTGAAAAGCCCCACCAATTCCACCCGTGGGAGACAGCAGTGATCACCTGGGACAGGTGAGCGCATCCTTGTGTACTTGCTTTCTTTCTGAAACTAGTCATTAGAGAGGGTGTCACTTGCTTTCAGCTGACAGCAAGCAAGGCGTTGTTACAGGAGTCGTCTTTGCATGTCAGAACTTTCTCACGGTCAGAAGTGCTCCTGGGCATGGGAAGGGTAGAGAAAGGAGTGGTGTCGCCCTCTGAATGTATGTCTCATGCATTGAGGAAACACTCACACAAGCCAGGAGGAACAGGAACTGTGCTGAGGTGATTGCATCAGGTCCTTTGCATCAGTATCTCACCAACCCAGCCATTTCAGTACATCTTTCTCTACCCTGACCTGCTTCTCTGAAAATGAGGAGGGTTTTCCTGTGGATTTCTCTGGCCCTGCTCCCTGTTTGCAGGGCACGTTGTGCTCTGACTTCAACAAGCCTGCCAGGCCCTGTGGTACCATGGAAGCTGGTCTGCCTCTAGGTATCTCTGACTGTTTCAGAGCAATGGTAGCACCTCACAGCTGAACTGGAGAGGACAACTCCAAGGGGCAAGTTACTGTTCTGTTTGGTGCCTCCACAACATGCAGCTATCCCATTTAGGGTTACCCACAGACTCAATCCTCCTCTAGTAGCTCTTCTTGTTGCTCTGCTGTGAATCCTGTGAAGTTGTCCCTCCATGGAGCCAACTCTTCTTTCCAAATCCTGCTGCGCTGCTCCCAGGCCTTCCTCCCACCTTCCTTCAGCACAGCACACCTTTCTGGCCAGAATCCATCTAGTATCATCATTAGAAGGTTTGTTGATCCCCAGAATAACAGCTGCACATTCTTTAGCAAGCACAGAATTTAGTTCATGGCTGTTTTGCCCTATGTGTATTTTTATTGAGTCACACAGTGCTTGCTGACTCACAGAAAGCATTCAGGTGAAAAGTGGCAAGAATGGTAGGATGCAGGCTGGATAACCTCTCTCCCAACGGGAGGTGGATGAGGCTCATCTGTTTAGCTTAGAAAGAGACCTCATGCCTCTACATGCATCCATATGGAAGGAAGGTTTCTGACAGTAGAGCTTTCTAATTTATAGGCAAACACAAAACAGGATCTAGAGGTTGGACATGGATACCAGATGAATGCAGGCTGAAAGCAAAGCCAAACTTTTTCTAAACAGGTAGCGGAGTACCTGGGGAGTATGGAGAGCCCTTCATCATTTAATATCTCAAGCAAGTACTTGTCATGGAAGGGAGAAAGGCACACTATATATGAAATCTTCTCAGAAGCAGCCCTGTCACATGCTTCTAATGAAATCTTCATCCTTCCTTGTGTTCTGGTCAAACATTACTGTATTATGCTGATGGGTACCAGAGACACGGTACCTTTGCTCTGTACCACTCTCAGAAGGGATGAGGCACTTGGAAGAGTCAGGGGACACTAACCCTACAGTCCCCCTCCACACAGGCATCACAACTCTACCAGGAGTGAAGAAGAAAGCCACCTCTATCCATTCACATGTACAGAATGCACTGGCAGACTTCCCATGGGGTATATCCGGGGCACTCCAAACAGGAAAGGCCAGTCTGGTGCTGCTAATCTCCCCACAGTGCTGGATCTGGGACTCTAACACTGTGATGGCTCTTGCAAGCTCCTTTCTGACAGGGTTTTGGCAAGATGGGGCAGCCTCCACCAGAATGAAAGCTGGAGCCAAGACCAGATAAAGCAGGTGGAGTGATTTATCATGCTGGAATAGCTATTTCGTATTTCCCAGCTCAGCCCTTTTGCATGGCTTGCAGATACTCACCCTGTGTGTGTGTCTGAAAGTCCCCTGTGCCTGCAGAATATCTGTGCAGCTTTAAGCAGGCCCTTAATCAAAACATCAGAAGCAAAGCAGGTGCAATTTCTCCAGCTAACTGTATTAGACCCTGAGGCCCCTGGAAAACTGTAGCAAGGTCCCCACAGCTTCTGGGGTGAATGAGGGCCATGTTAGTGGCACTGAAGGGATGACAGCCAGCTGTGAGCTTTGCTGGCTGCACGTGTGTTTACCCCATTCATTCACACCTCACATGTAGGGAGCTGTGGATTCAATTAGAAAATAATACCCATTCGCAGCTGATTGCCTGAGACATCAGCTTTAATAGCAGCTGGAGAGAGTTAGACGCCTGAATTGGTTCTGAGCTGCACTTCCTAGTTATTATGCTTCTAATTATGGCAAACCTGCTATTTGTCAACAATCTTTTATCAAAGGTGGGGAGACATGACACTCATCTTTTGGGAGGTGGCTCAGACTTTCTATTAGGTATTACACAAGATGGAGTCTGCCATATACCTGCTTGCCTTTCAAAGAAGCATCTCGGTTTTTTCTGTGGCAATGAGGATGTGTAGACAGCCTGGGAACAGTCGGTCTGGCAGCTTGGTGGCATACCTGTTTCTCTTCTGATACGCAGGGGGCTTACACATGCTCCAGCATGTTTTTTACTCCATCTGGACCAAATCTGTGAGAAGACCTGTTCTAGAAGCCATTAAAATTTTCATTCCAATCAGGGCAGCAGACAACTGGGAAATGGTCTAGAGCCTAGGACAAAACTTTGCTAACAGGCTATGTGCTTGTAAAGAGAGAGTGAACAGTGCTTCTTGTTCCTGTTGCAGCAATTCAGCAAGGGTTGGTCAGTGGATCTTGATAGCTTGGTCTTGAGGACCCCCTAAGGCACAACTTTTCCTGATGAAACGCAGTTCAGAGGAGCAGCACCTGTCCATTATACAAGAGTGTGTGTCGTGGTTTAACCTCAGTCGGCAACTGAGCACCACGCAGCCACTTGCTCACTCCCCCCCCCACCCCCGGTGGGATGGGGGAGAGAATTGGAAGAGTAGAAGTGAGAAAAACTCGTGGGTTGAGATAAAAACAGTTTAATAATTGAAATAAAATAATAATAATAATAATAATAATGTAATAATAATAATAGTAATACACAAAGCAAGTGATGCACAATGCAATTGCTCACCACCCACCGACTGATGCCCAGCCAGTCCCCGAGCAGCGGCCCCCCCGGCCAGCTTTCCCCAGTTTATGTACTGAGCATGACGTCACATGGTATGGAATGTCCCTTTGGCCAGTTTGGCTGTGCCCCCTCCCAGCTTCTTGTGCACCTCCAGCCTTCTCAGTCGGTAGAGCATGGGAAGCTGAAAAATCCTTGGCTAGTGTAAGCACTACTTAGCAACAACTAAAACATCGGTGTGTTATCAACATTGTTCTTATCCCAAATCCAAAACACAGCACTGTACCAGCTACTAGGAAGGAAATTAACTCTATCCCTGCCGAAACCAGGACAGTGTGATATGCTCTGCTTGGCTTATGTAGAACATACAGCAGGAGCTCTCTCAGGCTGTCTAATCCAGCCTCCTGCAGTCAGAAGCAACCATTAGTAGTCATTCAGTCCTGATAGGGACACAGGGTAGCACTCCATGAGCTATAGAGCAACTCTAATGCTCTTAAGCAAGCTTAAGATTCTCTACCAAAAAAACCTACCCCAAAAGCAACAAAAATTCCTACTCTAGGAAGACAGCAAGAGAGCTGAAGGTTATTGCCAGTGTCCTTGGTGCCTGAAAGGGAGAGGAATTTGGTAAGTGAAATTCCTATGTGTGCCTAGTAGATAGATCACATCCCTGTAACAGAAGGCAAAACAACAACTAACCCAACCCTGCTTTTGCTAGCCAATTTGACTTGAAATTCCTTCCCGACTCCGGATTTGATGGTCTGTTTAACTGTGGGCAAGACACACCAGCCAGGCACTTGGAAAGTTTGCTAGCATCCATAGATGCAGCATCATCCTCCATACTTAGCTGTGGTCAATCTCCAACGTTCAAACAAGGTGTGTTTCACATCTTTCTTTCAAGCACTAGGTCTGCTTGCCTTTTTCATGTGGCAGTCCTAATTGTGGCCACTGCCTCAGGCACTGACAAAGTCTATCTCAGGACGTACAAAGACAATTCCTTTTGGAGTGTCCTTGGTAGCGCACCCCTCATTGGCTTCATGATGAACCAACGTCTTGCTCTTGCAGAGGGATACGAACAAGCCCATTGGTGGTATTAGCCTCTATTCAGGACAAAAACAGACCAAAGATCCCAGAGAACTGGAGCTTCAAAACAGCACCACTGACTCTTCCCAGAGAGCTCTTCCATGGAGAACAAAAAACAGCCTGTCCTGTGAAAATCACAAGAACCAGTTCTGGGCAGGGCAGAGGCGTAGTAAACAACTTTCACCTTCCTGTGACCCTACTGCACATCACTGCAGCCCATGTGCAATATATTAGGGATATATAGTAATCCCACAGAGAACAGGTGACTATAAAACTACAAAACACCAAAAGGCATGTAGTTAAACCATAAGCTTAAGTGTTAACATGTAATGAGGTCTCACGGTATTTCCTGCAACCTCTGAAACCCTGAGGCTCCACGATCCTGTGGCTCTGAGAAAATCTCAGCATGTTATTTAAAATATCTCCAGAAGATAGAAATTTCTTTCCCACGTCGCGCAAAAACTTGAGTTTGTTCTAAAGGCATTTATTACCTCTTTTAGATCTCGTGAGTTTTTAGGGACTGGCAATACATAAACCATCAGCTGGATTTATGAGGCTGAGCATACTCTCTCCAATTTCAAGGATGACACCAAATTGGGGGGGAGCAGCTGATATGCTGGCAGGCAGGCAGGGCTGTGATTCAGGGGGACTGCAATGGGCTGGAGTACTGTGCCAGCAGGAACCTTAATGAACTTTAACCAAGGCAAGGGCAGATTCCTGCACCTGGGATGAAGCGACGCCTCGCACCAGGACAGGCTGGGGGCTGGCTGACGGGGAAGCAGCTCTGCAGAAAAGGGCCTGAGGGCCCTGGTGGACAAGAAGTTGAACATGAGTCAGCAGTGTGCCTTCACAACGACGAAGCCCAACTGCATTTCAGTTAACATTAGCAAAAGCACAGCCAGCAGAATGAGGGAAATTATTATTCCTCTCTGCTGCACACTGATGAGGCTGCATCTGAAAGGCTGTGTCCAGTTTTGAGTCCCTTCAGTGCAAGAGAGGTATCAATAAACTGGAGCAAGTCCAGCAGAGGCCACCAAGATGGTCAGGGTCTGGAGCCCATGGCATATGAGGAGAGAAGCTGAAGGACTTGTCCTTGTTAAGCGTGGAGAAGAGTCTGACTCTATCTTCCCTGTAATCCCCCATTCAGCAGAGGCAGACAGCAGCTAGATTCCCCCCCTACACACACGTCTTTCTCCTCTCCAGGCTAGGCATACCCAGCTCCCTCAGCATCTCCTTGTGTATTGTGTGCTTCTCCTCATATCCCAGCTGACTGCATCTGCCCTGCTTGTGAGAGCTGCCAGCATCGCAGTTTGTGAATGTCACCACAGAGCAAAGAGCTGGGGCCTATGGGACGAGGGGAAGAGGAACAAATGAAATCATCAATGAAGCACTGATGGCAGTCTTTGCGCCAGGACCCCTTTGCTTTGCAGAAGCTGAGGCAGAGGAGCCTAGGTTCTTTGCCTAGAAGAGGCAGAGAACCCACGCTGCTTCCCCCAGCCCCATCACTGACATGCACCCATACGAGTTGCCTCTCAGAAGAGGGTGAGGTTTTATCATTGTACTTCAGGCACACCATGAGCTATGAGCAATAGTGGAGTGGAAGGCTGTTCTGCAATCCACTGCCTACTCTGGGGGATTAGCGTATCTAATGAGTCTCCTGCCTCTTCTAATTGTTGCCCCTATACAATTACTGAAAAACCTGCCTCAACATGACCCAATATTCTCTCCCCACACTAGCTAATTGCCACAGGTCCTTACTCTTGTGCACGTGGCTATAGCTACTGGGAAACGTTCCTTGCTCAGATAAAAACTGTAACAGGCATTTAAACTGGGTGGCTTTGTTTATTCGTTCAGCTAGAAAAAAATTGCTGGGGGAAGAGCCAGCTGAGCTCACAGCATGAGATGAGATGAGGCACTAACATTTGGTTTAGGCCTATGCCATGCAGTAGAATCCAGCAGACGTTCCCAGTGAGGGGCCCCAAAGAGAAGCACTCCTAACCTATCTGTGGTCTAAGAAATGGCCCATTTTGGGATACTGAGCATGGACTGGCTCCAGAGAAAGCAACAAAATGGTAGTTGTTAAGCTCCTCTGAATGAGCCGAAGAGATGGCTTGAGTGAGTCTACTTGTGGCCCACAGCATTGACGTGACTGAGAGAAGCTGGAATAAGTCCTTGAGGTCCAACAGAGGTACTCCAGTCATGGGTACCTCTGTTAGGAAATGATGGCCACAGCTCATTTGCATTCTTTTTTGTCTACTGAACCCCCTCCCCAAATTCCTTATCTCCCATGACATGGCTCTGGCCAGTTGCTCTCCAAGGCTGAGAACTGAGAAACCACCTGACAATCTTCCATTTTCAGGTATCCTCAGATGTTTCTGCCCCCCTAGTGCTGAGTTAGGGGACTGAAACAGGGATGAGGTTCCTTGGTTTATACATTTAATTTTAACAAAGACTGTGATGAGAAAGGTCAAGGACAGTAAACTCCCCCCCTACCAACAGGTTTGCCGTTTGGGGTGAGACAAGTCCCCGAACAGAGGGAAGAAGTTTACAGACACCAATTCCTACAATGCCCCCTTCTCACCACTAGTTATGTTGGCACCAAGCAGCAACCTTAGATTGCAGACCCCTGAAGCCAGGTAGAATGACTCCCCCTCCTAGATCTGCATCATGGGGTTTATGTGAAACTGAAGCCACCTCCTTTCTTTCTCTCTCTTTTTTTGTTTCATTTTCATTCAGGCTTTCAAAGGAAAAACAAACAGTAGAGTCAGGTGTACCACCAGGTACCAGATGTATTTGTAGCGCACCATCCCAGAATCTTGCTCAGACTCATCTGAAAATTTCCTTCTGCTCCCCTAACAATTTGGATACCCATCAGATTCGGTAGTACAAGTATGTGCAGATGCACATATGTTTCAGATATGAAGAGGAAACAACCAAAAGGTGCCTGTAAGAGGAATCACCACATCCCCATTGCACATGTATCTTAATCTGCCTTCTTTCTACTTCAGAGGATCGGCACCTTTTACACAACAGACCACGAGCTCACAAAGTGCTGCGCCTTGAAAGGTAGGGTGAAGAATATCCATTTATGAACGGTACGAACCATACAGAAAACTTTAGTGCACGCTGGCCACCCATGCATCTCAGCAACAACTGTTCAAATTACACCTTGAAGAGAAAGTAGAGCCACAGAGTATGACTCCTACAATGAACAGGCTTCATCTAAACATAGTAATTAAGGTATTGTGCAACCACTCTGCTACTTAAGTATCTGTAATAATTACGCCCCAGGAAAGTAAGCCCAACACATGTTCACAACCTTCCCCTAACATATGGGTTGTTTACACATTCAAGTTCCCATCCCATCTTCTTGGCAGCTTAGGAAAAGTGTTTAAAAATATGAGGCCACATTGCTAAAATGGCCCTCTGACAATGCCATTCAATTCAAAGGCTTTTAAAAATCATCCTTGAAAGGAAGCTGGGTGGTAGGTTCAAGATTCAGACATGAGCTTCTGTACTCGTACCTTCAAATAACAGCCACCATTCCATGTGTACCAGTGTCACCAGCTCTCGCTGGTGTTTTAGCCCAAGTCTTGTGCTCATGTTCCCCCAGTGACTGTCACACTTGCATTCTCAAGCGAAAAGTCCCAGCAATCTGTCTTGCAGACTCCAGGATCCCACCATGAGTCAAGTCTGGAAAAGACGGAAAAGTTCTGCCTTCCCATGAGAAGGCTCAGGCACTGGGAAAAAGCATCTAAGAGGATACAGAGAACTGGGATTTTACTTGAGCCCTGCTGTGTGCTAGCAGTACAGCCACAACTAGCTCAAATCAGTTGTGGCTGTCAACTGAAGTCTGCTCAGCTAGCTGGTCAGGGTTTGGCTGAATCCATGTGACTCTGATAGCCTGGAAGCTGACAGCTGGTGCAAACAAGCCCAATTTCTTTCTTGTTTTAAGCATGTGGTTACTCAGCTCCTCCCATTATCACCTCTTTTTCCTGTTTGTGATTTTGAGGTCCAAGATGGACAATTGTAACATGGGAACACACCCGAAAAGCTCACAGATAAAAGATTACAATATACGGCACCAAAAATACAGAAGCCCCCAAATGACTGTTACTCCTGAGGCCCTAATACTGATCCTTAAACATCCTTCTTTTCCTTCACACGTGGGCTATTTCAGTTGCATTTCTTACGAATCTTTTCCCTTCCTTTTTTAAGACTGTTTCACATAGCTGGATTTACGAAGTGGTATAAGCAGGGCAAAAGGCAAACGCATGTAACATAGACTGCACCGTTCAAGTAATCAGGGAGATGAGGAATGGGGCTTGTTGAATTCTTTCTGGCATATTTTCACCAACTTACTGCTTGTGAATTACCTACAAACCTATTTTTTCTCCAGCCCAATATCTGCTAGATGCATATCAGCCAGTGGACCCTCAACTTCATCCGAGTGCCAGTGCATTTGTTATTTAGGCTGTATGACTGGTCACTGAAGTCACCCATCATTTCTTCCAGCTCACTGCATAATAATAAACCACAAATAAGACCAGTTCCTGCTGAAACAACCTGAGCTTGCCCACAGACCTGAGGTTCTTCAAATAAGACAGCCTCTCCCCAGAGGGTACTTGGCAAGTTATGATCAAACCTCTGCAAGCTGAACACCGAGTATTTTGAATTTCCACAGCAGTAATGCCATGAGCCTGAGCCACAAGAATATATAGCAGCAGGAGAAAACCCTTCCTGGAGAATTGGACTCTGAATAGATGGTAAGGAGATGAACCTACGTCGTGCCAAAAAATGCCCCAGTCGTTTGGAAGAACATGGCTTTTCCTGGGCTAATATTTTTAACAGGTTTGGGCTTAACAGTGAAGTCTGGAGATCAAAGGGATGTTTATGCTTAGCTATCCCTTCAGTCTCTTGCTCAATAGGAAGGAAGGAGAATATTTATGTCAAGTCTGGATTTTCATATTCTTGTCACCATTGTTATTGTATATAAAATAGGAAAGGAAGAATCACATCCTGATTTTCTCTGTGCATTGCTGCTCTTTACCACATCAAGGGCAAGCCAGAGGAAAGACGTTGCCATATTGCATCGATTCAGTGAATACGGAAACGACTCAAGGTCCCTGGGACTCCATGATGGCTGCCACCACTCTCTTTGCTTGCTGCATGCTCCATGCCATGCGCTGCCTCGAAAGCAAGATGGACTGGCCATACAGAGAGGATGCAAAATATCCCAGACAAATCCAGATAAACTACCAAATTTGGGAATGCCTCATGGAGCCCAGCCCACATTCCAGGCCTTGTTGAGGTGCACTCCTCTTGACTCATAGCACAAAGTTGACAAACTACCCACAAAGGCCTCTGAATTCTCTCTGTAATTAATTAGCCACAGGAAAACCTCAGAGAAGAGAGAAGGGAGCAATTTAACACAGCTCTCGGAATGACACAGGATGCTGAAATGCTGAAGAGTTAAACCTGTCCCTTCTTCTCACCAATCTGCCCCTTAACAAGGCGTCCCAGAGGCCATCCCTCTGAAGGGGAAGGGCCCAGCTCCAGGACAGATGGTGATTTTGGGGTTAGTTTTCTGAGTCACGAGTCTGGCTTCCTTCCACCTTGCAGGTTTTATTCAATAGACAACAAAACCAAGCAGTATTACTCAATGGAAAGCTTCCCATCAACTTCCATGGCAATTGAAAGAGGCTTCATTCTGTTGCTGATCTTCCCGAGATGCTACTCCTGAGACATGGTCTGTCCCTCTGCTGCTCCAAACACCTTCTGATGTCTTAAGATCCAGATCTAGACAATAGTATGTCTTGTGTGCAAGATTCCCTCTTTCTTCCCCCTGCCTCCATCCCATGGCTTTATTCATGATACTAGTTTGGGACATGACAGGAGAGCTTTTCTTATACAACACTGCGTCCACAGTCACCTTTGGTCACATCATCCTATTTGGTTTGTATTCCCCTCAAATACATCTGCTTAAAGGGTTTGAGAATAATTTAAGTCTGCTGAGTGAAGAGGAACTTCCACTATGAGGGGAATTCCTCCTCTCCCCTTCAGCCTACATCTCTAGTAAGTGAGTCCACCTCATTCTGGGCTTGCATTTGTAACCATCTGTGACATTTAAGAAAAAGCTGAATGAATTCATCATCACAACATGGTGTGCAGCAAAGAGCTCATAATTTCCCAGCCATTTACTTGAATTACTATAGAATAAGTGAATTGAACTAAATTACAATGGGGAGAAGGGAGAAAATAGCCTTGTTGTCTTTGATTTCAATACTCCACCTAAGTGCCAAATCTGCAACCTCATTACATCTTCTGATGTGTTCAAGAAACAGGAAGAAGAGGGACATGTGTGTGCTTTAAACTACTTATCTAATCAAACCTTCTGCTAATTTTGGAGTGGGAAGGTTGGGAAATAAAAGATATATTTTTCTCTCCCAAACACATACTGCTAAAATGACATCTGGTGTACATTTTTCCTCCTGCCCTAGCCCATCCTACTGTCATCTCAGTACAAGCTGCTTCTCCATGGGTGCGTAAGTCATGATTCAGCATATTGTCCTGCCATGATGTCCAGTTCGGCCAGATAATCAGTCTGTGCATTGGGTGCTCTGTGAAACCAGCCTCTAGCAGAAAAGGTATTAGAACAGTCAAAGCCCAGCAGTGGCCTTGGTGTCTAGGCTGTGAACATAACATTTCCAAGCCATGGCTCAGGTGTGGAAATGGAGATCTGCAGCCAACCTGCTGCCGAACAAATAGCATCAGGCCTAAGAATACAGGGTCTTCACTCTGGACGGTTTCTTCTAGATTTCCTGTGCAAAGCCCCTGCTTGCGGGCAGTAACACCTCTGTTTGACTCCTCTGTCTGACTCAAGCCACTCTGATTCTTCTACTGTCCTGACAAACAACAGCTGTGTGGACACATAGCAGGTTTAAAATTGGTGGACTCTTCCAGACGCTTGCCAACGTATTGCTCCTAGCCCACCTAGTCTCAGCTGCCTTTCTACAGGCTTTTGCAGTTGTGTAGCTCAGTTTAAAGGTCCAGATTGGAGGGCACATTTGCTCGTTGAGGGCTGCTGGGCTGCTCTCCCAGAGCCCTCTTGTGGCAATGAGGGAGAGCCAAGTAAAGGCCCTTGCCTCCCTGAAAGACGAGAGGATTTTGGGAGGTGCCCTGGATGGGTTTTGCTATTCCGCGATGGCACACCAAGGACTAAACTCAGAGCAGACCTCAGCAGACACGCCTCCGCTTGGCTGGAGCAGAAATGTTTACATCACAGATTGGCTGATGCAAGACCCAAAACAGTTTTCTGTTCTGAATATTTGTTGCTGTCCTTCTCTCGGTTTGCTAGGGAAGAAGTTCTAGCTGATGCTGCCAGTGTCTTTTCATGGCTTCACATTAGAAAAGGGGAAGCAATGCAGTAATTTTGAACGGGTTGGGAGCTTAAAGAAGCTCATAAATTTTAACAGAAATGCCTCATCCGCTAAATCTGGATTGGGTGCATTTCCAGGTTGACCTATATGTGACCACAGCCAGCCAGGACTCAAAGTTTATTTCAGCCAGAGAAGTAAACTTCACCCCAGATTTTTCACCCAGCACTTACTTGAGATATGGTAGACCATATCTCGGGTAAAAAACAGACCCAAGATGCTCACATCATATGGCTCCTGGAGCTGGTATCAGAGTAATGTCAAACAGTGGGACAGGTGATGTCACTGATATCATTCTACTGCTCCTGCACCATGCCTAAGAGCCCCTCAGGTCTGATTTTCAAGGAAAGTGTCAATTCATAGTTCTTGCCCCACTCCAAAACACGGGTCTGCATCTTGCTCTTCTGCAGTTTATACAAAGGAGGTTGTGGATTTTTTAAGGTTTATTACTGCCATCAAAAGAGGCAAATTCTTCATGGCCAGGCAAATAAACCAGAAGGCTTGCAATGCACCTTTTGCCCAAAATGCAAAATGTCAAAGTGTAACAGCAATTCCTGCTCCATCTCATTGTTTTATCTATGCAACGCCAACTGAGAAAAACATCTTCTTTATAACAGTGATCCAGAAAAACACTATGTGATCAAAAAATACCCTTGCAGCTGAAGCACCACAAAACTGTCCTTTTCCTACACACAACAGTTTGATCTGCCAGGAAAGGTGCACACAGCACAAGCTGTTATCCTTGCTCTAGGTTCTGAAGAGAGAATGGAGCATTTTTGTTCAGTTAACATGAAGTTTTGCATAGGATAGAAATTCCTGCAGGAAGACCAGAATCTTCAGCTGGAGCACTTCCTCTGACAAGGACTGTTTGGTTTTGACTCAAGAAGTCAACAGGACAGTGTCCTTCAAACTGTATCGGTGTGCTGTTCCTGTGACTAATTAAATATTTGCGCTGCTAAAGATGCAGGTTTGCATATATTTGTATTGTGCAAATGATTTACTTCATAGGATTTCATGTGTTTTTATTTCACAAGATTAGAGAGATCTGATGACATCCTTAGTTTACTTAGTCCAACCTCTGTTAGCCAAAGAAATCCCATCATCATCTGATCTTGGGAGGAGGGAAATTTTATATTTAATGGAGACAAGAGGACAAATTTTCCAGGCTTCCTCCTGAATCACAGTTTCTTTTGCCTCTACAGAAACTCTGGCTAGAAGACAAATAACAATGCTGTTAGTGCATCTTTGAGCCCTGCCTTGATTTTTACAGCAGGATCACACTGACAGCTCACATTTGGTCTCTGTTCCTCTACAACCCCCAGATGCTTTTCTGAAGTACTGCTCAGACGGTTATTTTCCATTCATAAAAAAATCATAGATCACACTCTCACAAGGTCTTTAATTCCATCCAGATAGCTCGGTATTGGGAATTTGACTTCACCTTCTGAAGCGCAAAGTGCTACACCTGTCTTTTATCAAATTTTATCTCATGGATTTCAGACCTTCTCTCCAGTTTAATAGATCGTGCTGAACTTCTAATCCTTGCTGTCAAAGTCCTTGTGATCTGGCCCCACAAATTAAATAGCATGCCCCTCCGTCCTTTGCCCAAATTATTAACAGAAATTTGAAATGGCAACTAGACTGTGATGCATCCCTTGAAGGTGGATCTGTAAAGCCCTTCCAGTTTGACAGTTAGCAGCAAACTGCTGTTAACTACTCTTTTTCTTCTTTTTTTAATAAGGATGCATATGGAAGGGATGTCCTATGAGGAGCGGCTGAGGACTCTAGGTTTGTCTAGTTTGGAGAAAAGGAGGCTGAGGGGCAACCTCATTGCTCTCTACAGCTTCCTGAGGCAGGGAAGTGGAGAGGGAGGTGCTGATCTCCCTGGAATCCAGTGATAGGACACGTGGGAATGGCTCAAAGCTGCACCAGGGGACATTTAGACTGGACGTTAGGAAACATTTCTTTACCAAGAGGGTGGTCAAACACTGGAACAGGCTTCCTCGAGAGGTGGTTGATGCCCCAAGCCTGTCAGTGTTTAAGAGGCATTTGGACAATGCCCTTAATAACATGCTTTAGCTTGGTCAGCCCTGAATTGGTCAGGCAGTTGGACTAGATGATCGTTGTAGGTCCCTTCCAACTGAACTATTCTACTTCTGTTCTATTCTGTTCTGTTCTGTTCTATTCTATTCTATTCTATTCTATTCTATTCTATTCTATATTTTTAACAAGAGTCTAACCTGTGCTGTAATTCCTGACTTGATCCTGAGACTGTCACCTGGGGCAACCTCAAAACATCTTCTGTAAAGGCATATCACTCTTATGACATGCCCTGATTTCAAGGCCAGCTGACCTGCCATAGGAGAAAATTACATTAACTTGATATAATCTCCTCTTGACAAATCCAAACCAGACATAAAAGTATTGGCAGCACTGAAGTGTTTCCACTGAATTTTGGTTTCATGCAACGTTTGCTGTTGATGGCTCTTGTTAATCAGGTTGCTTTTCAATAAATGCTTTGGTGGAAGCACAAGTTTTCATTTTGACCATGTATAGTTTATAGGTGCATCAAATGGTAGGACAGCATCAGAGAAAAAGAGATCTATGCATTTTGGTCACCCACATGATGTCCACTCCTTCTTGCTCCCCATCCCAGAGGCCACCAACAAGGTTATCCCTACAGCAAAGTGTGTGTCTCTCCTTACAACATCTGTGGCCACTACAGGCCAGCAATGAGCACAGTGCTTCCCATCACAACATTCTTTAACCTCACATCAAAACCCACAAAAAAAATACGTCTGAAAAAAAGTAAGCTTGGATATTTTCTTATGCTGCACCATTTAAAGGCAAAAAGCCTTTTCTTTCCTATTACAAATGGAAATAATTCCTGTGTTTCCATCTGTTAGTGAGTGATACCACCCTGATAATGCACAAAACCACTCTAAGACAGAGGCATCAATCGCACTGAGAAGCACTTCTCAGAAAATAAACTAAAAAAGTGTTTTCCATTTTTACAATATTAATTAGAGCATGGGGGGAAGTGGTTTCTAGTCCTGTTCTGTGAACTAGCCTTTTCCTTTTTCTGCTAGATGCAGGGAGCTTTAGGAAGCTGTTGGTGTGCAGATAACTAAAAAGAAAGTAATTGCAACTTGATTGAATCTGATGCCCAAGTCTCAAAGAGAAGGAAGAAGCCGTAATGCACAGGGAGCTACCTGAACACTAACCTTGTCTTCTGCTGCTTAGAGCTTTCCCAGACATTGGGTTGCCGTTTTCCCTGCCAGGTACCCACCTATTTTGAAATCTTCATGACAACTGGCTCAGCTGTTTGCAAGAACAAAGCCAAGGACAAATCAAGCCACTGGCCAGTATTTTAACATTCTAGACTCTCTTCTGAAAATTTTAGCTACTCACAAGGTTATACTTTCATCCACCGCATAGTCTGCATCTGCCCCAGCTCATGGTGTTACTGAAGATAGGGGAAGTTTGCCAACCAACACTACATGTAGACTAGGAGAAGAAAGGTCTTTCTGAGCACTTGAGCACTGAGGTCTCCCAGCAGTTTGTACATCCACTGAGTTTTGGATGTTTTTTTCGCCACCTTCCAGAGAAACTGCAAATTGCAGCACAAACCTTGGAAGTTTTTAATTTGTTTTTTAGCTGGGGCAAAAGACAGATTTTTCCCCAGCCTCACTTTCAGAAACAGCCGAGCTTGTTTGACTGAAAAAAATTCAGCCCAAGGCAGAGTGTGACACTGAGAATTTCACTTCTGACATTCTGACTAAGTTAGATGCAAGCAAAATAGGTTCTTATGAGAAGCATCAGGCAATCATAACAAGAGGCCCTGCAACCAGTGCAGCCTATAATACAGATGTAATACAATCAATTCCTGTATAGTTTGCTCTTCCAGAGTGATTGCTGGGCCATTATTTTGTCAGCTCACTGGTAAGTCGGAATAAAAGCCCACATTTACCTGGAGCAACTTTTAACATCTAAACAAAAGAAATCAGCATAGGGTTGTGCCGCACCATCTGACATGGAAAGGAACCACAACACACAAAATACAGACAGGAAGGATTTACTGTGCTCCGAAAGCTGTCTCGGTCCTGTCTCTCCACGGGGATGTGGTAGTTCTTCTCTGACCAGCGTTGCACTGTGAAAGAAGGAGGTCTGTTCCACCTCTGTGGCCTTCAGCTAGTCTCTAAAGCACTTGCCTGGTGTTATTGGATGCGCTGACTCAAATCCCTTGCGTGCCCCATATAGGACATGGCCTTGAGTAGGGGCCTCCTTTGTCCCAGCAGGGTCTCATGCCTCTCTCCTGAGTCATTTCCATTCAGAGTAATGCTGGGCTGGGTTTGGTGAAACCCAGCCTCAGCCAGAAGCCAAATGCACAGAAACTTTTAGGCAACAACACAGGCTGGGGTTTAGTTATTGGAATTTCTTTTTAAACGAAAGGACTTCCAAAAATACGCATTTCAAAAAGCCATTTAGTTGTGTTGGAGCTAAAATACCTCCTTCGTGCTCCACATTCTCCTCTGAACATACTTGTGCCAGAAAGCTGAGCACCGTTGGACTAGCTGGCATCTTTTCAGCTTAGCCACTAACACCTTCCTTCCTCTGTGTGCTGACACAGCTGTTATTGGGAAAAATTTGGGGGGTGGGGCATGATTTTTCTCCAGCACTCGGGATTACATCCTCACTGCCCGGCTGGGATCACCTCCACACTACTCTGCATCATCACCTTTTTTTTTTTCTTGAAGTGACAGCTCTGCATTTCTGCCTCCACGGGCAGCTATGAGGGATGAGGAGATCTCGAGCAGAGGTCGCCAAGGAAGGGGTTTGCGGCACACAAAGAAGTTCATGAGCAGATTAGAGCGGGTTTTACACAGAGGCCCAGTCACAGAGACAGTGACTGATCGTGCCCTGGCTACAGAGGGCTGCATGGCCGGGAGGAGGACCTGTGCTCATAGACGACTCTGGATTCAGTGTGAGGCCTGTGGGGTGGGAGATGCTGAAAGGGTATCTGGTGCTGCTCCCTAAAAAGCCCTTTATCCTGATGTCAGGGTTCCTATGGCAATGGGGAGATTGAGTCATCACAATGGTAGAGGAGTGGGGCTGGCATTGAACACTTCCCCATAAGTCACTGCTTATATGAAGTGTCTCAGCTCATACCTATGCCTTCCATACCCTTGTCATGCACTTGAGGTGATCATAAGGGTTTCAGCTCTTGCCACCAACTTTTAGGGTTATTTTGTCTTTCATATTTCAGCAAAAAAACTCTCTTTTGGGGCTGTTGGTATCTTTTCCTTTGAAAAGACCTAAAGTACTTTTCCAGTCATTTGTTCCCACTTTTTCCAAAATGGCAATTTAGTGAGAAGGAATTTAAAAGGCAGTCTAACTCTCAGTGACCAAGGTTAGCTGCATGAGCCCCACGCTGCATTTGGAGTTCATGGCAGTCACTGCTCTCCTCACAGGACCATGGAAGGTGTAGGCACCATAAGGACATTCCCTGTTTACTCTGTGCACAATGTGGGCAAGATCTGATCCACTTTGCTTGGGAAACAGTTGCTGAAAGTGTGTCTTCCGTCTCTGCCAGCAGGTGCCCAATGTCCCATCTGCTCATGGAACTCAGTCTGCCTTCAGATGCACTACTTTTTCATGACCTGCTCTTTCACCATTGACATTTCCATCAGCAATTTCCAGCCTTCCCGGGGGAGCTATTGGGTCTGTTTGCCATCTGTCCTTCTCTTTCCCCTGAGAACACTTGGACAATGTTTCATTTAGTGTTGTTGTTTTTTTAAGTAAGTTCAACATCTTTTGACAATAAATTGCTCTTGATATTCCTTAGAGGCACTTCCATCTCCTTTGGTGACCACTTGCTCTTTCTGTGCATTACCATGGCTTAATGTTCGCCTGCCCTCTTGCCATTTCATCAGTCCACATTTGACAACAGAACAACCCCTGAGTCATGATCCTATTACTTTTCTGAAGAGTGCTTACTACTACCCGAGATTACTTTTTCCCTTAGCATCTTAGCATTACTCTTTTCTTGTTTGCATTCTTTTGTGTGTGTGTTCTCCATTTCCTTCCTTGATTTTCACTCCACACCTTTACTTCTGGCCATCCCCTTTCTTTTGCCTTGAAAAACAAAGATAATAAAACCTACAACAGCTTTTTAGATAAGATTTTTTTTTAATTAACTTTTTATTGATTTTCTTTGAGAGAATAAAAAGGATTTGTGTATACCAAACAAAAGGGAAAGGGACAAATATGGATAAAACCAAAGATTCATGTAGGTTAAATAATTGGAAGAGGTGGACAAGATTATATTTAAGGTGATGCACGGAGAAAGAGAGAAGATCAGCAAATGAAAGCAAAATCTGGGAGTGCTTTCACTTAGCCAACCTCTACAGAAAAAAATAAAGCAAAATTAAGTTCTTCTAATCTGATAAAAACACAGAATTCGGCAAATGTACCACTTCATCTAAGACTGGATTTTGCCTCTCT
This sequence comes from Aptenodytes patagonicus, assembly GCF_965638725.1. Taxonomy (NCBI): domain Eukaryota; kingdom Metazoa; phylum Chordata; class Aves; order Sphenisciformes; family Spheniscidae; genus Aptenodytes; species Aptenodytes patagonicus. The sequence continues at coordinate 51,815,057 of NC_134952.1, forward strand.
GTCTTTTCCATGTTGGGATTGACAGAATTTTTCAAATTTCTCAGCTTCCGTGGTTTCTTTGGGTAACACCAAAGAGAGATGTCTCCTCCTTCTATGTCCTATCTCTTTTTATTCTTTCTTCTTTTGTCACCAGTCCTTCTTGGAGCTGTGAGGGACTCTCCCCAGACAGGTATTGCCAAAGTGTGGAGCCTTATCCACCATGGTCCTCTGCTATCATTCCTTCTCTCCCAGGTAATTTGTTCTCAGTACCAGGACACGGTTTGTGGTCTGCTTGATGTTTAAGTGCTTTGAAGCAAGAAGTCACAACAGACTCCTAAAAACGTTTAGATTGCTGGATGTAAAAACCATCCCTTGGATGCTGTTGCTTCGTTTGCAGAGGGGCTGTTGGGCTCCCATTGCCCAAGTGTGCCAATTTAATGCGTCAGGAAAGTCATACCAGTGACACTGCAGGAGACAGCTTTCCCTGACCATCCAGGGGAGCTCTAAAGTGGTGTTTGATAGCCTGTGGCTCTTCTGTGCTTCACATACTCAAGATTTAAGTTGTGGTCTAGCCATAGTATGTGTTATGGCTTTTGCTGAAGTGTGGGTGCTGTACTTGGCCTGCAGGTTATTTCTACAGTCCTGTCCTGTCAGCAGGCAGTCTGAGAGAGGAATGCATTGTCAGTAGAGGGGGTCCTGAAACTGGGATGGTCTCTGCTCTGCTACCTCTTACAGAGAAGCCCTGACTACGAAATGTGAAGGACATACCTCCTCTTACCCTCCCAGCACTGCTATCATCCAGACAGCAGTACAAACATGAACTAGGCTCCTGAGATTCCTAAACTCATCCTGGCTCCCAAACTGAGCCTTTCCTTCTTCCACTTTCTTTTCTTCAAAGGCCTGCTCCTGGCTTTTTTATGTGGCTGGTGAGAGCTATGTGGCTTGAGCCTCTGCGGGGCTCTGATGACCATGTTCCCTGCCCTACTGCATCCATTGAGAGCTGTCGTCTCCTCAACTAGCAAGCAAAACTTAGGCAGGCTGCCCTTCCAAGGAGCACAGCCAGCTCTCCCATCCTACCACATCAACAGAGCCAAAACTGTTCCCCAGCTATCACATTTCAGCAGGGAATCATAACTGTACCTTGCATTTTTTGTTTGTGGTTGTGAGGGGTTTTTTTACAGGGAGAGGGAATACATCCTCTAATTGTGTATTAGCGTTCAAGCACCGAGCTGGTGAGCTCCTTCTGGCTCAGGTGAGTGACAGAGAGAAATTCTGACTCATTTGCAACAAGGAAGGAAGTGGAGTATACTGTGTGCTCAGAATTAGGGGCAGCAGGCAAGATTATAGCTGGAAAGGCTGCCTGCTGAGAGCACAGTGTATTTAGAAGCATCTAAAATTATTTGTGTGACTCAATACTGTTTTCCTAACACTGAGAGCAGCATGTGGTAACTCTCCCCCTTAGGATGCTCTTTTTATCCTCCTTGATTTTTTTACTTGTGGATGAGAAGGGGGAAGAGAAATTAAGAGGAAGGAGAGTTTCTCTGCTGTTTAATCAAAAACAAACAACACTTCACACTTCTGCAGCAATTCAAGGTGTTTTGCAGATGAGCTTGGAGGTGTTGGACTTGGACCTGGGTCGGTATCACATGATATCTGCTGTTGTACACAAGAGCAAAGTTGTGTGGTTATCTCTAAGTGGTTCTGATTGAGCTGAATGGTTTGTTTGTCCTGGAACAAAGCCTTTTCTTTCTGTCAGAGACAATTTTACACAGTCAAAGCCATGGCAAGGTGTGGGCACCACTATGAAACCTGGAATGTCTAGTACAGCAATTTGAGGAGCCAGGAGGACCCAACAGTAGCAGCACTAGGAAATGCTAAGGTCAAATGGTAAGGACTTTGCTACAACTTATTCACCTTCATATTACAGAGGTCCTTGGTGATCCAGAACTACCAAATAGTATTTCATTTTCTTCCCATTTTTGTCAGCTGCTCAAACCCCGTTCTCCCCTCACCCATAAGTGTGCCCTTCAGACAAATCTCACCTGATGAGATCATGTAGAAAGTGATACCTGCTCTCAATGCATGGACTTTGGAGAATGTACTGAATGAGCTGTGCCAGGATTTAATTTCCTTCCCAGGTAATAAAACTAGGTACCTCCTGGCCTTTCTTAACCTGCCTCACATCTGGTTCCAGCCATTACATTTCCCTTTGTCTGCTGGATCAAGCAGTGTTTGGCTGTCAGGAATGCTCTGAGGGTTCCCAGTGGTTGGAGATCGTGACTGAGCTACCTCTTTGCCAGCTCATTTGAGCCCAGAGCTTGCTGGGAAGCTTAAAGAAAAGACAGTTTCATGTCACAGTGTGTCTCTGGAGGTCCAAATGGACCTCATGCCAGGTGGGTGAGTGGGCACAGGCACTGCTGTGCAGTCGTGATGATAACATGGCAGTGCCTGAGCCAGCTATTGCCTTCAATGATTCATTATTTCCCCTCTTATCTCCTTCCCTAACCAGCTTTGCTGACAAAATTAGCAGCTACCTGCTGTATACTTGGTGCTACCATTCACAGCACAGAAGAAAATATTAATTCATTATAAATGGAAGCAAATGGACCGACATTAAGCAGGAAGCGGCTTATACTTGTATTATTGCATCAAAGTGGGTGGACTCATCTAATAGAGGCCATCACAGAGAATAGCCTGCTAGGCAGAAGAGACGAAGTCCAGATCTGGATGAGAAAGCATCTAGTGACCGGGAGCCATCATTAAAGCTGTGAGAGTATTAACCACAGCATGTTTCTTTCTTCAAATCCCCTTGCACATCATGTAGCTATCTGGGCTGGAGCTCCTCCTGATCCACCCAAACAACAGAAAAGGGCAAAGGGGCCCACAACAAGAGGCGTCTTAGCCTTCCCCCTCTCCACAACCACCTCCAGTGCCCAGCACTTGCACTCTGAAAACTAAAACTGCAGAGAACAGGAAAATCCAGCTGAGAAGGAGCATGGATTAAAGTGCAACTCGTGGACTTCTTTTGGATCCACTGTTTTTGTCTGGGTATTTGTCATCTACCCAGGATCTACTGGTGGAAAGAATCTACTTTCCATTCATGGAAAGGATTCACCCTAGCCCTAAAGGAAAGGCACCAAAATGAGAGCTATCTTCCAGCGGAGAAATGAAGGCTGTCCATGTGTGCAGCTGACTGCTACCTGCTCACAGCCAGAACATCTGCACAGAGATCATCGCACCAATAAGCAAGGCCTTAGGTCCTTTTCCAGATGTCTTTCAGTCATACTGCAGAGGATACCAGGAGTCACAGAAATGCTCTTCTTTAGGGGCAGACAATACATTGATGAAACAATTGTTCCAGCTCCAAAACATTGCTCCCACCTTGCCTTGTTCCCCTAAATTGCCTTCCCCATAATTAGCATCCCAACAGAAGCACATTTGAGCCCGCAAAGAGACAAGCTCCAGACACGATGGCTTTTCCTTCTTGTTCATTCAAGGTCAGTTCCAGTCCTACGGCACCAGCTTATTTTTTCCAACAAAGCGTTACAAAACCATGGTAATGGCATCGACCTCTGCCTGCAAGCTGCTAATGACTTCCTGGGTGAGCACCCAGGGAATGGATCCACTCTGGTCTGCATGCCGCTGGGGGAATTCATTTGCTGGAAGAGCATTACTTAGCTGACTTTCAGCACTTTCACAGAAAAAAGGGGCTCAGCAATGGCTGGGTGAAACACAGCTTGCCAGGGGGGCTGGCTGTTGTCAGATGTTGTTAAATCTGACAACGCTGCCCAGCCACTGCATGTCCCTAGCAGACAGGGTGTTTTCGTTCAACAGTTATTTGGGAGCAAAGTGCACCAAGTACCTTAGGCAAGCATTATTATTAACTCTGATTATTCACCGCTGTTTTTGCTATTACTCTGCACCTAAGAGAGGCCACAGTGACTCAGATCCCAGGAGGCCAGTGAAGGAATGCACGGACCACGTCACAAGCTGGCATAAGCTCATGTCCCAAGCAAGCACAGCAAGGCAGGTATGGTCCAAAGACTTTGCATGCTGTCTGCAGTCCAGAGCTGGCTGCAGAGCCCTCCTAGGGCATGTGGCAGGCATACAAGAGGAGGCTGCATCCCCCATTTCATGTGAAGTGGATCAGGAAAAGAAAAGGAAGGGAAGAGGTTTTCCTGAGAACGACATCCATCACAAATGAGACTGAGCCAGACTTGTGTGTTAAGCTGCATTATGAATAAGGTCTAGCAATTGAATTGGCTCTTCAGAGCCAATTATTTCAGAAAAATAAATAAACCAAAAGCATGCTGAAACCAGGCCTGTTCCTGTTGGTGTTTTGGACCCAGCTCCTTTCTGAGCTCTGACTTGCAGAGCCATTCCGTAAGTCCAGAGGATGGAAGAGATGAGCTTCTCTACTTCAAATTGTCCTGAACAACCTGATCTAGCAGTTAGGGTGGCCCTGCTTGGTGCGGGGTTTGGAGACAAATCTCCAGAGGTTCTTTCCCACCTAAATCTCTTTATGATGCTATGATATTTCCTGCTGAAAACCGTATGAAGGGAAAAGCACAATACTTTTAATTTTTGCAGGTGTCCTCTTTTGGCACAGGTCTTTTTAGCCTCTAACAGCCCGCACAGGCCTCTCAGGAAGCGTACTCTCCTCTCCAAAGAATGCATATGCACCAACCCTTCCAGTACTGCTCATTAGCACCTTTTCAGTGTCCTGTATTTTTTGCAATTACTGGATAAGCAAAAAAATCAGTAACAGTTTCTCTTGGCCTTCCACTGAATTCACAGAAGGACCAGTTTACCCTGGAATGACTCAACTGGCTTTGCAGCCATCCAGCCACACAGGGATCCGCAGGGACCTACGAAGAAGGTCCAACTTGAATATTGTAAGTCGATAAATACGGGAATTCAGTGCACTTGATTTTCAAGTTGCCTGGTTTATTAACTCAACAACATGGTCCAGTTGCCCAAGAAGAGGGCTGTGAGCCAGGCCTCCTGACTTGTCAGGGTCCTGAGTGCACATAAACATACTCACACCCAACGGCTCCATTTAAGCCCACCCCTGGGCCTTCAATTTCTGTTTGAGCTGTGCTGTGGTTTTGCTCAGCCACAGCTATGCCTGTGCCTGGCCATGGACCACATTGGTCTGGGCTCTCATCTGCAGGCTGGCTTCCTGAGTTGACCTAGGACATGTCTTGTCACCATGAACTTGCCTGATGATCTTCATTGTTGGCTGAGCCTGGCTGTCATCTAGGCCTGCCTTGCCTGGGTACTGTGAGTTGGGGCCCTGGTTTGCAAAGCCCCTGCCTTGCTGGCTCTGTTATCGTGCTTGGCTCCTGTCCTTTAGGGAGGACCTAAGGCTGGCCCTCACTGCCCCTGGACACTAACTCTGCTACTGAGGTCCTCAGTCACCTTGGGGAAATTGTTCCCGTCCATGCTTGCTTTAGCTCTGGGGCTTTTCAATGCAGCAGTTAATGACGGATGGGGACTGCAGCCCAAGCCAAGTCCGAGTCACCAGAGAAGCCAGCCAGGTATGTGGTTGTCCTCCCTCGTGTGGCTGTCTTCAGTTTAGCATTAGATTAGATTCTTGTTCAGGATTTGTCCTAGCCTTAGCTGTTGTTCACATAGTGCAGAAAATGGGCTTGTCACATCTTGTCCCATCAGTAGAGGGGAGAATCGGGAGCACCAGAATCAGGCTGGGCATTGTGAGCTGAGCACTTAGCACCAGGAGCCTGTTAGGAGCTGAGAGGTCTTTTGTGGAAACACACAAGGTGGGCACAGACCAAAGTGAGACTTCGATTTCACTGTCTGTCTTTATGTGTGGTTTGAAGATATACAAGCAATTATTTTAGTTTTGTGAATGTACACCAAATGTGTGGCTTTCTCATAAGAAAAAGGATCAGCTTAAAAAAAAAAATCAAGATCACAAACCTGGTTCTAATACTGCTTCAGCTTTCAGCTCACCAGGGAATCCCTTTCCTCTGTGAAGAGGTAGTGGGTTTTTTTGCTACTTGTGCTTTCAGGTACAGTCTCCCAGTGCTGGCAGACATCTGCCTGGGCTGAGAGCTCCCTTTGTTTTTCCCCCACCAGTGAAATCCACACTTACAGCTGGTGGCGTCTTCAAAAACAAAAAGAAAACAGGAAAACCAAAGCCTAAACTACTATACCAGTGTGACAACTATAAGTCTGTAACATTAGATTTGCTTATGAACCCTTTCCCTCATGTCTGATGGATCATCTGACATGCATGATCCAAACTGAGTGAGCTGGTGTAGCTATTTCCAGATGGGCTTTATCCCATCCCAGGGTGGGTGTATAAGCTGAGCGGATCATTCATTCTCTGCAGGTATTAGTCTTTACAGTCTTTACAGTCTTTACAGTCCTACCATAACTTTCAGAAATGGTGCTTTGTTGTTTATCAGCATCTGCTTAAAAGAAGCAAGTACGAAAACAGTAATGCCTCATTGCAACAAATCTCATCAAATTTGGAACTGAGCATCTAACAGCAGAGAGATGTAGGTATGCTACACTGCTTTCCTTCTGCCACTCAAAAAGTGGATGAACAAATGAAATTTTAATGCTATTGTAAGTGGGAAAAAATCCCCTCTGGCAGGAAAGAGTTAAGTTCCAGTGGAGTCACCCAAAAAGGAAGACCAGGGTAGCTTTTCAAACCTTTTTTTTTCATCTTCTTTCCCCAAACCTTTCTTTGAGAGGCAGTCTCTTTTTCTTCATTCGCACAGAGAACAGCAATCTTTTTGCTTGACCAAGGAAATAATAGGTACTCACAAAAGCAAAGAACTACCTTAAATTGCTTGGGCAGCAGGAGTTTGGTTCAATTAATTTCCTTAACTTTGCAGAAACATCTGGTATGCTGTTTACATCCTGTGAGAAGCAGTCTTCCATTAGGAACGGAGTAAAGAAGATGAATGAAAATCTGCAAAGACTCACCCACAGACTTGAGCAAGCATAAGATCTTTAGCCTATTCCTATTGAAACCACCCTGCAAAATGCATCTGCTCATACAGTCAGAATTTCAGAGTAACACAGCTTTCAGGTGCTTACAGGAGCTTTGATCCTAAGAATGGCAGCAAATGGGGATGATGAAAAGAGCCTAATTATTGTTATTATTGCAGGTAGAGTTAGACTGTCTGACACTGGAAAGTGTTCCTGGACTTCATTCAGATGTGTTCCAGCAAGGACACACGGACCAGAGACAACATGGTGCAAACTGAACCATAGGCTGGAGCCTTTATCCAAAACCCATATCTATGTGAGCTCATTGGAAAACATGACCAGCATGGCACAGAGGCCTTCACAGGGTTTATTGCAAAGCTCTGTGTGTGTGAAGGAGACAGGAGAAACTGCATAAGCAGCCAGAGAAGACAGCGAGGAACCAGAGCCAAAGCCATGGATGACTTGACCTCTGAAAAAAGAAATTGAGTTTATTGAGTGGAGTACTGGTGAAAAGAAGTTTCAGCTGTTTCCAGGCTTCTCCTCCAGGAGACAGGATGCTGTGTCCTCCTCAGAAACAACATTGCTCCTCATCAAAATGAAAGGGATGATTTCTAAACCACAATGTTGCTTCATAAAGTCAGGGCAGATTATCTGGCCTTCCATGTGCTGTGGTATGCACTTCATGCTCCAAAATGTAAGGTAACTGGCAGGTGAAGACCTTGGTCTCTCTGACTGACGGGAAGCACCAGGGAAGGTGGCTGGCTGGCTCAGAGACCCTTTCCTGACCCTGAGCACATAAGCTGGCTCTCCTTTCTTCGAATCAGTTATGAAACACACATCTTCCTGAAGGCTCCGGATGGTGAAGGCTTGGGTCGGAATTAAGAAAGTGAATCCAAAAGTGGCACAGACCCAGTGGGGGCCGTTCCCAAACCTCCTGATGGGTTAAAACTCTTCACACTCAATACTTCCAAGCAGGAAAGACCTGGGTGGGCTAGGAAATATTTCCTATGTTTACCAAACACAAAATGGCAGGGAGGGAGCAGATCTAAAAAAATAATCCTGTAAATAATTTATTTACCAGTGGAGGGACCAATTCCTTCTGTCTTCCTCCCTGCATCTGGTTTTGCTATTATCTTGAGCAGCCCACCAGCACCAAGCAAGCAGAGATATGTAGAGTGGGTGAGTTGGTATGGCTCATCTCATACATCATCTGAAGCTAACTGCTGGGACTGTAGGGAGCTTGCAGGCTGCAGGAGATTTAATTAAGAAGAGACATATGTTGCGCTGGGGACAGGGCTCTTGCCTTGGCATGCTGTGTTTCTATTGCACACTTTTGACACTGAACAGAAATGTTTTTCCTTCTTCCTAACGTCAATTCTTTTTCCAGTAAAACCATTGCCTGACTGGTCCTGTGAAAGCACAAGTCCCAGTGTACTCCCTTAATGTGGTGGGGAAGCCATTTTGAGACCCTCAGCCCCTCTTGCCCCTTTCTTTCTTGACAGGAAGGATGTTTTTAGCCCGCACTGTTCCTGGAGCCCGCTTCAGGACAAAGCGGCAGGGGGATAGCGAAGCCCACTGAGGTGTGGAGCCCTGATGGAAAGCCCAGGAACACCCCCAGCTTGCAGGGTCCCAGCCGCCACCTGAATGCTGCCCTTTCAGCAAGCATCTACTTCCCTGCATTTCAGTGTGCTGCCATGCAGGAATATTCATCATGTGCAGGCAGCAATGCTGAGCTGCAATTAGAAAGAATCATTTCTGATAGACTCATAAATTAAGGGTGTCTTTTGCAAGATCTTCCGCTGTGAGGGTGAGGAGGTGTTTTGGCTTCAATTTAGCCATGCATATCAGTCATCTCACCTTGTGCCTTCCCTGACGTTTTCCAGCTCTGCCTTCGCTATCTTTCAGACCCTTCAGCCGCCTTCTTTCATTATTGTTAAAGCCTAATTAACAACAATTTCAGTCCTCTTTCTTGAGGGGGCAGCTCATGTACATAGCTACCTGATCAGGCTTGTGTAAATGAACATGCAGAGAGAAAATGGTTGTTCTGGAGTGAATACGGGGTGGCAACACACTTGGAGGACTCTGCTGACACCAAACACGGAGGCCATGGCATATGCTGTTGGAGAGCATTAGCAGAGCCCATTCAGAGGGTTGCCTCTCTCAGGGCTGGTTTCTGTTCTTCTTTTTATGGATGGTATATTACTTTACAAGCTCCCCTTTGAACTGAGGAGAGATCACTTAATTTTAAAATGATGGATCACTTCAATGCCTCGCACTTTTGAACTCCCAAAGGAGCAGAGTGGAAGCCACAGTGACTGCCACTTTGAAGGTTGCATTGGCTACTGCATCAAGGTATATCTTTATCAGGAGCGATCTCTCATTCCCCAAGTGGGCAGAGATCTTCCACTGCCTGGAGTTTATTCTCAATGCCATTTTTAATGCAGTCTGTGCTCAGCCAGGATATGACAGCCATCAGCCTGAGTTCAAACACTGTAAGTAACAGCTCATATCACCAGGCCTCATATCACTACAATTAGAGATCTCTCAACAACCTTGATCCTGGCATGTTTCTTGCAACCCATGGCCATCATCTTCCTCATTTGCTCTAGCTTTATCTTCTCAGCTCCCACAAAGCAGCTACCTGGAAAGCAGCCAGTACCACCAGCTCCTGCATCCAATAGCACCCAAGAGGAAAACCTGAGACAAGCCTTGAAACCTCTGACAGTTCCTCCTGACTGTTTGGCCCTGTGCTGCCTCAGTGCCAGAGACCCTAGAGAGTCTGTAGCCTGCTCCCCAAAAGGCTGGATCCCAGAAACCTGTCCTCCTCTTGTCCAGGACCTTTGATGCAGATGAACTGGAGCGCTGAGTCTCACAGCTGCCACCTAATAAGCCAGGGTGGCTGGGAGTCTTCTCACCTGATTTCAGCCATCTCCTTCAAGCTCAGTATTGTGAAGTCCCTGGACAGAGCCAGGCACCTCCAGGTGAGGAATCTTCCCCCCTACCTGATATCCAGAAGGAAAGAATTGAACCCATCTAGGAGATGAGGTATTTGGACTAAAAAGTGTGTCTGCGCACTCCTGCTCTAAGGTGCAGACTCCATCCCCTCTGAAAGTGACCCAGTAGTCAGTCCCCGCTTTCCAGAGTCATCTTCTGGCAAGAGAGTAATGGATGAACTTTTCTTGGGTTCCCTCAGGCTTTCTTCAGGCTAAGGCTAGGCTCTGGGACTATGTCAGGCGCCTGCTCTTCACAGACAGGGCACCAGGGGACCTGAAAAAGCTCCACCACTGGTGGCAGACTCAACCCCATCCCAACTCTTTGCGCTCAGTGAACCCAGGCAGTGCTGGACGTTTGCCTCAACCTACTTCCCAACAGTGAATACAACAGTGTCACCATTTATAGCCCAACTGGACTAATCTAGTTATGGAAAACATCTTAGTGTGTACCCCTCGGTACCAGCTATGACCTCTTTAACACATTCTCGTCAACCCACTCTTCCTAAAGCACAGGCCAGAAATAGACTGTGGCAGTGACTCAGAAGGGGAGAGAAGAGGAGAAGAGTCATTCTGACTCAAATACCAAGATGGGCCTCCAGAGGATGGCACATGGGACCCTTCGCACTAGCACTCGCAGGTCTCCATGTCTCAGCTGCCAAAGTTCCCTCCCCAAAACCTGCAGCATGCTGGAAATGTTGCTGCTTCTCTCTCGGTAGAGGAGGTGATGCTGTGCTGACACTGCAGTGTGACTCAAAGGCATCACTTCTCCAATAGGTCTCAACCGTGGGCTGAAGTCCCAGTAGCTTTATCTGGGCTGGTAAATAACATGGGCCAAGGCTCACTGTCTGGCCTAGAGGGCAAGCAGCACAGCAGAACTCACATCCGTACAACTAAACTCTCTACCTACACATCCTGGGAGCACTCCCTGTCCCGTTGTTTCACATGAACCATGGCCAGGCACTGCTACAAGCTGAGACAGTCAGAGTTACAACAGAAATGTGGATGGTCTCACAACTGAGCTCACAACCCAGATCTAATTAGGAAAGTCAAGATAAAGAGCACTCGTGTTTAACTGCTTTCCTAAGCTGGTGCCACTCTTGTTAGCACCAATTGCCCAGCTAGCAAGCATCTCGTCCACAGACAACATCACTCCACTGCTCCACTTGCTGAAGGCACAGCTGAATGGGAGGCTTTTCCATGGGAAAGAGGAGACAATTTGCAAAAAGATAAACAGATACATTTCCCTAGAAGGAGAGAGCAGAGCTTCATTACCAGAACCTAAGTGATTTCCCTTTTCTCTCTCTTCCTGCTTTTCTCATGTTCTGTGCATTTCCCCCTTTGTCTGGCAATACAGCTCAGACATAATATCACATGGACTCTCTGAGTCTAGAAGCATATATTAGATGACTGGATAAAATAGGGCAAAGTATGGCAAAACATAGAGAAGGACAATCCCAGAGAATGGTCCTATCCCACATCCCCTCCACATCACTGGGAGCACTGGGATCCCTTCCCAGCTTGCTCAACAAATCAGCAGAGACTCAGTCCACCAGCCTAGGGCAGGCTCACCTGCAGCAGGGAAAGCAGGTCCACAGAGGATGCAACCACATCCTCACCTCTTAGAGGAACACATTCGGCTTCCCATGCTTTCCTCACCATCTGAAGCCTAGTCCACAGGAGTGTTAGTTCCTCTGGCTGGTTGTGAAAGATCAGCAGAGATCAGTCCAGGGGTGGCACTGAAGCAGCTGAGCAGTCCTCTGGCTCCTGGATACTCATCTATTTAAATGTCCTTCTTTTTGCAACTTGGGGACCATGACTGAGGAAGTGTCTGTCCCAGCCATCACTTCCCTTCAGCAGAAGTCAGGAGAAAATTGCTCCTTTGAACTAGTTAGAGCAGTTCTGAGACCAGTTTGGTGGCCGTGACCACCTACAGCCCTTCAGCCCCTTCCGCTCCTGAATTGGTCTCCCCAAAACATTCAAAATCAAGATGCTCTTTGCATCTCCCAAAACACAAGGACATCTGTGACCTGAGCTGAGCAAAGGAGTTACCTGCTTTCAGACTCTACCCCAGTGCTTCATTTTTTACAGTAGGAGGTTTTGACTCAAAAAAATTATAGCTTTGACCAATACAACCTCTAGCTAGAGCTAGGAAAGCCTGACCCTGAGCTGGCTTCCTTCTACCAAATATCACATTCTGCTTCAAAGCAGGAAGGGTCTTGAAGATGTCAGAATATTTTTAATGCATCATTTTGCCTCTCCTCCTTCTGGGAAACAAACAACTCACCTGTGCTGCAACTTTCAAAAAAGGTTAAGCCTGGGCCAGGCAGGCACCAAGGACATTGTTGCTTGAGTGAATAATGTTTTGCCGAGAGATCAACCCTGTCTTTTAAGTGAAAGCATCAAGGAAATCTCTATGCACCTTTCTGCACCTGGACCAGCGCAGGTCTTTCAGGGAAGGAAGCCAAACTGCTGCCCAGCTCATTAGCACTGTGAAGAACCACAGCAAAAGGCTTTCCCAGCTGACAGTCCACATCCATGCAGGCAATGTGCAGCCACTGTAATTGCTCTGTCATGCTTGCCTTTCCTGGCTTTTCAGAGCCAAGCAGCATCAAATGTATCTCAAGGGCCACCAGTACCACTGTTCTTTAATTTAAAAAGCCATTTAGTGTCTGATCACAACAAATGGGTCCATATTTTTAAGGTCCCACTGAGTAACAGCAAAAAAAATACTTGAAATAGAGACACATCACTTTTCTCAGGAAATCAGAGAGATTCTTGAAGTTTATTTAATTCAGCAATTTTGGAGCCTTCTGGCAGTATTCCTGGTCATAGAGGTGGTAGGTATGTGTGTGCGCAGGTGCATTCCTCTGATCTGTTTCTGACATTGATTACGCCAGGGTTAACCCAAGTGAGTCCATTGCTGGCCAGGAGGTGCTTCAAAATTATGCTGAGATGATAAAAGTTTCCTCTGAGAACCTTATGATCACATAAGCAGCACAGAGCAAAACCAAGCACGTCAACTTTCTGCAGTGTGCATCTCTCGCCCCTTCTCGTGACACCCCAGTTTTCAGCATGAGCAGAGCCCTCATCATGAACATGTAATTGACTCTGCAGTTCGCTGAAATGGACATATAATTGCTTTTGTTATTGCCATCTGCGGGTTAATCACAGCTGACCCTTAACATTTTTCCTTGTGCACAAAGGAACTTCAGCTTCTGCAGTCTGAAACTGTGTCGCAAAGGTTTGTTGCTAAGCGGAGACTAAGCCAGTCACAAGGCTTTCAGTGCCGGAGAGAGCACGTCACTCCTTCTCCTTACTCTCCCACTGGGGTGGCTTATAATTAGCACAGCCCAACCTATAATGCAGTGCCAGACTGCAATCACACTTCCAGAAGGTATTTATGGGCAGGAGCAAACACGTTTCATGTAAACTTGCGTCGTGGTCTGGCAGGTTACCCCTGGGAATTTCTTGGTCGGAGCTGCAGTTTCAGCTGGTGCTCTGCTCCAAGCAGCACACCATTCAGCAGCCTTGTGGCAGTGCACTGAGAAGGCGCTTGGCCCATCTCTCATACATGGGGGAGTGCGGCTTGCGTTTGCTTTGGGATGGACAAATTGTGCCCTTTGATGAGTACTTTTTCCCTTCTCAGTGCAGGTCTACGGCCTTCCTACCTTCCTACAATTCCCCTCACATTTTGGCCAGGCAAGAGAGCAAAGAACAGAGAGGACCATCCAACTAACTGCTCTTCCTTCACTCAGTCTGATGTTAAATCTCACTTATCCCATGCCGTTTCGCATTTCAGCAGACCAACACAGAAGAGATGCGTTTAGCACCTTAGCAGGATGCTAGAAAGAGAGAGGGAGGTGGAAAGAAATAGAGACTTTTTTGCTAGGTGTCCAGGAGATACAACAGCAAGGGCTGTCACCCAAGACAGCATGGGAAGGAGGGTTGAAGACCCTCTGTAGTTGCCTCTCACATTCTGGTGTAGGACTTGCTTCAGGATGGTCGTTTTACCCAGGAAAGCACATCTTCCTCAATCATCCTTGGAACTCACCATCGCTCAAGCCTGACCCAGGAGGCAAGGGAACAGACTCCAGGTCAACACATTGGCTGGGGGAGGAACTGACCCCTTGGCTAGTTTAGGTCTCTCCCAAGGTTTAGATAGCAGCTGAGCAGGATGGTTGAAGATCTGCCTGATGGCATTTTTTGGTGCCCAGGGAGTTCACATTCCCTGTGTCCTAACTTCCCTCTTTACGACCTTGCCATGTGGGAGACACTGTAAGGAGAGGCAGGGGAAGGACATTGAAGTGCTCAGCTCCCACAGTAACAGGGGACATGCCCATAACTCAGGAAAGCAACCTCCCAACCTCTCATGTCTGAGGAACATCCCTGAGACCTCTTTATTTGCTCCTCACACCATCTCTTTCTGGCTGAGCCTCCTGCAGTTTGAGCCATCACCTGGAACAGACATCCCAGGGCAGGAGAGAGGCTGTGGCACTGGGAGGCACCTGGGGAGTGCGAGGCTGCCAGCTGGCATTGCTCTTGAGAATTGTCCTGGCTGAGGCCCTGACATTTTGTCCCTCTTCCTGACATGGGACTTGATACACATGCAATGTTGAACCATCATGGACCACCAGCCCGACCTGACACATGCAGAAAGATGCATGTCCCTGCTCAGCCCAGACACCTGACATAAAATTGCACCTGGAAGGACCAAAAGGCCTTACTTGCTTTGGAAAAGCTGGTTAATCCAGTTCGTTTGGTGTGAAATAACGTTTTCCACTCCTTACCAAAGGAAAGGCCTAAAATGAATTATCTAAAAGAAATCGAAGGCTGAAACGTCTTACATCTCAGGTACCCATAATGCAAGCTGGAAGGTGTATTTAATGGTTTTTGAATGTATCAGAAAAGGAAAAGCCATAGGGCTGATATCATTAAAGGCAGCAAATCCATCCTAGTAAAGACAACGGATTTAATCCGGTTCTAGCATTTCTGATTAGCTTTTCTCCTTACAAACACTTTGATCGTTTGAATCTTGCTCTTTTACTTACTGATTTTTTAATGCAATTAATACTCATTTCAACATTGCCATGGAGAGCATCTTTTAATTTGCTTTTACAAACAGAAAGCTGAGGTCTGCTCTAATCAAAAGATGCACTCCAGACACGTGAAATACAGTACCACAATGTGCATTACAACGATCAACTGATAAATTACATCAGCTCATCATTCCCAGGAAGGATTTATTACCGTGGTAAAAGGAACAAATGGCTACAGCAAGAGATGGTTTGTTTTTTCTTGCCAATTTACACAAAAGCTCTGTTTCAGCACTCATTTAAATGAAAGTGTTAAGGGAAGAATACACTGACATATGAATTCATATAGAGAAAAGCTGTGCAGCATATAGAAGAAGGGATACTCACAATGCTGTCTTCATCATTCGGTCCAGTTAGTTGCTGCCACCAGAGACAAAAGTTGGATTGTTAAACATGGAGGGAAATGGAAGGAATAAAAATCTTACGAAGAAAAGTGCCACGAAGAAAAAAAACGAAGTATAAAAGATGTTTTAAAAGCAAAGAAAAAAAGAATGGATTCAAAGTTACTGTAACAAACTTCTGTCACATCAAGACATTTTTCACTTTGTTGTTGCAGGAGATTCTTCAAGGCTTTTTCATTTTCATTCTGATTGAGTTGCAAGAAAACACCAAAACCTGGAGAATTTTTGCCTGATTTCCTCCCCTTGTCATTGTCATTCTCAGCAAGTCTTGAACAAGAGCACTGATACATTTTGTTAAGACCTCTACAGCCTTTAATCCAACCATGGACCCCCAGAAGAAATCCAATCTCTCCCTCAGCTGCCTTGCATATGCAGGCAGTACTTTAAGGCAGTACTGGCTGTTAGATGTGTCTGCATGGACTACAACATACAGACAGGTTAGCTAACATGTCGTGACCACAAATGCAGCAGGAAATTAACATCTTGAAGAGCTCACACCTACCCGTAACTTTGGCTGGGGAGCATAAAAAGTCCATTTTTATTAAGTTCAGTAGGAGAACTGTCACATGTGGTAGGGAAAACTAGCATATAACTTCTGCTCCCTGTCTCCTTGAGTCTTTCTGTGCCTTTCTGAGCCAACCTGGCTATATTTTTGCAGTGTCCCTCATAATTTTCTAAATACTGGACTGGACATTCACCTAGGAAGCCATTCCTGGCTCCCCGCCATCATTTTGCAGTAACAAGCTCTTGCATAGGAAATCGCCTCAGCCCCAGGCTGGGGTCTCTCCTGGCGTAAATTCTCCCTGTCTCTTAGATGGCATCAATCATTCCTTCTTTCAGAGCATTCGTTCAGAGCATCTGCTTCCCATTCTCTTCCTTAGTTTCCTCCTGATTAATTGATGAAATTGTTGAGTATGGTTGCCTGGGACACTGCCATTTCCTTAAGCATTTTTGGCCCCCTTTGTGGGAGAAAGCAGGAAATCTTCACAGGAACCCTGAGGGGACAGCAAGGTTGAACAGGACTCACCTTTCATCAGGACAACAGAGGCTAAGACATGAAAATAAAGCCAGGCTGTTCCTAGGCTGCCACAGTGTCTGAGGGCAGAGGTGAGAGCGCAAGTAGAGGAAGGACCATGTGCTTTTCCTGTCATACTCAGCATCCAAATGGCAAATAAGCCACTCTCCAGGCAGTTTTCCCTCAGGAAATGTCTACAATGGCTCTCAAACTCCTACCCATGACATCATATGGGTAGCATGAACCTTGGTGCAAGGCAGAAGTGGGCAACCTTGCACTACCGCTGCCTGCCCTCTTCTACCCCTGCTGTTCAGCACCTAAACTCCCTGGTTGCATGATCATGATGCTCCTGGGCAGCTTGCATGTGACCAGCACCTCAACCAGGGAAAGGCACCACCAGGAGAGGTGCAGCTGATGTGAGCACAAAAGGATGGCAACTTCTCTAGGAGCCTATGGCAATGCTTCCTCATCCAAACAAGTCCCAGGGCTAGCACAGTAATGGTTTGCAAAGAGGAGCTGGGGGCAGAGACAACAGTGATATTAAAGGCCATCTTCAGCTGCAAAGCTAGGAAAGAGGCCCTGGAGAGCCTGAGCCTCAGGCCTGTGGTGTTTTTCTCCCTCTCCAATGCCCACACATCATGCTCACTGCGAGGCCCAGGCTGCACACAGAGGACTCTGCAGTGTGAGTCAAATCCTGCCTCCCAGGGCTGCCAGGGGACCAGTCCCATCCATCCTTTGCAAAGGCACCAGGCATGCCTGCCCCATGCTGAAGAACGAGCTCGGAGCTTACTGACATGATGAAATAACGGACAACATTGGACTCTATCATAAGACTTGATTTACGGGCAAGACTCATTACAAGACAGCAATTGAGACATAACGTGGTGAAGACACTGCCTCATGGCATAATTTTATAACTCGTGAGAAGCCTGGTGACCAGATTATCTTCTCTGGATGCACTCTGGCTTCACTCCTGCATGAGGCAGGAACCAGCATCGGGAAGACCCTAGAGTGGGTGCAAGCTGGGGGCTCTCTCTCTTTTATCACAAAAGGGAGGAGCTCTGATTTCAGTCTGTTCGTTTCACTGCCACTATTCAAAGCTATTAGTGCCAGTGCTTTTCTGCCATCATTCTTTCTTTTTCAGAAGTGTTTGCTGATCACTGAAAGGGCTCATGCTATGCTGCTTTCCTAGGCTGACTCTCCTTTTATTTGGCTGAAGGAGAGAGCAAACAACATCTCTGGCAGCCCAGAGATGCTTATTGTCCCACCAGCTTTCACTCACAGCAGCAGAATAATCCTTAAAAATGGGACTTGAATTCTACTTGATGTTAAAAAGCAAGTACTACAGCCACTGGAGGCTGATGAGAGATGACACAAGACAGCAAAATCACTGAATTTTGGTATTAATCAGCAGAGATGTTGCAAATGTCCCTCAGCAACTTTTCTTTCTCAAGCAGGCACACAAAGTGCTGCATGCACTGGCCCAACCATGGGAGACCGCTGGATGGGTCCCCGCAGGCACAAACACTGATAAGTGACATGCTTTCTGACCTGCCATGGCTGTGGTGGGGAGGTGGCTCGTATCTGGGGCAAATTCAATTATTACAGCTCTCAGTACCTTTTAGTACCCCATGCTCTAGGCTGGATCCCAGAGCAGCTAAAATCAGTGGTGGGGGGTCTTAGCCCCCTTTCAAGGGAAGTTAAATTAAGCAGCCTGGTCTATGCAGAGGGAGTGCCATCGTGGGAACCGGGAGTTCAAATTTCTAGCTTTGCCACTCACCTTGGTAGTCTTGGTCTCTTCTCCCAGTCTCTTCTCCGGCCACACAACCTTTGGGCAAGGACTGCTTCCCACTCTGCATATTTACAACCCCTAGCACTCTGAACACCGAGCCACTAGAACTTACTGTAGACGAAAAACAAATAGGAAAACCCAAGTCTGGCTTTGTCTCTCCAGAGCTTTTGGATTAAATTCATCATTACCCCGAGGAGAACAAGCCTTCAGAGCTAGTTACATCAATAAAAGAAGGAAGAAGGGAACAGCCCATCACCGTCCCCTCAGTCCCAGAGACTGTGTATCCTGTGTCACCTCTGCTTTCCCACTTACAGCCCAGCTTCCCCCACTACGGAAACAGGGGTTTGCAAGCAGAGTACTGCACTGACACTCCAAAAGGAAAGAAAACGGGAAGAAAACAAGTGGGGCTGGTACATATGGGCTGGAGCTCCCCTAATGCCCAGAGAGGCAGTGGGTGCCCAGCCTAGGGGACAGAGGCTTGCTGTAGGAAAGAAGAACCTGCTTGGTTTACCGGCAGAAATCTATGAGGATTTCAGCAGTTACAAATTGTGTCCTGGGCAATGGCTAATGACAGCTAATAGGGACCCCAGAAACAACACGACAGCACCTTCTTATTTTCTGTTGCCTGTGATCACAGTGTCCAGCTGTTATTTTCATCCTTCTAAATAGTATAATGGACAATTGCATTCACATTTCTACTCCCTTATTTTGCCAGAGATGTCACCATTCCTATTTTCTCCATAAACATAGAAATGCAAAATTTCTTCCCCCTCCCATTGCTTCAGTTCTCAGCTAATGTAAAGAGGCAGAAGCCAGTAAAAAGTTTATTAGCAGACCTCTCCGTAGGATCAATTCAGCATAGTTATGCATAATACAGCTTTACTTCTTTTATTTTTCCTTAAATAAAAAAAAGATAGAAAAGGGAGTTATTTTAAATTTATGAGCTGATGAAAGAGTGAGTAATGGTGAATCACTGTTTAATATTTTAGTCAACCATCTGCAAGGTGAGCTGTACTCCCATTTCATATTGCTAAAGCTAAGAAGTCACCTCAAGTTTCATGAATGGAATCAGTCTTGCATCAACCCCAAAAGGCTGTATTCAGCACCAAAAACAATCATCTTCCACCCAGGAATCTCGAACACACAACCTTTGAACAGAGGAGAAAACAAGCACTATAAGCCAGGGTGCGGAGTGAATAACACACTGAATAAAAAAAGCTGCAAGGATGAAGCTGGCTGTTTTGTTAGCTCTCAGTGATTCTGCAGGCAGAGTTACAGGGAAGAGCAGCTTTCTGGCCGTGCATGGAGGACAGTGCTTATGGCTGTCTGTGTGCTGGCTTGCGATTGCCTCGTCTTCCTGTGCTTCCAACACCGTTACTAGCACTCCAGAGGCACTAAACCTCAGGCCAGCCTGGGATTTTCCAGACAGTTTCCCAGAGGAAGCAGGCACAAGCTTCTCTCTCCTGTTTTTCTTCCTCCAGCCCAGTGACATATGCAGAACGTCTCTGTCTTAGTGTCACAGCTACCCCAGGAGAAAGCACAACAGTGCTTGCAAGGGAGGAGGATGCAGCGTCGTCCTGTGCAAAGGAGGTTTGTCAACAGCCTGGTACCTGCAGATCCACACTGCCAGGGGACACACACGCTGTGCAGACCAGTCACCTGCCCCACCTGCAGGGACAGTGTCGGAGCAGAGAAGATGCAGAGCCAGCTGTATCCCCTCCAGTCTTCACATGGTACCTCTCACACTGGGAACAACCCGAAGACTCTGAAATCCCAGGTGGCTCAGGAAAGCCTCCCTTAGACCTGCTGTTTCCAACCCCTTCCTCCTGCTCCCAGTGCTGAAATCCTCATCAGCTTCTTGGTCTTAGCTGCTTTCATGATAGCGTGGTCTCTCCAGACTGGCTACTTAACTGTCTCTTGCCCACCGCTCATACCCAGCTCCTCTGCTGCCACTGACAAAAGCTGTCTCTCTAGCATATGCTACCAGCAAAAAACAGGCTCTAGGCCCAGCCTCTCAGTCTGTCTTTCTCCAAGGGCATCTTCAAGTTCCTTTCCTTGATTAATGCATGTTACGGCTGACTAATTTCATACCTTCCATCTCTGTAGCTGCTTTACAGCAGGGAAAAATGCAATTTCCTCTCGCTTGTCAAGTGTCACGAGCTTTGTGAACCATGACAATGTACATTGCTTACTGCTGCGCACACACACACACCAAAATCTAATGGGATATGAATAACAGTTTTGCAATAAATCTGAGTTATTAAATTACTATGGAAAGCCAGTGCTACAGAGAAGGGTACTGTGAGCCTCTGTGACCCAGCAGAAATACGGGTCTCCGTACAGCGCGGGCAGAGCACAACTGCTCCAAAAGAAACTACATCAGTTGCCCTGGGGCTGATTTCAATGGAGAGGGGAAAACCTTCACGCCTTTTTATGCATCTTTTACATCTGAAGGAAGACCACTCATGTCCGTTGTCTTTACATTGCTGCAAATGACAGAAGAACTTCTGGTGCATCCAGTTCCTTCATAATGTTTTATTTATATGCATATGAACGAGCAGTTTAGTCTCCACATTGGTTTGCAGGCCTTTCTTCCACAGCAAGTGCTTCAACCACGATGCAGTGAAATCTGATGTCAGCACGAAGTCAATGGTCCTTCCTTCTCTCCCTAAAAGTAACCTGCTTCATACTGTGTAATAGAAATTTTGGGAAGCTTAGGTGAGCTGATTTAGACCAGAAAAATATCTCACTCTCTTCTCATGCCAGTGGTTCACCACCCACCCTGTTAAATAGTACACAAACTTTATTTGCCATAGCTATTTCTCAATGTCCATTTTTTTTTTATTGGACCTGTCCCTACCAACTGAAGGAGCCTTCTGGCATGTGGTGTCTTATCTCTGACAACACATGGAGACACCATGTTCAGGTCACCTCCTGGACTTCTCACTTAATTGGGCAGATTTGGCACTATTTTCGTGCTAAAGAAGTTCCCGATATTATCCAGGATTCTTGCCTCAGAGATATTATCTGGCACTCAGAAAAGTGTAGATTTGTTTTCTGAATGCTCTGTTTCCTCCATAAAAATTCAAAAAGCTTGCTCACAAGCTTGAAGAACATATCTTGAAGGACAGTAACAGAACAAAACCAAACATTCAAAGCAGTACTTTTTTTTGTCTTTTCCAGGTCTTCCCAGTGAAGCAAAATAAAGAACAAGAGAGCTTTCCACCCTCTCAGTTTTTCAGACATAAGAAAAGATCTCCAAGCAAACACATTTCCCTGTTTCTTGAGGTGAGAGAAGCAAAGGAAAGAGTTGGCAGAGAAAAAGAATCTTCCCTATCTCCTTAACATTTAAGGAAGGAAGATTTTATGAGTTTTTAAAAATTAACATGAAGCTCTGTTATTTTGATCCCCCCCCCAAGCTGTACGTGCCTTGATGTACTCAGGAACTCCTTCTCAAAGTCCTCTCTTAAGCCACCCTTCGCTCTCCATGCATTCACCCACTCTGTGGTACAGTGAGCATGGCCTGGGTGACAGTGACCACCCGGCAAGACAAGGGCCCCCATCTTCATGCCACACCAACCCCCTTTTCTCACTGAATCCACCACAAGACAGGATAAAAAAAGAGAGGGTGAAAGCACTATTGTAATGCTCCAGTTTTGCCAGGAGAGTCCAGCGTGAGAGTGGAAAAAGACACTCTCCTACCAGCACGTATGGTCATTTTGCTTTCCTGGATTTGTCTGAACCTCTTATTGTTCCCCTCTCTGCACTCACTCATCGTACCACACAGAGCTGCGATCTGAAAGCCTCGTGTGTATTCATCAGTACTTCAGAGCAGATGATTCACCTACCCCTCTTTATAATTTTATCTCCCATCGGCTGAGAAGTCACAGTCTGCATAATGCACCATTGTTGTTTTCAGGAGCAGGCTTGTCACTGTGATACGAATGATACTAGGAAAAAGGTATGATTTGAATTGAAACAGAGAGTTGGCAGGTAGCATCCTAACACCCCGGAGCTAAGAGATTAAAAATAACAACAATGAAATCGTGTCTTCTAACAATGGGGAGGAAAATAATAATAATAAATACAATAGCCCTGACTGCGGCACTGCGTGGGAAGGTGAAGGCTAGAGGGTGTATTGTCCACTCTGGGCAGAAAGTAAACAGTGCTGCTTGTTTTACATCCTTTACAACCAATTGTATCTACATCCAAGCTCTGCCTCCTGCCTGGCTCCCACCCTGCATCTGAGAGAGCTGTACTGGTCTCAAAGAGAGGAGGTCTGCGGGGGCATCTGCCCTGTGGGCCAGCAGCTGCCCAGCTGCGGCAGCCACCCTTGCTTGGCATAGAAATATTGAGGAGGAGAGGGACAGAAGGTGCATCTGTGTCAGATCCAGCTCAGGCTCTACCATGGGTTGTTAATGCCTGAAGGGCATCAGGTAGCCTTGCCCAGGACTACTGCTTTCTGCATACCATGCAGCTCTTTGTCAGGACAGCCCTCTGCTACCCCAGCCAACAGGCTGTGAAACACCCCGACACCATGGGGGACCTCTTCCAATTCAGCTGGCTTAACGTGAAGCTGACAGTGCCAGTTGCAATGCCTGGAAAAAGATGGACTGACAGAAACCAGTGGCTAGAGTGCCCTGACCTGAGGGCGCATTCAACCCTCTCAGATTGTTCAGATGATGAAATGCGTGTTTGTTTCCTTGGTTGCTGGTGTTTTCACCCTCCGTCCTGCTAACTGAATGGTGAGGATGGAGTCCCAAACACAGCTGTAACTTCCCTGCTCCGCTCTGCTCATGGAATTGAATTATCTATCATAAAGGACATACCTTGTTTTTCTAAATTGTCACTGGATTTTGCATGAAAGTAGGCCAGCTGGAAGCAAACAGCCTCTCCAGTATTGCTGGATGCCTGCCACCGGGGCCAGATTCCCCCACATAGGAGCCATAGGAAGGACATTGAAGGCATGCCTCCCTGGGGATCATCTCGCAGAACATGGAGTGGGGAATGCCCTCATCTCCTCTGAATTTTGACTGAGATTGTTTCTTAGTTGAGACGGAGCTTATTCATTCTTGCAGAAGAAGCATTCACCCATTGTGCTCATGCTATTGATGGTAGGTAGGTTGTAAAGCTGCATAAGATGTGCCAGAACCTCACAGGGCTCACAATAGCCAGCTTTTAATGTGATGCCACACGCTGGTGTAGAGCAATTGCTATCCTTGGCTAAGGACCAGGTTGAGGATCCTGCAAGTATGCCCCTCTTTTTCACTACGATCCTTCTTCATTTTCAGGGCAACGGTTGAGGCAGCATCTTCCCCTCCATCCATCCCAACCTGTCTCATCTTGTAACATTTTGGGATTTAAGGCCTGGTCCAACTCGTGGCTTCTTTTGACAATGGTGGCCACTGCCCTGAGACATCTAGTGCTGCCCACAATTTTCATTGCACCAACCCTGAAGTTTGTGGGATCAAGCAGGGAGCAGAATCAGGGAAGTGATATTGCTGGGGAGGAGGAAAAGAGAAGAAAATGTTTTGTTTTAAGGGGAATCAGCTCCCCAGACAATGGTTTGATTCAGGGAGATGGAGAGAAGCAGGAGGACATACTCAGGGGAAAAGGAAATCTATGACACTTCAGGTGGCAAGACTTGTCAAACTATTCCCTAAGTTAGAAAGTGGCCCCTCAGCTCCACCTGGAGTTAAAGGAGGAGAAAAGGATGTATAACAGCTCCCAAGCTGGGCACTGGCTCCCAGCCGCCCTTCCTGGAGGCAACATATGATAAGCATCTTAAAAGACAGAGGTGGTGCGAATATCCTCCTACACTGGCAAGAAATCTTTCACTGCTCTAAGCTGTGGTTCCACACAGGCTGGATTGATCCTTCACTTGTATTACCACCAGCACAGCTATTAATCACCTCTAGTATGTACTAGCCTTCAGTGACTACAAATCCTCAGCAGTTCCTCTGGGCAGCTGCATCACATACCCCTCGCTGCTCCATGGCATGAAAGAGACAGTAACCTGAAAAGCAGTGACTCGCATAACCACCTGGTGTTCTTGGAAAAAGCAAGCTTTGAAACAGAAATTGGCTGAGAAACAAACATCCCACAAGGACATCCAAGAACTGGCATGCTCCTACATGAGGTGGTCAGGATAATATAACAACATGTTATCCTTCTGAGCACAGCCCAAAATTCATCCCTAGAGCTACTCAAATAAAACAAGCTCTGAAAGCAGTGTTGCTGGTATAACTACAGCTGCAACATAACCTTCAAAACAGTTGTCTTCTGGCCTCCTGTGTCCATCAGGATCACATATTACCTACCCACTGATCAACAGAGCAAGGCAGTCAGATATGTGTCAGGTAGACCTGGCCAAGAGAAATCAAAATTTACAGATCTCAGTGCCTCCTAGCAAATACTTACCAGGGCTGTCCACATGGACAGCACAATCAGGACTCAAAGGACAACCAGAAGGAAGAAAGATGTTCTGCCCCAAGGTCTATGTAGGCTGGTAATATGGTACTGAAAAGAACTGAAATTTGCTGGTGTGTGAAATAATGTGTCAACTGGGTTAACAGTTTCCACTGAACACATCTTTCAGCTACAGATCCATCACAGACCTCTCTGAAGCCTCTGAGTGCACAAGGAGAAATGAAAGGAGCAACTCACTTTGTCCTCACATAGTTATAGCTGAAGACACGGGAAGCTCACCAGGCTTGGACACATGACAAGGTCTCTACAGGTGGGATTTATCTTGCATCACTTCAGACACCTGTAACACAGACGCTTCTTTGGTTTGTTCTCCTAGGCTCCCTTGACAGTCAGTAAGGAAGAAGAGGTGGTAAGAGACAGCTCCTCAAGAGGCAGGCCTCTGAAACGGGCCAGGTGTAGGTCCATCCACTGGAGAGTGACTGTTGCTTGTTCTCCACAAAGATGGCACACCCAAGAAATCACATCTGCACTTACCTCCTAATGACAGCCATCCTGCAAGGCAAACCAGAGCACAACACAGTATTTACTATATTCCTTCTATTTATCACCTTCCTCCTTAAAAGAATTGCTCCCTTTGCCTTGAAATCAGCAGCAGACTTCATCTTGCTCTTCGGTTGGTAAAGCCAGTATTTATCAGTCAGAACATACTATGGCTAAAAGCCACCCTACACTTCATCACCAGGTCAAAGCATCTCACGCTACCGCCATTCCAACGGAGAGCCCAGCACGGCCCCCCATGCTTTCTAGGGTCCCCCTGTCTTCTGGGAGAAGTCTCTGTGGCATGGGAATCCTCCAGTATGGACGCATCTGATTCTGTTCTTGTGGCTGATGGATGTGGTGCTGAGCACCAGCTGCAATGGTTCACCTGCAGCAACTGTCTCCAAAGACTATTTTTGGAAACACAGTCTGCTTGGAGGAAGTAAACAGGTTAATTTTTCTTGAGAAGAGCCCACCAGAAGCTAAGGACCTGCCTTGGTTTACTGTCTACTACTTCACTGCAAATCCACAGGAAGCTCAGCTAACAGACAACAGAGACCAGCATGAGTAGGGAGTATGTGCGGGGTTTCCAAACCATGCCACAGAGCCTGTGATAAATACAGACCTGGTCTGAAAATACAAGGATTTTGCAGTTACCGAGTGAGCAGGTCAAAGCAGACTCCATCTATGCTCCATTTTCTGCAGAGAATCACGCATACCTCCAAAACACTGCTACTGGGTCTTACACCTTCTCCATCTGCTGCCTGCGATGGTTGCCTGGACCGTAACGAACGTGTTGCCGCTTCCAGCACCCAGCAGTGATTGATGCTGTGTTAAGAGGACACCAGTGGTTCCGGTCTATTTACATTTCCAAGGAGCTTGGCTGGGTTTTGTGCTGTCATTTTCTTTTGGTATACCAGCTGTGGGAGACCAAAGGGTACAAAAATTACTGCGACGCTCAAGCGAGGAAATGCTACTGTTGAGAAAACATCCTATTTATGCCACATTTTAAAAGGAGCCACTCTTAAAGAGTTTTAAAGAGCTGCCACTAGCAACAAATGAGTCTGCTAATTTGGCCTGGCAAGCAGCGTTTGCTAAACACTATTTCAGGTTTTAATTCATCACATGTAGATTTGGAATTGGAATTCTACTAGCAAAACCATCATCAGTGTGTTTTTGCAATCCCAGCTCCCTTTCTTTTCACATCAAGCCTGCCTCCCCCTCTCCCTCTGTCTCCCACAGCTGTCAGCTGTCATCAGCCAGGAAGGCAGATGAGCCAGCCCCAGCCTTGCAGATCTGACCCAATCTCCTGTGAAACAGATGCCCAGGCCCCAGCTCCTCTTTGCTCCCCAGCCCCTTGTTTGTCTGCAGAAACTGCATGTGCTACTTGCCCCCTGCAAAGGGAGGAAGAACGATTGACTTCCTGGGAAGCAGACAAGGGATACAATGCTTCACGCAATCCCTCACACTGAGAACTGAGGTCCAAGAGCCTGCTTGTGCCACTACAGATCAGACGAGGAACAACCGCCCTGTCCCCCTTCCACCCAAAATGTCACCCAGCAGCTCCCACGGGGAGCTCTCCTGTTTCCTCTTAGTTTCACCGCCACCATGAGGTTGCTCAGAGAAGGATGCTACTGATGCTAGCTTGACTCCAGCCATGCCAAAGTGATGGCAATTTGTGGGGAAAACCTTGAGGAGTCGGATCCTCTCTCCAGCACAGATCTCTGCTTCAGGGTAGAGTGAGCCCTGCGAAGATCTATGTGAATAAAATTCTCCTTTTTCCCACCCAGGCATTTCCCCACCACCACGACCACAGCTGGGGGGAAGGTTGCAATGGTGCCAGCACTAAAAGTCCCGTGTGGAAAGAGTCCAGGTACCAAAGTGAGCTCTCGGAGGAAATGTGGCCCTGTTCGGGCTGTCCTCCAACACAGCCCTCTCGCTGCTCTGATCGCCCCGGTAGGTTTCCCTGATCCGTGCCCAAGTAAAAAACTCCTTAGCACCCGCAAGGCAGACACAGTGATGTCCTCTGGCCAGGAATTAGGTAAAGGACTCCTAATTCACTTGCACAAAAAGGGCCATCCAACGTGCCGTGCTGCCAGCACCCTGCCTCCCACAGCAGCCAGGAGTGCGTCTGCATATACAGCGCCGGCAATGGGAGAAGCACAGAGGCACCTCTTCCCTGGCATGTCTTGCCAGGTACCTTAGGCCCATCCTGGGACAGAATTTGTACGTTTAAAGCAGGGAGTTGTATTTACATTGCAACATGCTCCAAGCTTCATATATTGGAAACCAAATGCTTAATGGGAAAGAACTGAACCAGCAATCTCTTCTGTTTCATGTTTCTGGTATTTTTGTATCTATTTATTTACTATTTTACACAGCTCACTATCATAGAGCACAGGAGATGAACGTTACATTGGAGTGACATCCAAAAATCAGACTCCAGCTTTTTTTGCAATTGGGCTTTGGAGAATCCAACATAGACTAAGGAGTGGGGGGTGCCTGTGCCAAGAGACCCGAGCTGGCGGCCAGGCAAGAGCCATGCAGCAGGAGGAGGGCAGGTTTCCCACCCTGCCTTCGCTGATCGGGGCAGGTGGGCTGCCATTCCCAGGGAAAGGAGCTGTCTAGATCCAAGCGAAGGAGTCATATTTTGAAAACTGCTCTCTGACTGAGTCAGCAGAGCCATCTCCCAAGGCGCTAGAGCCTGCCAGAGGGAAGAGCAAATAGTTTTGCTGTTTTTTTCCCTTTCGCTGTTGAGGTCGATTATTCACCATCTGGAAGTACGTCACCAGCCTTGGGAAGCCGTTTTTTGAGCAGAATACTTCTTGACTTTTCTATTTCTGAGGAAGTTTTCCAGCCTGCCTTGCTGCTGTTTTGTCAAAGCTGGTCTGTGACAGCAAGCTCTGGAGGAGAAAACAGAGCAGCCCAACACATTATCCCTGCAGGCCTGGCCTGCAGATGCTTTTCCCTTCCAGGCAGGGAAAGCTGCAGCCACTACAGCCCTCTTCATCAGAAGGACACACTGAAATCTCTCTCCCTTCAGAAACACCCCCTTCCACTTCTCTCTTCCCTCCTCTATTTCACAGGTACCAAATACCTGTACTTTCAGAGGTGGCCTCACTGGTACACACCTAATTCAATACTGAGCAGCTTGGATTTAGCTTCAAGTCTGCTGCTTCAATTTCAGACCTGA
The DNA here is from genome assembly GCF_965638725.1 of Aptenodytes patagonicus. Lineage (NCBI taxonomy): Eukaryota > Metazoa > Chordata > Aves > Sphenisciformes > Spheniscidae > Aptenodytes > Aptenodytes patagonicus. The sequence goes on from NC_134952.1 coordinate 51,843,452, forward strand.
GGAAGGACCAAAAACATGTCCTTTATCCAGTGATAGCTATTGCTGTAAGAAGGATATGCTCTCTCTCTTGCCTTGAGTTTTTCCAGTCAAGGTAATTGACGTAGTTAAAATGACTTTCAAGGGACACAGTAAATGCTTCAGCTCTTCAAGTTAAGACTCATTCAAGTTAAGAACATTTCTGGAAGAGATGCTTGAGCCAAACAGGCTCTTCTCTGTGCTATTCATTCATCCTGGCCTTGCAGATTTGACACCCCCAAAGGGCTGGCACCTCTCATCTCTGCCATTGCACAGGGCTACAAGGGCTAACCTCCCAACCTTGGTCACATTCTGGCCTGACTGTCATTCTCTGGACTGTTTTGAACCCATGGCTGTGCCAGGCACAAAGCCATGGGTGAAAGGCAGTTTGTGAATAGCTGGGGCAGGAGCTATGGTATTTGCGCAGGCCAGGGCGCAACAGTTTGGCTATGAGGTGGTCCAAACCTGACATTCCCCTGGTTGTCATGATGACAAATGTGAAAAATAGAGCTTTGTTTTACACACCCATGGAAAAAAAAAAAGCATAGCCTGGCTGGTCCCAGAGAATGAGCTAGAGTTTTCTCTCTCAGCCTGGGGACAGGGAGGGGTTCTCCTGCAATACAAGTATGTAGAAACAAGGAACACTGGTACTCCATGTATCCGCCAGCACCAGTTTGGGGCAGGCAGCAGCCAGGAGAAACAGCATCTCCACAGACTGTCCTACCACATGGCAAAGTGTAAGCTCTTGATGAGCCCAAAATCTAAAAATAACACACACACACCCAGATATCTAAAGCCATAGGCACAAACAGATTTTTATTTCAATCTTCCCCACCACCTCTTCCTCTCCCAGTCCAAACTAAGCTAATTGCTAGTCCCTCTCTTTTCCCAAAAAGGTTAGCTGCTACTTCATCCCTGCAAGTCACCCACACTTATCACTCTAATTCCTTGATTGATTAGCATAATTAAGTTGAACCCAGAGTAATTGCTCCTGACCTGCCTCTACTTGGAAGAAGCAGCTTCCATTCCTGACCTGGGAATGGATTTGTGTGCTGGCAAGCATGTCTGCCCCCTCCCTGATGTATCTGTCAGCCTGGTAAAAGATATGAGCTCTTCCTACAGACCACGCTCCACTGGCTTCCTAAGGCAGGATGCTAGGCTGCTTTTTGTAGGCCCTTTGCCATGAAGAAATGTACGTCACTGAGAAACAGCTTGATAGTAAAATGGTCAGAATAGCAATATATGAAAATCAGTGTCTGGCTGCACTTGGCTAGGATTAGCTCCATCAGATGAAGCACAATTAATGCTAATTTGTCACTGTTGCAGCTGGCTTTCCTACCTCTGATGTCCTATGGGAGCAGGGATTACCATTGAGCTAACAGGATCGTCTAAAACCAGTTGTGGTCTACTCCAGGAAACAAGTTTTACACCCAAATCTTTATAGTCCAGTGCCTCCTTTTGTGATTTTTTTAAAGCCAAGCAGAATTATTGTGATCCCTTATTCTGATCTGCATAACTCAAGGCCAGGTAATTTTGGCCAGCAATTTCTGCACTGACTTCATTCATTTATGATCGCTTTGGAAAGCCAGCCAGTACCACGGTATTCCCTGCATATGACTATTCTTTCACACCAATCAATTACTGGGGTGTCAAATACTCTGTGCTATCACACTTGGTGGCTCTGACTTTAATCTATACTCAGACCACTTTGTTTTAGTGTAGAAAAACAGCTGAAGTTGTACTTTATCCACAACTCCGGGTTCCCTGGGTTCAAGGCACCTGCAGCAATCAGAAGCAACAGAAACAATAGGTATGATAGAAATATACAAATTCCATTAAAACAGAAGGCTCCTGTCTGCTTTTTACAAGTTAGCACGCAGCGGAAGTTGAGAGACAATGTCTTTAAAACCCCCAGCTAATGCATCCTGCAGGTCACAGAAGAGTGTTCAGGGTACACTGGTATATCTCAGAGGCTTTTTGTGTGGGTTTGGTTTTTTTTTTTTTTGTTTCTCCTTCCTGTGATAACCTTTCACCCCAGGCTTTGTGCTCTTTGTGTGTTTATCAGCAAAGCACATTCAGATGCCCTTCAAGGGAGAAATGACTCATACCTGACTCACAATCGCTCAAGCAAAGCTGCAACCTTTAGTTCATTTCCTGGGAGAAGCATCTGTTAGATTCATCTTGGAAGATTAAGCATTTCTCACTGTCATTTTACAGATGGAGGCATCTGTGACTGGCTGAGGAAGGGTCAACTGATTCTCTGCAATGCATGGGGAACAAACTTCTTTGGGCAGTTGAAGTGACGCACTGAGGACTGTGAAGATGCTTTTTAGCAAGTGCTGTCAGCCCCCTCCCTGTACGTAACTCTCGCCTTGCAGAAGGACCTCTAGTTTCACCGTACGCCTTCAAAAAAACCCACCCTTCCCATGACAAGTGTGCAACTGTGCGAAGCAGGCAGCCAGCACGCTCCCTGCCCACATTATCCGTACGCTGTCGCTGTCTCTCTCACTGGCTGATTAACTGCCGCTCAGGAAATGCAAATTGCCCTCCAGTCCGTGCTTCCCTGACTGCAGTCACAGCCCCTAAGTTGCCTCTCTGGCAATAAATGACAAATGCACTGGGACGCCACTGCAGAAACCACCTTGTTTCACAAAGCAGGCAACTCTTCATCCCCAAAGGTTTCCCAGATGTTTCTGCACAGCCAAGGGCCCCTTCCTAGTGTGACTTTTCATTCCCAGAGGACGAAAAGGAGCAGATCCACTAGGCACATCAAACAAGAGCAGTGCTGAAAATCTATTTTTTTCTATCTTCCTTTGAAAAAGCCTTAGTTCATCTTTAGGGTAAGATTTGCTTCACATAACTTTAGAACTCTAAAGTTCTGAAGAACTCTACTTGTATCTGCCATGTATCCCCCTTTTTTTTAGAAACACAGAGAGACGTAGCGAGGTTACTGCCCCATGCTTTGGATGCACAAGTCTTAGGACCAGAGGAAGATCACCTGTTCCTCCCCACGAGGACTTGATCACATGGATGTTTATTCACAGACATCCCAAAAAGCCCAACCCTGCCATGGCACATGGCTTTGCTTTCCTCATGCTTCCAAGTAGCATCAAAATGCTAATAATGATATGTAGCCCTTGGTGTGCACATTCCTCTGCTCACCGCTGTCTCCCTTCCTGGCTGAATAATCACAGATAATTCACTTGTCTGGATATGACTCACAGCTACTTTATTTCACACAAAGCAATTTCTAATTGCATGTTGTATGTCTGTGTTATGAAACCCAGCACTAACTGTTATTACAAAATTAGTGCAGAGAACTCAAGGGGAAGGAAAACCACAGTGAGGAACCAAGTAACAACCCACAAAGGGGCAGGCCAAAACTGTGTCAGGTTTCCCCTCTCTAGTACAGGAAGCTTTTCTACACAGAGCCAAGCATTTCCTAGTCGCTCACACAGTAATTTAGAGGCAGTGACACAACTGGGATCCTTCTTCCTTTACCTTCAGATGGGCTGGAAGTATTTTGGCAGCAGAATACAATGGGGATTTGGTCTGGCTCTGCTTGTCCTTCTATTTGTGCTCAGTAAGCTTTACAGCAACACTGACGCAGAGTCACACGTGGCAGCTGTGAGCTACCAGGGAGGCAGGTGCTGTGCTCTGCCAGATGTCCCACTTCTCATGGCACTTTCACGGGAGTTTTATGTGCCTCTGAAAGGGCAGACAGTCAACCCGAATGTATCATGGCTGGAGAAAACAGAGCTTACATTATAGACCTGGCAATTTTTCACATTTCTGGGTAGGGCCAAGTCAGGAACAGGTGAATTTTCAATTTTGCTCAGACCCTAGCTCCATCTGCTCCAGTAACCTCCTTCAGAGCATTGTCATTGCCAGGCACTTTGCACAAAGTTGGATGAAACCTGGTAGCAGGCAGGCAAGGGATAATCCATCCCATGGGCTAAATTTTATTCCCACTTCTAATGCAATGTCTAGACTGTTAAATAAAACAGAGCCAGGGAGGAAGATGAACTTCAGAACCCTGATCGTCCAAACTACCTAACTATTCATATTCTACAGGTATGATTTTGGTCCATACCAACTGTGTCTTTCCCCAGGACACGGCTCAAAGGACAGCACACACCAGTGACCACTCCCAGAAGCTATATGGGCAAGGTCAGTTTGGGGTCTGTGACCCTATATGTTCCTCTGACACTGTCCCAGCAGGCTGTACTTCCTCACAGTCCTACATACCACATGGTCTCAATTTTGTGCTATGAAAACATTGTTCTTGGATGCTGAAACACATCCTTGTTGTTACTTTGAATACTTTGAACTGGAAAAACACCCTTACAAAATGAATACAGGCATGTCTTGCTATCCATTGAGGATGTATTTCTTCTCTAAATATCCACAGTGAGACGTGGGCCGAATGGTGAGCTCAGGGCAAATCATCAACCATCCATCTGCATCCATAGGGACTAAAAAGGATCCCAACTCTGTGCAAAGAAGGGAGCTGCTAGATGCTGTGAGAAAGCACCCACAGGTAATCAAGACCATGAAAGGGAGAAGTAATGCCAAACAAGACCCACCAGGTATGCTGGGGAGACAGATTCTTAGCAGTGAGGGGTGCTTAAACACCTGGACAGATTGCCACAGGGCACAGTGTTCTCCATCACTATCAATATTTATACCAAGACGAGACATCTTCTGACAAGGAAATCACAGCTCAGCCAGAAGCTTTCAGGCATGAAGCAGAAGGCATTGGGTGGGAGTCACCGATCTATACTATGCAGGTGGCCAGCCCAGAAGAGTTAATGGGCTGCAGAGCCAGAGGAAATATTGTGATTTAATCAAGCACAGAAAACCCACATGGGCAAAGGCTCAGCTCTGGAAGACTGCCAAGTCTCTGCAGTTGGGCTGCAAATGAAGTGCCCAGTCCTTCACTTGCACCATTGGCAATCAGAGGAGCTGGTCCCAGGACCCCAGAATAACACAGGTGCTCAGGATAATCAGGATTTGAGCTGTAAGCAACCAAAGAAAACAAATAGGATGGATATGAGGCAGACTTTGTGCACCCAAGGAAAGCAAAACATAGGGATAGGGCTGAGTGATCATTCAGGCCCACAAGGGGACAGGCGTGGTGGGGAAATGGGCATCATCTTTCCTCAAGTACCTCTTCGCCTAGCCCCGTGATCCCCTCTGGCTTCATTCATGTAAAACACAAGAATATGAATGAGAAACACTGTGAAGTGGAGAGGAGGAGGGAGAAAGGAGGAGAAAGGATTTCATGCTACCAGGGCAACTGTCACCATGGCAACTATTTAATTAATGAGCTGCTGATGAACCCTACCAATATGGTTCTAGTGAAGTCATGCTGTAGTAATTACCAGAGTTTCATTTGTCCTGTCCTGGTGGGGACTGCGCAGGCAGCCTGGAGAAGCCTGTGGGCTCTGACAGACGGGAGAGAACAGCTTGCTGAATGAATGGAAGGAGAGCGCGTGCCTGGGAGCATGCTCCATTACTCCTCTGAGCCAGCTCCCCGGGCACTCGAGCACAGAGACCGCATGCCGTCCAATCCATCTTACAGTCCCACACTGCCAAAGGGCAACCCAGCTGGCCTCGTGCCACCGACACAGGCAGCATTCACAAGTAGTCTGCAGAGCTAGCTCTCCTCCTCCCTGCTATGCCTTCAACCTCCAGAAGATGATACAGAAAATAAGCAAATGAGTAGGTGATTTGCCTTCTCTGCCTGGAGGATTTCTCAGTATAACAGCTGCATGGGCATCCCAAGTGGAAAAAGAGCTCCTGATAAACACAGTGAGGTCTCGGGAGGTGCATATGCATATGCATATGCATAAGGAGATAAGGGCTATTCCGTATGGAAGAAGGATAGATAAAATACCATAGATGAGATACGTAAAGCAAAAAATACTACTAAAGGTGAGCATCAGGTCAGATAATTTACCTGTTCTCATGAGACGAGAAGATGCTCCATTATACTGCAAGTGCTGAACACACATCACACCACTAGCCTGCGGTGTTACCTGCTCCACAAAGCTCCTTAAGCTTTGTGGGACATGGACATGATTTACACTGATCACTAGGATAGGACATCTTACAGTCATATTCAATTGAAAGACGTGGAAGTGTACAAACTCATGTGCTGCAGGACATACCCTTTTTTAGCACTTGCTGCCGACAAACCCACTTTGCCCACTTTAGAAAATAGAAATTAGCCTGCCAAATATTTTCACAGCAACTGAGAGAAATCACAAGGATATGCATCCCATTCACCTAAATCTCAGCCCACAGGATTAGCTTTGCACCCTGGAATTGCCACCAGAGTAACAATAACCATACATTATAGAGAATTCACTGTACACCATACTGACCATCCTGGAGATCAGAGATCAGGGCCAGAAGTGGTGGGATTTATTTTCCTAGCCTTTAAACAAGCACACCTACATCTGAGTTGATCATCCAGACTCCCTTTATAATCAACAGAGAGAAATAAGCCCCTCTAGTAGTTCCAGATGTCTATCCAAGGATAATTTTCTTCTAGAAGCACCAGGTCTCCTCCCTAAGGACACAGCATCTATCAAATCAGTGAGTTTTGATGGAAACATGATGGACCTCTGTATCTGGAGGGACCTGTTCTGATACAGCATCCTTATTCCTACTCTCCACATGAGCACTAAGTTGGCCTGAGCCAATGGTTAAACATAGGAGCACGGTTAAGTATACCTGGCAGGAAACAGTTCATGCACTCCTGTGAAATACCAAGGCACCATCCAGGCTGAGTCGTCTCTGAGATCGTATTGGCTAATCTTCAATTGTCTGGTACTTCAGGAGCATGGCAGTAGAGGAAAAGAGGTGTAGTCTGGATCATGACTGCCTTCTGGGGTATTACATCCTGTCTGTACTCTGAAAAAACACATTTACATCATAGCCTAAGATCCAGATCATGGGGGAAAAGCCATCTTCCAGCACCTCTCCTTTCCCAAAGAGCTAGGCAGAAAGCACAAATACTGGGTGGATAGATAAAGACAGATTATTTTCCATACTACAGAGAGTTCCCATTCAGGTCAACACAATATATTCAGAACCTCCCAGGGTCCTTTGGTATGTCTTGCACCAGCTGCTGAGGAACACCAGCTCTGCTTTCTGACACCATCAAACACTTGCCAAAGAGTTTGTTTTTGAGGCTTCAATTTTCAGCAGTGTCATAAGCAGGGTCAGACACTGTATTTTGGATAACCTGGTGCTGACAGGGCACGGGAACATGCAACATCCCCAATCTCAGCAGCACATGGCTACCTTCCTCTGCTGGCTAGTGGGATGTGATGTCTTCCGATTTGGGCTGTGGATGAAACCGTGAGAAGAGTTAGCCTCATCAAGGCACCTGTGAAGTCTGTTAAGAGGAAAATAAGAACTTTTCTCTGAGCAATTGCTTTTAATTTCCTTGGTCAGGCAAACTGGGGACAGGATCAGCAGCAGTGCCATGGGTCCCACAAAAGCACCACGCTTGCTGTAACCCTCAGCTCTTAGGGTAACTTTTAGATGGGCATATTTAAAAATGAACAGAATTTTGAAAGACAGATTATACACAATTTATGAGTACACAGCAATTATCTGTTGGCTAATACACTCACACAAAATGGTTGGGACTAACATGCACCCCAACTAAGGGGACCCAGTGCTGACTGCCTGGGCAGTAGACTCGGTCAGATGGAAAAGGATTAGTCTTTACTGCTCCTTGGAGTGGGCTAGACCTTCATCTTGCTGAGTTGCCATCTTCCAACTCCCTGCTGCTTTTCCTCATGGTTTTCCACCTTTTCACATCAGTATGTGCTCACTTGAACCAGGAAAAGCCAACATACATACTCAATTCTCCCAAAGGGCAAAACTTGGCTGTTTCCCTGCACTTTGTCAGCCATGGAAATTGGTACTAGTTAGCTCCCAGTTTATATTATTATAGGGAACATCCACTTTATAAGCCACCTAGAAACACCAGTGCTCACAAGGAAGTTCATACTGTCTCTCCACCATAAGGACCTGGGCCTCCATTACTGCAACATCTTTAGTAACTCATAGCTCCCCTGTGAGCCAGGGACTGGATACGAGATGGGAGTCATCTCACCTGACTTTAGATGCCCATCTTAGAATGAGACAAAGTGCTCATCTCTCCACAGTCTGCAGGAGGGAATTCAGACTGCTAGCACAGGAATAGATCATGCTACTGGAGGTATCTCAGTCTGGACAGATGAATCATAACAAAGACACTACAGTTACACTGAGCAATGGATTTAGGCACGCATTGCAATGCTTAGGTGGAAATGAAGTGCCTCAATCCACACTTAGCATGCAAGATCTCTAGCTGGTATCCTTCTCACCCCACTGACATTTAACTCACCTGCAAACACTCAGCCTGACTGGCCCACTACTGCCAAATCTGAGCATTGTCTGTTCGAGACCAGACCTACACCTGAAAACAAGGTGCTTTTCTAGACGATGTCCTGGAAGATGTGGGCAGAGAAGAGCACTAAAAGTGTCTCTAGCAGGGTGCCTCTCTCCTGTTAATATTGCACACTGACAGTGCTTATTCAAGAGTCTGGTTGCAACACTGCTGAAATCCCATAAAACCTAAATTCAGTTTCCTTTAAACTTAATTTTGGGACTCTAAATGCAAATAACTCAGTCACTCTGATCCTAATCTGGCACCAGAGAATCAGTCTGTATTTCTCTGGTGAAAAAAAAAAATCAGGAGAAACCTTTTGCCTAGCTTCCAGGCTCATTCTTTACAGCGTTTAAAAATGAGGCAAGACAGCAGCCTCAAAATTTTCTCTTAGAAAAACTAAATTTTTTTTAGAAAAGAAAACTTTATCATCCGTGCCAGTACTAAAACATCCATGACAAAGCACTGCTTTGAAGCAAGAGCCACCAGTACCCCTCATAACCCAGCACATACAGGGTCTGCAAGAGAGGTCTGCCATTTTTTCCCTAAAAGCCCTTCTATTTATACTCATCTTGGCAGGGTTGAAAGTACCTGCCAGATGGACAGATAACTGACATCCGGAAAAGACACTCCACCAGCTGCTGTTAGCAGGGGTTGGGAAGCGTGGGGGCTGGTTAATAAGAAACCACTTACTTCCTCGCGGCTGCTAGCTGCCTGCTACCTTCCTAAGGCTTAATGGAATTTGAAGAGAGTATTTCAAGTCAGACCATCTGTCAGCACACATATATATCAGAGGAGTCCCAGCACGTTTCTTGCACATCAGGCTCAAGCTTTGTTTCTTCACAGGAGGCTTTGTTGGTGCACTCTCCCTCATCTCTGACTTCCACAGTGATTCCCACAGGGGAGGGTTTTGACCATGGATGGTACTTACTGCTGATGGGCTGGCGAGCTGAGACCCATGCCAACAGGCAGAGGGCTCCTTGGACAGCTGTTGGGTGCAAGTCAGAGGCGGCCATGCCCAGCAGAGGGGTAAGAGGAGAGAACTAGTTTTCACAGCACTCAGAAGCTGTGAGCCCTCAGACCACAGGCAGTCTTGGGTAGAAAGGCCCTGGGGGTGATGCTGAACACAAAGCTGAAGGAGCTGGCAGCTCATTTTCATTGCAAATAGAGCAAACCGCATCCTGGCCTATACAGTGGCCAGCAGAGCAAGAGTAGTTGTTAAAAAATCGTGCCAGCTCTTACTGCAAGAATCAAAAAATTTTAAAATGCACCCGTATTTGGGAATTCTCTAACAATATTCCTGATTTTATGCTCTTTGTCACTTACTTCTTAGCTTTGCTAAGCATTTCCCACCAGGCAACATACAAACTGTGTTTATTGACATCCTGAAAGAAGACTTCTTACACCTTTCTGCTTCAGTTTTTTCTTTGCAATTTCAAAAACCAAATGCACCCTTTTCCTTTCATTGCAAGCAGGGAGCCTGGCATAATCACAGGACTCCAGGAACTGGGGCTTTAAGACCAGCAGCAACTTTTGTGAACCTCCTGAAAAATTCACAGGCATTTTCCCCATGTTTCTCTTAAACACAATGTTTTATTCTCCTTTTTAACCTAAAGCAATGCCTAGGATCCCTTAACAGGTAACAGCTGAGCCCATATGGGCAGGTTGAACAAATGGGCAAAAAGCTACCAGCATTTTTGCAGTCTGTTGATCAAGAGGACCACTGGAATAAAGCCACACGCTCCTTTACACTGCATCAGTATCTGTAGATGGCTAAATCCCTTCACTTCTCCCTCTGCCTCCACACCTCCATTTGTAAAACAGCACCGTGATGCCATCCTCCTTCACAAGCTCCTGAGAAGCATGATTTATAAAAGCAAGGGACTGTCATCCTTCTGCTTAAAGGGGAAGACCCCTGCCTGCACAAAGAACCTAATTAAACTGAGTTCGACTGATGGATTAGTTTGCAACTGTTTTTGCTCTCCGAAAACCGAGACACAAGAGCAAGTATTCTGTTCTGATGCATTAACATGGCACTTGCCTGTAGTTCATTCATTGCATTTATTTCTATCTTATTAATACATTTGCCTGCAGAAGAAGAATAAATAGGAACAAACAATTGTTTGGATATTTCTTCTTCTGGGCCATGTTATTTCAGAGATCTGCCTTGTACTAATAAGATACGTAAGTGACAAACATTACAGCTCCTCCGTGTCTATGATCTCATTTATAACTAGAATAACCTTCCATAACTCTGCTGAAATCAAAGGAGCTACTTATAATTTAAGGGCTGGTGCTGAGATCAGCATCCACCTAATGCAATACCAGTTACGGATTCCTCCGCTCCTTGACAGTTTTGCAGACACTTGCAATTTCACCCAAGAGTCCCATTTTTCTTTTAAAGCACCAGATCTTGGAGCCTTAATTTGTCCTTTTGTTTGCCTTTCTTTTTTTTTTTCTTTTTTTTCTCTTTTTTTTTTTTGTCCATTTCAATCCCATTGAGTTAGAAAGGTGTTTGAGACATTCCAACAGTAAAAGACAATTAACAGCAAATTATTTCAGAAAGTTTCACATTTTCCCAGGTGATTTCACATCTCTGAAGGTGTGCTTGGGTTTGGAATTTAGCAATGCCAGACTAATTCTCTGAGTTGCTGCAAGCCAGTAAATCACCGCTGCTGACCCTTTGAGAGCAATAGTTTTAGAAGTAGTGGCATCAATATCAGATACATTGGACAGCACAGTAAGTTAACAAGGCTGATGATCATGCTTCAAACTTCTTTTTCAGTACACTGGGTCCAAAAAAACCCACAGCCATTCTTTGTCTCTCCTCAGACCCTGCCTTGTAAATGAATTTATTTTAAATTCCTTCTATCTGAGAGAAGCCAGGGCTCCATTAAAAATCAGACACTGGCACTGATTTGAAGGATTAGTTTTGGTAACCTTACTACGCTGACAAAAGGGGACATGTGGGGTTAAAGCTCATTAATTTCTTGTAGCTTGTTTCGCTCAAACGATCGTGTCTTTCCTGCTGTAGCAGCGTGACCTTGAAAAGACCTTGCTGAACGCCAGCTCTGTCAGAGTCCCACTGCCCATATTCACCTCCTTCATGACCAGGAAGATACTCTGGAGACTAGAAGTAAAGGGCTCCTCACCCACAAGATGGCAAAGGATGTTCAGGAATGGCAAGAGCTGCCCTGAACAATATATTGCCTGCTTGTTAAGGGAGTTGTAGTAGTACGTGGGTGACCATCAGCAACGAGTGAATGATATTTTGGGGGGTAGAAGCAAGAGGAATGAAACGGGAGAAGGCAAACCCAGCCTCCCGGTGAGCTGTAGGGATGGTCTCAAATGGGGATGGTAGTGCAAGCTTCAGTTGTACTGATGCCGCAAGCACAAGGGGAGGAACTGTGTGATGCAGGCAGAAACAACTCTGGAGGAGGTCAGGGCTTCTTCCGTGATAGCATTTACATATCTCAGCTGAAAAATTCAGGAAATAGCTGGTTTTCTGATGGGACAAAAATCACATTTTAAGGTGAGTCAGCTGCAAACAGGCCCCACTGCTGAAGAATGCTGGCCTAGAAACAAAACTGCGTTTCCAGTTCTCTTCAGTACAGCATGGCTACCATTCAAACTTGGTTTGTTTTTACACTCTTCCTGTGCTTCACAGCTGTCAGCACCACAAAGGCACACTCCTAGCCTCTCAATCCTATTGCCAATAGCCAGGGCAATGACAACCTTCCACCACAGTGTCAGTCTGGGAATGATGAAGCAAGAGCAGTAGGTAGTCACTAGGAGTAGGACATAACTATTAAAAGTTGCCAGTTCATATAAGCACTCCATTGTCACTCATTTCAGTGTGAAATTTGCTGTAAGGGCATAATCTCAAGTGTTCTGGAACAATAATCTACAGCAGTGCAATTCTTGAAGACCTCTTAATGAAGAGAAACACTTAAAATTAATACTTGGCTACTAGAGGAATTGGCCGGTTCATCAGGACTTTATTGCTGTTAACATATTATCTTTCCTACATAAAGTTTAATTAATGCAATGAAAGGAGAGAGAGTGACACAAGCAGCAGCAAGCCCAGAAATCTCAGAAGGGGCAGCAAGCCCCACTAATCACCCCAGACTTGTCCTGGACAGGGACAGCTGATAGAAAGCAATGCCAGAATAGAGTCCAATAGCTAAGGATAAATTTAATCTATTTTTAAAATAGTTGAAATCTTATAGGCAATGTCCCTTACTTTGAGATTTAACATTTAAAACAGCCCAGTAGAAACTAGGCCACAGTGAAGATATTGAAAGATTAGATATCAGTTCTGGAAGATTCTTCATTTTTAGTAGATGTACAGGGTAGTGGATTACAGTGAAGTGAAAAAAATCTGAAAATCTCCGAGTTCAGGATGTGGGCATTCAGGTGAATTCCAGTCTTCTTCTGGAATTTCCTAAACTTCAAGAATTCAGCGTAGAAGGGTGTTCAACAGAAAAAAAAAATTTGTAGCAGCTGCTAATTTATTTATGGAGGAATTTTGCATTAGTCAGCTTTTTTTGTCACTTTGGCAGTTTTCACAGAATCATAGAACAGTTTGGGTTGGAAGGGACCTCTAAAGGTCATCTAGTCCAACCCCCCTGCCGTGGGCAGGGACATCTTCAACTGGATCTGGTTGCTCAGAGCCCCGTCCAACCTGACCTGGAATGTTTCCAGGGATGGGGCATCCACCACCTCTCTGGGCAACCTGTGCCAGTGCTTCACCACCCTCGGCGTAAAAAATTTCTTCCTTGTATCTAGTCTAAATCTACCCCCCTTTAGTTTAAAGCCATTCCCCCTTGTCCTGTTGCAACAGGCCCTGCTAAAAAGTCTGCCGCCATCTTTTTTATAAGCCCCCTTTAAGTACTGACAGGCTGCAAGAAGGTCTCCCTGAAGCCTTCTCTTCTCCAGGCTGAACAGCCCCAACTCCCTCAGCCTTTCTTCATAGGAGAGGTGTTCCATCCCCCTGGTCGTTTTCATGGCCCTCTTCTGGACCCACTCCAACAGGTCTGCATCTTTCTTGTGCTGAGGGCTCCAGAGCTGGACGCAGGACCCCAGGTGGGGTCTCAGCAGAGCAGAGTAGAGGGGCAGAATCACCTCCCTCGACCTGCTGGCCACGCTTCTTTTGATGCAGCCCAGGATACGCTTGGCCTTCTGGGCTGTGAGCGCACATTGCTGGCTCATGTCCAGCTTTTCACCCACCAGTACCCCCAAGTCCTTCTCGGCAGGGCTGCTCTCAATCCCTTCACCCCCCAGCCTGTATTGATACCGGGGGTTGCCCCGACCCAGGTGCAGGACCTTGCACTTGGCCTTGTTGATCCTCATGAGGTTCACCCAGGCCCACTTCTCCAGCTTGTCCAGGTCCCTCTGGATGGCATCCCGTCCCTCTGGCGTGTTGACCGCACCACTCAGCTTGGCGTCATCTGCAAACTTGCTGAGGGTGCACTCGATCCCACTGTCTATGTCACTGATGAAGATATTAAACAGTACCGGTCCCAATACGGACCCCTGCGGGACACCACTCATCACCAGTCTCCATCTGGACATTGAGACGTTGACCACTACCCTCTGGATGTGACCATCTAACCAATTCCTCACCCTTTACTGGACAGTCCACCCATCAAATCCATCTCTCTCCAGTTTAGAGAGAAGGATGTTGTGGGGGACCGTGTCAAAGGCCTTACAGAGGTCCAGATAGACGACATCCGTAGCCCTTCCCGTGCCCACTGATGTAGTCACTCATTCACAGAAGGCCACTAGGTTGGTCTGGCAGGAGTTGCCCTTGGTGAAGCCATGCTGGCTGTCTCAAATCACCTCCCTGTCCTCCATGTGCCTTAGCATAGCTTCCAGGAGGATCTGCTCCATGATCTTGCCAGGCACGGGCGTGAGACTGACTGGCCTGTAGTTCCCTGGGTCTTCCTTTTTTCCCTTTTTAAATATGGGGGTCATGTTTCCCCTTTTCCAGTCAGTGGGAACTTCTCCGGACTGCCACGACTTCTCAAATACGATGGACAGTGGCTTAGCAACTTCATCCGCCAGTTCCTTCAGGACCCGTGGATGGATCTCATCGGGTCCCATGGACTTGTGCACCTTCAGGTGCCTTAGATGGTCTCAAACCTGATGTTCTCCAACAGTGGGCAGCTCTTTGTTCTCCCAGTCCCCGCCTTTGCCTTCTGCAGCTTGGGCGGTGAGGCTTGAGCACTTGCCGGTGAAGACCGAGGCAAAAAAGTCATTGAGTACCTCCGCCTTCTCCATATCCCAGGTAACCAGGTCTCCCGTTTCTTTCTGGAGAGGGCCCACATTTTCCCTCGTCTTCCTTTTATCCCCGACATACCTATAGAATCTTTTCTTGTTGCGCTTGATGTCCCTGGTCAGATTTAATTCTATCAGGGCTTTAGCTTTCCTAACCTGATCCCTGGCTGCTCGGACAATTTCTCTGTATTCCTCCCAGGCTACCTGTCCTTGCTTCCACCCTCTGTAGGCTTCCTTTTTGTGTTGGAGTTTGTCCAGGAGCTCCTTGTTCATCCATGCAGGCCTCCTGGCGTTTCTGCCTGCCTTCCTCTTTGTTGGGATGCATCGCTCCTGAGCTTGAAGGAGGTGATCCTTGACTATTACCCAGCTTTCTTGGGCCCCTCTTCCCTCCAGGGCTTTGTCCCATGGCACTCTACCAAGCAGATCCCTGAAGAGGCCAAAGTCTGCTCTCATGAAGTCCAGGGTAGTGAGCTTGCTGGGTGCCCTCCTCAGTGCCCTAAGGATTTTGAACTCCACCATTTCATGGTCACTGCAGCCCAGGCTGCCCTTGAGCTTCACATTCCCCACCAGCCCCTCCTTGTTGGTGAGAACAAGCATAGCACCTCTCCTCATTGGCTCCTCTACCCCTTGGAGAAGGAAGCTATCATCGATGCATTCCAGGAACCTCCTGGATTGCTTACGCCCTGCCGTTTTGTCCCTCCAACAGATATCAGGGTGGTTGAAGTCCCCCATGAGGACCAGGGCTTGTGAGCGTGAGGCTGTTCCTACCTGTCTATAGAGGGCCTCATCCGCCCAGTCTTTCTGGTCGGTTTTGGTATATACTGTTGAGTATTTAAAGAGATAGTAAATCTATATGCATTGAATACACTCAATTTCATCATAGAGTACACAGGCTTCTTCAAAAGTCTGCTCCTAATTGTGAAGCAAGCAACATTTCCTAACAGTCTTCCAGAAAAAGCTTCACATCCAAAATGATTTCTTGGTTTCTGCAACAACACTGGAAGCCATCAAGGAATCCATCAGTATATCTTCACCTTTGCTTTAACAAAAGGACCCTGGCAGGTCCAATTTCTTATCCTTGAGTATGTGCATCTCCCAGTTTGTCAGTAAATATAGGCGATTTTAAAAGACCATTGCTTGAAACTCCTGTTCAACTTGATTTGTTGATTGCCTTTGTATAAAGGGTGTGAAAAGGCCCTTTTATATTTGCATAGACTTGGAAGAGGGAAATAAGGACCAAGATAAAACTGTCTAAGCACAGAGATAACACAGACAGCATGTTAAAATGGAACTGCTCTGGACAGTCATGTTCCTTCCTTCTTTATGCGAGGCTTATTGGGCAGAGAGCAGTCTGCACTAAGGAACACCACCTGGTGAGGGGCTAAGAGGAGACCTGGTGCCGAGACCCTACAGAGACTTCTGCCCATGATGGATCAAGTTCTCCCAAGCAAAGTCAGTGCACTAATCCACAAGGAAATGAGTTGTACGCTTTGGTTCAAATAGAGCTAAGTCTCTTTTATCTTCCCCTGAACAGGATTTACACAAAAAGTAATTCTTTTTGATGCCAAACTCATAATTCAGTTCAATTACTTGCTGTATTAAATTGCTGAATCCAGTGATTTATTGATTCAGTCTTAATTGTGACCTTATTGTCATCCTTGTCTTGTTCCTCTTTAATTAGTTTCATGAAACTGTAGTAAATTAGCCTAATAATGTTCTTGATAAGCACATACTTGCTCACTTTTTTCTTTTAGTAAAATCCATAAAGAGCACATGGGGCCGGTCTACCCCTTCAAGCCATGATATGGGCCATGAACATTTGATTCTGCCTAATATCTAAAGCCCAAATTCACAAAGGCATTTAGGAGCCTAAAACCCATGTTAATAGAACTTGCTCTCATTTATTTATTTCATTATTTATTTAAATGAATCGATGTCTTTTGCAAAAGTGGGAAGCCTTCGCCTGCTGAAGGTCTGGTGAGCCCAGCATGAAAAAATTAGTGCTGCTTCATTCTGCACAAGACTCCTGTTTGTAGGTTAGTTGTGTTGGCATTTGGCTGGTTCCCAGTCATCATACAGGCCATCACACACAAAGTAGTGCCAAGGACTGTTGCACACTCTCCACAATCACATGCTGCTCTAGGAAAGGTGCAAGTTCTGTGGGGAAACAGTCCAAGCGCTCATGCCAGAAGCAAGTCTGAACTTTATAGATGGGTTCATTATCAGAGCAAAGCAAAATGCTCAGTCTGAAAGGTCTCTAATCCCCAATCTGTAAGAGCCTATTCTTTTGTCTACGCTGGACTTTCTGCACCAAATCAAAACGACTTCTGGTAAGCAAGGTCCATGACTAGCTTGTCTTCTTTCCACTTCACCACCCATCTCCCAAAAGGTTGGCTCCACTACCTCTTTCCAGATATCTTCCTTACTGCGTTGCACAAGTACTACATACCAAGTCTCTGCATCCCAAAGTCTGGAGACTGGCTAGGACCATTGTGTACTCACAGAATGGACTGGGACCTTCAAAGAGAGACTGGAACAGCAAAGCCCTGAAAACATCCTGTGCTTCCTACCACTTCCACCTGAGAAACACACTTCCTGCTCTGCAGGAAGGAATGCAAACAGATGTCTGTGCAGACATGCAGCCTAACTCCAGGTGCATAGCATCAGGAAGAAATGTTCAGTGAAGAATGGTGTTCATACACACCCTTTATTCTTTGACTGTGTTAGCTCCTGACATAGGTTGTTTTCTGTGTCCAGAACAAACAACCTAAATCCATTTAAAAAAAAAAAAAGGGGGGGGGGGGAGATTAAGGTTCTTAAGGATCTTCTTTAATGAAAGAGAAATCTATCAATAGCTGCCAGAAGACCTGTGTTAACATAGTAATGTGTATCTAACCATGTAGTTTAAGTCATATTTTAAGAAGGGAGGGTGTTCATTAGCTTTTGTTCCAATTTGTGGTTTTCTAGTCCCTGGAGGAACCTTATGTCAGACACCCATGCCAGAAATAAAAATAGAGGGCCAATGTTCCCTCCTTTTTCTATTAGTGTAACTCCACTGGCATGTGCTCCCCAGAGTAAGTCCCAGTAAGATCTGCCTCTTCCCCCACCCCAAATGAGTCCTTAGCCTCACTCAGTTCTCTGTCTGTCTGACTGCCAAGTTTAAGAACAATTATTAGCAGAACGATCCCCAAACAAGCACTGAACAAGAAACAGAGCTGATTAACTCAGGCAGAAAGCTCTCCAAACCACAGTCAGGGTTTTCTGCTCGCTTAGAGCTCTGCCTGGCACCGCTGGGAGCAGCCCCGACACATTCACACCACCCTGGTGCAGAAAGGACGCCTACTTAGCAGAAGGGAGTAGAAGGGGGTCAGACAGTGGGAAGCTGATGCCTAATGCAGGTACAAAATGAGAGACGCATTTGTAACAGTCTGGAAATCCACAGGTGGATCCACACACCCTGGGAACCATCACTTGGAGTTTTTAAAACCATATTGAGCCAGCACACGCCCCTTAGGAAAATGCCAGGTAGTGAAGTCTCATGGTCCAGACCACTGCAGTCCTCTCAGGCCTTCCAATCTCCTTCTATACAGCCCTCACAAAGCACTATGGCCGTTTGTTCTCTTTTGAAAACTGTGTTTCTCATCTGCATCATATTACCTTGTGATGAGAGAACTCCTGAAGTCCCTGGGCAGTGGCCACAACCAACCCTGGGAACGGGACGCAAAGGCTCAGCCACAGTCAGGAGTTTTGCCTTCCAGGCAGACAGTCAAGGACAGTTTAGCCCTTTATTACCATAAGCAAATGGTCATCTCTAGCAACAGAACGATCATGCCAAATATCATTTCCAATTCATGAGCCTTCCCAACAAACGAATCAATTACCACTCCTAGCTGGGATCATTACACAGCCTTGTTCCCTTCTGCATTGTTTGTTCAGTAACATTGCTCTGTGTCTTCATTAACTAGCAGTGATTTGGAAAGAAACAACCATAATTCATATTCCAAAAGTCATCCTCCCATGTACCCATTCACTCACCATTCCTAATTAAATTCATGAAAGATTAATTCCTTAATGATTATGATTTGTAATGTTAATTAATTAGCTGCTTTTCCATTAAGCATTCAAAGGTTTCCAGCATTACATCGATTCCTCAATTAGCTTGTGGCAAGTGTAAAAAAAAAAAAAAAAAGTGAGTAACCTGCTTCATTCTCTTTGTCCCTTAGGCAAATTATCTGCTGCTTGGTCTTCCAGTCCATCTCCTTTCCCACTCCATGCAGAATCCCTTTCCTCCACTGCTGCAAATGTACCTGCTTTGCTCACTCATCTTTCTAAGGGGATAACATAACCAAGGAACAGGCGCAGTTGACTCACGTCACTCTTTCCCTGGAGAGAAAGTACTTTGATATGAACCCTGCCTCTCTTCATGCTCCCCAGGGTGGGCAGACCTGCAACTGAAAAGCTACCTAGCATCCTGCTACGCCAGGACGGCTACACCAGGACGGCCCTTTCTAAGGGACAGCCCTTTGGCTTGGGATGAGAATCCCCAGGATTGCTGAGCTCTGCCTGATACCAGCATCGGGGACGGTATCTACATTGCAATTCCAGTTAGCCTGCCAGAAGATCCCTGCAACTTCAGCTTCATCACAGTTTCCAAGGCAACTTCTTTGGCTCCTGGTGTTGATAGGCTTTGGAGGATGTCCACAGGCAGTTTGCAAGCTCAGCCTGTCCTCTCTTCCCCAATGGCAGCAACTAGAAGCTCAACTAGCCACAAGGCTGAGGCTGCAGTTTAGAGCAAAAATTTTTAATTTCTCCAAAACTTCTGGGCAAAGCTCTAACTCTCAGCAACACTCTTGGTTGGCTGCACGCTCCAGATTTGGTGATGAATAAGCAAGAACATAGGCATCCCCCTTCTAGCCCTTACTGAGTTTTGGGGTACTCAAACCAATGCCTAAGCTGCTCTGAACAGTGGTCCCAGGCCCAAATTCCCACTGCAATTTCTGTTCCATGCCTGGTCCCAAGCTACCTGTGGAAGAGGCTTGCTGATATCTCCTAGAAACTGCAGAGGTGTTCATGTGTCCATGTCAGGTATGGTCACCATGGGAATGGGCATGCAGAACACAGAAGGAGAAGGGACTGAAGAGACAACTGAGGTGCACAGAGCATCAGTTCACTATTGAGGATTGCTGCACATGCAGTTCACCCACAAAGATTACTCTGAGATGCACAGGCAAGAGGCCTTTCTTCCCCAAACAGTCCTGGAAGGATAGCAGAGCTTGGGACTTCCCTCCAGCCCTTCTTGGCTCCCTTCATATGGCATATGAGACTTTGCAGCCACTGGTCATCACCTGCTCAGACTTGGAGCTGGGAACAACCAAAGAAAGTCAGAGCTGAGTGGTTAGGATATATCCCTGATGCCTTTCCATTGCCACTTTTAGAGGTACCCCTAAGCCATGTTTCTCTAACACCATCATTCCCAAAATAGAGAGGATCCACCACCCCAAACCCCTCTAACACTGAGTTCAGGGGGGAACATCAGTAACCCTGACATCCCGAAACACGGCAGGCCTGACCCAAGGTTGAAGGCATTTTTAAAAGGACAGAGCATTATAGCTGTGGAAGGGTGTGGTCTAGGGGCCTCGGCTTCAGCTCAGCGTTTCTCTGCACACCTACTCACAGAAAGAAGGCTTCCCACATGCTGGGTGCACCCAAGTGTGCTGCTCCACAGGCCAGGTCACTCCTTGCCTCTCCTGCAGGCAGTATAGCCACGGTCCTCAGGGGTGACAGCATTAGCCATAAATTTGCTTCCAGAGTCTGGTAGATAAACCTAGTAATGTGCAAGGAACTATTGGGAATCACAGTAAAACAGGGAGCATCTCCTACTGGACCAATGCAACAGGGTGAGGAGCTTGCACAGAGCCACTTACCAGCAGGAAAAGCTCCATGCTAAAGTAGTAGCAAATACATGAGTAAGAAGCCACAATTTCTTTGTCCTTTGCACATGGAGATGCTGCCATCAGCAATTGTAGTTCATTCCCAAGCTCCGTACTGATATTATCCTGCCATTAGTTCCTGCACTACACTTGGTTCCTACAACAAATTCATCTCATAGCTCCAAGCCCTCCACTTGAAGCCCAAAGCCACCTGTACTAAGTAGATCTGCTGCAAAGGGTCTACAGTGTGATAAGCCAAAAAGCAAGCCCACCAGCCCAGACTCAGTTCTCCAAATAATTTAAATGCATATTTAATAAAAATGCTGTGAGATCAACTTCTATCTCCTTTCCCCCCCAGTCTTCTCTGCAGGTTTTTATACTATGGTCATTATCATGGGGTTAGTGCCTGCAGGCAACAGGGTCTCTAAATGTAAGAAAACTGGGATTTGCAGGATCCCATGGTAATGGCAATGGGCCCACAGGTACCAGTCCTCAGTGTGGCACACATATCAGAAGCACAACAACCATGGAGAGAACAGAGTTCCCCCATTTAGGCCACCTGGCCAGCATATATTGCAGAGTGAAAACACCAGCAGTAGTGTTGCATTTGCCAAAATGCAGCCTAAGAAATATTTCCTAACTAATTACTATCCTATACATGCATCTCTGCTCAGAAGCAGCAGTGAAAGCCAGAATTAAGGGGAAAAAAACAATATTGCAAACCATGCACATCCTTTCTGCTGGGGCTCAGTGAAGTGTAAACCGGTTGCAGCACACTGTAATCTCCACGCAGATGCTTTTATTACAGCAGTAAGTGCTTCTCTGTTTAAATATGAGGCGTTTGGATGATTTCTAGTAAAGCCAGCTTGCACTGAAGCAAACATGCCTTAGGACAGCCACATCAGCCAGATGAGATTCTTGGTAGCTAGAGAAGCTGACAGGTAGAAAGTTCTCCTGTCAACATCATATGCATCTGCCAGGAAGTCTCCACATCAGCTGGTGACAGGGACACATGAGGATTCGAGACAGAGACCACAGCTGAGCTGTGTCCCCACATCACCTCAGGTGACCTTTCAGTTTAGATGTTTTCTGCCACTCCAAGTAAACTTTGCCCCTGTGTCTGGTTCCCATCAGGAAAAGCTGAACAACTCTTGAAGTATTTCTCTTCTCCTCTTCCTACTGTCATTACTGCTTGGTGACTCACTCCCAAGTATGCCCACAACATGCTAAGCCATTACTGCTGGAAAGCCCCGCCAAACACAACACTGCAGCTCAATCAAAATAAATACCACCTGTCTCCTTCCTCCCCTCAAGAGCCAGCACAGGCAAACCTGTGAGCAGGAGAGACCCCAGCCCTCCAAAATGGGGCTCAGAGTGAGACACAGTATGAAGCAGACAAATCCTGCATGAATTAGCAATGGAAAGGGGAAGGGACTCACCTAGGAATGGCCCTTGCTACCTGCTACCAGTCCTGGCTCACAGCTCCTGGGCACCTCTGGGATTGCCAGGCAGAGATCTGAAAGGCTGGGTGAGGTCTCACATGCCCCAAACATCCTCACGCCTGCACAGCCCTGTCACTCGTGCGGCCCTGACAGTATATGTTGGTGCAGCCAGCCCAGCAGAATGGGCTCTTTCACACTGAATGATAGATGTCTCCAGCATGGCAAGGAAAGGAAGCAGTTGTGTATTGCTGATGCTGTGGGGATGAACACACTACATTACAGTACAACGTTATCCAGCTGACAGCATACACGGTCCATTGAGCTCTCCACTCTAAAAAAAATGTTGCAAATAAAACCAGTGATGTGAGCAGGCAACACAGAGCACATACTGTGAGCAAGGCTGCCACCACATGGTACAAGGACAAGCCTGCAGACTCCTTCAGCCAGAGCAGGAGTGGGGAAAACCATCCTCACACCTCCAACCAGCCCTGGCCTCGTTAACCAGCTATGGCCAAATCCTGATGTCTCAGCCTGATCAATTAATTTGGTCGGGAACTGTCGGTCTTGCACCCTTCCCTCCCCTCCTAGTCATTAAAATCTCTTGCAAAGAAGCCACCAGAGTCTTGTGAAATAGGGATTCCTAAGACACAGATGAGCTCTCGCTGTTCTCACTAGGGAAGATTTGAATCAAGTGAACTAGTTCAAGAGTGCCCCAAAGATCAGAAAAGTCTGGGCTCAGCAGAGCCTGGGAGCACTGATAGACAACAATAGACCAAGCTCTTGCAGTTCCTAAACTCCCATTGCTTGTGGGCGTGGAATTAATCCAAAAGCGTGATACTTCCAATAATGGCTGGGGAGCCTTGGCCTCTCGTGATGAACTACAGAGCAGTTCAGGTGATTCCGCTCTGCCATAAGAGAATCATCTGCAAAAGACAGAAAATATTTTTTCTTCCTCCCTTTCAGCCCCTTCAAAATACTCCCCACATAGGTGGGGGAGAGAGGAGTTGAAAATCAGAGGAAAACTGAGATTTTTCCATTACACGTGAAAATTACCTTTATTGTTGGAAAAAACATCATGCAGATAAAAAACATTTCAAACGCTATTTTAAAAAAAAAAAGCTTTCTCAGAATGCAGGCCCACCAATAGACACCCCAAATGTGCTAGATACTGCCCCAAATGTAGCAGGAAGAAGAGCAAGAGAAACCACAGCTTTGTGACAGAGGAGTACAGGCCAGGTCAGGCCATAAAAGGGCGAGGGGGAAACAAAGCTGAGATTTACCTTTCTCCATCATCCTCAAGCCCAGGCAGTGTTTTGGGAACTCCTGCCTTTTGTAGATCTTCCATCCAGCAGTGCCACTCAGAAATGGTGCCTCCAAGCCCCAGGCTTTGTCACCTTCTCCTCTTTTTGCTGTTCTCCTCCCTTGACTGATGGCAGGTTTCTAATGAAAATACAGACCACACAGCTGTGGCTGGCAGTGGTGCAGGCAGTAAGACACACACACACTCATCGTGAAGTGGTACCTCTAGCACTGGCCTTCACAGGGAAGGCACAGCCTTCAGCAGCGTTGAGCCTTCATGGTGATGGTGCCTGCCACCTTTGCAGCAAACTCACCTCCAAGCCATTACTTAACTTCCTTGGTGAATAAAGGTCTTTTTATCCTCCGTTTTACCAGACAAATCCATCAGGCAGACAGGCATCAAAGCCTGACTGACCCTGACTGTGATATACCAGCCAACTCTGAAATTCTTATCTGCAGTTCATCCTCACTCCTGGAGACCACAAAGTACATCGGGTGGGTTTTCCCAGGCTAAGAATACCTTGTTTATGGGATCAGAGACAGCTGCAGCACATGTTGCCATGAAACATGCTCAGGGCACAGCCCTGCATAAACAGGGCACAGGGAAAATGGAAACGCTAACCCTACCGCCTGTCCTCCCTTCCACCTGCCCTCCCTCTGCCATTGATAGCTACCAGCAACCCTTTCCCCCTGGCACAGATCAGGTACAGTGCCCTTGTCCCACAAACGCAGCCCAAGGGCACTAGAAGCTGGACAGAAGCTCTGCTGGGACAGAGATGGGGAACACAGGCTTTGCTTGTATTAGGCATTTCTCAGGTGACCACTCCATTCACAGAGCCTGTTCTTGCAAGGTGAAGAGACAGAAGAGGGTGTGAGGCTGTCTCTGAAAGCAGCTTCGGATGGACACTGCCCTGGCTGAAACCACCTGCTTTGTGAGCAATAGGTAGCCATTAAAGAAGATGCCTTTGACTTTTCGAAGTGTCTTCCCATATGGAAATAAGACAAGCATTGCTGGATCAATTAACTTTCAAGCACTGTGCTGATTCAGTAGCAGCTTTGCTCCCACCCCCATGGACAATCTCTGCCCTTTCACAGCTGAAAACAGTTTCTGCTGACCCACCAGCCTGGCTGTTGCTTTACAGCTGCAGGTCATCTATGGGGTTTAGCCTTAGCACCCAGAAAAAGGTGAGCAGCTTTCCAGGCAGGTTCCCTTAACCCTGTCTCCTTTAACAGCTTAAGCAGTTAGAAGCAGCTTTTACAGCCTGTCTTGAAAGTTTCTGCTCTTTGAGAAAACTTTTGACATAAGAAATGCCACTGGGACCTGCCACCTCCCTCCAAAGTGATTATGATCCCAGGCCAAATCACTAAGACGAAGTGCATTTCCCCTCTAGCAGGATGTGTGGCCCTGTTCTGCCATGCATCATTTGAAGTAGCACACACACAGGCAGCAGAAGTCAAAGCCAGCACCTGTAAATGTGTCCATGACAGATCAAGTAGACAGATGTGCTTAGTCGAGTTGAAAACAACAGCAGAAAAAAACTTCTGGAGGAGAGAGAAAAGGAAAACTATGTTGATTTCTGCCCATCAGGACACCCCTTCAGGAGCTTTCTGGAGGCTCCAGAGACTACTAAAGCCCTTGTTCAAGGCTGAGTATCACAGCAATCCACACGCATTTCTCTGCCAGGCAGAAGGCTGCTGCTTTGTGCCGTGATGGTGACTGATGGCATAAGCAGATCCTCCAGGAGCATGTGGGTAACTCACAGCAGCCTTTTCCCCACCGTCCCACAGCACCTGCAGCGGTGCCATCCAGCAGCACTACCCACAGGTCAGCAACACTCCTTAGGGTCATAGTACGCTGCAGCACATTGCAGCCACCATGAGATGCTCACCCCCCCTTCCAGGGAGCACCCCCCATGTTACACACAGACAGGAGGGAGCCAGGGATGCAAAGTGGGCAGTTGGCCAGCCAGTAAATTAATTTCAAAGGCAGGCAGGTGATAGATGGGGTTCATGTGGGAAACAGGAGAGGATAAATTGCCCATCTGTGACTGATACAGCAGAGAACAGTACAGGATGGAGCAAAATGAATGGGCACGGAGGGATCAAGGAAGGAGAGACTGAGCGGCGTGTACATAATTGAATCCCTGAGGTCTGGTTCCTGTCTTTTGGGCTACGTGGGATTGCAAATGTAGGAGCACAGCTGAAGTGAATGATTCATGGGCTGTGTGTGACAGACAGGACCCCCAGAGTAATCTCTTATTGGTGTGGGGGTGGGGATGCCATTGACAGGATGGTGAGGGAATGTGATGAGACAAGGAGCTTCCTCCACATCTTTCTGTGAACCTTTGAACCCAGCCTTTACAAAAACAGCCTGGAGGAGTCTACCAAAATTAGAGGTGATGCCACAGCTCAGCGCTCTGGACCTGGCCAGGGAGGCAGCTTGTCAACTGGAACCAATCCCCCCTGCACAACAAACCCAGACTTATACCACAAGCTTATTAGTATGCTCGGTGCTGCTGACTTCTTCCCTACAGGAATCATTGTCAGGGAGATGAAAATGTTCAGGAAAATCAGCCCTCTCCCCTCTGTCCTTCTCTGCCCTGCTGCTGTGCCAGGTTCAAGTTGGCAGAAACAGCCAATTAGCAAGTGCCAAACCATTTCTAGGGCATTCCCGGTCTCACCAGAAGCAGTGAGGAAGTGCCTTAGGAAAGAGCCTTTCAGCAGTGCCACCCCAGGCTGATGTGCTGAAAAGCAGCTCAGAAGCATTTTTAATTGTCCTGTGCTATGTTCCTTCAAGCATGTTGCTTGCTTTTACCCCAGTAATTTCTCAGGTGGAAAGACACGCTCCGGTACTTACGGCAAGAGGCTCACATGCATGGCACAAGTACAGCTGGGACATGCCCAAGCACTGCGCCCTGCCAGACTGCCTGAAGCAGTGCAGGCGAGCCAGCTGCACCATCCTGCTGCTTCGGTGGATGTAAACATCCTCCCCCATATGACTGGGGGCTGCAGGAGGACATTAACTGCAGGTTATGTGTGACTGTAGCATCCTCCTCACCAGCCTCCTCTCTCCAAGAGAGGCCAGCAGTGATGCCAGGAGAAAACTGGAGAAAATGCATAGCCAGACTTCTCCTGTGCCACCTTACTGCCTGCAGCAGCCTGCAGGAACCTGTTCAAGTGGAATTTTCATGCTATTAAGGCCACCTATGGTTTCTTGCTCTGCAACTCTATTTTTTTTTCTTCCATTTTTAAACTTCCAGCATCCACCACAACCTGTGGCAAAGAGGATATTCCATGCCACACTGCCGAATCCTCCAGTTTAAGGTAGCGGGCAATCCAGTGCCTTAGTCCCAATCCCCCTGGCACCTGGACCTCTCCCTATATCTATTTTAAGCAGATGAGGTGATAGATCAGCTTTCTTTTGAGATTGTGAACTAATTTTATACTGAGAACTGGTGTCTCCTAGCTTGTTCCCAACTTGCCCTGCCACCTAAGCCCATGCTGCTCTTGTGCTTGAGCAAAGCTATAAGCAGCCTGACTCCCTGTTTGCAAAGAGACTTCATTTCACTAAATGGTGCAAAACAGCTCTCCACTTGTCCCATCTTCATGAAATAATGCATTTTTTTATTAGGCTCAGTGGCCTTACTCTCTGAGGCACTGGGAGAGGCCTGAAGTAGATGTTAATCCACTAATTCAAATGCTTTCCATGAATCAGAAAGTAACAGAGAATGCTGCTAAGGTTTATAACCCAGATCCCCACCTAATTTTTTTCAGGTGGTAGAAGAGTAAGGAACGTATTGAAGCCCTTTCTACTGCAATGCAGGCACTTCTGCACTCCCAGAAATTGCCTGTATCTCACTGATATGTTCCTGAGGACCTGACAAATAACAAGCTGTTGTCCCTTCAGCTTTGGCACACTCATCCTGGCACAGGTATGCCAGCCAATCCCTCTTTCCCAACAAAGGTGATACCATTTCAAATAACAGGAATAAATGGCACCACCAAATACATTTTTGATACCTATGTTAAGCTGCATATCTGGAGTTTTGCTGGTATTGAAATGTTGCAAAATGATACTGGTAAAAGTTCCTAGCATAGGCATGAGTTTTGGGCTGTCTCTCACTGGAAGTCTCCATCCTTCCAGTGCCTGATACCCATTGATTTCAGGAGGATAGGTGACATAAGTAAACACTGTATGAATCAGCAGATGAAAGCTCTGAATGGCTTTCAGGGACAGGGACATAGAGTCATGGCAGTGATAGCTGGAAGGGACCTCTGAGGTCTCTCACCCACCCTCCCACTCGGAACAGTAGATCAGTGAAGTTGTAACCTTGTCTAGCTGAGTCTTGGAAATCCCCAAGGATGAAGATGTCAGAGTCCACAGGTCTTCAACACATTTTCTTTCCGAGGAACACCAAGAGTGAGGCAAGTTCAGTTTTTCACAAGCGGACTCAATTATTTAAAAAAGAACGACAGATAATGGCATTTATCATTCTTTGTCTAAAGGCTTTCCTTGATGTTGAATCCGTTCCACATTCAACCAAATTCTTTTTGCTGCAGTTTGTTGATATCTGCCTTAATCACTAGCTATTTAAGACCTACTCATTACTGACTGTATATAAAAACTATTCCTGTTTTGCTTAGCCTGGTTTGGGGAGATAGCGGACAAACTTTCTCATCCTGGAATAAGCTGGGGCCACCCATGCCATGACCTTGTGCCAGAGGTTGCCACTTCAGTCCAATGTGGCTGGGGTACTTGGGCATTTTTAGCAGTAGGTCTGTGCTCACCTAGCTGATTTGCACAGATTTAAGGGAGGAAACACTCCCACAGGCAGACCCAAGCAGTCGAGCATCTCCAGCAAGCAGGGCAGTCCTGAGTGGCTGAGGATAAACTATATAGGTGGAACCATAAAAGGACCTCACCTCCCTGTTGCCGTCACTAGGGTGGTCATGATCAGTGGCCAATCTTTGCAGCAGGTACATCCCAGAATCACCTGGCTAGCACTCGCTGGAGCAGCAGCAAGACCAAGGAGCACCAGAAGGGTTTCAAGCCCAAAGGTTTTGCTCAGCAGCTTGTTTTATTTTGTTTCTTCCAGGACACAGCCAGACTACAGTGAACCTGAGGCTCTGAACTATGCCCTTTGTTCTCCAGGCCAAACATAGACTCTCACACGTAACACTTCTTTACTCCAAGAGAAGGACACAGGCACGCACTTCTGGTGTGAAACCTGCCCTTAGACAATTCTGCTGCACTTAACATCTTTCAGTCACAAAATCTCTATGTCTTGGGTCACAACCTTGCTAGTACCTAATCGCTGGGCAGCAGAAGAATATGAAGTACATGTAAACTCACTAAAGGAACTTTTTTCTTTCAGGGAGTCACATACATTTACTTAGAAAAGTGACTGAAGTTCAAATAAATTCTAGCTTCCAAGCACAGAGGGTTATTCCACTAAGCATAAGGCAGAAACAGACCCTCTCTGTAGGGATGTAACTTCTAATTATGTATTGCTCCCTGCAGCCTATACGCTAGGATCATTATTATCTTCCATGTTTATTAATCAGCTACCTGATGTTAACAAGAAGATAACTTCTAGGAGATATGCAAATAATTCTGCAATTTTCTTTTCCAGTGACTCAGCATTCATATCAGAAATGTGTTAACAGGATACAAAGGCTATTAAGAAGCCCTCTGCGTAATTATCCTCTTCCTTGCCTCCAGTTCTTAATAATTCATGGAAGAAAATGGTTATTTTCTAATAGATACTCCATCTTTCCAGAAGAAAAGTTGTGTAAGTTATCTTTTCTTCTGTTTAAAATCTCATTTCTTTCATTTTCCCTTCTCTAAAGACCTGTCTCTAAAATTTTATTCAAATAAGGCAAAGTTAAATACTCTCAGTGGAAGGAATTTAAACAACTGAAACAAAATGCTTTCAGCACTGAGGAGGCTGGACTGGCACCAAGTTAAAATATGAGTGTCGCACTGAGAGTTAATAAAGCACCTGCAGATTACTTTTCCATATTATCTTTGCAACATCAAGGGAAAGCATCCGGGACAGAACTCATGGCTTCAAATGAGTTCACGTTACTGTCACAGAGAGGCAACTGAAGCAATGTTAAACCAAAAATGGTCCCGTTCACCCCATTTATCTGGGATCAAGTGCAACAAATTGATGAGCACGTAATTAACTCACTGGAAAATGCATTAGTATGGAGAATGTTTTTTGGGGGGCAGCTATTCTCCTAGGTGACATGATAACAGTCCACATCCATCGTGTGCTTGCTGTGCTGGAGTTGTTCAGGAGAAAGCTTGTCTGGGCTACCAACCGCTGGGGCACTGAGCTCTTACTTGGTTTGTTGTGTTTGGGTTTTTTCCTGTGCAAACACTGCTCTGTGCAAGAGCTTTGCACTTAACTGTTTAGTGACATGAACTTAAGAAATGAACAACTTAAGAGATAACTCCTACCCTTGGTTTTGCTTTCTTCACCTTCCCCTTGGTTTTGCTTTCTTCACCTTCAGCTGTCACCTTTTCCTATGAAAAATCACACCTTCAAGAAGCAAGGAAACCCACCCGGCCTAACTTTCTAGTATTTAACCCCCTAATGCTCCTTCTCCCAAGGAAATCTCTCTGGGACCTAAAGGTCCCCCAAGGACAGCAAATCCAGCAACCACCCCACCGATAACAAGGTAACAGAGAGATGCCCTCTTCTCAAATGGCTTAGCAGGCAAAAACTTGGCAAAGCTAGGGAAGGAGATCCAGCAGAGGAAAATACCCCTCTACATGCTCCACCAGCCATGAAACGTTCTGATTAGGCATCTTGCTTAAAATATCCAAGCCAGAGGCTTTTGCATGAAACGTCCCTTGTGATTCATTTCAAAGGTGTGCTCTGAATGGAAATCTAACACTGCAATCAATTTGCAGAGGTTACCTGGAGGAATAAGAACATATTCAGCAGATAATAAAATAACCTCACTAACATGCCATGCGGGAAGGGCACGCTGTCAGAAACACACAGGAGAAGAAAAGCCATGCTTGGAAGGACCCAGAGGCTGAAACAGAGACAAGAAAGATGGGTGTGATGCCTGCATACGAACCTATATGGGACATATCAAAACACTTGACAGGTCTAAACCCCAGCTCATATACACAAGCACAGGCCATTTCGCAAAAAGCCCATACCCTAGATTTTAGGAAACTGCATAAAAACAATTACAGAGCCAGACTCTGTGTAAAGCTAACCCCTGGGCTTTGCAAAGCTAACCACTCTTATCAGCGACTAACAGATGAGATACTCTTTGGAGAGCCACGCTGCCGAGACACCCGGTCATGCTGGCAGGACAGTGTGCCAAGCCTTTCCAGCCCCCGCTGGCCTGGATTCCCATGACTTCGGATGCAGGCAGGTCGGCTTTATTGCTGGGGCTGTATTAATTTTCTCCTCCTCTTGGCAGGAATGTGTTCATAGCTCAGCACAAGCCATCTCATGCCACTTTATGATGAGACAGGGGCTATGACCTTAACAGCCACATGGCACTGCATGCGTATTTCCAACTTCCCCACGTTGCTCAAGACACTCTGCAATCAAAGCACAACGCTAATGATGTGAAGTCAAGCAGGGAAGCCCAGGGAATGCTGAAATTACAGCCAGGCGCCCACTGTTAACTCTGCTGCCCAGCTGCACAGCCCTGATGTTAAAGCTTTTCATCCTGTGAGCATGGTCCTGGTAAGGTTTCTGCACTGCTCTGTGCATCGCAGAAGCAGAGTGTTATTAGTTGCTGACTACTGGGTATTTTGGGGGTTCCCTGTGGAAATGGCAGGGATAAGCGACCCCAAGGGGACCTACTGGTAGGGCAGGCACAGGCTTGCTTGCCAAGGACAGCATTCGGGCACCTTAACGCCACATCCCCCCAGCACCCCGAGGGAGGGTCCCTATCCCTTCTCCACCCTCGGAGGTGCCTCTGGATGTGCCTGCCCCCTCCCCAAGCCCACAGGTGAGACGATAGCGCATCCCTCCCCACCTCTCCCGGCGCCTCCAGCCCCACGGGTGCCACTGCTCCCCGCGGTGCATCCTTACTCCTCGCCTCTCCGGTATGTCCTTCCCACTCCTGTGGGTGCCCCACGGGTCCTCAACCCCCAGGCCCCCTCCCCGTGGCATCTAAGTGCCTCCCCACCCCCTCCCAGCCCCAGCGCTCCTGCCCGTGCCCTCCCGCGCCGCCCCCCGCGCTCGGCCGCGGTCGTTTCGCCCGGCGCCCGCGCCCCCGCCCCCGCCTGCCGCCGTTGCTCCGTTCGCGGACATGGCGGTGCGGGTACCGGTGCTGGTGTTGCTGTCTGCCCTCCTCGCCGGTACCGGGCGCACGGCGCCGGGGCAGTGGCGGTCGGGGGAGGGGAGGGCGAGCGGGTCCCGGGGAAGCGGGCATCGGGCCGGTCCCGTGTCCCGGCCGGTCCCGTCGCAGGGAAGGGGAAACCTGAACCGGTACCGGGCACCGGCCGGCCTCGGGGGGCGGCCGCGGAATCTAAGCCGGTAGCGGGCATCAGCCATACGGGGGCAGGGGGGAGAACCGCCACAGGACGGTGCCGGACACCGGCTGGTCGGGGGGTGCCGGGACCGGACACCGGCTGGTCGGGGACGGGACCGGGAACGGACACCGGCTGTTCGGGGGGTGCCGAGACCGGACACCGCTGGTCGGGGACGGGACCGGTAATGGACACCGGCTGGTCCCGGGGGAGGTCGGGGGGGAATCCGGGCCGTTGCCGGGACGGGGCGAATCCAGGCGGAACCAGACGCCGTTAACGCCGGTTGCTCTCCACAGGGCTCCTCTCGTGTCCCGGAGCCGCTGCCAGCGTCCCGGTGAGTGCGGCCTGCCCCGTCGTCCCCGGGAAGGACGATCCCACCTGCCCTCCATGTCGCCAACCAGACCCCCCGGTGCAGGGCGGCCCCTTCCCCAGAGCCCCGGGCCTGACGCCGGGCGGGAGTGCCTGGCCCTGGCTCCGGAGCCCCAGGAGATGCCCCAGGCGGTCTCTCCCCACAGCCGAGAGACCCCGGGAGCCTGGCACCCGCCTGCTAAAGGCTGCAGCACACATGCCCTGGTGATTCCCACCTCTTACCAGCTTGATCTGTGGTTGCTCTTCACGGGGGCTCGCCGTCCACGTCTCCCGCTGCTGTAAGATGTCTGAAGGAGCTGCGTTTTGTAGCACGCATATGTCCTGACACCACAGCTCAAGCCGTGCCCGGCAGTAGAAGCCAAGCCTCAAGCGATAAATTCCCCTAAGAGCATGGAAGATAATGTGGC
Source organism: Aptenodytes patagonicus (assembly GCF_965638725.1). NCBI lineage: Eukaryota > Metazoa > Chordata > Aves > Sphenisciformes > Spheniscidae > Aptenodytes > Aptenodytes patagonicus. The sequence goes on from NC_134952.1 coordinate 51,876,157, forward strand.
ACTTCACAATGCTGTGCGAGCTCCTGTTGAGCGCTCCTTTCTGTGCCTGAGTGTGCCGGTATTCTTCAGAAGCTCTCAGATGAGAAGCTGATCAGAGACCTGTTTCAAATGGTGTATCTTAGACTTCTTATGTCAAATGGTGTATCTTAGACTTGTTATGTACCTGTCTTCCCTAGCCTGCTTGCAACAAGTATGGTGTGCCTGGATGTCCAAGGGACTACAATCCAGTTTGTGGGACCGACGGAGAGACCTACTCCAACGAGTGTGTGCTCTGCCTTTCAAACAGGTAGTCTAACCTTCCCTTCCCTATATGCAAGGAAAATATTCACCCTCACATCCCAATTAACTGATAGATTATTGGCTTTGGATCGTTCACACTCTGTTAAACTGCAGTTTTAGCAGTGTCTTCTCAACTGTCAATCCCTTGCAACAGCTTTTATTATGATACCTGTAAACGGCTTAGATTGGATTCAGTTAGCTGGGAGTACTGAATATTCGCTTTTGTAGCTTTTAAGGAGGAGCATCTCAGAAGGAGGTTGCCTGTCACATTCATACAGTGCCACATTGCCATTAAGTATAATGCCAGACTCTTCCGCGCTCTCCATCAGAAAACATGAAATATCCTACCCAAAATGCAGCTTTTACTACAAAATGTTTACATTCAAGATCCAATCTCCTGTACTTCCTTTCACAGAGAAGAGTAAGAATGCCAAATGTTAGGAGAAAAGACTATTTTGCCATTCAGATTGTTTAAAAATCAAGAAAAAGATCTCCTAATATTTGAGAGAGGGTATTTTATTCTTTAATAATTTAATCGTTTTTTAAAAACAAATTGAAAACATAGAAAATCAGTACTTAATGAGCATTGTTACCCCCCATTATGATTGACTAGAAACCTCTATAGAGCATCCTCTCAGTACAAACTGAGAGGAACTGCTTATGAATTGAATTTGATGGTGAAAGGAATTTATATAAATGAAATAACAGAATTTCTGTTTCCAGCAGAGGGAAGAAGTGAGAGTAGCACAACAACAGTGATGGGCATTTACAAAATTACAAATAGATGTCAAGAAAGGGAAGGCTGAAATATGTCTCTGACTGTGGGGTGGGGGAAAGATTAATTGTGACCAGATAATTTACAAAATTCAAATGACCAAGATAGAGGGAACATAGGCCAGAATAAGGAAAGTGTCAAAAGTGTCAAAGGACACTTAAGGAAATAATATTTTAAAGAAAGTGCCGAAGTGTGTCAAAGGATGTTTAAAGGTATGCAGATCTGCAGAACTTGGTAACATTTTCACCAAAGTACATCACAAACTACCCAAGCAAATGACAAATTGCAAAGAGAATTGGTAAACCTACCATCTGGAAAAAAAACAAACAACCTGGGAATCAAAGGGCACATACAGTACAATCTGTGAAAAGGGGAGAAAAGAGGTGCTGGCATGTTACATATTAGGACCCCACCCATCTTTGCTGCCTATAACGATGTTGGAGTAAGTTATTAAGCGATTGACTTGTAGACAGCCAGAGGTAAAAAAGAGAGTAAGCAACGCTGATACAGATTTGTCAGAAATAATCCGATCAAATCCATGAGATTTAGTTTTTTGGCAAGATAACTGGCCTAGCAGAGTAGGAAGAAACAGAAGTGTTGCTCCATTACATTAATAAGGCATTTTACATAGCTTCACTTGACATTCACATAAACAGACAAATAGTTATTCAGCTGAAATTGTTCAAGGATGAAGTCACAGCAGTTCGAAATGCTGTGGTTTAAAAGCGGTAATCAGCATTTTACAGTCAAACTGGAAAGAGCTATTAAGTGGGATTTCCTTTAGATGTAGTATATAATTCCGTATTTCTGTAATGAATTGGATATCGGAAACAAAACAATGAAAATTTGCAAAATGGCACGAGATACAATGATCTGTGCAGGACAGTATCAAAATTCCCAGGGATCTGGAGAAATGGACTGAAACCAGTACAATAAAAGTCAAAGAGAAGTGCTAAGTATCGCACATAGAGAGTGCAAATCCATGTCGTGGAGATACAGACAGGAGAGTGTCTCACGACATAAACGGTGTATTTGATCCTTTCTCAGAGCAGAATGATGGGCTTTGAGATCCAGCCTTACTTTTCTAGGATTTTTTACATTTCATTTTTTTAGGCATGATGGGAACCCTCAGTTCCAGATGGGTGCATGGTAGATTCCTGAATACAGCATTGCACATAGCCCAAAGGGTTCTCTAGTCAAACCTGCTGTTTATTTCCACTCGATTCCTTAAGTAATTTATGATGGGGCTTACGTCTTATTCGTATGAGACATAATGTACGTTTTGTGTGAAACATGGGATTTAATCCCGTTACACACACAAGATAGATCTTTTTATCTTAACCATCTTTTTTTACTGGCATCTTACATGCTCAGAAACATGCATTTTGGTCTGAAGGGGCAGAGGGTGATCAGATGCTATCCTGTTTTTTTTTCTTTAATAATTCAGTAGTTGGTGTACTCATTGGCTTTCTAGTTCAGTCTGGAGTTGTTGTTCACAAATGTTGGACTTGGCATGAACACAACAAGGATAAAACACTTTGTCTTATTGGAAGAATTTCAGCTTTGAAAAATGGTTCATAGTCATAAGCAATGGTCATTTCACTTCAAGGAGTCTAAGGTACCGTCCATCACACTCCTTAGGAGAGGAGAACAGAGATCTTTCTGCCCTTCTTAACAAGCTGCACGACCAGTCGTTGCTGAGATAAATAGTGTAATGTGGTGATGTAGAAACAGATATATGGGCATATCCCATATACAAAACAGTTCTAAATTAACTTAGGTGATTCTCAACAGCCAACTTGCAGGTCAGTTCCAGCCTGTGTTTAAGCCCATTCAAGGACTTTTTAAAGGGAGTTGTACTTCCCTGATGGCCAAGGCAGTACCGTCCATGGGCTCTTTTAGCCATGTAAGACTGTGTGGGCACCTGGAGAGCCCCATGTGCATCAAGAGTACTGCAGGAGAGGTCGCTGTGGCTGGTCCATGATAACATGAGACACCTGGAGCAAAGGTGCAGCACAAACCCTGCCCATCCTGGTTCTGCAGTGCAGCCCATTAACTGTAAGGCCAAAGCTGGTCTTCCTCCCTGCCTTTTTTTTTTTTTTTTTTAAAGCTTAGATCTAATCCATTCTTAAGTGGGTGCTCAAATGCAAATGCCAGGTCTCTTCCACACCTAGTGTCCAGTAGCAGTGACAACAGCTGATCTTAATTTAAACTCAGTCTGGTAGCACCAAAAGCTCTTTGGGAACAGACACAGCAGCTTGAGCTGCCTCTGCAGGGTTTAGCATAAGGGCTGCTCTTCAGCCAGAACTTTTCCTTACATCTTTACATGTGTTTTACATCCCATGGGCTTGATTTTTCCTTTCATATTCCTAATCTGCTCCACTACCTTCTGGTTAAAAGATCCCTGATACAACTATTAATACAGATGATCCCTGCTTTTGGGTGGGTAATAATAAGCCTCTTGAATTTCATGAGAAGTAAAACAGTTTGATTCTATTAAGATAGGGAAGTGACCTGAAGATCTAGGGCAGTTTGCGTTCTATCACTTTCTTTTTGTATCTGTACTTTCTCGGTAAACTGAGATTTGTAAATGGAGCGCCCCAAAGTACCATGTATGGGACTTCCAAAAAAAAATCTGATGTTCCCAAACTAAGGGAGACTTGGCTTAAATTTCCTTAAAGAAGATTCCAACGTTCAGAGAACCACGCATTCAAATGTTAGTGAAGCCTGGGATGCAGAGATGCATCAGGATGCACACCCTTCCCACTGAATTCCCATGTGGAAGGGGGAAATTCTGTAAGCATTAGAACTGTTGCCCACTTCAGGGACTGTGAAGTTTGACTTGCATTAGTGCTTTGTAATGGACGCTTTAGTCCTCATTGCGAGATTTGTCATGTGGTTTGATACTTCTCAGATTTGCAGATGGCTTTATCAGGTTTTTGTAGGTAACAAAGCCTGAAGTGAGGCTGTCTCTGGAAAGTTACTCGCTCTGTGCGTGTGATTCATAAATCTTTGCGTCACAGTTACTTTGTGGTAATGTTTGCCATAAATGATGCAATTAAATGCATCGCTGCATTTAATTGAACACATAGAAAGACATGGGAAAGCCACTTTATAAAATGTCTCTGTTAAATTCAAGTGTAGTGCTTCTCTTCTAAAATATTTTTCTTCTGCTTGCAGTGAAAATAAAAAGGATGTCCAAATTTTCAAGATGGGAAGATGCTGATATGGCAGATGGCTACTTTTCAAGAAAATAAGAAGGACACAGGCAGTCCAAATGGAAAGAATGCCTTAAATGTACCTTCTATGTAGCCTGTCTTAATAAATAAGCTTGCCTGTTTAAACAGAGTACTGTTACTGTATTAAAACCAGTGTTTATAAACAGCCATAGTACACTTATAACCTGAACCCCGATTTATTTTCTCATGCAAGACAGATCATAGGGTAAGAAAGAGATACCAGTAAGTCAGTTGTTTGGAGAAGGAAATGAACGGGTACCCAGTGCCATTTCCACAGCAGCACCTGGGAGCAAGGAGGCCCCAGCACCGCTGCTGCGGGCAGTGCTGGCGGCGGCAGCTGCTCCTTGTTTCTGGGAGGATCTGAGCCCGCAGGTGCCAGTGACCCCTGGGGAGCCACTGGAGGGGTTTCCTGTGGCGGCTACCAAACTGGTGATGGCGGCCTGACACGTACCAAGCCTCTGTCCCAGGCTCCCTGCCTGCAGGTTCTGCCGGCAGAGGGCAGCGACCTGGGCACCCTCTGCTCCTGCCACAAGTAATAGCTGTTTTGGAGTGCTGGAGGCATGGGCAGGGGGCACACGCTGCCCCCCGGCCCTCTGGGCTCTGCTCCCTGGGGCGCCGGTGCCTGGGCTGGCACCCAAGAGCCACTTCCCGTGGCAAACATCAAAGCAAAATCGGAAAACTCAAGACTTGTGTAAAAGGGTGCACTCCAGAGTGGGTCTGGTGGACCTTCCTGCAGGGAGGGTGTGCGAGCACTGGGGTTCGGTCCTTTCCTTCACCCCCTTGTCGTGCACATGGGCACATAGCCTTTCTTACGTTTGTTCCCTTCTGTTCTGCTAAACACCTCTGTTTCCTGCATGTTGCTTGAAATGAATTGTATTTGGGTTGTCTTACGGTGCGTTGGTAATATGCAGATGGCTTCTACCTTTTGATCCAAGCCAAGTGGCGCCTGCTGTAGCCCTTGGCCCCAGACAATGGTTTCGTCAGGCTTTGCTGGGCAGCAGCAGCGCAGGCAGAGATGTACGGCACACTTTATGCCTGGTGAATGTTTGCAGGTCAGTGACTTTGGTTTTGAAAAACAATAATGCTTTTGTCTTATAGTTCCTTTAAAGGGTCGAAGCTATCCTTATCTGCCAGCACATGCCTGCTTTCATTTCCTTCGTGCAAAGACTAATCATTGACGGAGGGTTGTCATGTGTGGCATAACTGGAGGGCTGGAAGCTTAGGATAAAGCGGTCACGTGGAAACATGAATTTGTGGGTGGAAAAGAAAGATGACCAGTGCCTCCCAACCAGGTATCAGTTGTGGACAGAAAATCAATTTCTCTACTGGTGGCAAATCCATTTGAGAAAGTTCCCGTGTGCTCCCAGCTGTTGTTTCCACATCCAGATCTGGAAAATTTCACTTTTTCAAATGGTACCAAATGCCAAAGCAGTTGTGTGCTATGCTATGAATTAACAAGTGGATGGAAATGATAAGCTGTTTCTTTTTGTATTTCTATTTTTGATAACTAGTTGTGCTTACAAGGGAACTTTAACAACTCCAGTCTTGTTACTGAAGGACCATTTCTACAACTATTTGACAAAAGTGTGCATAACATTGCAGGTTTTTTGCAAAACTCAGAAAAAATATCTGTTTTTGTAAACACTACTAAATGAAACAAATCCAAATAAAAAACAGCATGTAGGCTGACAATTATAATCACACTAGAGCACTGCTCCCAGCATATGAATGCTTAAGTTATAACCTTAGAGCTGACTTTAAATCTTCCTATTTTTCTCTGTATTTGAAAAGTGGTGAATTCAGCATTGCATGTAATTACTCACCAAATCTGCCCCTGACATCTGTACTTCATTTTCTGTACATTAAAAAGTTCTGGCAATTCCCACAGGTAAATTTTGACAGCAAGATTTGTGAAGAAGTGCAGATGTATGTCACGGATCCTACTTCTTTCTAGTCTTACCCGAGACGAGATACGTCTCATTCAGTAGAGATCTACAGAGAAGGTGGGTGGAATGGTTCCTGTGCTTGGGAATGTCTAGAACACGTTAGAGTCTTCAGAGGTGAATGCTCCTGTGCAGTAACTTCTGCGCTACTGTCTATGAAGACTAAGGGAGAAGGATTACTATGTAGGAGCAGAAGTTTCCTTGTCATGGTCTGAAATAATCTTGATGGGCATTTGATACATTTTAAGTAATGTTTCAACATTTCTTATAGTGTATTTTATTATGAAGTTATATTCTTGCTTTATGTAGTGCCATCTTCTTGATGTGCTTTGCAATGATGAAAACTAAAATGTAGAAAAATAAATGACTGTCAGTGCTGTCAACTGGATCCTTCCAGAGCTGAATGTAAAACATCACTTGTATGCTTTCCCAAACTCAAAAAAAACCCCCCAACCTAACCAGTGTTGTACTCCAGTTTGGCATTTATGAACCTTTATAGATCAAAAAGTTGATGTCTCAGAATTTCAGTATGGTGGACTTACTTAATTTTTGTTTTAAATCAGAATTTTGTGGTGCATGTGGGACAATGCTAGAAAGGCTTAATCACATCTTAATCTTCACTCAAAAAAAATCCTTTCTTAAACTCAGAAAAAAAACAGTAACGTACTCCAGTTGAGTGTTTATGAAGCTTTATAGCTCAAGAAGATAGTGAATTTCAGTATGATGGGCTTAATTTTTGTTTCAAGTTAAAATTGTACATTATGTTTAGGACAATGCTGGTCTTATTCATATGACGAGTAGGACTCACGCTTCTAGAGTAGGACTCTAAGTCTTCCTGTGAAGCCTTAGGACAAGGCTTACTTGTATGAAGGGTCCTCACTCTTATGATTTAATGTGGTTGCCTTCAGAGGTGCTGTTAGAGGTCCATTTTACATACAGGTGAGGTAGGAAGTCGTCCAGATGACAGAGTGCTAGAGCAGCAAAATTAAGTGGCAAAGAGGGAAACACAGCCTGTGGGTCTTGCATCAGTGGCTACAGTGGGTCGACATTGATGACTTCCACATGCTCTGATTGCCCAAAATTTGGACAACAATCCAGTTATTCCGAAAATTGCCACCCAGCTGCCTCTTTGGCTGCAGGAATGGTTTCACTGCTGGCAACTCTAGCCTCTGTTGCTCAGGGAAGTCACCCAGCAAGGAGGTTTTTGAAGCCAGACTATGCTCCCGTCCTTCCTATTTCTGGAGTCTTTGGATTCTGGAAGTGTGTTACTTGGAGAGGAATGTGATTGGGCAGGCTCAGAGCATGATGAAGTACCGAGGCACTGAGGCCATAGCCACATTGCACTGCGTCTAGCAACCCTCTCAGTCTTGGTACCCAGAGCTCCTTGGAGCAGGTGGCATTAACTTTTCCACTAAACCAAGGCAGAAGTATTTCTTTTCTCTTGAGATTATTTTTCTTTTAAACTTTTTACATTGCTCTTCTTATTGTAATAAACAGAATCATTGAAAGCAGGTGTTACCCAGAATCTCCTTACTTTTGTAAACTTTTTAAAATTTTACTCTTATTTTCATGTATCTTACTCTTGTTCACCCTCCAGGCAAACTGTTTTTTGGATGGAACATTTCTTGAAGTTTGTTGCAACTGCTGTAGCTATGTTGCCCAACTTTCCTTTTGCTCGCTCTTGTTGCATTTTAAATTGTGCTTTATACTTCTTGCTGTTCTTCAAACTGTTTAAACATACATTTCCAGCTGGAGCAAAAAGGTGTATTTCTCTTTAGCAGAGAGACTGGTGTATAGCATTAAGACATGCCATGTCTGGCTCTGACGGGAACTGATAAAATCCCAGCCTCCTTGAAATTAAAAATTGACTAGTACAGGTGTTTGGTGACCACCATGTTTGATTTATCAGATGCATTAAAATCCATATGTCACTTTGATTGCTCAAAGTGTTGACTGGCATCTACTCATGGCATTTATGAACTAGCTAAACCAATAACATAGAAGGATGTTACTGTAACCTTTAGACATCAACAAACCTTATGCCAAGCATTCTTACTAGCTTGTTACATCTGCATGAGGCAAACAAGGGATTATATGAGCTGAATGGCATGATTGTGAAACAAGATATGAAAGGATCTCTTTTCTGTCTGAGCTCAGATGGTTGGATAATATTTTGTTTGATTAGGATTTTATGACATTTTCTAGCTTCCCAGGATCAGCACAGTCTTGATCTGACTGGGAGGAGAATGTGCAGCCATCCATCTAGGTCAAATGAAGGTCAGAAGATGTCTTACTGGCTTTTGCTAATGAAGGGTAGATATGAATGGTTTTGTTCCTGGTTGAGCTACAGGAAGAGCTTTTTTAATTGGTTAAATTCCAGACTCTCCCTCCTGTGGAAATATTAAAAAAAAAAATCTGTCCAGGAAACATATGTAAACAAAATGTTCCCCGGACTCCAGACACTGTTGCCCAGCAGACACTGCGGGTGTGTTTTCTGGGACAGCTGGGCTCCAGCTCGCAGCTGAGTTGTGGGTAGTTTGGAAGACCTCAGCCCCTTTGCTTCAGGCACTCTTTTGAGGGTTTGCAGGTTTTCTCAATCAGAGGTGGTAACGCACTTTGGTTTGAACAAGGAGGAAAGCATCCTTCCTTGAATTGCTGGCAGAGTCTTTCAAGACTGGGGCTCCTGAAGTTCTGTGTGTGATAGAAAGGTATCAAACCCACCATGCTTCCATGGAAACATTTAAGGCTCAAAAAATATTGCTAGCTGTTGAAAACCCTTGACTATTGGAGAACATCTATCCAAAGGTGCTGGCCATCAACAGTCACCCAGAAGAGACTTCTCTCTTCCTCTGAGGTATCAGTGTAGTGTTAGCCTGTACTCATATATAGCCGCTCCGTTTGTCCTGGGTGGGACAGAAGCATGAGCAAGAGCAGAAGGGAGAGGTCTAACTGGGGGAGCCATGATCTGAATCCTGTGGGAGACAAGTCAGAATGAAGGGCTTGAACTTGTGGATTTCCATCTTGCTCCCTAGGCGGCAGCATTTGTTTTCTTTTAAATCTCATTTTAGTTTGTGTTCTCAGTAGGGTTGTAGGAAAGACTTTTTATTAATAATTACCGTTCGTATGCATAAACGTTCTGTTGGGAGCTGTTTCTTTTCATCTGTATCACTAGTGTCATTGATACACAGTCAATCTCATTTACTTGGCAAAATTAACTTGCTTTTTTCCTGATCATTGAATCCAAGTATGTTTGCTGAAAGAGACTCTACAGTACACCATTTTGTAAAAATTTTATTCTGTGGGCAGATGTCTCATAGATGAACCTGTGGCATTCGTTGCCATGCGTAGGATTGCATTGGGTTCTGCCTTAGATTTACAATATTCTAGCTGGTCACGTAGCAGTTGCTTCATTTTCTAATCCCTAAACATTTATAGAAGCAGCATAGGTTTCTGGACAGAGCATTCTTAGCTAGATAACCTCAGAAAAAAAGTAATTTTCCTCTGTGACTGAGTCTTATCTTTACATTGAGGAAAAATTAACCCTTTTAAAGTGCTTTTTTGTCAACTGGTGAGAAATTATATGAGATTCTGGTACACTTGTTTTATTTTACCTTTTAAGCAGATCTGAATTATTCTTCCTGACATTAGATGCAACAGCATTTAGAGTTGACCTAAAACTGTTCCTACTTAAGCTAGTCTGTTACAGCTTCCCCAGTGACAGAGGCAAAGGGGCTGAAAAATCCTACCATGAGGCTCTCTGGAGCAGAGAATAGGGCAGAGACTGAGATGTTGAACTTGTCTAGTAATAGTCCGGTGTCATTGCAGGTTCTGTGGATATTGCAGCAAGCCTCAAACTGCTGGCCTGGAAGGGCCTGGGTTTCCTGGAAGTCCTATCTGCCAGTTCCCTTCAAATATTATGGCTACCCAGCAAGCTGCAGATGTCCGTAAATGGACACCTGAAGTGAGCCCTCTCTCTTCATCTCTGAAGAGCATCTGTCAAAGTGAGGAGAGGGTCCTTTAGGAAGCTTTGGGGCTGCTCTACAATAGCTATCTGCATGCATACTCTTACCTTCTGGTAAGCATTGGGAAAACTCCAAGTAGCTTGTTTCTCTCTGTGAATTTCTAAAAATCAGCTTTGCATTTACATGGGATTCAGAGCTTTTCTGGGGATTTTTTTTTAATGAAGTAGGTGGTGTTCTGTAAATTTATGGATATGCTTGCCCCACAATGTTCCTACCTTCACTAAGCTTATGCTAGGAGACATAAATACAGCTAGAATGCACAAAGTGGTAGTGAAATGGTTGTGAATGGGAAGTTATGTCAATGATTAAGTTTATCTAATAAGAATTCATAGAATCATAGAATCATTTAGGTTGGAAAAGACCTTTAAGATCATCAAGTCCAACCATTAACCTAGCACTGCCAAGTCCACCACTAAACCATGTCCCTACGCACCACGTCTACATGCCTTCTAAATACCTCCAGGGATGGCGACTCAACCACTTCCCTGGGCAGCCTGTTCCAATGCCTGACAACCCTTTCGGTGAAGAAATTTTTCCTAATATCCAATCTAAACCTCCCCTGCCGCAACTTGAGGCCATTTCCTCTCGTCCTATCGCTTGTTACTTGGGAGAAGAGACCGACACCCACCTCGCTACAACCTCCTTTCAGGTAGTTGTAGAGAGTGATAAGGTCTCTCCTCAGCCTCCTTTTCTCCAGGCTAAACAACCCCAGTTCCCTCAGCCGCTCCTCATAAGACTTGTTCTCCAGAACCTTCACCAGCCTCGTTGCCCTTCTCTGGACACGCTCCAGCACCTCGACGTCCTTCTTGTAGGGAGGGGCCCAAAACTGAACACAGTATTCGAGGTGCGGCCTCACCAGGGCCGAGTACAGGGGCACGATCACCTCCCCACTCCTGCTGGCCACACGATTTCTGATACAGGCCAGGATGCCATTGGCCTCCTTGGCCGCCTGGGCACACTGCCGGCTCATGTTCAGCCGGCTGTCAACCAACACCCCCAGGTCCTTCTCTGCTGGGCAGCTTTCCAGCCACTCTTCCCCAAGCCTGTAGCGCTGCATGGGGTTGTTGTGGCCGAAGTGCAGGACCCGGCACTTGGCCTTGTTGAATCTCATACAGTTGGCCTGGGCCCATCGATCCAGCCTGTCCAGGTCCCTCTGCAGAGCCTTCCTACCCTCGAGCAGACCAACGCTCCCGCCCAACTTGGTGTCATCTGCAAACTTACTGAGGGTGCACTCGATCCCCTCATCCAGATCATCAATCAAGATATTAAACAGAACTGGCCCCAAAACTGAGCCCTGGGGAGCACCACTTGTGACTGTCCGCCAGCTGGATTTAACTCCATTCACCACAACTCTTTGGGCCCGGCCATCCAGCCAGTTTTTTACCCAGCAGAGAGTACACCCGTCCAAGCCATGAGCAGCCAGTTTCTCCAGGAGGATGCTGTGGAAAATGGTGTCAAAGGCTTTACTAAAGTCTAGGTAGACAACATCCACAGCCTTTCCCTCATCCACTAAGCGGGTCACCTGGTCATAGAAGGAGATCAGGTTAGTCAAGCAGGACCTGCCTTTCATAAACCCATTATCTGGGCTGATCTCCTGGTTGTCCTGTACGTGCTGCATGATGGCAATCAAGATGATCTGCTCCATAACCTTCCTCGGCACCAAGGTCAGGCTGACAGGCCTGTAGTTCCCTGGATCCTCCTTCCAGCCCTTCTTGTAGTTGTTAACCTCCAGTCAACTGGGACCTTCTGGGTTAGCCAGGACTGCTGATAAAGGATTGAAAGTGGCTTGGTGAGCACTTCCGCCAGCTCCCTCAGTACCCTTGGCTGGATCCCATCCAGCCCCATAGACTTGTGCGTGTCTAAGTGGTGTAGCAGGTCGCTAACAATTTCCCCTTGGATTATGGGGGCTTCATTCTGCTCCCCGTCCCTGTTTTCCAGGAGCCTCAGTTGCAATGGCATCTTCAGCTGGACCGGGAGAGATTCCCCAAACTCTGGTTATGCTGAGCTCCTCTTGAGCAGTGTCATCTCCATGCCTAGTTTGCTCAGATCTGTGGCAGAGACTCCCCAGGCAGTCTCTGGGATGAGCAGGTTCTCTGTCGCAGCCAGTTTCTCCAGGAGAATGCAGGGGGCGATATGCAGTTTGTGGCAATTTTTGTGTCTGGAAGTTAGGTAGTTTTGCAACTGTAATCAAAGTTTAAAACTTGATTATATGTATTGTTGTCAGTTGAGAGCTAGATAATACTCATGTCAGAGTCAAATAGGAGAAGGCAGTAAGCAAGTCATCTGCCTGGATCAGCCAAGGTAATGATTTCCTAAACTCTGGGCGCAAGGGTCTGTAATCCCTTAGTAGCACCTGTTATTACCTGATTGAGCCCAAAGAGAGGAAAAGCCTGCATATTTTGGGGACTTCCTCCACTCCTACATAGAGGAAGAAGGATGCCCTTTAAATAAGTAGTCAGAAGAAGAAAAGGAGATTTTGAACTCTGAAAAGAAAACCAAGTGTTTGGGCTCACGGGGAGGGAAAGAAATGTTTGTTGTCCCCTGACAAACATTGCCTTTAGACTCTGCCATGCACCAGTAAGACAGAAAACACGTATAAGGAATAATGTGCTAGAATGGGGATCTTGTATACATGCAAAATTTTGATTAAATACTAGCAAATATTTGTTCCCCATGAGGAAACAAATAAACGCTAGAACAGGGACCCATAGAGGTTCTAGGAACAACTCTTCGAGATGTTCACAATTCAGCAGCTCACAGCCCTAAGCAACCTGACCTAGAGGGCCCTGCTTGGAGCAGGAGGTTGGACCGGAGACCTTGAGAGGTCCTTTCCACCTCAATTATTCTGTAATTTATAATAGCAAGAGGCTAGTGCATTTGCAGTCAGCACCTGCACTACCCAAAGTTGTGTGTTATCAGAACCACCCTGACAGGCCTGACTACTTAGGAGAAAGCACTTAAGTCATCTGGAGTGCTGTGTGTAGGTACATAGCAGAGAAACGTCTCTGAACTTTTTGCTTAATTTCCCATCTCTTGGATTCAAGTTCCTCGGGTGCAAGCTTCATAAAATGGGTGCTTAGGTTCAACAGTCAGCCACTAGGGAGTGATAAAATTACTTTCTTCAGAAGAGACAGTACAGTCTCAGAGGCTCAGGAAAGCCACCAGGTCTTCAGAAATGGCAGGCCTGAACTGCAGCTGACAGAAACCAGTAGGACTGTGAACAGTCCCTGGCTTACGCCAGGTCTCTCCAGGCAGGGTACATAGTCACCTGTGTGTTCCCACCCCCAGGTCACCCAGATTTCCAGTGTGACAGCAGGCTGGGCACAGAGAGCAGAGCTGGCCCCTCATATATTTTATTTTCCCCATTGCTCATATTTGCCATGATCAGGCACAAAGGCATTTCTGCTCACCCAGCTGAGCTGTGGGAACGCCGCTGAGCCCATGACAGCCCTTAGATGTACTCGGAGCTCTGACCGAGTACATTCTACACCATTCTGGTGGTCAGTAACATGGGACACAGTTAGGGGGTTAGGTGGCCAGGCCGAAAGCAGGAGCTGGCTAAAAGTGGTGCATGTACATCTAAAACATGCTACGAAAAGTAGGTAACCCAGCCAAGCTGACACCCCACTGCAGAGCTAGTGATCTAACTCGGCAATTACACATCACAACAAAGAAGGGATAACACTCTCAGCTCAGTAATGAGCAGACACACATGAGCTACTTGTACCCATCCTGTTTGTTTAGCTTACTGTATTATTGTAACATTCAGTCCCTATAAAGTAGTTGTGTCTGTAGAAGTGGAGTCACTCTGGGACTCTATTGCTTCATCTGAAGTCGCCAGTTTTCTGTCCTGCCTGTATGTAAAACCCAGGAGCTTTGACAAATTCCTTCTGGAATTTGAGATTTGCTTCAATGCACAACTCTTCTTCTCTCTTTCAGCAAATGAGACCCCGGTGGCAAGGGGAGATGGTTTATGAAGAGGCGGCACGCGCAGAAAAAACCTTCCCTAAGGACTGAATCTGGCAGGGCAGTTCCAGTGGCCTGCTGGTTTGGGTCTAACCTAGACAAACATTTCCCTGCTTCTTCCTCTTCCCGGTAGAGTTAATGCCAAGAGGTGACACTGCTGCCAGACTGGGCAGTGGCTGGGAGAACCCGGGAAGGTGTCACTGCATTGTCAGGGCTGTGGTGATGAGTTCCCAGCAACCAGTAAGAGCGTGCAGAGCAGAGAAAGCAGGTGCCTGTGCTCTGCTGTGTCAATTTATGGCCTGGTTATAAAGCACAGCAATGACCCCAGTGGTGAAGGGTTCTTCTGTGTCCTTGTCATCTCTCCAAGGGGCATAAGGGCTGGATCAGTGAGAAGGCAGCTTCCCTTTTGCTTTCAAACAGGAGGGATGATGACTGCAATCTCCCCCTGGCAGGTGAAGAGTTCAGCTCCAGTGTCCAGAGCTGTTCAGTGTGGAATATGGTGATGCTCATCTTCAGCGAGTTCAGCCAGGCCTCCAGCAGACTGGTAAGGACAGAGCACGAAGCTTTGGGCTTCACTCTGTGCCCTGGGAGTTCCTGCAGTCATCCCTGAAAATGGGGAGCTACACATATCAGGGCTGCATATCAGGAAAAGATCAGCAGTGCTCAATTGGACAAGTTCCCTTGGGAGGACCCTGGAATAATGATGTCGCACAACTCTTCCTCAGGCATGCAGGGTTGCTCTCTAGCTGTGCAATTCATTCCTGAGTCTGAAGAGGGTCCAGAAGTGTGTCACTGTGAACACCAAGATGAGTGCGGCCAAGCTCCAGAGCTCACTTTTGAGCTCTGCACCAGGGTGAGACGTACGAGCTGCAGGGACCTCCTTTCCTGGCACCAAGCGAGGGAGCATGGAGTGACAAGTTAAGGACAAGCAGAGTGCAATCCAGGGTGGCTGATACTGGGACATGTCAGCCCTTCTAGCCAGCTGCTCCTTCTCTTCCAGACTTCATGGTCCTTCCAACCTGCTAGCTGAGGGTCAGCGAAGTGGCATTTTCAGCCAGAGAGAACTCCTTTGTCCCTGCTTTCCCCTAGGCCAGACAAGGTCCAGAGCAGCTGGAAGCGCTCTACAGCACTGCCACGTACTGTTTCTTTTGAAGCTGTACAGAGATCTAGCACAGAGGTGATGCTGCAGCATAGCAGTAAGATGCCCTGGACAAATCCTGCCACCCTGGCTGGTGCAAGTTTGTCCCTTCTTCACTTTTGGCAGAGGTTTCCCAGTGCCACAACCCAACAATGGGGGCAGGGGGGTAGAAATCAAGTTGGGAGGAATCAAGTCAGGACAACTCAAGACTACCTTTCCCTGACTTAAAGCCAGCTCAGCCTCACAAGTCAGCAAAGCCATGTCTATGTGCAGAAGAGCTGAATGGGCAGCAGAGGCTAGAATGAGTATCTTGCTAAAATAAGTATCTGCTAAGTGAAGTGTATTTCAAGGGAAGCAGGCTCTGGAAAGCCCTGACAGCCTGGTCCAGTGCTCCCTTGCCATGCAGACAGGCCAGCGCTGGACAGCAGGAGCAGCACAGCGATGGGGACACAGCTCTCCACTGGGCTTTCTCAGCTCAGCCCCACTGTGCCCACCCCACTGAGCAAGGTTCCCTGTGGCCAGGCCATAGACTTAAGAAACAGGAGACATGGCCGTACACCAAGCCCTCTCAGGAGAAGATCTTACTAGCCAGGAATAGGCCTGAGCCAAGAAACAGCCTTCGAAGAAGGGAGAAAAACCCACCCAGGGAAGCCAGACACACTGGCTGTATGTAGTACCAGCCAGCCAAGAGATGGGCACATAGACACTTGGAACAACATGAAGGCAATCCCACGCCAGCGCCAGAAGCCCCCCTTCTGCTTCACACAGCCTCAGCTTGGCAGTGAGCCCCCAGGACCTGACCTCACTGTCGATGGGAACTGGCACCCCCAGCTTCTTGTGTCCCCCAAACCACTCCCCTCCAGCAGGACAAGGAGCAAAAACATGTGCTACAGGCCAGAGTGGGATTTCCTTAAGCAGTGGCTCAGGTGCAGCTTCTTTAGCTGAGGTTTGTTAGGGTGTTTTTGCTTGTTTGAGCCTGCTGGGCTCTCTCATGGGTTGAGCACTCTCCAGCTGCTTGCCTGTGCAGCACAGCACCCTGCTCCCCCTGCTCCTCCCTGGAAAGCACCCCCATCCACCAGCCCGGTCACTGCATCCTGAGAGAGACGGCAAGGAGCATCCTCCTCCAGCCTGGAGCCTCTCTGCCAGACACGCTGGACACAACCAACCCTCTGACAGCAGTGTGCCCCAGCCCCCAAAGCTGGAGCAGGGGGGAGCTCCCAGGAGCAGGGGATGTCCCGCTGTGGGTGACCTGCTCCCTGGGGCAGTGAGGTTGTCAGAGCAATGAGGGAGCCAGCTGTGAGCGCCTCTATTGTGCTCACCCAGCTGTCCCCATGGCCAGACGTGTAGAGAAGACTGTTGGCAGCTAGCACCCAGGTAGCTGCGACGCCTTCGTCAGTGCCAGCTTCCCAAGAGCAGCAAATCCCAGGTTGCTAAAGGGAAAAACATTTTTTAAGTTAATTGCACAGGGAAGCCACTCCCCGGCACCCAGCAGCCGGAGCAGAGGGCCAGTCTCCATTATGTCCCTTCCCTGTTCACTGTCACTCTGCAAGTCATCTTGGTCACCTGCCAGTGCCATGGGGGCCCCACGGGTGCCCAGGGGGCTGTGGCGTGTGTCGCAGGGAGACGCCCCATCCTGCTCACAGCCCTGGGGCCTGCAGCAATGCCCCAGCAGCTGGTGGCACTGGGGCCACCTCTCAGCAGGTGCCCGCGATGGATGGCCCTGTGCCACCCACCCAAACTGGTCCGACAGAAACCACAGGGACCGCTGCCAGCTGCACTGCGGGTGCGGGGGCCAGGCACCTTCCACAGCCAGGGGCACCCTCCCTGCCCCTCACAGCGAGCAGCACCCATGGGCTGCCCGGCCTGCGACAGCACAGGGGAAAACATGGGCCTTGTCCCTCACAGTGAAGGTTGAGGAGAGCGGCTGGGCTCCATGGTGCAGCCACAGGCTGGTCTGCGCCTGTGCTCACCCTGCTATGGCCCCTCGTTCTCCTCGGGGTAGGCCTTCGGGACAGCATGCCTGCAACCTGGAGGGCCACGTTGGTCACATGCTAGTGGTCTGGCAGAGCTCATCCTTGCTCCAGGGAGGGATAACGTCCTTTCATTGACCTGTATACAAGTTATTTGAGTCAGGACTTCCAAAACCAGGCAGCTTCAGCCTAGACGTTCAGACCGGGATGGATTTCAGCAGGCGTTTTCCAGCCTCCCGCCTCCCTGACTTCCTCCCTAGAAAATGCACAGCCATCCGAATCCCTGGAAGGGTGCTCGCTCCTCTTCACATCCCTCTGGCGCTCCAGGAGTAGAGAGCAGATTTGCCTGTCTCCTCTAGCCTCTTCCCTGCCTCTCACCAGTGCCGGAGCCCATGTTTTCCTGGGCTCACACGTGTGATGCCTTGCTGGCTCTCTCCGCGTGCTAGGGCACGCTCTGCCTACAAGCAATGGCAGCACTGCTGAAAAGCCTCCTGGCAAGGAACCGCACGTATCAGCGCCTGGTTTAGTCACTTCAAAACAATCTGGTTAGTAAGAGGGAGAGGAGGGAGGAAGACTGTACCCCAGGCAGAGATTGCATATGGAAATACCAATGAGATGACACTGTTCTTTGAGAAGTATTGGAACAACTGGAGGAGCAATAAAACACCGCCGTTTCCATCCACACGGCTGTATCCCATGGACAAAGAAAAGGCAGGGATCTTACTGGAAGTTACATCTGATTCGTATCTGTCTGGCCTGAATCGGTTCTGATGCTGAGGCGAGACAGGCTGAACCCTGCCCACTAAAAGGAAACGATAATGCTTGGAGAGTGCAGCTGAGGCAGTTGCTGAGCCTGGGTGGGCAGCGAGCAGCCCTGCTCCACCAAGGAGGGCAGCAAGGAGCTGCCTGTGCCCACCTCCTCCCCTTCCCCCTGCCCCAGACATGATCTGAGCACTGTGTGCTGCTGGCTCTTGGGTGGCAGCGAGTGTTGCTGCTCTCCCAGGCAAAACTGATCAAAAGATCAATGATTCAGTCAGGTTCTTGTGTTTTGGGGTATCTGAAAAAGGCAATTGCTAGCTGCACCCTGCAGAGCAACCCATCTCTTACGCTATTCTGGGGCAAGTGGGTTTTGCAGGTAGAAATCTCATCTGATTAGCTGCAAGTTACCTTGTGAGTCAGTACTGGCTGGTTAGGAAACTCTTCTCTAACTGAATGGAAGCCAAAAAATTCTAAGCCTTGTTTCCAGCCACATTTTTTGGGTTAGTAGCCAGAAAACCCCAGCACATCAGGAAAAAAAAACACTGGAAAACAAAACAGAAGATGGCTTTTGTGGTTTTCCTTTGCATCGGTGTATTCAGGGGGAGAAGGGAAGGTTTTGCTTCCTCTCTGACAATTGGGTTGGCGGGGGGACATCTCTGGAAAGCACACATTTTTTAAATCACATAATTAGAAAAAGAAAAAAAATCTCTGCTTAATGCTCAGACAAGAGGTGCTGGTACTACGCCTCATTTTCAGGAAGGAAAACATGGCAAAATTCAGGAGAGAGACATGCATGCAAAGGAGGCAGTATGAAGGAGTCAGAAAAGCTGAATTATATCCCAGTCTCTCCTGATGGCTTGACAAGTTGCTTCCCACCTCTCCTCTTCATCTTTTTTCCATCCTGTCTCCACACAGCATTAGAGGGACAACATTTGGGACAGGATGGCCATGAGCTATGTGTCCAATGCCCCCCACAACACGTTGCCATAGTGCAAGCACTGGATTATATTCAAGCCTCTGCAAGAGGGGTTCAGAGGAGTGGGATGCTGAACACAGGCTGCAGCTGCCAACTCCTCGCTGCAATGCCACAGGATCATGCAAAATTGTCAAATGTGCATCACAACAGCTGTATTTCTTCCTATGTAGGGAGGACAACTCTGTGATGGGCCTGGATGCACCCTGCGTTTTGTTTCTATTTAATCTAACTCTCCTGAGAAAGGGATATCCTCTGGGGACAGGATCTCCTCATATCAGGTGAAGCATAAACTCTAGCAGTACTCTGACCCTTTCCCAGGAAGAGAAATGGGGCCTAAAAGATTTCAGGATCAGAAAAGCATTAGCATTTGCCAGCCAGACGCGGACAGATTCGTGATGTGGCTTTCGCACTGTCACTGCAGGACTCCCAGCAGCTATGAAGCCATTTCAGTGGCATGTCTCAGCCTGAAACACGTCGCTGCCAGCACTCCCAGTGCAAGTCTGGGCTGGGTTCACAGGGTAAGGGAAAAGGGTTTTTTCCACATTAAAGACTTTCTCTCTGTGGACAGTAATAAACAAGGGAAGAGAGGAGCCGATCCTGTTCCCGCGGGCCAGGTTACTCGCATTTTGCAATGCTTGGGGAACACGCATGGAAGAAAATAAAAGTCAGCATACAAACAGAAGAAAATCTTTCTGGGCCAGACTATCTTCCCATCTGTCCTGTCTCCAAGGGTGGCCAAGAGCAGGTGCCAGGGCAGAGCATAGGCATGGGGCAGGTAAGTAGCAATACCCACCAGAGCTCCCCCAAGCACGTGGCAGCATGCAGTTCAGGGCCTCTGCCTGGACCTCCCACACTGGGTTCAAAACCCAGGGCTGTGTCCTGCTGCAGGCGTCTGCTCCAGCCCCCTTGAAGGCACCCTGATCCCCCCAGCCACGGCTGCTGAAGCCATCCCATTGGACATGTTTTCCAACCTGCTTGCCCCCACCCATCGCTACCCATGCTCCTGTCACTTAGCACCAGTGACAAACAGGGCATATCCCCTTGGCCGGGTGCCTGCCCAAGGCACGCAGGATCAAGTCTTCTCCCGAAAACCTCCTCTGGCAGCCACTGAACAGCACCGCTTGGTTTATCAGGCGGTGAGGCTATCCCTGTAGCAAAAGCACTCTTGCTTGACCAACATCATCCTGCTAGGAAAATTGGCACCGGTCTGCCTGCCCTTTGGCGCAGATCTCTTCGCAATCGGCTTGCCTTGGCCCGTGTCCCCCCCCCCATTACAAAACCACTCAATCTTCAGGACGGTTTTGGTTCATTGCTAAACATATGGCAGATTTCTTGCCTGGGTTTGTCCAGCCACTTCTCCCCAGGGGCAGGGCTCCCTGCCCCTGGCTTCAGCTAGCTCCACAGCTTTTGGCATCCAGTGCCAGTTTTCCTTTTGCTCTGGCAGATAATCTCAGCCATTGCACCCCATACTCAGTTTCTCATAAGCCCTTTCTCCAGCCCCTCTGATTTTCCAGCCTCCCCGCTGTCTGTGAGCTGAGAGAAAATCAGCTCCTCCCCACTGCACCCCACCCCACAAGATGCCTCTTTTTAAGCTGCTGTCTAATGCTTCCAGCCCACCCCACTGGGGACTGCAGGCTCCCAGGCACTTTAATCGAAGAGAGTATAGGTCTTTGGCAGAAGAGGATGCCCTGCCCTCCTCCCCATCCCCAGCCAGGCTCCTGCCCCGTGCCTCTGAGGGCACTTGGGCTGCAGCAGCAGGTCAGATCCAGGACCCAGTCCCGCCTCTGTACCCAGCCTGGCGGGATCACAGGGCTGACTAAAGGGACAGCAGAGTCAGGAACCTTAAACCTGGACAAATCATTGGCAGGGGACTAAAGTAAGATGAGAAGCCAGTCCTGCACAGCAGCGACCGCCGCCGTGCTCCATCAGCAAAGCCAGGAGCGGGGCTGCCCACAGCAGGGGAGGTGGTCGCAGCCTGGCCGAGGGGGCAGTGGTGGGGGCCCCAGGGCCCCCCAGAGGGGGAGGCAGGCTCAGCTGAAACGCCGATGAACGGCCGAGCGCAGTTTCTGCCGCACCCTGCCTTCACCCTTCCCGTACCCCTGCAGGAAAGAGCCCCGGTGGCCCTCGCCCGGGGCCCGCAGGACGGCGGCCCCCAGCCCAGAGCGTGGCGGGACGAGCCCCGACGGCCCCCCGTGCCACCCGTCCGGAGAGCCCCGCAGCGCGTACAACCATGCGTTGAGCCCTGCCAAGGGGAGCGGGTGCCAAACCTGAATTACCAGCCCAGAGAGTGGCTGTGGATCCCGGGAGCTCCTGTGATTTGCGGCAGGTTTTTCAGGTCCCCGCCTGTCACACACACACACGCAGATACTTAAGCAGTCGCCCAAGGACCTGCGGGCTTCTTGTTTTACACACTTCTGGTCCCTGCCAGCTCCAGGTAAGCGCAGGTTTTGAGCTGGGGGTGCTGGGGTGGATTTGCAGTTGGGGATGGGGGGGGGGGGTGGAGGGAGGAGCTGACCTGTGCTTACTGATGCTGGGGAGATTGGAGCAGCACCCAGCAGGGCTGTGGTGGGAAAGCTTCACACCTGGGGCAGGGAGAGGGGCACACAGGCAGGCAGAGACCCCAGGCTGGGGGTACCACGGGGACCTGCTTCTGCTTCAGCAGCTGCTGTGCTCTTGTTTGCTTTGTTCCCATCCGATATTATTTTCTAAAAGGCTGAACGGGTAGTTTACAGGATGCATGACAGGTGGTTTTTCCTTATTTATGGCAGGGTCTGGTTTATTTTTAAAGCCTCCGTCCCACCTTATCCTGTGCGCCATGCCGGCTGATGTTATCCACAGCCACCCCACAGCAGGAGGCCGAGCAAAGCTCAGGACAGGACACGGCTCTGCAGCAGAGCAAGGGAGGACAGGAGGGCTCGTTTGCATTGAGAACTGCTATTTTGATCCCTGCAGTGGCAGGAAATAGCTGCAAGCTAAAAACAGGCGCAGATGCCTCCAGTCGCATCCCAGCCGTGACAGTGGGGACAGCACTGGGGAAGGGGTCAAGGAGCCCAGCAGGGGCTATGGGGCCCCATCAGCTGGGCAGGAGCTACTGCTCAGAGAGTTTTCCAGGGGCTTCGGGTGCAGTAAATCGTTAGAAAGCTGCACAGTCAGGCAGCTATTGTGTCTGCCATTCAAAAAAGCAAAGCTGAGCAAACAGGGATCATGTCTTTTCTGGAAAAGTGGCTGCTTTCTGCCAGGGTAGTAAATGCTGACTGCACTGCCAGTGCTGGGCAGGCATGCTGGGAGACAGAGGGATGTCCTCTCCCATCTCAGGCCAGAGCTGGGCACCCTGCTAGTAGCCCCAGGGTGTCTCTGGGGAGCTGTGTGCAACCACAGGACATGGGCAGTATAATTGCAGAGGGAGGTCTCTCTCAACCCCACTGCTCCTACCTCACATCTAGGTCAGGTCACTCAGGGCCTTGTCCAGCTGATTTTTAGAGACCACCAAGGATGGAGGTGCCCCCACCTCTCTGGTCCCTGTCCCCATGTTGGACCCACACACGCCTTAAAGATTTTTTTTCCTAATATCTAATAAGACTTTCTCTTGCTGCAACTTGTGTCCATCAGCCATTCCCTTTTGTCTGCTCACTCCAAAATGGCCCTGGAGGTGCATTTAAATGCCCCATCAGCCACACTAAGAGCACCAGGTGCTGCCTGCACAGCCTCCATGTACACAGCAATGCTGGCTGGAGCCGCCCACAGCCCAGGCAACCGATGCACCCCTTGCAAGCTTCAGCTGGTGGCTGCTCTCACATTGCTCCACCTAAAACCAAGACAGTTAGTCAGAGCCAAGTGTGAATTCCCGAGGGCTCTTTAGCTTGACATGTAGGACAGAGCAGGTGTCACCGGTGCTGTGGTTTCACTGTGACAGTGCATCTGGCATTGTCATTTCTGCCTGGGTGAGTAACCCCCTGCCACCGAACTCTCATCCCTGTGCTGCCCAGGGGAGACTGCAGTGGGCATGGTAGTGCTCACAGAGCTGAATGACGACCACAGCACCCCAGCCTTTCTGAAAGCTGAATAGATAGTTTACATCATTTGCACCGAAAAAGCCATTTTTTTTCCAATGCCTGCAAAAATTTAGACAGAAAAAAGCAGTGAGCAGTGGTGCTTTTCAGCAGCTGAGCAAAACAGTTGTGATTCTCCATATTTCTGCCAGGCTTAAAGAAATGTAAGCAAGAAAATCGCCTCTCCTGTACAGGGGAGAGGTCCTGTGCAGCCTGAAGGCCAAGCTCCAAGCCTGGGCTTAAACGGGGCTCCATTTAAGTAGTGGGTAGGTGAGTAGTGGTCCAGATACGGCCAATCAGGACATTTAGGGACATCTGGTGCCCTCAAGTCCTGTCATATACCCCCAATTTTTAGCACCCAAGAGATGCCAAGTGCTGGGTGCCACGTGCTTGCTGCACAGGGCCACATGGCTCCTGCCCAGTGGAGCAATGTGGGGAGACCTGCAGAGCCCTCCAGGACCCCCAGGGTTTTGACCTTTTCCTGAAAGCCATCTCACAGCCTTGGGAACTGTTCTCCCTCCAGAGCAGGGGTAGAGGGGAGACAAGGAAAAACCATCAGGCATCACATCCTGTGTGCTGGGGCACCCTGAGCTGCCAGCAGGTAGAAGATACTGTGTCCTACAGGGAAACGCCTCAGGAACCTGGAGGCGATTTATCAGAAACAGAAACAGCTGTGAAGATGAAACATGAAAGTTGAAGCATGTGTTCCCTATGCAAATCAATGCACACACATCAATGTACATTAATGCAGCAGGCTGCAAATGATGATTTATAAACCACCAGGACATGTTGCTGCTGGTGGCCCAGGCTAGATGCATGATCCAGAGGTGATGAGGAGCCCTGTGGTGACTGGGCTTTCTAGGAGAAGGGCAGGTGGCTCGGAGTTGATGTGGGGTGCTGATCAAGGAGGGGAGGAAGGACTTGTGGCCTGAGCCTGGCCTCATCTGCGCTTTGATCTCATGGAGAGCCCAGCAGCCACAGTGCTGGAGAGCAGCACCTCAAGTCCAGGGGATCTCCTTCTCCCCCTGCATCATTTCCAGAGGTCTCCAAATGCCCAAGTTAGGTAAGCAGCATTTACCTGGCCCCCACCAGCTCACACACATAAGGGACTGAACTTTGTTTGCCCCCTTCCTATATGGACACCTCTGAACTGAGCTGATGTCAGGAAAGCCCAGGCAGCTGCTGCGCACACCTGTGGCTGCAACACTCTGCAGACAAGGCCAGCTCAGCTTGCAGCACCTGGGGTTAAAGATGGTCTTTCCCCAGTCCATCCAGGGTGGTGGATGATGCTGTCTACCAGCCCACTCCATCATGCTCAGAGGTGCTCCGGCCTTACACAACCACTGTGTTACAATCAGTTTTACCAAGTGACTCAAGCAGAGTGGGCTGTTTCACAACCAGCCCTGGTCTATTTATAAGCCCCTACTCAAATGCCAAAGGATCCTTGTATTAGTCAAGGCAACATCCTGCAGGCAAGGCTCAGTGGGGCCTTTGCTTTTTGGGGTAAAGCTCAAAGAAGAGGATCTCTCCAGCCTCTCGTGAATAGGAGAGCTGGCTCTCTGCAAGCTGCAAGGCAGTTTTGGAGCTGAGCCCCATCCCAGCAGTGCTGTCAGCAAGTGAGAGCCCTGGGGCATTCAGTACACCCCAGCGTACCGAGTGGGTTAAGGTGAGTTAACCGTCCACCAGGAAAGCAGTTGGGTTTAAAGCTACACAGTAGGAGTGCAGCATGATGGAGGTGCCTGGGTTACATCCCAGAGCCAAAGGGAAGGAGAAGCTGGACTGCAAGATGGAGGCAGGGCAGGTCTGCAGCTGAGGAGGGGAGTGGATGGCCCAGAGGAGTCCCATGGCAGACCAAGGGCTCCTGGCAGCACTGGAGAGCCAGCAACACCAACCGGCCCGCCTGACAGAGATGGGCCAGGCAACTCGGACAGTGGGAGAGCAGATCAAGAAAGGCCACATTTTTGCATCCAGCTCCTCCCCCGCCAACACTCCACAGCTTGGTTTCGGAAACACCGAGATGATTCAGTGTGAAGGGACTTCTGCATGCTTTGTGGGGGCAACGCCTCGTGTTTAGTTGACTGAATTGGCAGGCTTGACCCTCTGCCACACAGGAGCAAACTTGGAGCCCTGCAGAAGAGAGGTGTGGGACTTACCCAAGGTGTACTTACTTGTTTTGCTGGTGCTTTTGTGCCAAGTCTGCCAGAGATTCGTGCAAAGCACAAGTGGGACAAACGTTACTCTGGAGGATAATGTGAGCTCCTTGCTCTGCCATTGCCGGGAGCACCTAGCACTGATCACAGCTGAAGGCAGTGAGTGCTTGGGCAACAGACGCACATGGGGTACGGTTCTCCGAGGACTGACCCTTCACTTATACACCGAAAAACAAACAAACAAATAGTTCAGCCATGCTCAGGAACAATATGACTAACTGTTTATGCCTATGTGTGATAACATTAAATATTAGTAAAAGCAGCTTATCTGCTCATTGCCAGCTTTGTGTGATGTCTGGCCAGGCTGCTAGGAAGAGGACCAGGACATTGATCAGGAGGGAAAATGGGTTGATTGCTGGGTCCAAGCCCATGTTCCCAAAAGATCCTGCATCCTCTGGTTTGCAATTCCCCTGCACAAACTTGCCTCGTGGCTGGGGAGAAGAAAAAAAAACACACTAGGCTGGATGCCAGATACTGTCCCCTCACCCAGAGGATAAATAATGTTTTTTAATTAATGTCTTTAAATTAACCCCCCCATCATGCCCATTGCTGTGACATCACTCCCAAGTGACGCCCAGGCCTAAATACGGCTGTAAACAGGAACCATCCCCACGGGAGTCACACTGGCTATAAATACAGCAACAGGGGAGTGCTGAGCAGAGGACAGGCTGCAGTTTTCTGCCAGCTAAGGATGGTGAGACAGCTCAGCTGGGCGCTGTTGGTGTGTGGTCGCCACAGTGGGGAAACTGAGGCAGGAGTTTCTGGGGGGCTGGGGCTCCCGGCTGAGCTCCCCGGCATGCCTTTGGGGAGTTGTGCCCTGCCACGGCCAGAGGCCACTGGGGAGGGGGAAGCTGGTGGGGATGGGGATGGCAAATCTGTGGCTCAGCAAGTGTGGCCCCACTGGCCACTCCCAGCTTGGGCAATGACGCCGGCCCCTCTCCGCAGTGCCTGGCCCCATAGCCCTGCCCCAGGAGGAGATGGCTACGGAGAAGCCGGTGACTCCCACTGAGGAGCAGCTGGAGATCCTGGAGTACAACTTCTGCAAGGTGAACAAGCATCCTGACCCCACCACGCTGTGCCTCATCGCAGCCGAGACCGGGCTCTCTGAGGAGCAGACCCTGGTGAGTGTGTGCCCCTCACCCCTGCCTTGGCACCAGCCCTGCCCCCCCTGCATGCCTCTGTGCCCCACACACTCCCCCCGCATCTCCTGCCTGTCCTGTCCCTGGCTCTCTGTCATACCCCCTGCACCCTTCTGTCCCCCCACATACTTCCTACTGCACCCTCTGTGCCCCATACGCTCCCTACTTACACTTTCTGCACCGCTCTGCACCCCGCATACTCCTTACTGCACCCCACACTGCACCCACAAGTCTCCTCTGCACCTCTGCAACCCCCGGTGCACTCCCAACCCCACACTGCAGCCACAGAGCTCTACTGCACCACCGCACCTCCCTGTACCCCACATCCTCCCTGCACCCCACGTGTCTGCCCCTGCATCCCCAAAGCCCCTTCCCCTGTAATCGCAGCCCCTTCATCCCACAGCCGTGGCCTACTGCATAGCAGCCCCATGACCCACTGGGACCCTTGTGCCCCCCCTGCCCGGGAGCCCTGGACTTGGAGACCAGGCTAGTGCTTCCCACAGCCAGAACAAGGGCACACGCTGAGGGTCACTGGCTGGCTGTGGAGCCCTGAATATATACAACCCATGCATGCTGTCCTTTCCTTCCAACCCATTTCTGATAGTCTCGGTTTAGGGTGCCTAAACCACTGCTGGCTTTATGGTCTGAAGAAACTACAGTCATTTTAAAACAGATACAGAATAGGTGCAACTCCTGCAGATGTGCTGTGGGACGTGCTCAGGCTGTGCACACTCCCCCTCACTGCAATTAGCTAGTTCAGTGACCCCAAGCCCAGATGTCGGGCAAGTCTGTCAGCCTCTCCAGGAGACACAGAGGCCTCCAAATGTCCCTCCACAGGGACAGGCTGCCACTGTCTGGGACTTCCACCGAGCCCTGTGCTCCACCTGACTACCTGCAGGCTACTCTGGGCTTCAGAAGCAAACAGCTCCTTCCCAATCCCTTCAGGCTGCGGTGCAGCCGTTTTTGATGCAGGTGTTTTATAAGCTACTAAACGCATAGCAGCATTGATGGGTACCGAAAAGAAATCCAACCCACTGAAAATTCAGCAGCATTTTGCAGAGAGCTGCCAAGCCTGGCTGTCCCTGGGCAAAGCCAAAGGGATATGAGAGCCAAGCAGGCAATGCCAGCATTTAGCCTGTCCCAGGGAAGGAGGCTGGTATAACATCCATTGTACTGATAGTCCTTGGCTGGAGTGGAAAAGGAGACCCCTCCTCTACTGTGCTTTGGTGAGAGGCGGGTATCACATTGCACTGCTTGTTTGAGGCAACAAGGAGGCAGTACCCCTGAAATACCTTTTTCTCCTTAGAAATGGCACTGCTCCATTTTTTTTTCCTAAAGCAAGTTGTAAACACAGTCCATGTATGCCCAGGACACCTCTAGAGAGGTCTTAAAATCTTCTCTGAAAGCCATCTTTTTCCACGAATCCAGGGTGCTCCTAGAGATCTGGAGATGAAGGTCATGTTAGGGACAGGATCGAGACTGGGATGGTGAGCTGCAAAGTGCCTGCATTGAGTATGACACAGAGAATCATCGCTCCTGACATCTGGAGTGCTTTATCGGCTAGATATAGCAACCATTTTAATAAAAAATTTAGTAAAAATGAGATGCAAAGAGGTACTGAGTCAACAGGAGATGATGGTTTAGGACAGGAAGTGAAATTTTTGGGAGGAGGCTAGGCAGGCAATCATCTGACTGGATGTGGTCCAAGGCAGTGCTAGTGCGAGAGTCACTTGTAGAGAGCACCGTGGTTGTATCATTACGGACCACAATAGTTTCAAAAATAGCCATGAACAAATATAGCAACAAAATGAGCAGCAACAAAGCAAATCGCAGGCACATTCCCAAACAAAAGGCTGAGCTGTGCTTCCGGCACACATGAGTTACATCTCTCTTCTTACGGAGGTAGTGTGGCTTTATCCAACCGCGTTTTATCTAACATTTGAAATTGAGGCCATGTTGAAGTGGCATCAGCAGCTCTGGGAGTTGGCTTAGAGATGCGAAGTTACTACAGAATAACATAGCCATGCATATTGCTTGAAGACTAAGATCATTTTTAACCCATTTTTTAAATCTATTTGTTCTTAAATTTGCTGAGAGCCATTGTGTTGTCCCTCTCATCCTTTCTGAAGCAGGTCAACTTTTGATTCCTGTCGGTTTTGGACCTGCAGTGATTGTTTCACTGCTCCAGCCATTTAAACAGACACCATCCAGCAGCTCCTTAACCACTCTCTTACTCTGTTTGCAAGAAAAACCTGGACTCACAGCAATAAAACAAGGACTCACCCATGCTGTCAAGGTCTGAAGTGAGCAAGAGAAATGAGTTTGAAAGAGGTGCACGCATAGGTAACAAGACTGTCCTGCTGCCTGTACTGCCTGGGAACAGCGCGGCGCCTTGCCACAAGATAGCGGTGCCATGAGTTTCCCTCGCCTGGTCCCATGTGCTGACCACATCTGCACCTTTAGCAAAGCTATTCAGAGGGTTCGCTCGGCCCAGTGCACTCAATCTCTGCTGGTTTTTTTTTTTCCTCCAGAAATGGTTCAAGCAGCGTCTGGCAGAGTGGAGGAAGTCTGAAGGACTGCCCTCAGAAAGCGGGTCTGTCAGGGACTAGAGGATGCTGCTCCGATCCCCATGCCTGCTGTAAATGATGGTGAAGCTCTTCAGAGTGGGTTTCCTTGGGATTCTTCTGTTGCAATAGGTTTTGAGATACAAAGTAATACCCTGCTATTTAACATAATTTTTATTTAAAGTGTACATAACCAGGAAAAAATTATTATATGTATCTGTGTATACAGCTTCTGATGGCTGTATATAACCTGTCTAGTGCTTCCCATCCAGTAAGAGCAGCTGCACAGGGCAAAGCAATCTCATGCCCCTGTCCCAGGCTTGCAGAAAAGCTGCCATGAAAGGTTCAAATATAGAAGGGGGAAAAAGATTTCTTTTTTTTGTGACCCCCAGAGGCAAAGTATGTGTGCTAGCTTTAATATACAGATCATCCAGAGAGGAGGGCACCTGGAAAACCAGATGTGTTGTTCAGGTGATCTTGGTTAGCTCAAGATGCCCAAGTCAGCTCTGGATATTGGCAAACCAAGTGCCTACACCATGATCAGACCAAGCCAAGCCCCCCTTGAATGCATTTCTCACATTTCTGTTAAAGGTCACCAAAGGGAAAGAACTGGCCTTTTTTTTCTTTTTCCAATGCATTAATAAAATACCAAAGTTTTTGATGAGAGGAGCTGTGTTATGTCCCTGCTTGTGCTCCCTGCCCCAATGGCAGGAGGCAGACTCCTCTGGGAGGGCAACGCTTCTCCAAGGCGGCCTCAGTGCACACCGTGGGTTTTCCCTCTTGCCGCAGGGATAGCCTGCAGACATGGGCAACCTCCTCTTCTAGGGCACCCACGGGTCCATCCCTGGCAGCCCACACAGCCCCCCATGCACCCCAAGCCCCGAGGTGGCAGAGGCTGGTGGTGCTGGGGTTGCCCCGCGTGGGGGCGGGGGGGGGTTAGGGCAGACCCAGCCTCCTTCTGGCAATTCTCAAGCCTGAGGGATGCAGCTGCGCTGGGGCTCTTGCACAAAGCTCAAACTCGCCCAAACTCTCATCCATCCTGGTACAGGACAATGCACGGGCTAAAAAATAACCAGCACCATTGCCCAGTGACCTTACCTTGTTCAAAAGGGTTCAAAAATCCTCTGCTTAGTGGATTATTGAATCAATTAGTGGATCCTCTGATTAATCCTCTTCCAGTTTGTGGTCACCTGCCCCTACTCCTTTGGAAGGAGAATCAGCTTAACACAGGGAAGATTAAGATACACTGGCACTGAAACTGCCACATGCTTTCATTTATGGCTTTTGTCCCTTGCTGGAGGAGCATCTCTCTTACCTCAGTATCTCCAGCCCATCGCCAGTGGTTAGGTTGCCAGTGCAAAGCACACCAAACTCGTAGGAAACAGATAAAAGCAATCTCCCTGTGCCATGTCCTACACAGGCTGTGTTGTTCCCCTGCAATCCAGCTGCCAAACTGACTCACTCTCAGGGTGAGCTCAGAGTTTGTTCTGCAGAGCCTGGCACCGATGTCTGTTTTCTTCTTAGTCTTTGCAACGTGCCTTCTCCCTTGCACTGAGGGGGACTCTGCTTTTTTTGAGTTAGGCTCCAAAAATCCCAATGTAGAGCTCCATTATTTTGCCCAGGGTCACACAACTGAATATCTGAACTGCACAGATTTAACCCACCCGTGTAACTTGTATCAAAGACGCGTGCAAAGCAAAAGGCTGGATCTGCCCATTCTCCAGGCATTTGAGAAAACAGGGCCCAAATCCAAGCCAACCCAACGCACTTGCCACCCCAATATTTCCAAAGTTTGTACTAAAGCTTTGCACCTTATCAAATCCAGCCCTGGATCTGGAATTTTGCAGCCTTTTGTGCTTCTACTTCTGGCACAAGCACAAAACTTTGAGTGTCACTAAGAAGATCTCTAAACTTTAGCAAAAATTTTGAAACCCAAGGTCAGGAGTTGTGTTGCATCAACCTACTGCGCGCTGTCAGCTGTGGTTTGCCACACTTCTTTATGTGAAAGAACAGTTCCTGTGCTGGCTTCCCGCAGCAGTTGTTTCATTACTTCTTTAACTATTACAGCAAAAAAATAAGAGGAGTGATAAACTCCAGACATAACCCGTCCCAGGGAGAGAAGCTTCCCACATTAGGTCAAATTCTGCTCGTTTCCCCTGGTGACTATTTTGTTCTTAAGGAATGACCATTTTATTTAACTCCCCAGATAAGCCCAGTAAAAGTGGCTGCTCGTAAGAAAACGTTCCTGCTGGATGCTGCCTCTGCGCCATGTTCAAGCAGGTTTTCCAGCCACAGGTGGAAGCACAGCCCAAAAAGGGTGATATTCCAAGGGGTGATGGGGGCAGCCGGCACGAGCAGCAGCCTGTGTTTCCGAGGGAGCTCAGTGCTTAATTGGACGAGCCAGGTCTTGGATCCGAGCAGAACAAGTTGCCTTCTTAGCAGTTTCCTTCACTGTGAACGCGTCTGGGTTGAATTGAGCCGAGCCCATAGGAGGCCTGGGGGAGCGAAGACAGAGCCAGTCAATTCCAACTGGAGCAAGGCCAGCTCTCAAAGCTGCCTGCCAGCTGACACACCTCCACCTGAGCCCTGCCCTTCCCTGTCAAGGGAGGACAAAAGCAGTCATGCCTCCGCTGCTGTCACCAGGACACTAGTGAGAAGGGGGGCCCCGTCTCTCACTGAAGCTGTCACAGCCACTACAGCCAGGCATTCCCTCACCCTCTGTGAAACATCCTACGCAGCACTTCCTGCAGCCCAGGCTGAGGCCAGCTGCATCACAGAATCATAGAATAGAATGCTGGGCAACATGAATGTACTACACTCTGCCATGTGTCAGCCGGCTGCTTTTTAGTTAATAATTAAGAAGTCCCAACCAGTAATTCCTACTGGAATTAGAAAGTTCCTATTTCTTCTCTTTTAGTTCTCCTTCCACCTTAAACATGCTTTTTAAACCACAATCCATGTAGCATTAGCACATCCAGCCATACAAAATCGATGCATTTTGGAAGTGGAAGAGCAGTGGCTTAATCACGCTGGCCAAACCCAAATAACAAGGTGCCATGGCCTGCACAAAATGGGCTGAATCGTTTCCCCATGGCAGGGAAGCAGCACCTACCTTTTGCAAGGCTGGGCCAGTTCCATGAGCCTTGGTGTGGCCACTGCATGCTTTGCAGCCTTCGTCACTGGCCACTCAGCATCCCGCAGGGGCACATAGTCGGGATGCAATCCTTTTGCCCTAGCCAGCTCCAGGGTCCGAGGGCTCGCAATTGCCTCCTGAGCCAACTTGGAAACCTGTGGAAGAATGGGGAGGAAGGTCCTTACAGGTGCTCCTGGCATTCAAGGGTGACCAGCCTGCAACTCGGTGTACCCAGGTTCACAGCCTCTGACCACGCACAGATGGGACATGATCCTGCCCACAGTTGTGTCTGGCACCAGACAAGCTGTGGAAGGAGAAACCGCTGCCTGGCCAGTCCCACAACCTGCCCTCCAACCTCCTCCTGCTCATAGCCCTTTGTACAACCCATCCCCCAGCACTGGAGATCCCAATTAGGCACTTGTCCAGCTCTCCCCATCCCCACAACTGCAGGCTAGGCACAGGTCTGCCCTTCTCTGGGGATGTCTGGTGGGAGCCAGCTCATGCTCTGGATGGAGGACGAGTCCTGCTCTCCAGCCCAGGAAGCAGCAACATCAGCCTCACAGACGGCAGCACATCCAGGGCTGCCATGAAGAGAGCCACCAGCGACTGGGCACCCAGTGCCCTCTGCCCGGCGTGATGGTCCCGTGTGATGCTGCCTTACCGGACGGATGACGGATTCGGGAAAGCTGTGCTTGTAGCAGCAGGTCACCTTCCTGACACGGGGCTCTGCAAGACGTTGTAACCGTGAGGATGCTCTGGCCAAGGCCGCAACATTTGTAACCTGTGTGGGCACCTACATGGGTTCAGAATGCGGGAGGGATGTAGACACAGAGCTCGTCCACAGCAGCCCACAGGGACACACTCCCTCTCCAAAGCGATGAGCACCCAGCACCCTTCCTCTACAGACATGGTCACAAGAAGGAGCATTCTTACTTTCCCAGCACCCATTATCCTTTTTTCACCTGAACTACAAGGTAATTTTGGTGCTATTGGAATTTGTACGTCTTGGCCAATATTACTTTTTTCCCCAACTGTCACCCACTCATAGCCAGGAGAGGAATGCCTGTAATGAGAGCCTGTGTAGCCCGGTAAAAGTGCAGAGAAATTTCTTTCAGAGTAGAGAAATGTTTTTCACATTCATCTTCCTGGCTGAATCAAATAATTTCCTTGCTAAGGAGAGACGCTCAGATTTCAGGGTAAAAGTGCTGGTGCAGTTGACTGCATTCCTACAGCAAAAGTGATTACTGCTCCAGCATGGGACTTCTCCCCCTACTTTTCACAGGGTTACTGATGCCAAGGCCCGCTCCAGCACAGCCTCCCTTATTTCCCAGCCCAGAGACTGCAGCCAGAAAACTTAGCCTTTGCCATGGAAATGACTGTAATCTGAGATTGCCCCAAGCCCTTTCACCCCTGCCAAAGCAATGACCCGCCTAAAAGGAGCACGTTCAGAAATACATCTCTAAATTAGGCTTCTGGTAAAACACTGTTAAAATATACATAGTGTTTGCAGGCTCATCCCCCCTGTATACACAGATAGGAGCACAGCTGCCCAACTACAAACACGACTGTACTCCCTAGGAGCTAAACAGGCCACTCCCATCAGGATTCTCCACTTTCCCAGGCTGCTTTATCAGGGGATGCAACCCAGATTCCTCCCTTGGCCCTCCTGCTATTCTAGGCTGCTCCAGCCTGGCTGTTTTCTGTCTCTCAGCAGGGAGATTTTCAAAGACAGCATCTCACTCCAAAAAGGCAGTTTCTCTCAGTATCACAAACCCCAGCAGAACCAGACAGCTTCTCGCCTCCATAGCACACACCGGGCACATCCGGGGCAGGATACAGGGTGTAAAAACTCAGGACAGTTTGCTGCATGGCTGTCCCCTCCAAATCTCACTCAACCACCTCCTCACCTCTCTGGCCAGCAGGAACTCTGGGTGCAGCGCCTTTGGCCGGGCAAGCTCTAGGATCCGTGGGGAGGCCTTATAGCTCAGTGCAGCTGGCGACACGGGCCACTCAGGGGACTGGCAAGGTCTGGAAGCAGAGAGTCATGGCACCGCCACTCACGCATATTCCCCCCCACTGGTTAAACCAGGCTGTAGCTGGGATGCTTAAGCCTCATGTTTGCTGCAGTAGAAGGCAGCTTTGTCTTGTGGCCATTTCCAGCATAGAACCCATTCATCCCATGAGAGTCCAGAGGTCCTAATCCCAGCATAGTCACGGCTCTGCATTTTGCCCTCTGTTGTACCCATCCTCTGTTCCTGTATTTATTACTTTGAAGCTGCACTGATGCTACAAGACCCAAGGGCCTACCTATAGCACCCTACAGGCTTTCTGGCCTCTCACCTTTGCTGCAGGTAAGCAGCCTGGTATTTTTTAGGTTCAGACAACTTCAGCAGACGATCAGAAGGGAAGCCAAAATTCACTAGTGGGGGACACTCCCAGGTCGTTGATTCTCGTCCACAGCTGTACAAGAAGAGGGATCATGAGGAAGAGCACAGAAGGGGTAGTAAAAGGCAACTGACAGAAAACGTGATCCTGGCAGATGGTGTCCTAAGTCTGGCTAAACATCCATGCCTGCTGCATATGCAAAAGTTGGCACTGGTGCACATGGAAAAGCCATGAAGAAATGGGCATTTACACGTGAGATTTCCTGACTTTAAAGGTAAACGCTGTTTGCATATGAAGAGTCCTCTTTTAAGCACCCTCAGCGCATTGCTTTCAAAGTCTAGGCCTTTCCCTGGACCATTTCAAGAAGCCACTCTACAACACAAACCTGGCAGCTCTCTGTTGTTCAGCTCTGCAAGCTGCCAATTTAGAAACATCTTTGTTGCATGGCTTAATAGCACCTTATGCTCTTGCAGCTCGTTTCATCTTGGGATGTCCCCAGGCTTGCCTAGTGCATGCTCATCCGGCTGTCCATCAGCCACAGCTGTTGGCAGATGCTTGTCATCACCAGGGAAGAGGTGAGCAGAGGTAAGCAGAAAGGCAGGAAGGGCTGTCAGATGGACACCGTTAGTCAGAGGCAGAAGCTCTCAGGAGGATGAGAGCCCCTGAACTGATGACAGTGGCAGAGGAGAGAAAACTACAGACATGCGTGTCTTGACATCCCTCCAGGTAGAGGAAAGCCAGGAGTGCAACACAGTTTCGTCTCCATTCTCGTTGCTAGGACTTCTTACAGACTAGCAACCACCATCCTGTCTCCAAAAGAGCTTCATCCCCTCCAACAGAGCTAGAGATGAGTTGCTTCAAGTAATGCAGCATCACCCAGCCCCACTGAAGTTTACATTTTTTACATCATTTTTCACTCCTATTCCCAAACATGGACTGCTTTGGTTGTTCACCATGCAGTGACAGCAGAGGTTTAACTCTGAGCAAGAGACCTGGATTCCCTCCAGCCAGCAGGATGCTGCAAGATTTCTCTGTTCCTATCACTTCCTAACCTTTATCCTCAAGATTTAGGCCTGGCTCCAAGAGGATGCAGGGGTTCACTAAGGTGCCTGGCTGGACTGCATCAGCCCCAATACAGACAGGGGACAGCCTAGGGACAGACGGTCCCTCTGTAGGCACAGGTATGACACATACATGTTTCCATCAAGGCATGCATGCATGCATGCACGCACATGATGTCTCTGCTTCCAAGCCGAAGCAGAGCTGTTGGGGTTTTTTTGTTGTTGTCATTACAGCAGAAGAACATGCTCCCATGACCTTGGAGACTGAGATCAAGGCTGGCTCCTACGGCAGCTGGTCTGAACCCAGAGCTCTAATCAGACCAGCAACCACCACGTGTTGCAGAAGCCCTTCCCACAGCCAGGAAGCGGGTATGAGGAAATAAAAGGGCACCAAAACTTAGCACCCCCCAGTTCCTCCTCATTTTAGAAGTCAAGCACTCAGGGTGACTATGCTCCCATAGCACTTTCTTCCCTGCTACAGATGGCCCGTTCCAACCATCAGTACAGCCTGGTGTGTCTCAGTGGCATGGAGCCACCTGTGGGGCAGCGGTGGCAAAAGAGGAGATGGCATCTCCCCTTCCCCTGAGAGCCAGCACATCCCCCTGATTAGAGAGCACCATCTGAGCTGCCTCCTTCCCCAGGATGTGCTACCACATCACTGACCTGCACTGGTGCTTGCCAAAATCTTGCTTGGGCTTGGCCAGTGCCACTGTCCTTGGGGATGGTTGAGCTGTCACAGCACCTCGCGAGAGGGTCCAGATGGTCTCTTGGTTTCCCCATGTGAGCCTAGCAAGAACAGCAAGGGTGTGAAATTTTAGAAACATGCACAAGCGTGAAATGTGCTTGCTGGGGCTATCCTTCCCTGCCTAGGATGGGACACACACAGTCCCTACGGCTCCCCACAGCTGTAAAGTGCTGCTGCCATGCCCTGAGCACTCATCTTCTCTGGCACTGAATTTCCTAACGCTGTCCAGGTGGTTGCTGTTAACAAAAAAAGAAAAGAGCCTTCAAGTGATGAGTCTGGTTTTACAGTTCCCAGTGGATGTGCAGAAAGGGTCGTTTCGTTACATCTTTGAAACCCCTGGGGGAGTTTCATAATTGCATTTTTCTTGCCTCACCATTACCACCTAACTATACCACAGGTATGACAGTAAAAATAATAATAATGTTACGGTCAGGGTGTGCCATGGAAAGTGGGTGAGGTTTTGCAGCACGTTAGTGGTTACTCTCCTGTGCCCAGGGCAAATTTGGAGCTACTCATCCCCCACTGAGAGAGAGGCCATGGTGGGAGAGGGTACCAGGGTAGTCAGGACAGGGAACAGCAAGATGATGTGTCTGTGGAGCCTTTTTCAAGCACAGTGACACCCATCCAGACAGTGGAGAAGAGACGTTATCGAGAGTCTGTTGCCCTAGCTTGTCAAGCCATAGCTTGACCCCATAACGCAGACAGCAACTCTGTTCCTAAAACTTGACTGTGTCCTCCAGGATACAGCAGCCTGTGGCTCCAACGAGGTCCGGTCCCCTTGCACCACAGCACCATCCTACCCCGCAATATCTCAGTGGGGCAGCAAAGGCAAGACTCGGGTCAAGCCCAGTTTTTCGATTGAAAACAAGAAAGAGCAAACTGAAGAGAGCCCCTCACACACTGAATATCTCAATCTGTTTTTTTGGAGCCACTTCTGCTCTTGAGAGGAAAGCAGTAGCAAGACAAAGGCAAAGGTCTGCACCGGCTGAGGCCCCATCAGTCCCCAGCCCTCGAGCCAGAGCTGTCTGGGCACCTCCTTACTTGGGATCGTTTGCACAAGCTGCTTTCTTGGGTTCTGCAAGTTCTCGTATCCTGTCAAAATTGCAGAAAAGGACAAACATGCTATTAAACATAGTTAAACCAAGAAAGCATAAAGAAGCTACTGCTGTACTCAAAGCTATATAACACACTCTGGAACTCCCGTGCCTTTGCCTCCATCCCTTGTGAGAGTGTGTTTAAGGGATCTCTCTCTCCAAGTAACTTTCCATCCATTTAATCTGGTGGATTCACCAGGCCATGGATTTTTGTTATCTCTTGGATTGCAGAGACACGATTTTGCAATTCTGCCCTCACTGCAGGGTCCTTTTGGGACATGGCAGAGAGAGGGGGAAGGTACTTTTCTGGTTAATAACATGCCATGCAACCCCAGCAGGTAGGAGATGGATGATCTCCCAGCCTACAGGAGCCCAGATGAACAGAAACACCTGTTACCAGCACTCTTGTGGTTTACTAAAAGGCACCATGGAGACAGCACTCTTCCCACATGGCTTTAGGAGCACAGGTGAAGACATATTTTTTTTATTTATCATTTTATTTCAGTCTGTTTAGCACAGAGGTCTTAGATGCTATAGAGACCCGGGAATATACATGGTCTGTGCCCTAGGTGAAAATGTTTTTACTGAATATTCATCAGAGCAAAACCTTTCAGGAAGATCAGATACCCCTGTCTGCTCCTGCTGCTCAAGTGTCCCAGGTCTGAAATCCCTGTGGCTGGGAAGTGGCTTGTGCTTTGTGAGCGTGGGTACAAAAAGAAGGACGAGACAACGCCAGTGCCAAGAGTGCATTGCAGAACTCCCCGGTGTCACGGACCAAGCCCATACCCACCCACTGGGGCTGCAGGTGCCTGCCCCCAGCCAGCTGGGGAACAACCACCCAATGCAGGCAGCTGTGGAAGTGCCCCACCATGAAAAAAGCACAGAAGGTGAAATCCTGGGGCATTGCTTCCCTGCTTAGTGTCACCCAGCAATAAGGCAGCATAGCCCTAGAGAGGAGCAGAGACACCAACAGAGATGTTTGCTGACAGAAAACAGTCTGTGCTTTGGGGACACACCTGTGGTTTCTCTGATGGGGCTGATACATTTAGTGAGGCACTGAGCCCCAGCAAACACTTGCCAGAGAGCTCAGCACCACAGAGACCCTTGCAATGGCAGGCTGCTGTTAGAGCATCCTCGCTGCACGCTCCCTGCAAGACGCCTCCTGATCTACCTCCCCATCACACCTAACCACCGGTCACAACACCGCAAACACGGCTCCCACTGAGATCCCACAGAGGGAACTGCCTGTGGGACTTTGGCCCCCTGCTGCCAGTTCAAGACATGGCACGCTCTGGAAGGCAGCTGTCATTTCAGGACCCAAAACCCAGTTTCAGCTGTTCATTCCCAAGCGGCTCCCCAGAGGCTTTTCCTTGCAAAGGTGCAAGGTGGTGAAGGATAACCATGCAGAGGTCACCCCCCAGGCTAGCTGCATCGCAGACCTGGCACCCTCTCTCTGCAGGCAGGCTCATCGCTTTTCCTCCATCGCTGGCACAGATCCACCATATAGCCACAGCCAAACCTAGCACAAAGTGCACGTGGCCCTAGTGCCCCACACCGCTGGCTCGCACACTGCTGTGCAAAGCTTGCATCATGACCCAGCCAAGGGACGAGTCTCACGTACATCCAAAACAGGTCCCTTAACTCACTTGACGATCATTATTAATTTTTTTTCCAATTACAAAAAAAGATTACTTTCTACTCTTTTATCATGGCAAAAGCTCTGGACAGAGAGGCATCCCCACATAGGACGCATCTGCAGCAGCTCTGCAATGTGAAGGAGTTAAGCCGCCTCACTGACAAGGGCACAGCCCTGGGGGAGCCTTTGCGTTTAGTCCCGCACATGCTTCCCAGCAGGGAAAACGAGGCCTTGCTGCAGCCAGACACAGAAACACAGAAACACCTCCCCTCCGCTGCCTGAGCTCACACAGACTTGTTGCTTAAGGGGTATCACTCCCTTTGAGATCAATTCCTTGTAAAGCAAAGGGCCACAGCTTCCGTTTTGAAGGGGCAGGACAGTCAGACGTTGTTTGTCATGAGAAGCAGGGGGAAGGGCATCATTTCCTCTGTGTGTTTATCACAGTGTCATCCGATATATTGACTCGCTGCTCCGCGTAAATCCCCAACCGCGCCCTCCCCAAGAGACCTGGGGCACGGCCTGGACACCCAGCCAGGAGGCCGGGCCTGGGAGTGTTTCTTACCTGTCGTGTGAGCGTGCAGCCAAGTAACAAGAAACTGCAAAGACAAGAAGAGGTGAATTTAAAAGCTTGGTAACGCCTGTTCTTCAGTATAAAATAATCACAAGGCAGATGAAGTTTGTGCATCTCCTTAAGATACAATCGGTTGGCAGGTATATTTGTATTGTTTTTCCCTGGTACCTTCCCAGTGCAGCTGCACAGCAATGCACTTGCACATGAAGAGCTCCTCTCCAGTGGCTGCTGGCAGCCCCCAAGACTGCAGGACAGAGCACCCCCAGCACCACGTCCCCTCACCAGCATCCCCCTCCTGGGATGAGCACCAGCAGCCACTGCTGACCTGCGGGCTCCCACCTGGCTCAGTGTAGCTACCCCTTATTACTGCCTTTAATAACTTCAAGGGGACGTTTTGAGGCCCTCAGGGGAGTAGTGGCTGTGTTAAACCGGGACCCCGTAGCAGTACAAAACAAGCCGCCACGTTTTAAGGGGGGGGGGGGGGACGGGACGACGGGGGGGGGGCGGACACACAGGAAAACCAGGGACGTGGCGATACCGGCACTGTGGGGAAACCAGGCACGATTTCAGGGAGCCCCGCGCCCCGACGGCGGCAACGGCCACGCAACGGGCTGGCACGGCTTTGCCCGGCAGACGCTCAGAGCTGTGGTGCCAGGGGCCTGCCGGCGCCCGCCAGCCGAGCCGTGCCCGGGAGCCCTCCCGCCGGCGGCCCGCGCAGCCCCCGAACCCCGCCGCGGCTGGGCGAGGGGCCGGGGCACGGGGGAGCCGCCGCCGGAGCGGGAGGGGCCGCCCCCGCCGACGGCCGCAGGCCCCGGCACGGCCGCAGGCCGCGGCCCCCCCGCAGGCCGCCGCCGCCCCGTCCCCACCCACCGCCGCGCGGCCCGGCCGCCGCCATGGCGCGCGCTCCCGTCGCCACGGCAACGGCGGCGCCCGCAGCCCCGCCCCGCCGACCCCGCAGCAGCGGGACGCAACCGCCGCTCCCGCGGCGTCCGCTCCGCCGGCGGGCCCCGGGGAGGGAGAACGTGGCTGCCAGCCGAAGGCAGAGCCCGGCGGGCAGGGGCGTACGTGCAGGGCCCCTGCAGAGGCGGGCCGGCTGGGCACCGGCCTTCGCAGACGGGTGAAAAGACCCGCTCTAAAGGCGGCTGTCCAAGAAAGGCCCCGGGGGTCTCCTGCAGCGCTCCTTGTTCCGGTAAATGAAGCCCGGACCACTGATTAGGGTAAAATCGTCTGCTTTATGCATCCGTTCCAAAGCACAAAACTGTAAAACCCTCATACAATAAATGCGGTTGCAAAATGGGTCCTTTACAGAACTGCCCGGATCCCAGATCACATTCCTGGAGTGTAATGATGAGGACACTGGGAGAGACGCTCGTCAGCAACTCACCTTCCTCACCTGCTGCGCTAACAGAAATCACTTTCAAAAAACAAGTTTTTCGCATGTAAGAGTGCTTGCTCGAGGACGGCCTGGACTAAACCAAAATAAGCCGCTCAGCCCGATGGAGGAGTCTCCCACCTCTGGCGCCAGTTTAACTTAAATGGTTTCAGTCACTATCTTAAATTACACTGTTCTGTTTTTCCCCTGTAGGCAAAGAAACAATGTCTTATCGCTTTCGTTTTCTTGTTCTTATCCACTAAAGAAGCAGTAACCAACCCAATCTCCAGAGATTACTTATTTGCCACTCCCTTAAAAGCCGGCTCCAATACAGCGACAACAAAAATTGCCGCTGTCAAAAATATTAGTCACAGCCCTTTGTATTTCTGACACTCTCAAGAAGCGAGGCCTCATTTTTAACAGAACACCACTGTTAACAGGGTTCTGCACAACCTGTGAAGCAAACACGTTTCAATTTAAGCCTGAGACATCAAGCCAGGTTAAATTCACTGGATACAACTTTGTTCCACTGAAGTCAATGCTTGATTCCCACCTGGCAAGAAGCCATCTCAGCCCATCTAAGCCATATATCCCCTTAACTCTGCTGCCTGAGAGACTAATTTTCCCCTACAAAAACACTAAAAAATACACTACTTTTCAAATGTATCTTCAAACCACTATAAATTAGATTTTCTTACCAACTAGACATAATTTTCATAGGAATTCCACACCCACAAGGAAAAGAGAGCTGTACATTTCAGTCACCATGCAGCAAACTGACCATACCCTAACACCTCGTCTCCCTCAGCTGCAAATATCACGTTGTAGGAAAAGGGCTGTCACTGTGTTTCCAAAACCAGCTGCGCTATCAGCTCCTTGGCATCCTTCATGCTGGAGGAGATCTCGGAGCCATCCTCTGCCACGTGGGTACCAATCAAGAACATCTTCCTCTCGTCCCCGATATCAGACAGTGCCAGAGCATCGTGGATATCGGTGATGCAATAAGCACCTTCGAGGTCCTGATACGCAAAAACAAAACAAGCCTGTTAGTTGCATGAGGTGGCGGCACCATTCCTGCTTTGAGCCACTGCCTTTGCCCAGGGAGGGGAAGGGCCTCAAGGGCTCTGGGGCCACCATTCTTACATACCTTCTATGAGATCAAGTTCCCATGCCCTAAAATGCTTTGGGGAAAAAAAAATGTTTACCCTTAACCTAATTTCTTCCCAAAGAAATAAGGGTACAGCTCTGTTTCTAGTAATTCCAGTGTTTCTGATAATAACATAAGACTACCTGTACAAGGCAGACAAGTGTCTTGCTGGCCCAAGACCCCAGGCGCCCATCACAGAGTTAACAGAACAGGGCAAACATACAACAGTCATTCCCTGCGTGCCTTCTCAGCCACCAGTGTTTCTGACTCCGGGACCTAGAGAATCAGTGGTAGCATTTGTGCTTGATGAAGCCAAAGCCTGCGCTTGCATTCAAGAGTAACACAAAGGACTACTAGTAACATGCCTAAGTTACTAGAAATTTAGGAGGCAACAACGCAGAGCAAACCGAGCACACAGCCCTCATAAAAGAAAATCTGGGCTTAAAAACCCTGGGCTGTTCCGTCATCTGACCGTATTCCGGGTACAGCACCAGTCTGACACTTTCACAAAGATCTTAGGAGAAAACACTGCCTTGTGAGGAAAGCTGCTCTTCTCTCAAGCTTCAGCAGTAGCCTTGGGAGCAACCAAGTGGACAATGTGAAGGCAAGCAACGGTGCTTCACCTTTCAGCTGCTGCTAGGTAAAGTGGTACTTCTAGACAGACATTCAGAACAGAAACCTAACTCCAGGTCTAACTGTGGTCTCCCTTGCAGCTCTCAAACCTTGCAACTCTACAGCAGTTTCCACCATTATTTCCACCCACAGCTCTGATCGCACCGTCTCCG
Source organism: Aptenodytes patagonicus (assembly GCF_965638725.1). Classification (NCBI taxonomy): domain Eukaryota; kingdom Metazoa; phylum Chordata; class Aves; order Sphenisciformes; family Spheniscidae; genus Aptenodytes; species Aptenodytes patagonicus. Next base: position 51,919,115 of record NC_134952.1, read on the forward strand.
AGCACAGGACCTGCATCTTGCAGATCCAAAACTCAGTCTCAGATTATTTTCTTTTTGCGGTCAAAAGGTGTCCCAGAAAGACCCCCACCTCCCAGCCATGTGGCCTCCTTAAAGGCACAAAGCCTCCTTTGAAAGCCTTTGTTGCTGTTTTCAGAGCTGCTGCCAGCCCAAGCTCAGCCAGCAGCAGGGAACTCTTACCTGCTTGTTGGCCAGAACCACCACCGGCAGGGTGGAGTTGCTCTGGATCAGTTGATGAAGCAGCTGTTTCGCCACAGGCAGTCGGGCATGATCGGCCGAGTCCACGACATAGATTAGCAACAGCACTTTGGGCAGGTACATCTTCCAGTATGAACGCAGAGATTCACTGCCCCCAACTGGAAGAGAAGACAGCAGCACAAGATTCACCAAGTAATCCAAGCAGTACTGCTCTCAGAGGTGCAGACAGCAGGCCCCGGGCTGAAAACCCAAGGTATTTGGGTTAACAAAAACTCAAGTATTTGGGCTACTCTATATGAGACTGGAAATAGCTTTATTTTCCCCAGTCAAGTCCCACGCAGGCATATATGTACACTCGGGAGGGGGGAATATCTTTCCATTCTAAGCTCTTATTTTGAGAGGGTTCTGGGTTCAGTTTCTTTATGGTTGCTTTCTGCCTTGTTGGTTCTTGCTCTGAAGCTAGTAGGGAGAGCTGAAAGAGGTTCAGTGTCCATAAACACCATGTGAGAATGTCCCCATATAACCTATCTCCGCATGCCCATCTCATCTTAAGACAAAGCAGGCCTACAATTTCCAAAGAAGAAATTTAGCTCTGAGGTGGGGAGGACTCTCATCAGATTTGCATGACACTAGGGACTAGTTCAAAACTCCCACAGCTTTCATACTGCCAATAACCAGAGGTGCTTAGGAAGAGAGAAAAATCAAGTCCCAGCAGACTCTTTAGGCAATCCTTAGGTGATGGGAGGAATCTTTGCACAGGATACCCCTGACCCCTTCTCTGCTGGATACAGAGGAAAGCTGTCCACCTTCAAAACTAGCTCTTATAACAGTTCTGTGGTGTAACCATATGCAGCGAGTTGCCCGAGACTGTTGCTCCCATCTGGGCACAAAAAGAGTTTGGTAGTTTGCCGAGTTTGATAGGAGCAGGAGTAGCAACAGTATATTAAGTATTTCAGATGTGCTTTCAGTTCTCCAGGTCTTCTCCTAGGTATACTGCAGAATCACTCGCTCAAGAGTACTGAGGTGCTCAAAAGGCATGGGTGAGTCCCCCAAATGTAGCAAGTTTTCAAAGCAATACATTTGGGGTTCCTTGTAATCGTCTCCTGCCTTACGCAGGAACTCTTTTCTAAACTGACTTGCTAGTCAGCTTTTACTGCCCTCAGTGACTTCGCTCTGTTTCAAACCAATTTTGCTTTCACTTAAGTCAAAATGATTCAGTAGTTTCAAGAACATAGAAAGGGAAGCAACATTTCCCACTAGGGTGTGCCTGACTCTTCTTCAAGAGCCCCAGCGTATCGGCAGGCAGAACTGCAAGTCTGCCACTGCGGAAAGGAGCCAAAGGGCTGTGACTGACACCTCACGCTTGGGACAGATGCCTCTGATTCTGTACTGCGACATTTTGGGGGCTCACCACCGTTCCCTCTGTTAGGTGCATTCATGCATAGCATAACCCAGGGGTCAGCAACCTCACAGAGAACATTTTTTTTTGCCCAAACCAGAAGGAACTCAGCAGAAGCCAGGAGCTCCTATCCCTTGTGGAGGCAAGATACCACCCACTTATCTATATGATGGTACAAAGAAAAAGATAGAACAGTCTTCTATCTGTCCAAACCAGCAAAATAAAAACCCTGCTGTCTGCTGATCATCTTGTGCCACGCAATCACAGCACGGGCTGCTAACCCCTGGACTAGGCAATGGTACAGACTGGATAAGTAACCAGATTAGAGAGCCATGCATGGATTTACCTGGCTGAAACTGGCCTGAGACATTTCATTTCCCATGGGTCAGATCGCAGCCATCACATCTCAGTCACTACCAACCTGGACCAGAGAGGGAAGGATGACTCAGAAACAACAGGTTCTGCCGTGGGGTGCACAGCGCTGGGCCCAGGCCATCCCCGGGCAGGAGCAGAGATACTGTGGGTTTCTCCTACACAAAGCTCCTTCCAGTAGGAGACACAGGTGTCTCATACCTACTACAAGAGGGGCACAGACTACAAGCATCTCTGGAGAGATGATTTCCCTAAGACACCACAGAGACTCCTATGGTAGTAGGACTGGGAATGAAACTCTACCTTAGCAGCCTCATCCTCACATCCCAAAGACTTACCTGGGAACAGCACAACTCCTTTAGGCCTGCTGACAAAGGTACGGAGGTGTCTATGGGCTAGCTGCCAACTAAGCCAGTTGAGCACTGGTACAGCACAGTGCAGAAACAGCAGGAAGCAAAGGGCAGCCTCTGCCTCCACAGAAGGCAGGCACCGATGAGACTAGGATGTCAGACTCTCTGTACCAGGGACTGACCTGACTCCAGGGCCTCTACCTTCCCCATCAGCTAGCTGCACCTAGAACAGCTGTAACACCCCAAAAGCATCACAGGAGATGCTCTCTGTAGGCACGGACAATACCCCAAAATTCGGTGCTAAGGACAACACAGAAAGTTTAGTGAAAACCTACAGACATTCAAAAGCCATTAAAGACTAGAAAATACCACTTACGAGGCTCTTGAACAAAAAGGGCACAAAGCATTTCTCTTCCGCCTCTCTTCTTTCACCTTATTATTTATTCCTCTTCTGCTCTTGCCCTTTGCCAGGCATGAGCACCAAGGAGAAGCTGTCCAACACACAAGGGCTACAGACCACAACACATGGCTTACTGGGGACACCTCTGCTTTGGGCTGGTTTCGTGCCATCAGTCTTGTTACCCTTCTCTCTCCGGAAGCAGAACTCCCTGGAGGACGGCTGAACAAACATAGATCCTTTCTAACACCGGCGTATCATCTCGTTCAAGAAGCAGGTGGGAAAGCAGAATCCCCAAGGACAAAATAATCACAACTTCACATTATCAGAGCAGGCATGATGGAATATGGAGGTTTTAAAATATGGGCCTGATCCTTAGGACACGGCATAGGAACTTATTTTATGTTCCGTACTAAAACAGGTTCACTCACTCTCCAGGAACTCCATCTGGGACTCTTCGGTGTTGATGCAGATGGCATTGAAGCCCTCGGTAGGAGCCACGCTACGCTTGACGTGGTTAGTTGCCAGGGAGTGGAGAACGCTGGTTTTCCCAGCCCCATCCAGGCCCAGCACCAGTATCTGCTTGCTGTGTCCTTTACCCTGCAAAACGAGGGGCAGCACGCTTAGCCAGGCAGCCAGGGGCATGTGCAAAGCTTAGCAGGGCTGGGGGGAAAAAGGAGGCTTGACAAGGGGTCTGGAGGGACCAGTGAAAGCCACTTCACGGTGAAGAGGGAGAAGGTGGGCTCCTGCGGCACAAGCACACGGCCGCAGCGCAGGCGAGGCGATGGGAAGCCAGGGACACCCGCCGGCCCCGGCCCGCCCGGCCAGACAACACGCAGCTGGGGAGGAAAGCGGAGAGAGCGGTCCCGGCCTGCCCGCCCCGCCGCGGCCTCGGGCCCCGCCGCCCGGCCCGGCCCAGCCCAGGGCCGCGCCGCGCCGCCGTGGAGCGCGAGGGGGCGGCGGGGCCGAGGGGCCCGGTGGCACCGAGGCGGGCGGGGGGCGGCGCGGCGCAGCCCCGCCGAGAGGCCCCGGGCTGCCCTGTTGGTGCTCACCGACCCAGCAGCCTCGCCCGCAGCCCCCGCCCGGCCCCGGTACCTGATCGGCGGCGGCTGCAGCAGGGCGGGCGGCGGGCTGTGCGGCCCGGCTCCGCAGGCGGGCCCAGATCGCCACGGCCGCGCCGGCCGCCACGGCCAGCGCCGCTCCCCACAGCGCGGCGGACCGCAGGCGGGTGCCCATGGCCGCTCCGGACCGGCCGGCTCCGCGCCCGAACACAGAGAGAGCTCCCCCTGCGGCCCTACGCGCGCACACGGGCCCCCCCGCAGCCCTAAATGCACGGCTTCCTCCCCCAGCGGCTGGGTTCTATCAGGCTGAGAACTTCCTAGTTTCAATAAAACAAAGAGCGAACCGTTTCGCAGGTGGCTTTTTGCTGTTAGAGGAAGGCAGCCTTTCCCCACAGCTGCTGCTGCCCTCTCCCCCCCTCCATGGGATTTGTTCCCAGCTTGCTTCTACCTGGGCACCCATCTCTGGGGAAAGCGGTCAGGGCGCTGTCCAGGCAGCCTGGTCAGGGCTTCAGCAATGCCACATGTCAGCATTTACATCTGGTTAGCGTTTCAGCCAGGTTTGACCAGAGAAGATGCCTTGAGAACACACAGTTGCACTCTCCTCCAGCATCTCCTCTCTCCAAATCATCCTCCAGAAACTGCACCGCTGCAGGATAGTGCTCTCTCTCCAGTAGTCACCAGCTGCTGGCTAAGAGGAGGCACATCACCCAGGCAAGCCCTTTAGAACAATCCTTGCTATTCAGCACTCAGTTGGCAGCAAGTGACTCCGCCAGCCATTCATAAGGCCGTTTTCTCTATGCTGTTGTTCTTCTCACTCAGAGCACAACACACATTCAGCCCCCTTCCAGATGCTCCTGGTGCACAAAGTAATAAAGACTAGATTCTACTTAGTAGATTTTTACTCCATGGGGACTCGGGGCGGGTGGGGGGGAGGTGAAGCCATAGTAACACTTCCCTTGCTCCCCGCCTCTTCAGGCCTTTCCTTTAAATTCTTTCACAGACAGAAGCCTTTGCCTTTCAGGCCGACATCTGTCAACTCTCCCTGAGGTGCTATTTCTACCCATTGAAAGTCCACGTATGGAAAAATGTTTTTGCTACATTCAGACCAAACCACAATTTTCAAGAGGTGCTTGGGGCTACCTGTGAGGTGCTAGGACAGCAAACACGTCTTCCATCTCACCGCCAGCTTCCATTTGAGAAGTGCAATGCCTCTTCAAAGCAGCCCACCACCACAACCAGCCACTTTGTTTTAGCTCACTCTTGTTCTGCCAAGCCCACTAGAATAAGGCAGCTGGTTTGCAGAAAAGGGGACACCAAGTCAGCTGCCACACACTTCACCATGCTTTCTCCTAACAGCCTTGTTCTCCCCCTTCAGATTATCTTCTCCTGCATAATCTAGCCCATATATTGTTTTCCAAGACCCTTTGTGCTTGTGCTGTTTGGTGGTCAACGACTGACTGGGATGAGACAAAGACGACAGTGCTGACAGCGCATCACACATAGTCAGAGACATTTGTCAGATAAATCTGTTAAAGGCCTTAACTAACATGCAGGAGGAGCATAAATCTACATTTCAAGAAGTTCTTGATTATTCCACATCTTTTAAATGTTTGGCAACGTGGACAGATTTCTTCTCAGGGCCTGCATTTAGGGTGTTGCCATCTAACTCAAGCCACAGTGGGGGCAAGTGTGAGGAAGGCAACTTGGTGAGCAGACACATCATGGTGCCTATACCAGCCCATCTCCCCCCAGACCACTGACAGGCAGGACAGAGATCCGGATGCCAAGAGTCTTTTGCCAGCACTTGCTTTTGACCTTTATTCTGCAACCAGCATCACCTACTGAGGGAGGGAGGTTACACATCCTGCTTTTTACCACCCTCCTTTAGCCCCTTTCTTCTTCTTCTGCTGCTGTTTCTTCTTGGTGGCTGGGGCACCGGCGGGTTTTTGGTGCCTGGGAGGGATGACATTACTTGTGGCTGATACAGCTGCAGCGCTGCCGGGCCGAGGGGAGGTAGGTGGGCTGCTAGCAGTCCTACTGGCATCCCTGCAGGGAAGATGAGAGAAAGAGATACCATGTGGGTTCACAGTCACCTGCAAGATGTGGCACTACTGCAGGAAGCTGACAGTGAAAAATAGCAGCTGCCCCATAAGATAACATTATGTATGGGAGGGCACTCATGCAAGGAGATCTTAAATAAGCTTCAACATATATAGAAGGGCTGACGGACGATGGGAATGTGTCTCAAAGGGCAGGCAACCACCTTCTAACTGATGTTCACTAGATAGCGTAAGTCCTCAACAACAAAAGCAAGGCTAACTTTTGAATAGACACATGACAGCTCATGCAACACATGAGAAGCCTTTCAGGCCCCCACACTCAGGCAGTGCAAACCCAACATCCTTTCTCTCTCAACCACAAAGACATCTTTGTGCCAGCTCTCTTTGCAAACACTGCTCAAGCCAACAGTACCACAAAAGGCTTTTCATGCTTGTTTTGAGACAGCCGTGTAAAGAGAAACTATCAGACAGCACTGGCAATTCCCTGCGTTGCTATTATTTTAGAAGTACTTCCTTCTCTCAGATGCTAGTAAGTCACCATCTTGCTGTCAGGCCTCATACACAATGGTAAACCCTGATTCCAGCTCAAATAATCAGTGTCAACCTAGAAGGAAGTATAGTGTTTTCCCAAATCATGGCTAATGGTGCTCCAGACGCCAAAAGACTTGAAAGCAAATAGCTCAAGAGAAAGCGTGCAAAATTCATCTCATCGTCAAAGCTAAGAAAAGCACATTAAAAGACTATGGGAATTTTATTTGCACCTCGGCACCTTCAAGCATGCCTATCATATCATTTTGGTTTTCAGCAACCTATAGGGATCTTCGAGCAGAGCAGCTGGTAGAAGGTTCAAGTGGCAAAGCACTTTCACTTGTGCTACCCACGGCTGGTGTGGTGACAGAGCCACAGAAAAGCAGCACAAACCCAGCCCTCCCAGCCGCCCAGGAGTGATTCCCCACACCAAGCCTTGCAAAATGGGTACTTACAGTTCAGAGGAGCCAGCTGTGGTTGAACCCTGAGTCCCCTTGCCAACCTGATCCTTCTTCTTGCCCTTCTTCCGTCCACGATAGTAGGAACGCTCTCGCATTGGAAGCCACCGCTCAGGGTCGGGAGTCACCTTGGGGTCGTAGTTCTTAGGCAGCTTTCCTGCAGAACATCCAGTGCCAGGAAGTGAGATTGGTGTCAACATGCTAGAGAGGCATCACCAAGGGATACGCATGGGATGTCAGTAGCCAGGAAGCACAAAGAGCCCAGCAACCCATATCATCCTATCAGGGTGTTGCTCTCACTTCTGTGGAAAAAGCCCCATCCAAACAAGCTATCATGAAGATCTGGGTTCACAGGGACCCAGTCCCAGCAAAGGGCTCCAGCTCCTGGGGAGCTGAAGGCTGGCTGTTTGAAGAAACAATCTGGCGAGCTCTCTGGAGCTGTGCCGTGTCAACAGCTAGGAAATGCAACTTACCCTTCTTTTTCTTCTTCTTCTTCTTCACATCCCCTTGTCTGAAAAGCAAGAAGGGAAACAGCCACTGTGACACAGCACGGACACAGCAGACAAGTCAACTAAAAACTAGCTCTGGAAGAAGCTAAACCATTCTCATCTCTCTCAAAATTTGGTCTGCTGCTACCTGAAGCTCCTTGCAGTTAAACAACGGGCTCCCTTTCCACCAGCCTGCCTTCCACAGCAATGCCTCCACATCAGGTGTGGTTCTTGTGCCACTCCAAAGAATGACTGCACCAGAGCTACAGCAGCCCGCTTTACCCTTGCTCCTTCTGCTGGTTGTCTCCAGTGAGCTTCCCAGCTTTCTTCCGCACATAGGTTGCTCCATGGGAGTTCTCCAGCGCATCAACATCTACTTTCAGTGACATGGTGTCCGAGGAAGGCAAGTGTTTGCTAAGACTGCAAGGGAAGAGTTCAGGGATGCAAACTGGCAAGCAAAAAGATAAACACCCAGGTTTGTCCAGATAGCAACGGGCAACTTCAGCTTGAACAAATTTGGCCTGTTAACAATGCAGACACCAGACAGGCCTATGGGGCTAGTTCTGGCTCTCTCACCAGCTTCCTACACAAGCTGGGATGAGCCACTTAATTGCCATCTGCCTCATTTTTCCCTTCTTTCATATGGGGACAGAAGCAGCAACTTCCTCTGAAAGCTTCTCAGGGTGGCAAAAGCAGTATGTGACCCTGATATTTTGGGTCAGTAAGAGCTTAGCCATATTTTATCAGGCACAGTCCTGCATTACTACCACAGGTTTAAGATTCCAACAGAAAAGATGGAGGAGCTCCTATTTTTGGTTCTACCTAGTCTTAAGTTATCAATTCTCAGAGAGAAGGAGGCCAAAGACAAAAGGATCCTGGGATCCCGCAGCAATCAAACCAATTAGGGAAATAATGTAGCTCCAGACAGCTTGACCTGGATATGCAGCTGTTCTGGAGATGGTCCTTGCCTTTCTTCAGTTGAGAGTGGGTCTGAATTCCCCACACAGCTGAAATCCAAGAGAGCAATGCCCAAACACCTCTTTCTTTGCTCTGATACCACCATCAAAAGGATACACTTTAGCTTTTTCGGGGTCCACCAGGGAGTAGGCAGAGATGAGCTGTGCCAGAGTATGTACATCTTTTGGGTTTTGCCTTTGTAGGGAAAAAAACAGAAAAGGACCAAGTTAGCAAGGTACACACTCATCCCAAAGACACCATGCAGTGCTTGCTGCTGCAGCATAGCTGCTATCTGTGGGGACAGGCACATCAGTCTGTGGTCTCCAGAGCACATCACCAAACATCACTGGTGTGGACAAAGGGAGGTGCAGACATCTCCACAGTATCATGAAGCAGGCAATGAAAGATGAAAACCCCTCAGGTCCCAGTAGCAAAGGCAAGTCCCCCCAGAAAATCCCATCAAGTGCATAATAAAAACTAAAACCTAGACATCCATGGTTTATGCAGCACTAGAAAAAAAAAGATGCATCCCAGTCCCCAAAGCAACCTTCACTGCACTCAAGAGGCCTCTGGGACAAGTCAACCAGGTTTTCAAGTGAACATCAGCTATAGATCAAATGAACGATCCCCTCTCCTTCCAAAATATGGCTTTGCATTGGAGCCCCTGTGCAAAAGCAACTCTAAAGGAGGGCTACCAGTCAACCAATATTGTCAGGCACTGCCTGGCACCAGACAGCTTGCAGAGGTCTCTGGGTGGAGACCTCCTGTTCAGCAACCACCCAACTCACTTCCAGAGCTCCTCCAAGTCGCTGATTGCTTCCTTCTTCCTGCCATGCTTTAGTTTGAAGTTGGCAGCTTCCCTTATCAGCGACAAATGGACAGGAGACTTTGGCTGAAAGATACAGCAGCCATAATTAGTTCCTCATTATCGCAGCATGGAGCCCAGCTCTAGCTGGCTTTAATGCCCCTGAGACCTGGCAAAGGAGAACTGAGTTAGCACCCTGTCATGCAGAAAGTAGACCACCTTTGCACTCTAGGATGTGAGGCAGAACTGCATGGGACAAGGCAGCTTGCTGCTCCACAGTGTTTTCTAATCAGTGAGAAGGCCTGATTGCTGCATTTGGGCACCCATTGCCCCCACTCTCCTAATCTGACAGGAGCTGCAGCTCCCTGTTTGCAACACATCTAAAATAATGAAACGGTGATAAAACGAACCCTCACAAAACAGGAGCTCACAGGTCTCCGAAACCCCAACTGGATGAGCTGCTGGGGCTGTGCATCAACGGGAAAAGCTGAATTGGACTAGCTAGAAAATACTGGGACAAAGCCTTGCACCTTAGCTCCTCTGGTCTGACTTGCCTGGAATTGCTGATACCACTGGATAGCCTGTGTGAAGACCTCGATGGCACTGTCAATGTCCTCTTCGTGACTGTACATTGTCACCAACGCAGACACCTGCAAACATTCAAGAGCAGCTTATAGCAGATCCTCACAAAAGCTGTCTATAGCCAGAGAGTCAGCAGTTAAATGACGGCATTTCCTAAAAGCAGACTCAATGTGAGCTTTCTGCTGTCCCTAAAAACCAGCTGCGGTAACAGGCAGGATACCCAGGAGAGACCTTCCTACCCAGGTCCCTCCCAAAGAAACGTCCCCACCAATCTTTCTCCTACGGTACAAGCTTAAGACTGCATTCACAGAAAGAACCTTCTTGTCTTGGCACTTTCTTTGCTTGCCACTGGACACAGTTCCATTAGAAACCCTGTTTCTTCCCCCATTCTCTATCCCAAGAGCCATGACAAAAAAAAAAAAAAAAAGCAGCACTGAAGAGATGATACAGACACCATCTGCTTGTCTACAGCCCAGACACAACTGGAGGTGACCCAGGGCAAGGAGATGGTATCGCTGACTGCCCCCATAAATTACTTAGATCATTCACACTTGCAACTGGAACAGACCTACAACTGTCAGCTGCTGCTCAAGATGCTTATGCTGTACACTTGAGCATTTTCAAGGTCATCAAGCTTTTCTGAATACCAGATGTGGACATGCGTGCAGACTGGGGTGATGCTGTGGGGATGGAACATACGGCACTTACTTCCTCATGCCTGTTGTCCTAAAGCTGCTTCAAAAACTTCCCAACAGTACATACCAGGGAAGCAGCTGCTCCAGTCATGTTATGCAAGTAAATCAAGGCAACACGGAGGTCTGAGGGATTACGAGAGAGTGGGAACATAGGCAGACAGCATCTCTGCTGACAGGCAGAGTACTTCTGTGGCTAAGTTCAGGCCACCTGATGCAACTTATAATCCCACCTTCGTCCAAGACAAGGAAGATGGGCTCAAATTCCCTGCAGACACTCAGGTCAAGTCAAAACCAAAGGGAAGAGGCAACAAGGAGCAGGCAGTACACAGCTGTGCTACAAGGGAAAAACCTCACACAGTTCAGACTGAGTTTTGCTTACCATACCAGGCTTGTGCTGCAGTTCTTCTATGCTCCTCAGGATCATGCAGGCTTTGGTGACACTGCCTAGAAGAGAGACAGGGAGGAACATACTCTGAGTGGCACAGTAACATTTCACCCTGCCTGTGAACTTCCAGCCAAAGGTAAACAATGGGGACATAACGACCCCCTTCTCAGATTATTTCCCGTTTCCAGGAATAAAGGACAGGCCTCCACACAAAGGACCTCTCTGTCCTTGCCACATCCTGCAAGGGTTCAGGAGCAAGCTTTTGCAAGCAGGGTCTTCTCTTCCAGGACCAACTCTGCGCTGCCCGACTGTATACAGGAACGATAGCATCAGAATGAACGCTGCTCCCAAGACCCTCCTGCCCCAGAACAGATTCAGCCCTATCATTCACAAAGACTGTGGGCATCTCTGCCAAGGATCTGTGGAGCCTGGACATCCAGACATTAAGCTATGAGCTCTATCCTGCCATAGCCATATATATAGAATACCCAACTGAAAGCACCTCTGCTCTGTACCTGGCACAACAGTGACTGCAGCAAAGACTGCCCTAAAGCCTGTTTTTCTCACCCCTTGTACCATTATCAAGTGCAGACACTTCCCAACAAAGGAGGACACTGGATACCTTGAGCAATTTTTAGCTGGGCCATCGTCAGCTTGATCTCAGCTGCATTGGCAGGGTGCTGGTCTGCAAAGTCCTGAGAGTCAGAGGAAAAACACAATTCAACATGTGTGTGGGCACCAGGCTGCTGCTCTCGTGAATCATATCTTATGCTCAGTCACAGCAAGCTGGCAAGAGCCAAAGGAAGCTTTCCAGCACAGGCAGGCTTCAGCACACAGCAGAGGAGGGCCCCAAACCGTGCCAGTCACCCATCATCCTCTCAGATTTCCATCCCAGGCCACTCGCTCCCTCCCAAAAGGAGGCTGTTGCAAACTGCTTGCAAGTAGAGCAGCAGAGCCCACTGCTTACCCTAGAAGTAGTCTATTACAGCTTCCTAAGCATAAAAATCAGAGGTGCAAGGGAACTATTTCCCTTTAAAAGCAGCATTGTTCAGTTGGGTGTAAATGCTGCTTTCCAGCAGCATTAAACCAAACCAAAATAAGCACAGTCAGATACACTTGGAAATCTAAACCAGACAAAACAAGCTAAGGGAAACAGCATACGAGAACACAAAGCACAAGTTTAAAATGGAGCTTGGTCAGAGGAGTACTTTCTCTTAACCTACCTGCAGAAGCCCTACGGCCTTTGCATGCTGCTTCTCGCGACACAGTTGGGCTGCCTGGATAAGCACAGGGAGCAGGTGCTCAGGGCTCTGTGACTGCAGGCTTGCCGACAGCTTGCGGCACTGATCTGCCTGAAGAGTGGGAAGAGAGAATACACTTTTATCAACCTCTGCAAGCACCTAAGCCGGGGCTTAACATACCAGTTGTATCTAAGAAGAGATGCTAGCGATGGCTTCCCTGAAACGGGTATACAGAACCAAGAACAGGTCCTCTTAGTAGCACTTCTTAGTAGCACTTCAGATGCATCTAAGAACCCCACACACCCCTTCTGTCTCCTAGTCATCTCCACACCACCCTCCCTACAGCAACACTCAAGTCACTACACAGCTGGCTGGCTGTTCTTTTAGGGATGACTTTTTTTTCTCCTCACTTATGTGCCTAAACCAAGTGGACTTATCTTCTGACACAACAGCTGCATATCCATTTTCACCTAGTCAAACTCCTGTGGAGAGTGCTAAATCGCTAGCTGCTTACTGCAGATCAGTTTCTCCTACCTGGTTTGTGTACATCGCCAGCAAAGCTTTGTTGAATTCAATCGCCTGGAGCTGCTTCTTGGAGAGTTTATGCTCAACACCTTCTGCATTGGTCAGCTTCACCTTTTTCTTTGAGTCAAAGACATTTTGGTCCTGAAGAAATCACACATCATGAGATTTCACTATGTTCCTTGAAGGAGAAAAGGTCTCTGGGTCTGCCATTTAACTATTGTTTAGGAAAAAGTCTTTCCTGATTACGCCCCTTCTCTCCACAGAAGGGGAGAAGCAGGCTGAGTAACCACCAGGAAGGGCCACACTGAAAGCAGCAAGGTAATTCTATACCTTGTTAATTGTGATGATGTTATTTGCAATGACAGCAAGCAGTCCTACATCTGTTGGCCTGCAGATAAGAAAAGCAGAAAGCACATTGTTATTAAACAGTGGTGTCTCTACAGATGGAAGACTGAGTATTTGTTTTAGAAAAGCCCTTACTTCAACTTGATTATTTGATTGTAGAGCTGTAGAGCATCCTCTGTACGACCCTGCAGTTGCATGATATAAGCCATCTGACCATGAATAATGGCCAGTTCAGCCTCAATGTCTTCCTCTGTCACATCCTGAAGGAAAATCAAGGCAAAAAGAAAAAAAGCTGCCATCTCGCCTCTCTTCCCCTGGCTTCAGCATTCTGCTGGCAAATGTCTATGAGCTCCCTTGGGCAGTATTAGCAGCGAAGTACCCCAGCCACTACAGGTGAAGGTTGTAGCCACAGCACAAACACAAGCATATCTGGGTTGAACCAGGAGAAAAGAAAGCTTCACCCGCTCTTGCAAGAATCTGAAGATACCCTTCACTTGTACGCTGAACCTGCCCCTCTGCTTGAGCCAATGACAGTGATTACAAATTTCCCAACACACACTCAGCGTGTTCATCCATAGCATGAGTGGGTCACAGGGAGGTTTCAGACAACCTGTACCCATCCTCCCTGCACCAGCATAGGCAACTGTGGAAGGAGCACAGCAGCAAACAGTCTGCAGTGTTAGCTACACGTCTGCAACAACCATGATTGCTGCCCCAGCCTCAGAAGCGGGTAGCAGCAGCAGTGGCAAGCCTTGCTGGGTAATACTGCACAGCAGCTTTGGCTATCCTCCGGCTATCTGCAGTACACTTTATGACTGCACCCTCGTTCATGCTGGTGCAAAGCGAACACTTTCCAGAACAACATCAAGAACTTACAGAGTCTTCTGATAGCGATTGGCGGCACAGCTCTAGAAGGAAAAACAAATTGAAGAACACAGTTTAGAAGGCTTTAGGGGAAAAAAAACCAGCCTAGAAGCATGGGGGAACATATACTTTTTTCATGTATCCCTGAAACTTCTGCAGCATTACAAGGGAACATCAGACTACAAGTCTGATGATGGATGGGACTGAGCGTAAGGGAGAAGACTAGATGATGCAGAAGAAATATCAAACGCACAGGAGATACTGTCCCTCCCAAAGCTGCCTTCCGAGAGCAGAGTCACACACTCATTGTCTCTCCTGAACAAGTTTCCTTAAACCTAGCTCTTGATCTTTTCCATAGGGATCACTCAGCTGCAACTGCTCACCATCTTGGGAGTTATTTAAAGTGCTGCAAGCCTGCAGTATTCAGATTACACCACCCTTTATAGGGCAGCAATTCCATCAGTTTTCAGTACAGATACCAGTCACTTCTTAACTTTCTCATATACCTTACCAGAACATCACTTGTTTTGCTCTCCAAAGGACTACTATCACAGCACATACGTTCAAATTTACACATGCTCAATAAATCAGTTGTATGGGAGAGCTGCTATTCTACCATCAAAATTGGGACAGAACTGACCTATTTATCTGCAAGAGCAATTAGATCAGAAAGAAACTAATTCTTCCTAATTCTCCCCCAGCCTTTTTTTTTTTTTTAAACACACACAAAATCCCCCTTCCACCCCATAGAAAAAAAATCCTCTTTGCAAAAAAAGCTCATGTATTGGCTTATACTAATTTCATAACTAATTCAGACCATGAAGTATTTTTTATAGTATATGTTTTTATATATATACACACACATATACTAACAAAACCAGGAGTCAGAATAGATGAAACATCTCATGCTTATGAGAAAAGATTACACTCATGTCTACTTCCTACTTCAAAAAACTGCCCAAAGGCATTGAACACCAATCAGGAGGCTGTAAGAAAGCCAGGAGATGGTACATGCCGCATGTCTCTGGAAAAGAGCTGCAGAGGAATGCTTCTACAAAAACACCAGTTCTGTCAGGAACCATCTGGAAACTTAAACAAATCCTGCTGTTGGTCAGTTTTTAAATTTTCAAAACCTCTTTCTCTCTGACAAGCATGTCTACAGAGAGCAAGTAACTACTTCTATCACACAAAGCTTCCCTCTCACCTCACCATGTTTTTACCTTCTGCTTTCCGTAGTTTTTTCATTGCTTCACTCAACTTTCCTTGCCCAATCAATGCACATGCACTGTTATAACACAGCTCGTAGGTAGCTTCTCGAAGGCCCAAATCGTCCTAGCATGAAAAGCAAATGTAACACTGCATAAACACCAACTGATCTATACAGATTTGACAGGCAACAGATACGAACTATAGTTTTCGTGTACATTCAAACTATTCCTTGCAAGATAAATTTAGAGGCATTTTAAAAGGGCACACACCTGGCAAATATGTCACAGTGCAAAGAATCTTCCCTCACACTGCAGAACAGAGTCAGAGGCAATTGACAAGGCAGCAACGAAACTCCCGCCTGAACCTGGGGACTACTTAGGCTGCTGAAAGAGGGCAGGTAAGAACCGCTACTCTAGAGAACTAGAAAGTGGATCCACAGCACTGAACAGAAAGCTGAGCATGCTGTGCACCCCTCCAAGGACAAAGATTTCTGAAAAAATGAGAACATTACAATCTGCACTGCTCATTAACAAAAATGTTCCCAGGTATGGCTGGGTGATCCGGGCAGTTAGTTTTACCCTGGGCAAGAGGGTAATGAGACAGAGGAAAGTGCTAGTCACCACAGGTGTTCTGCCTAATGCAGGCTCAGAGAGATGTACTTCCTGCTCTGCTGTGAAATCTACCAATACGAGTCTCCTAGAGATCTAAAAATGAAGTCTAACTCTTCATCCCTCAGAACAATAACAGCATTTACTCCTCCATACAGCGGAAACCACTAAGTGATCTTCAATACACTCAGAAGTCATTAAGAGACAGGAACACATTTCTATCCCGTTAAATATCTACGACTCCATATCCTTTATTCCTTGGCTCTCACTCTTGCACACATACACACTTACTTACTGGCATCACCTTCTCCCACGTGCTTTGTGCTGCCACAACAGCAGAGAGGTTGGTTTTTCTCTCTTCCTCATACTCATCCTGGGAGTTGCGGATGAGATCCCTGTATGCAGCCAGACAATCGTCGTAACGCTCCAACCTGTACAACTGAGAAGGGGAAGGGATTAGCCTTCAGAATAGTATTTCCCTGTGTATGCTAGTAACTACAGTCTCCTTCCTCCCTCCCCATGGACTGGCAGCAACAGAGCATCATATATTTTAAGCTGAACATTACTAACATTTGCATCTACCTTTAAGGGCAAACTCTATAGATTACATTTGCAAGGACTCAAGCAATGACACCAGATACCTGCACACTTCTTACTCCTAAACCAGCTTCTTTAAAAGCAGCAGTTTACACAGTTTTGTCCTCAGACAGCCTTTTTCCAGATTAGATCACCTCTCTATGACAGAGATTAAATGAATGGTCTTTCATGCAGCTGAGAGAAGACAGTCAATTCTTCACAAAACTGTTCTGATCAACCAGGGAGAAACCAGAGAAGAAACGCAACTTCTGCTTCACTTCTAACGCCCAAGATGTCAGGTCCTGCAAACCATTCCTGGACAGGCATCTAATGCAAGCAGACGGCTCAACCACAAATAAATGTCATTAGCTCTCTTCCATCCTCCATCTCCTCAGCCAGATGGCTATTAACAGGCCAGACCCAGGAAGGGAGAGGGAGTCACAAATGAATTGCTTTTGTTCAGTAGCAATAAGATGACGACTCTGCCTCTAGCAACAGGTGACTGAAGCTCCACAGAAGTTGGAGCAGTTGGGATCTGCACTTCACCTTACTTTCAAGACAGAGAAGGAAACTCTGTCCCCATACTTGCCCCACATTAGAGGAGGGACAAGGCATCCAGCATATGAAACTCCCACCAGGAAGAAAAGCTTGTAATTACCACTTGTCCATAAAGCTCCTTCAGTTTGTCTGTCTGCTGACTGGCACTCTGAATGGTCTTGAGAGCATTTTCAATACGATTCAACCTGTATTCACAGTAGGCCTTCTCAAAGGCAATAACGTCACTGCAAGGACAAGACAAAGGCTGAGAGCAGGCACTGTAGTTTTCATTCAGCAGCATTCACCCACCTGAACACACCTGTTTAAGCAGCCCTAATTAGTCACAGACTGCTACATTCCCAAAGAGCCAAACACCAGAGGTGAGCACATGATCCCAGATTACTGAATTATGTATCTGTTGAGCACTGAAAATATCTTAAACCTACTTGGTGTTCAACAGAGAAGGAATATCAAAACTTCACCTAGAAAAAGAGGTTCCTTTTTTTCCTGGTGTTTCCAGACACATTTCAAATCCCCCCCCACCTCCTACTGATTACGCGAATCAAATGCTTAACGGTAAAACAATACCAAACTTCATTATGTGACTCCTTCTTCAGGAGAAGGCATACCATTACAGCAAAAGACCGTTACTGCAAACTTTCAAAGACAATCGACTCAGAGAGAGAGACAGGAAACTGTATAAAACACAGTCCCTTTTATAGTCTGATACTAAGCCAATGGTAACATTAACCTATTTTGAAATATCAGTGCAGCAGAGCTGCAGCAAAAGGGTTTGCTGATGCTAACATAAAATTGGCTTCAAAGCAAGCTCACAACAGCAGGGAAGCATTATCCAACAAGCAGAGCCTTGAATGCTGTTCCACCTACGCCCTGAGTTACCGCTTAAGCCAAAGGAAAATTAATCAGTGATTCCCTTAGTTCATCACTGGTGCCACTTGTCACCAGCTATTTCTCTGTCTATTTAAAATTATCTCGGTCTAGCTGAGTATTAAGGGGAGTCTGAAAGCAAACGAATGGCATTAAAAATTAAAGCAAAGCAGTGGGCCAGCCTCAGTGCAGGACAGGACAACTTCAAGGCAGAGGAAGAACCACCACTTTCCCTGCTCTGCAGGATACAGAGACAGACACAAAGCAGAGCCAAGCTAAAGAAATTATAGGGAGAACTCTGAAACCAGTTGAATTTAGAGAAATTACTTCTCCTCCTCGCCATATACTAAAAACACAAGCTAAAAAACTTAAATTAAGCCCCTTCTGTCTCAGGAAAGAAGGAATTTGTGAATAAGGTAACTATGTTTTATCCAGATGTGAAGATAAATGAGGGTATGTTTCATCGCACTGAAACTACAACACGCTTTTCTGGGAAGTTCCTTAAGAAAAGCAGCGTCTGAAATATAAAAATTTTGCTGCCAGGCAGTTCTTGAGTAGCAATTTTCATCCTAGTCATTGCACAAAGAGCATCTTTATTAGGAAGAAAATTAGAGTCTGCTTAATGACACAAATGGGAAGCCTGACTTGTTCTTAAACACAAGTTGTCTCCAAGGTCCTGGTTTTGAGAACACGCACAAAGGGCTTGCACCACCCCAAAAGGTGAAGCAGTACCTTCAGGCTGGCAAAGAAAAGGACCCCAAGGAGCAGTATGATGAGACAGCCCAAGCAAAGCTAACAGCTCGCTGCCACTGGCAAGGGCTCCTCCCTCCTCTCTTCACTCCCCATGAGATCTGTCCTCTTCCCTTGTACCAGCTATGGTGCTCAACCACATCAACAAGCAGAATCAGCTCATGAAGGTGGCTGAAAACTAGATTAGGGACAATCCCTTCAACAGTAACAGCAAGATGTTAGACTGTCTCAAACTCATCTAGACCACCCCTCACGCCCAGAGCAAATCAGTGTTTCACTGAGAAGCCCAATCCCAATGGCTCCGAGCACCTCCTGCTCTTTATTTTGCTGCCTATTAGTCGTGTCCCCCCCAGCACTGAAGCTGCAGCAGCTTCTCAAGGACTTCCAGTTTCATATTTTGTAAAGTACAGCAAGACACAACTCACCTGGTTAACACTTTAGTGTGGGTGTTGATTACGCCGAGGGCTTCCTTGAAGTTCCCGTTCTGGATAAGACACACTACTTTACACTGAAGTGCAGTCACATCGTCTTTGCTGATCTGCAGTACTGGAGGAGAAACCAGTTTCAACACAACAATCTAACTCATTATCGGACACACTAAGGCTTTGTAAGAGCCATATGTTGTTACAGTTGCAAAAACCCATCATAGAGAGCAGTCACGTCAATTTAAAAGGGTCCTGGCACGGCTTGCTTTGGCTCAGATCATGAAACAAATCCCATCAGGATAAAAGCAGCCAGTACAAATACTGAACTTGCCCAAAGCGACCACTGTGCTAACATGCCTGGAACAGAGCTGCACCAAAGGAGCTGTATGCACCTGGACAAACCTTTCCTCGGCATTTCACTTCCAGGCAGAGAACACAGTGCCAAAACCTGAGTGCCATGTAAAGCATATACAGGAGGAAAAACACCTGACATAGAAGAACAGTATGGCTCTAGACAGGTAGTCACCTTATATGCTAATATTTTCCGCCAGTGGAAGACAAGTAAGGGAGAACTAGGAGGGAGAAATAGGTTTGGGTATTTGATTTTTTTCATGTGATCCCAACTCTCAGATCTGCCAGGACAGGAGATGAGTCCCTACTCCCTACAAACACCAAAGAGAGAACTTTTAGCCATAACATGCCTTACATTGCAATCCCATTTTGGATGCCAAACTATCAAAACAACACATCTCAGTGTGACTCTTGCTCCCGAACACGTTATCACTCCCAAGTCAGTTGGTCCATACACACCACCACTCCTCCAATTCCCAGGGGGAAAAGCCCTCCTTCCTCCCACGATCAAAACTGATGGAAAACCCACGAGTAGCTCTGAAGGCTTGGCCCGCAGCAATGGCGGCGTGATGCAACAGAACAACTGACGGTCCCGCTGCAGGAGCGGGGCCTAGGCGGCTGCCCCGCTCGGCTCCCCCACCCGCTTTCGCCTCTCCCCTAGCACAGGGAAACCTCCAGAAGCGTGCCGGAGCGCCGCTGGGCGCCCTTTGCCCGCAGCTCTACTCCCGGGGCCCGGCACGAAGCCTACAGACGGAAACCCCCCGTTCCCCACCACAGCCGTGGCCCCGCCGCGGCGCCCCTGCGCAAGGCCAAGCCCGACCGGGCAGAGACGCCGGCCGAGAGAGGTACGAGGCGGGGGCGGTGCGGGCGCCGGGAACGGCCCCGCGCCCGGCCCGCACGCAGCCTTCTCCTGGCGCCGTGCGGCCCCGCGGCAGGGCCCGGCGCCGACATGGCGGCGGCACTCATGCGCGCGCGCGCTCGCTCACTCACTCTTGTTAACGGACTTGAGCGCGCGGGCGAAGTCGCCGTTCTGGCCGCAGCGGTTCACCTCGCTCCACAGCGCCGCCGCGGCCCCCGCGCCGCCCGCCGCCGTCGCCGCCGCCATCTTGGAACCGGGAGGAGAAACACTTCGGGTGGGGGGGGGGGCGGCGCCGGCGGCTGCCCCGGAAGCGGAAGGGCCGCGCGCGCCGGCCGCCACGTCGCGACAGGCCGGGGGGGGCCCCGCCCTCCGCCGGCCCTCCCGCTCTTCCAACACCCCGGCCCCCTCAGGCCGCCACCCTCCCTGCCCGCGGCCTGCCCCCGCGCCCCGGCACCCTCCCTCACGCCGGCACCCTCCCTGCCCGCGGCCTGCCCCCGCGCCCCGGCACCCTCCCTCACGCCGGCACCCTCCCTGCCCGCGGCCTGCCCCCGCGCCCCGGCACCCTCCCTGCCCGCGGCCTGCCCCCGCGCCCCGGCACCCTCAGGCCGCCACCGTCCGGCCTTCTCCCCAAAAAGCGCCTGGCGGTGGGCGCGGGGAGTCCGCCTGCTGAGTTGATGCACTGTAACTTTCTGCATTACGCCCAAACTTTTTACTCTTGCACTCGACATTGCGAGTTTAGTCTGATTTAATGAAAAAATTGTGTGCAGCTGTAGCATCTTGGTTATTGCCAAATTACTCGGCTCCTCTTCTAACGTTTCAACTGAAGAACTCCTTATTTTACTAATATTTTAACCAACTTTTTTCCTCTCTCAGAATAAACTAAAAAAAAAAAATTAGTAAAATCAGCAGATATGACCTAAGTGAGTGTGTGTGGGGAGGGGGAAGGGGGCGATTGCCCCCCCCCAAAGAAGAATCTTCCACCAATTCCCATCACTTCCTTCTGCTAGAAGACTGCCATCAGTCATCAGTTTTCAAATTTCAGAAATGCCATGAATTATTACAAATATTACAAAGGCTGGAGTTTTTTTTAATAAAAATTATAAGGTTATAAATACGAAGGTGGCTATCACTTTG
The DNA here is from genome assembly GCF_965638725.1 of Aptenodytes patagonicus. Classification (NCBI taxonomy): domain Eukaryota; kingdom Metazoa; phylum Chordata; class Aves; order Sphenisciformes; family Spheniscidae; genus Aptenodytes; species Aptenodytes patagonicus. Next base: position 51,940,180 of record NC_134952.1, read on the forward strand.
TATAATAATACCAACATAGCAGAATCTGGACTTCAAACACAAACTGAAGATAAACTGCAGGTGTGAGATACGACCAGCAAAGCCAGCTCAGTGCAACTAGCACAGCGCTGGACGATCGAGCCTCTTTTTATAGAGTAGTCCAAGGTAAATGACACAACTCCTCACTCTGAAGGACTATTGAGTAATCTGGCGACATCTGTTCAACAGGAATGACAACCACATTAAAGAAAGAAAAAAACCAATTAATACTTCAAACAAAATACTCTTTTATTAGAGTATTTTTGATTAAATATACAGAACTCGATTGCTACTTAAAATTTCTATCGTTCAAAGTTTTTCCCTCGAGAAGGACGGTAACGATGCTATCTCAGTGCGTATTATATGGAAGGATCACACCTCTCAAGCGTCTAGCTCATAAATCAGAGCAATGCTGCACGTACTCGGTGTGCCAGCAAAAGAAGGTACTGCTGCAATGCAATTAACATACAAAAAATGCACTGCCAACACATACACGGCCAGCTCTATGGCCAGTGATCCAGAGAGTAGCATCACATTGAGAAGTAGGCTTAGCAGCACAGGAATGAAAAAGAAAACACAGTTCCTGACCACAAAAAAGGTAAGAGTTCCAGAAGGCTTGTACAAGTCCTAAGCGTTCCTCCCTCACAAGGACTGCAAAGGACTACAAATTTAGCCACTGGTTTGGAAGATTTTCCGAAGCATCCGTCGTGCTGGGGGCAGGGATGCAGAAGTCTCACTGAAAAAGGTGATGAAACGAGTGAGTCTACAGCCCTTACGCACCTCCGAATGTCACCATCGCAGGCAGTCTGGTGAAGCACACACTTAGGGCTGAAAGACCACCAGCTATAGGCTGGCTTCTGCGCCGGGGCCTTGACACCCGTTTGTTCCTCTACCAGCACGGATAAAATTGAGCTCTTATTTTATACGCAGGACGACATTAACAAAGCAGCGTGTGTAGGTAGCTACGCCCCTGCTGCCCCTCCCTGCTGGTATCAGTTCCTTGAGCATATCATGTAAGTAACTACCATTACTATCAGACTTCAAATATTCAAGCTGTGTACTTTGTTTACATCTGCGCACACATACGACAGCCAAGACCTGCAATTCTGTGCCTTTTCATACTGCTCCACCGTTAAGCAAAACCTAAGCAATCGTCAGCTTTTAATTACGCACAGTACATCTCCTAGACTTTTTTTTAAAGAATTGAACAAAAATTTAGAAGTATGTTTGGTCAAGTTTATCACTGCATGTGGTACAATCAAACCTGGTTAACTGGCACTCATCAACCGTCTCGTGATGGAATGTCTAATGGCAGATTTCTTTAAATGAAAAATCCAGACAATTGAGAGGTATGCAGAAAACCCGTCTTAAATATTTGAAGCTACACGTGCCATCTTACAGAACACAAGCTACAGTTACAGACATAACATTAAATCTTATTAACCAATAGTGCATAAGAACTTAAAAACAGTCAGTGAAATCAGTTCAGACAGTGACTTCCAAAAAAGTCATGCCTCAACTGCATTGTGTGAAGGGGCGGGGGGGGGGGAGGGGAATAATTTTTAGGCAATTTTAACACAAAGTTTTAATCTACATTTGAAAAGCTGTTTTATTTTATATATACACACTATGTATAAAATAAATTAAAAAGGGGAAGGAGGAAATAGCTTTGTATATGCTTCAAATTAACACAGACCAGTAGTTCCATAAATGAACATTTTACCGTCTTTGTGGTAAAAAGCTGACATAGAAGTTCAAAACCATACAATGCTTATAAATAGAAAGAGTTCAAAAGATATTTTTTTAAAAAATGGAATTTAAACATCATTTTCCCTTCCCCTACAATACACTTTAGTTTTGTATGTCATAGCATCAATACATTTACAGAGTATCTGGACGTCACATCCACACAAGAATTCGTAACAAAGCAGGTAAAAGTGCTAGCGGTGTTAAAGTTTAGGACTTCTCCCAAATAACTCTACCTGCTCCTCAGCCTTCTCCTGAAATGAAGGCTATCAACATTCATCACCCAGTTTGAGGTATGGGCAGAAGAAAAAACTGCAACTGGTACTCCCCGCCCCGCCTTGCCTCTGCTAAAATACAGCAGCAATCTATTGATCTGGTAATTGACAATGGTGGTGCACAATCTCTTACCTCCATTCAGCTTGTGTATAATTTAATCACTATATAAAAAAAAGTTATTTTGAAACATAGTATTAATGCTGAACTTAAAAAACAACAACAAAAAAAAAAAACCCAAAAAACCCCAACTTTAAATCTTCTTTGCAACCATGTTTAAATGTTCTTGTTCCAGACTTAAAGCTTCACATAAACACCGGACAGAAGGATGACAATTTTAAACCAAGAGAGCACCTAAAAATATACTATAGGTAAAAATGAAATCAATCATCTCTCCACTTCATAAAAATGTAGAAACCCTGTCAGCAACAGTAGTAGACTCAGAAGGAACAAGGTGAAAAGGAGCATCTAGAATACTCAAGAGGCTTGCTACGCTACTTCTCTTTATTGCCCATTCTCTCATTTGTATGGACGGCCACTGCACGACAAGAAGCCTGTGATAGTTCTCTTGTCTTCCTTTCACCACTGCTGCCAGCTGAAGTCGTCATTGCTGCCAAAGACCAAGAAAAATCCTAGGATCGTGGCAAAGATGACTGTATTCCCCGTAAGAACAAGTGCACACGCGCCCCAGTAAATCTGTGAACAAGGGGGATTTAGTTAGACACATTTTGAACTGAATACCGACAAAAGGTTAACGTCTTAATGTCAGATTCTAGACAAAGCTCACCAACAGGCCCGTGATGCAAGAAGGCGGTATCTCATTATTTGTGGTTACGCCAAGAAGGCTGGGTTTACCCAAAATGACTCGACCAATTCACAGTTAGCCAAGCAGCACTGCAAGTTTCTTCTAGCCGTGTTCAAAGCACTGGCTAGCAGGCACAGCTGTTTTGCCGTAACATCCACAAACAGTAAAGTGAGGCTAGGCAACAGCATCACACACATCTGCAGCCCAGCTATACTTGCTAACCAGGCTATAAGACTGTTTTAAACAGACATTTAAGGATGCAGGTCTTCAAAATGCCAGCAGATATCCCAGTAACAAAACAGGAGGTGAATGTTTTCCAAGGAGAGTAAGTGGATTACTCAACGGGTGTGAGGCATTCAAACGGACCGTCTGAGCTGTTCTTGCCTAAAGAGATTTTATGAAAATGCACTCCATGTTTTTTGACTTAGTAGCGCGCTCTGAAATTCACACAAACAAGGTCATCTTTTAAAGGATTTTAGTGAAAAGCCGTATACTGGGAAAGATGTAGTGACAACTGGGAAGTTTGCAAAATAACACCACATTATCAGTTACGGTGAGTGCAGAAACGCATCATTTGTTCATGCTTCTTTAGCCCAACCGTTCCACAAATTGCCTTCAAAGTGTTCGATACACTTTTATATTGCCTGTTAAGTTTTCACACTATTTTCTATCTCGTTTTCTCTGCATTGCATATAGGCTGTTAGGGTTTATTCCATGACCACGTGAAGCAATTGGCAATCACGACGTTCTGCCGTGCTTCCATTTCTAGTATTCATTTTTCTTGCCAAAAGAACTCTTACTGTGTTTCCACTGCAAGCATCTTAAGTATGCATTTATAAGAGTTGCTTAGTGCATGAGAGCTTTACCTTCAGTAAAAAAACATAAAGAACAAAGTTTTCTAGGAAAAAAAAAAAACCCCAACCACAGATCATAGATTGAAATATTACTAACCAGTTCTGCTCTTGCAAACACTATCGGTAGCCCAAATGCTGAGACAACAATGCCTGTTGTAAGAAATATTGCTAGCTCCTTGCAGGCATTACTTGTAGCATCTGTGTCATCTACTAATCTTCTTGCTATGCAGTACGGGATAGGAGAAAGGATATAAAAAAACAGAACAAACAGTGGCCAGTACTGGCTGAAAAAGAAAGGAGAAGAAAAGTTAAAGTTAACTTGATTTACTCCCTGTTCTTCCCGAAATCAACGCAAGGCATTTTCCCCATCCAGCATCCACATTCGGGAAAGACAGACACAAGCCCAGAGAAAGCAAATCCTTCGCTTTGGAACAAGCTGACGTTAATCCAACACACCGTGTTCGTGAGCGGCTTCAGCTGACCTCAGCGGCAGAGAGCTCACGAACAGGATATTCATAAAGCGAGATCTCACTAAGCAAGCCCAAATCTAAAGCCACCTCACGTGATGAGCTTAGCTCTTAAGTTTAACCTGTCAGCTTTACTTAAGAATTGCAGAGATACCTTTGTAGAGCCCTCTCGTCATTTCGCCCGTAAGCTCTCAGCGCGCCTACGTGGAACGGAGTACCGTTCTCAGCCAACACCCACCCGCCACGGGGAACCGAGACTCGGGTTTTGCTTTTTTAAATCTGAACGCAACCAACAAAAACCTGCAAAAATTACACCATTGTATTTGGCAACGTTTTCTTTCATTGCTTGCAGCTCACCGGACTAGATTTCTCAGACACACCAATGCGGCTGCACATTGTTTCAATAAAACTTTACTGCAGTTTGAAGGGTGACCGCATAGTCATCTCCTTCCTAAGGGTTTGTGTCACCAGCCCTGGTTTTATAACAAAAGAAAGCTGGCGTAAGAAAGCTAGTCACGTATGTGACTATTGCAGAGAACAGCAATTCGCAACCACTAACAGGACTATCGACAGGATATCCGATACTTGTTTAACTGTAATTAAAGTTGATTTAAAAGATTTTCTGTAAAGTCAGCACTCACTTGCAAAGGGTCAAAGCCACAGGCCTAGCTTTCTGAACTTTTGGTCTACTGCTTCTTATCTCCTGGACTGAGAGGCAGGAATCAAGAGACCGAAAGCCCAGAGAGCAGCTGCAATTACTCCAGAGGCTGCACTACGAGGTGTGGTGCGCAGCCAAGGGTCCGCCTGACAGTCACCCACAGCCCAGCTACCACTAAGCAGCCAGAGAAAATGCAAACGCTTCCCTGATGATACGTGCTTGCCACCTGCTTCAGGAAACGCTACCTGCTTATCAGCCACGGAGGGACAATATCGGAGACATGTTAGGACGGTGCATTCTTTAACAGTTTGCAGCCAGGCCCGGTAATTTAACTTTTGTCGCCTTTACTTTTATGGCGAATTAACTCCTGGACGGTCTTTTTCCCCACCCCAATCTTTTGAAGCCAAAAAAACCCCCACCCCTCCTACACACACAGAGGACTTATCAGCCCACAGTTATGAAAGCCAGACCGTTCTGGGGTTACAGACATGCAAAACGACACGAAGACTAGGAAGAGAGCGCACGTTACTTGTACTGGGGAAGGGCACATCCGAGCATCAAGAACATCAGTCCGACCGCTCCCCCAAAGGACAGGCTGATCAAAGCTACAACGAGAACACAAATCGACAGCGGATGAAGGAGGGGCTCAACACGCCGCATGAAACACCGACCGCGACCTTCGAACGAGGCCGAGGCTCCGCCATAGCGAGCCCAGGGTGGGGCCGGGCGCGCCGCTCGCCCGCCGCCGGGGCAGAGCTTCCACCGATCCACCCCCGGGCCCGGGGGTGGCAGGGCGGGAAGCCCGGGCTCCTCTTTCGGGGCGGAGGGCGGCGCAGGGCAGCCCCGGCCGCCCGGCAGAGCGGGGCCCGCCGGCCCCCGCGGCGGCGGCCGGCCCCTCCCGCCCGAGGAGGGCCGCGCGGCCCCTTCACCGCCCCTCCCTGCGAGGGCCGCCCCGCGCCCGCACGGCCCGCCGGGCCTCCCGCGGGCGTGCGGCCCCACCGGCGGGGGCCGCGGGGCCGCCCTCCCCGCCCCGGCCGCCGTACGGCCTCCGCCAGGCGGCGGGGCGCTCGGCGCTGCGCGGCCCACCGGGGGGAGCGAGAGAGGGGGCGCCCCGCCGCCGTTGCCAAGGCAACCGCTCCGCCCCCGCCCCCGCGCACCTTTGATGCCGGCCATGGCGCCGCCCGTCCCGCGAGCCGCACAGGCGGAGGGGCTCGCGCCGGGAAGCGGAACTGGCGCGGCCCGGAGCCGCTTCCGGGAGGGGAGCGCGCAGGCGCCGAGCGCCCCCCGCCCGCTCCCCTCGCCCGCTCCGGCCGCGTGACGCGCGCTATGTGGTGCGCGCGTGGAGGGCCCACGGCGCCAGCTCCGCCCCCACCCGGAAGCGCGGGAAGCTGTCGCGCCGTCACCCGCAGCCAGGGGCCCTCCGCTGCGCGCCGCTCCCGCGCCGCCCGTCCGCCCCGACGGCGACCGGGGCGGGGCTCCAGGGCGGCGCAGCGGTGCGCACGCTCCTCTTCAGGCCCCGCCCCTTCCGGTAGGATCAGCCAATGAGAGGCGGCGTGTCCGGAGAAGAGGGCTGACTCCCTTTAGGGCTGTCATGGCGGTCGCCGAGCGGGCCGGCGCCGCTCCCGCGCTCTTCCTGCTCCTCCTCTGCGCTGCCGCGGGCCCCGCGCGGTGCTGGGACCGGCCGGGTGAGATCCGCGGGGCCGGGCTTGTCTCTGCCAGGCCCTCCCGGCTGAAGGAGCCTCGAGCCCCTCAGCCGCCTCTCCCGTCGCCGCGGCGGCGGGGCGGGGGTGCGGCGGCGCCGAGCGCGGCGCGGCGCTGCCGGGTCAGCGGCGGCCTGGTGCGGGGCAGGGGGGGCGTGCCGGGGCCTACGCCAGGAAGGCTTTTCGGTTTGGGCTCCCTTTCAACCGGCTCGCGCCGCAGTGGTAATCCCGCTGCGCCGTCGCTGGTGGCGGTACGCTCCGAGAGGAATAAGCCCGAGCCCCCTCCGAAGGAGATGGGGAGCTCTGCCGCGTCCCCCTCTGCGCGTCTGATGCTTGTTCGGGCCTTGCCTCTTGGAGAAGCACGCTATTGCGTCCTTTGTATTCTCAGCCTTTTCCTGGTAGGAGGCCCGTGTGGCTAAGGGGAGCGCGTCTGGGCAAACGTTGACCTTCGTGCTGCCTGTTTCAGGGAGGGTTCTGCTGAGGGAGGTACAGGCGCTCACTCTCCACAGAGGCCAGTACACGACATCCCGGCGGACAGCTGCAGTCCCTCAGCTACAGTGCACGGGAGGCACTGCTGGATGTTCCCGCGTCCCTGAGGTCGTTCAGTGTTACAACAAAGGTTGGGATGGCTATGATGTACAGGTAACTGTTTAAAAGCTGTTGAACGTTTAATGAAATCGTCTTCCCCCAGACTTGGTAGCTTCCAAAGGAGAAAAGAGTAACAGGCTAGGGGGTCAGTTCGGCTTGCTTTTTGTTAGAGGACCTTTGACAATTAAAGCTTAACCTAAAGAAAGCCTTTCTAACCTGGAAGACATTTTTTACGCTGAGGGTGGTGAAACACTGGCACAGGTTGCCCAGAGAGGTGGTGGATGCCCCATCCCCGGAAACATTCCAGGTCAGGTTGGACGGGGCTCTGAGCAACCTGATCTAGTTGAAGATGTCCCTGCCAGCGGCAGGGGGTTGGACTAGATGACCTTTAGAGGTCCCTTCCAACCCAAACTATTCTATGATTAAATACTTTTTGGGTTTGGATTTTCTAGGACTACTGTAGGTATATCTTTGAAATGTGCCTGAAGGCTGTAATGTAAGAACACTGCATAGCAAACCTTCGTTGGTTTTAATTAAAATGTTGCTGGAGTTCATAAGATCAAACTCTTGTGAACCCTTGAGGATGCTCTTGCTTTGGCATTGCTGCATGGATTTCCAATTTTTAGAGTAGAAAGGGCTATAAATATTTGCATCACTCTACCTTTTAAAAACTAAATTTCAGACTTGCGTGACTTCCTCTGGTGTGTCAGTACTAGTCAGTAAATAGTCATGTGTTTCTGTTTTGTTAGCTATTACCCAGGCTTCTGCCAATAGATTAACCAGGAATCAAGGCTGAAGGTAATTGTTAAAACTGATACAGTATTGTAAAAGTACAGTCAAATTTGAATTGGCAGTTGGTACTGCTCTCCTGAATTATTAGTTTAGAAACTACTACTTTTTTTTTTTTCCCAGAATATGTGTCACTTGCAGTTAGAGGTGATACCTAAGTTCAGATACTTCAAGGAGACATGAGACTGAGGAATCTGCATATACTTAACAGCAGAATCGCAATCTGAGTGTTAAGTGCTGCATATGAATGCCTAATGATATCTGTCCCAATTTCTTTTGATTTCTGTGTGGAAATAAATGGAATCGGGTGCACTGGATTTCAGGCTTCCATATTGTGTTTTTGTAGCTGCCATCCAGTTTACATGGGACAGACATTTATTAAGTGACTGTTGCACAGGGTATAGGTTATTTTTAGAAGTATTCCTATACCTAAAGAAGGGATACTTGAAAAACCTGTTCAGTGAAGAAAAACAAAATCTTCCAGAGTTGTAACACTTCTGTGTTCTGAAAGATCAGATTTTTTTTAACTTTTAGGACTTTCAAAAACATTCTTAGTTAATTTCAAATTCTTAGTCCTTTTCAAAGTACGAGTGCTCAGAAATTTCTTACCCTGTGGCCTTTTAGATGATTTGTTAGCAATTACAGCTTTATTTCAGAATATATTTGGGGAAGCAGACAGGTATTTTCACCTCGGGAACAGGAGGTTTTACTTTGTATTGTGTTTATCTTTTCAGTGGCAGTGCAAAGCAGACTTGGAAAATACCTACCGTTTTGGACAGATCGAAGTGAGCTGTGAAGGCTACGATTATCCGGATGATCCTTACATCTTAAGAGGCTCCTGTAGTTTGCTGTTCAGGCTAGAGCTGACTGAAGAAGGTGAAAGGAAAGTGAAGAACTCTGGAAGTTTTGGTTCTGGCTATTATCAGTCAAGGAAGGATTCTTCTGATTCTGGTGCTGGAGCGATTGTTATAATTGTTGTTCTGGTTCTTGCTTTTGGAGTATACAAGCTCTTCCTCAGTAACCAGCAGCCTCAGCAGAGTTTTGGTGACAGTGATGGATTCACTAGGCCTTCCTGGCAGAGTCAGCAGGCACCGCCTCCTCCTGGTTTTAAGTCCAGCTTCACAGGTAGGGCTCCGAGCCATTTACAGTACTCAAAAGAGCAAGCAGGATTGTACTGTTTTATCTGCAGTAGGTGCAGGTGGGATAGACTTAAAACCAATACGTTGGCAGTTGACTCTGCTGAATTGGCTGCGGACCCTGCAGCCAGCTTTGCATTCTGTTCTTTGTTCGAAAGTAAAAATAAGATCTTGGTTTCCCACAGGCTTTCAGGGCAGGCTGTGCAGCAAGCTGCCCTTGGAACCTTTGAAACTCTGTCTGCCCATGCTCTGCAAACGTACTTTTCATACTCTGTGAAATACGAGGATCGTGACAGGGAAGAATAATTTTCACAAGTAATCTGGAAGAGAGGATAGTCTCACGCAGGCGGAAACAAACTCATGCCAAAGAAGTGCTTTGAAACTTTACAGAAGGGTCTTTCAGCCATTGGGCTGCTGACCCCTGATTTCATTCACAAAGCAGTTGATAGGGTTGAGTATCATGTACCAGTCCTCTGTTTAACAGGTGCTTCAGTGTAGTCCCAGTGGTTGAAAGGTTTGGTTCCCAGAGCAGAGAACAGTGTCTCTGAACTATCGTTAGAGGTGCAGCACCTGAATTTCACGTGGTGCCTTTAGTCTGAAGCTGGAAATTGAATAAGCAGTGACAAGGCTGTTGCTAGGAAAAGATGCACTTTTTCTTTTCCCAGGAAACTGATGACTTTTGTCCCTTAATAAATGGACTGCCTCAGATGGTCATAGTGTCCGAGGGAAATAAACATTATTCATCTGGTGTCTGACTAACTCATTAAACCCTGTGAACGTGTGAAATGCTCACAGCACTGAAACTCAAATTACATTCTGACAAGTTGCATAATCTCCACATCTTTTCTTTTTTTGTGAGACAGAGAAGGGGTTCTGTCAAGTAAATAAGTAGCAAGGATTAAGTTCGCTTAGTCAAAAGGTTACATTTTAGTAATGCTTGTTAATGCTTTCTTCCAGGTTTGCTCGAGCCACTCTGCCAACAGAGGGTGCCAGTATAACTCTCTTGGATAGCCTTGTGCAGGGCATGTGCAGCAGAAACTTTCAGATGTACCTGCAGCAGAAAATTAAAGGGGTTCTGCTTCTGTATTACTAGTGGCTTTGCAAATTGGTTTCCATGTAGTTATTTCAGACTTCAGACAGTCTGTCTATGCTGCTTGTGCGTCAGCGGCTTTGTGTGTGCATGCCACTTGCCACTGGCGTTACTGTGGTAGTTACTAAGAGCCCTGGTCATAAGACAGGGCTCTGTCATACTGGGCACAGGCAAAACAGACTGAAGGGTTACTTTTTTTTTTTCCTGTCCTGTTCCTTGTCAATTAATTGCACCAATGCATTTTTCATTGCAAGAGTCTGAAATCTAGCAAGGGCAGGGCCTTGAAAATGTTTTCTTGATTAACACTGAAAACTGAGACGCTTAAAATGCATGTTGGGAGCTTAACTTACGGCGTTTTTAATAATGAGTGTCAATGATTTCTCCTTAGATCTCAAACAGTGTAAGGAGGAAACCTCTTGAATGTGGGGCCAGCTTAAAAATATTAAGTGTTATGCTACTTTGTGCGTTTAATATCTGCCTTAAATTTTGACAACGGAGCAAAAGCACATCTCTGAGTGTGTCCATGTGTTCCAGGAATGTCTTTGAAAATCTGGACAGTAATGAAAAGTGATGAAGTGATGTCATTTACTTACTGCTGTTAATACTTAATTTGCCTCATTTTAAATCCCCTTAACATGCAGAATGTGTCCTGTGAAACTTGTTTAGCTAGCCTATCTTAACTAAATTCTGCTTTTTCTCTGTTAGTGGTTTGACATGATCCTTAATGTTTACTTTAGATATTTAAACAAAAAAATGACTCAGTTTTCCGAGTCAGTGTTCAGCCATGGTGCTTTTGAACAAATGAGTTGGTTCATCTCCCTGATTAACATCGTTTTTACAGTAAATGAAGTACTTTTTTGTTGTTGTTGTTGTTCCAAATCAGCATAGTTTAATGGGTATATCATCCCAATGAGAGTTTTTCTTTCTCCCAATGCATTCAAAATTAAATTCAGTATCAAATCCAATGTAGACTTAAATTTTGTTTAAATTTTTTTTTTTCCTAATCTTCCGTGACTTCAAACAATCCACACCAGCTTGAAGGCAAACCAGGCCCTGTATAACTTTTACACACAAAATCTCTGGTCCACTTGTTTAGGTGGGCATATTTCAGGGAGACCATAATCTTCCGTCCTTGCCTTTTACGCTTCCTTATGTCTTAAACCTGTGGTCAAGCTTATTCTTGCATCCTTATTGTTCCCTAGACTGGACAATGATTCTACTTTGGTTTTGCATCTTCTCTTTTTATTTCTAAATGGAAGACATTTGGTTCTGAGTCAGAACCTCATGTTACGCAGGTCACGTGAAAACTCTGTAACTCTTCTCCCCCCACAACCCACTTGATATGCTTGCAGTTTCATCAAGGTATTTGTCAAGCTTGGTGACTCATGCATAATAAAAAGCATTGCAATGTGATTGCAGTTAGCATGTCTTCTGATAACAAATACCCGGCTAGAATTACCAGAAACAATACGAAGTAATGTTTGCCATTAGGCTGAGCCACTGTTACTCAAAATGTGCAGCTGTTTTGAGTGAGATTAGAAGCAGTGTCCTAGTGGTTAGTTCACTCTTTGGTCTTACGTACTTGATTTCTGTTCCTGCATCTGTTTCTGGCCTGCTGTGTGACCTTGAGCAGATTACTTTTTCTTCATTTCCTTTTCTTTTTTTAATCTAACTTGTCTGTCTATAAAGTCTGCAGGCAGGGACTCTTTGCCATGTTTTGCAGACATCAGGGCTGTGAGATTGAGTGGAAGCTAATTTTTAACATAAAACTCTTTACATTATTTAGTGTTCGTTTCTATGTTTTTTCCTGCTTTCCGAACTGTGAGGCCTTTCAAGTTAAGCTTGATCAAGAATCTGCTGAAATCAGGAGGAGTTTATGGTCTAATTTTTCATTGTCTTTAACAGAGGAGAGTCTTGTTGCAACAGCTGGCCTGAGGATTAGGTGCCACTAACTGATATGTTTTCCATTTTCATTTTGTTTAAGAAGGAAACAGCTTTGGGACTCATTCCAATCATGGAACCAGTTCAGGACCAGGATTTTGGACTGGATTAGGAGCAGGAGGCTTGCTAGGCTACTTGGCTGGCAGTCACAGGTAAAATATGCACACTATCAGATTTGAAGCATTTAAGCTTGATTTCCTCACTCCACTCCCCCCCATTTCAGTAGCCACCTCTTATTGTTCAAGATTAGAGGCCTAACTGAATATTTAAGTCCAAATACATGAACAAGCTTCCTAACTTGGGCTTCTTTTCTTTTAAAAACAGTCTTTGGTCCGCTATTTTTTTTTTTTCAGTCCTTTGAAATGATGTGCCTGAAAATGCTGGTGTGAGATAGCTATTTGTAAATTTCAGCAGCAGGAAACTCCATATCCATAGAAGCAAATAATTTAAATCAGTGCGTCAAAGGTCATGATGTGTTAGTCTTATTGATACAACTTTTTCAAGGTAGTTAACAGAACAGAGAGATGTTTTCTTTTGTCTTACATGGCTGGGATGCAGGTGCTGCTAAAATGCATTTAAGCTTCAGATGTCAAATCTACTTTCTTGTCTGACAGAATTTCAGAGGGAAAAATTTCCTCATTTGCAATTGTTAGAATTGCTTATCCTGAAGAATGAGGTTTAACTTCCTTTTGGAATTCTACAGGTGTTATTGTGACAATGCTGGATATCCCTGCTATCAACATATGTTAATTATATTAAATAGGGAGATTTCCAGCTTTGAAACAACTGCCTGCTTACAGTTTTACCTCAGAGATGCAGTCCCCTTGTTGTTTGGGATGGTAATTCCTTCATTTTTCATAAGGGCACTAATGAAGCCTTCTTTCTACTCTGTTTCTCATTAGAGCACAGCCACGTTCCCCGTATCACAGTATGTGGACAGATCCCACAGCTGCACCTCCAATGAATGAGCAGTCAAGCAATTCCACACAAGGGAGCAGTTCAGGAACAAGAACTGCTTCTGGTAAGGCAGAAGACCTTTTAAACTCCTGAAGCTCAAGGGACTTTGACCTATCAAAAATACACAGGTGTTAGTTGAGGTTCAGCAAGCATTCTTTGTTTTATTTTACCACTTGGTACAGGTGGGCATTTAACAGTGTCCCTTATGTCTGTTTCCTATGGAAGCAGGGCAGCATTGTGGGGCATGAAACTCCCTGCAAGCCTCCGATGGGCATGGTACCTCCAGCACTGGGTTTGTCTTCATCTGCAAGGTGCATTAGTTTAAGGCTTTCCCCTTCAGTGTGCGCTACACATGCACTTCACTAGCAAACGTGTACAAACATGATTTCTTTCTAGAAAGCAGGTTGTCTAATCTGCAAGAATAGAATATTTTTCAGGCCAATCAGCTCAACAGTTGCTTGCTGTTCTACTTTATGTGAATATGTTTAACTCATCTCCCTTACCACTTTTAGCCTTTTTAGAACTGGGGAGAGCCCAGTTGGAAAGGCTTTGGTGGAACTGACGCTTTTTTTTTCCTTTGCAGGCTTTGGGGGCACAAAACGAAGATGAAATCCTTGATGTTATTACGTCTGAGTGATTGAACTAAATCTTTCTGTGTGCTAGCACTTTTTTTATTAGTAGTAGGCTTCAGAAGTGGATATGAGAAGAGGTGTGAAGGACTAGGCAAAGAATTCCTCTCTTTCCCTGAGGAAATGTGGACTCTCCCTCTTGTATAGGGTATTACAGGTGCTGGAACATCCACTGTTTCACAACAGCAGCTTCTCATAAGATACAAAATAAACTCATCCAAGTTAAGAAGAATGATGTTACAGTACTTATACGTCTGTCTATACTTGAGGGATTATGGCAATGGTAGCCTTACCAGATTTTCAAAGCAAGTATCTTACTCATGTTCTGGGTGTAATTTCATTTAATCCAGAATTTATGAGTTTTTCTTGGTGGTCCAGCATCTGAAAGGCCTAGTTTGTAATCTACCTGATATCTAAGGGGTGCTGCTCTTTGAAGCTACTTTTGTTTGTCTTTGTAAAATTCATGTGAACGTTACTGTAAGTGCAGTCAGCTACTCAGATGGGTGTTGGGGTCTTTCCTTAATGGAAAAGAGCAAAACTAGAGAGAGAGACTAACATTAATATAATGTTTGTATCTGTGCTGTGTGACTATTGGAGCCAAAATTTGCAGATTGAGGACATTCTATGTTTCAGGGTTTATCCAAGTGGCTGTGCAAATCTGGGGGATTTTGTGTATAAATTATGAAAAAATAATAATAATAAATAACCTGAAATCAGACAAGATGGTCCTTCTCTAACTTCGACCTTTTTCTGGAAGACTGAGGTCATCTAAATTCAGATGGCTACAGACACTTTGCCCACATTGAGGCTCCAGACTTTCATTTTTACGGTGGATGTTAGCAATGCTATGAAAAATTGTGGTGTGAACTGGCTTATATCTCAGCCGCTGTCTGTCCTGTTGGATGACCTGTCCAGGACACAGTAAACCAAAGGTGCTCACTGCAAAGGGAAGGGAGCATTCTTAATCCAAAGCTGGTGGTATCTCTAGAACATAGCAGGCCTTGAGACTAAGCGAAGAAAGGAAATCGAATGTCTAATGGAATGTAAACTTTCCCAAATGTACTTTTTAAAAACAAAGTGCTGTCAGAGTGGGAAGCAGAGAGGCCTTGCTTTTTTTCTGTAATGATGTTTTGGGGCTCTGAGAAGTGTCATATAGTTCTTGTGTGATTGACTGTGCCCTGGGAGAGGCGTTGCTGGAAAAAAAAACCCAAATTTCTCAGGATTGGGGCGGGGGGGGGAGAGGGGAAGACTGAAAAATGGGCTGCTTGAACACCAGGTCTTGTCCAGAGGCCATCCTAATACAGCTTAGACATGCGCGTGTGTGCGCATGCACGGCTTTTCTGTGCTGGCAGCAGTCTGAGAAGCATAGCGTCCATCCTTGTGAAAATACTGTGTCTGGGAATTGATGTGAACTATTACAGCAAAAGCAAAGCACTGTTTTGCTGATACGAGCTGCATCTCCACAAGGAGATTTAGCAGGTATGGTTAGTCTAGGAAAGTGACTTCAGTGTTACTCATCAAAAAGCAACTACGTCAGTTCATGAGTACAAGAAATAATTGGCTCAAACAATAATGCCCGAGTTCAATGTCTGGCTTAAGCAACAGAAAAAAAAAAAAACCACAAAAACCCCAAACATAGAAATCTTCAAGAAGTCAACAGATGCTAAGAAAAAGTGTACGGCTTGCGCTGAAAACATGGGAATCATGATAAAACTGATAACTTGAGGATAAAATAATGGTTTGCTGCTCAGAGCTGCTTGAGGATTAAGGGAAAATATCTTCATTAACAGCCTGCTCTGTCAACCTAGAAAGCAGGGAAATGGCAAAGACCTTGCTGTTGGCCTATTAGAAAGTTTTACCTTTTATGAGGAAAAGTATATGATAAATCTCTCCTTTTGACCAAATATAGCAAAATAATGTATTTTAAATGCTTAGTATTTTAAAATATTTAATATTTTAAATTGTTCATAACAATGAAATTATTTTTGCTAATTGTTTGGGTAGTTTGAAGCTGAAGTTTGCTCTCAAATTATGATGTGTTATAAAATGTTTTAGGCAACATTTTCATTTGTATTTATAGTTCCTGCATGAAATGTGTTTTGATGCGTAAACCTGATGAATTACCATAGTTTCTGAATCTGTTTGTAGGATATTTTTGCCCTTCCCTTTGACAAAGTAACGAAATAAGTGAATAAGAAGGGGTACTTGTGTCTCTAAAGCACTGTCTTGAGGTCTGCAGGGATGGCACTGTCTGTTTTTCAGGGTTGGCTATGTCTCATCATCAACTTCCCAGCTGGTGTAATAACAGCCTTTACCCCCAGATGCAGAGCTGGTAAGCTGTATATTTTGTTTCAACAAAATAAACCAATACTGGGAATAGAGTTATTTTATTGATTGGATTTTCAATAACAAAATACTGAACCACGTAAAGAAATGAAGGATTCCTTGTGAATCAAGGTTTTACATCTGAGTCTGCGGAAAAGCTCCATTATGCTGGCGAGTTCCTGGTTTTACAAGGTGATTAGCTGAACCTTTGAAAAGAAGTTATGATCACTGCTGCTGTTCCCAGTTGTGGATATAGCAGAACTCTACCCTGGGATAGCAGCTGACAGGTCTGCTGCTTATACTAAGAATGTGTCCCTGCTGAACAGAGACATAGCAACTTCTTGGCAGTAGTAGTGTAAGGTTAAACGGAGGCCTGCAAATTTGGATATCGAAGTTTCTAAGGTCAAAGATCAAGGATGTTGGTGAGGCTCCTGAATGAAAAAAAACTTGTGGAAGGCAGCTTGGAGCTCATACTTGTGAGAGTCCGTGAGCTTCCTTCCTGAACATCTGATCTGGAAGGTCCTAGTCTTCCTTCTGCTCCTGGACAGGGTTTTGGCAGCATCTTCACAGCAACTTCATAGTTGCAAGGCATATGTAAATGCTTAAACTGTTAAATGCTGCTGTAGGAGAACTGTAGTTCTACTTGGCACCTGGGACTAGTTCTGCTCATACTCTGACATGGCTTACATCCTCACACAAAGCTAAAGCTCATTACAGGAACGAAACTCCTGGTTTTACAGCTGACTTCCCCTGAAGCATGTGATGAAAGAAAAAAAGATGCACAGAGATAAGCTTTCTCTATGCCACTCTGTCTTGTGACTCAACTCCCAGGTCAGATCTTGGCTAGTTCTGCAGACTGTCATGCTATGCAACTTGCTCTTTTCTCTGGGTGCAAGGTGCGTGTTAGACTTACCAGCAAGGCGAGATGGTATGTTGTTTTGTTTTTTTAAAAATTAAACTCTTCCATGATCATCACTTTACACCACTAAGTTCCAAAAGGAAACTTAAGCCAGGTGGCACAATTACTGGCACTAGGAGTTGTTGCACAAAGAAATTGCTGCAATAAAGTAGCAAGCAATGCCTGCCTGCACAGCCATCTAAAAGCTGAAAATGCAGTATTTGTATGCAGGCTGTTGTCCACTTAGTACCAATTGTAAGTAAGTGGTGTATTTTTCCCTCCTTAGGAAAGCAAATTAGTATTAGGTCTTAATGTTTTCAGAGTACCTATCAACCAGTGGTTCTGGTACAGAAGTAGCCCAGCTGCCTCCAAACTAAAGTATATGAGCAAAACCACAAAAATAAAAAAAAAAACCTCACGGAGATGCAGTCTGTACCAACAGACAATGCTGTTGCCTCATGTTGTGTGTAATGAAACATATTGTTAGGTCCCTTGTTCTCCTTCCGTACCTATTGGGGCAGTTCAGGGTTAAGTGTTGCTTGGGAGAGGCTCCATATCCCTCAGCATGTTTTGCTGAAACCTTCCTCTGTGGCCCATTCTCTTGCTTTCCCAATATCGCCTCCGCTACACTTTCTCACGTCTCCTTTTCTATTGCAGCTGTGTTTTGCCAGTGCTAATGAAAATAATCAGCAGACTCCCTTTGTGGCCTGTATTTCTTGTCTCCCACTGTCTTCCGTCTTATAGTTCCCTCTGTTCCTGCTGAGTGTCAATGTTTCTTCAGTAAGGAAGCGACAAGCACTTGCAAAAAGTACATTGAGCTGGGAATGGCTGGAGTAGATTGAGATGAAGTCAAGGGAGCAAACTGTCAGGCTGTGAATTGACCTTTGTAGGCAGTATGTCTGTGAAAAGAACTTTTTTCAGCCTTCTCTCAGAGAAGGATTTTTGTCAAGAGTACAGCATTGGCAGCTGGTGACTGGAGCAGATTAAGGACTGGTGAACTGGCAGCATGAAAAAGACCTGAAAACATCCTCTCTATCCTACCTTAGGAATGTCGAAGACTTGTATAACCAGGAAGCTGGCCTAGGATGTGTTAGCTCAGGCACTCCATAGACATGCCATTGCAAATCCTGTAGGTAGAAGTATGTTTAAAGATATCATATGCTTCTGAAAATGCCACGGTGCTAGTGCCAAGCACAAGAAAGGGGACTTGGCCCCGCATCCGTGTTTCTTTCCCACTGCAGCGTGTCTTGGAATGAACTGAGATGGCCAGAAATGGAAAGGGTAGCAAGCAAGTATGATGAAGGGTAGCAAGTTTACACCTGCACTAGCCAAAGCCAGGCTTGCAGGTGGAGCCTTTGCCCCAGTATGTCCTGTCTGCTCACTCTTCTCACACAACAGCAGGAAATACTAGGCAGCTCTAATAGCAGTTGTATCAGGATTATTTTACTGGGCTTGAAAGTTTCATCCTGCATCCCTAAAGAAGTCCTAAGGGCAATTATCAGTATATGTGTGGACGCCTTTTGCTCTGAGGACCATCTCAGCCATAGCCCAATTCAATCTTCAAACTATCCACTGTGAAGTTTGGTGGAGACAAATCACCATCTGTTTAAAGACCAGGTTCCCCGAGTTACGCACAGGGAATTTTTTCTCATTTACTGGATTTGCCTTGACTTCCCTGGCACTGAGACTCTCGTACGGTCTTTGCTGTACAACTGTATTCGGATGTCATTGTACAGGATCCTCTGAGACTTGGCCTTGAGATCAGAGCTCTGAGATCGTGGCCCCTGCTAGCCATCTTCTATAGGCCTCCTGTGCCCTTGTAATCAGCACAGGGGGATGTATTTATTGAGGCAGCACTGGAATTACCAGCAATCCAAAATGCTGCTGCTGCTGAGTAATGGGAGTTATTCATCTCCCAGTCAACTCCTGTAGTCATTTTCATGTCATTTAGCAGCTGTAAATGCATCACATCTGCTTTAATGGACAGAAAACAATTATGGTTGAGGGGAAAAAGGGAAAAAAAAAAAGTGTAATGAATGTAGATAAAATGTTGAGGTGGAACAACTTTGCAGAACTGACCTTCACACTGGGAATGCTTTATCAGCATTCTTTTTCCAAGAGGAGGAGGAAGAGGAGGAGTACTTTATGATTGCTGTGGATATGAATAATACCACCAGTGCTTTCTGCACCACTCCAGCAAGAGGGGGGGACTTAGAACTGTAACAGATTTGGTGTTCAATAAAGTCAGACCTGTTTGGGGCTCTTTGTAGTTTGATACACAGCTTGCAAAGAATTGGTAGCAGTAACTAGTGAAGTTAGATCAGTGCAGAAATTCATGTGGTTGCAGCATAGACAGAAACAAACTGAATCTGTGCCGTTTCTGAAATTGACGTCAAAATCAAGCTCAAAGTAGGCTGAAACAGCTCAGAGAGTTGTTCCTGTCTTTGCTTTCGAGTCAAGGCGATCCTGTTCAGCGCCAATTGTCATGTGCTGCTGACACCTACTGTCAGCAGTGAAGTGCTATTTTCCTTAGGTAGACAAATCCCATGTCCTCATCATGACTATTAGAAAACCAGCCAGCCCCCCCGGGTCACAGTGCAGTTTGATTCTGTCTTGGCAAGCTTGGCTGGTTAATTCTACATGCTCTCCTTCATAACAGGTGGAAGGATTTCTTCCCTTTCTAACAAGGAGCTGGGGATTAGGCTGCAACGTAAGTGAATGTGTAGAGCTGAAACAGTGCAAACGTAAGTGATGAGAGGAAGACCACACTTGAATCAAGTAATCCAGTTTTACCCAAGATACTAATACGTTCCCTTTAGCTCAGCTGATGTGGCTGCTGAAGACAAATTAGGGTTTGGACATTTTTTGGGTTTTATATTGCAAAGCTGCTTTGGGCATAACTGAGAAACGGAACTTTCTGCAGCAGCTGAGAGAGAAACACAATGTGAACCACCTCCAACAGCATTCAACCTGAGAAGAGCAGGGGAGAGCAAGGAGTCCCAGACAGGAACCGGTGAGCATTTCTAGCCTGAACGTGCTACCGAGGCATCTGTTCCTCTCCAGTCTTTGTTTGCTCAAGCACCTGAGAGGCCTCGTGGAGCAACGAGTGCTACCACTTAGCCTCAGCTTGGCGGACCTCCAAGCCAAGAGGCTGTGGGCAAGGGAAGATGGTATTTGGTGACCTTTGGACAGCATGTCAGGAGAGGCCCAGGAAGACGGCTGAGCTACAGGAATGTTCCATGCCCTGAAATGACAAATGAAGCAAGGGCAAGGGATGGTCAGCCACAGAGATCTTTGAAAAACAACGTAGGATGCTCTGGTGAAGCCAGCCGACATACTGGAGCGTGTTCTTGTGCTCTGTGCACGCTAAAGGAGCTGCATCCCCCAGTCTGCACGTGGCCTGTGAGGACACCATATACATTCAGCTGCCAGGTCAGGCTGTCCCTGCTGTTCTCTTCCTCTCCTCCCAAATGTATGGCCTAACCATACATTTTCACAATTTTGCCAGCTCAGAGATACAGGCACCTCAAAATAGGGGCTGCTCTGTTTGGTTTATGAAACTTCTTACCACAGGACATTGTAAAGGCCAAAAACAAACATGAGATGAAAAGGATTAGGCAATTTCTCAGAAAGTAAACACATCAGTGACTGAGCCATTATGTGACTTCTGGCTCAGAAATCCCTAGATCTTGAATTCCAGAAGCAGAAGGTGTTAATGGCCTCTGTCAGAATCGGGGTACCCGGGTGGACAGGGCTTTCCTCCGAGGCAGTATGACAACCTTTACATCCTTATCGAGTCTCCTGGCACAGCCTCCTAGTACAGAAAGGTAATGCTAGCTGAAAAGCGCTTTTCCCAGTACGGTTTACTGAAATTCTGCAAACAGCGCACCTGTAATTGCACTAGAGCTTTTGCTGGCATAGGTGGAAGGAGAGAAGAGCACGGGTATTTTGCATTCCCGTCCCAATATATGTTATTGGCAAAAAATTTAAACGTAGACCAAACTTAGTAATAAAGTTACAACAGTTGGCACCCCTTTATTCAGCATTTCTGTTAGACCGATGGTTTGAATAAGAAGTTACCCTTACCGCATTCAGACACCTTCACACTTTGCAGACAAGACTACTGAACAAGTGTTAATTTTTCAGTGCCAGATGAGGGCAGGTAACATTATTACCTGTCTTCCAGGAAAGTTTGTGCATGAAACATTAATGTTAAGATTTTGATGATGAAATAAAATCGACACTCTTTCATCTCAGTAAGCGGCCTGATGTCCCACTGAAATCAGGAGAAAAGGCACAGTCAACATTCTGGACAACTATGCCATTTTTACTGAACATCCTAAATAAACAAAAAGCCCATTATTAAATACTTCATTTGCGTTTCAAGAGATGGAGCTGTAGTCTGTGCTATGTTACAGTGTGTGCTATATTACAGTGGTCACATAACATCTAGATCTACAGAAGATGAATCTTAAGATCTCATAGATCTTAGCAAATAAAATCTCGGTGCACTAAGTCCGCATTTCCACCCGAGACAGGGGTGTTGCAGGAGCTTCTTCCAGCCATAGCAGTCTACTTTTACAAGCCAGGTGAGAACCGTAGGGAGAACAAATCTCTTTTATTAGCATGAAACAGAGCTTGCATTTTGCTTTTTCTTCACTGTTTTTCTTCAGTAGGCTTTTTCAGCTTATTTTTCCCCGACAACTTGCCTTGCTACTGGAGCCCACCGAGTTCAGATGACAACTGCATCTGTCCCAGACGAGGCCTCCGAGCGGGCCGGCTGGCTGGCGAGGGGAGAGTTAACAGGACTGGCACCATGTTCCTATCCTGCAGTAGTGCCTCAGGGCCCCAGCCCAGACTGGGAGAGGAAGCGGACGGTATCGGGCGCTGCATCCCCCCAGAAAGGCACAATCCCCGTCCCGCTGGGGCCCCAGACAAAAGGCTGGGGGCAGGGATCACCCTGCGGGGATGGGTGGGATGCGGTTTTTCCGGTTTCTTTCTTACCTTGTGGGCAGAGTTTTGTTAGTCCGAGATGAGCTGCAGAGATACTCGAAAGAAAAGAGTGAAAAGGGAGACATTCATAACTGGGGTTTGGGACTGAACTGCCCATCTAGGTCAATCGGTGAAGCGGCAGCTGTTACTGAGAGCTATCAGTTTGGGGCGCTTTTTTCCTGGCTTCTCATTCAAAAGAAAGAAAAAAAAAAAGGGACAATAGAAAAGACATTTTCTCTGCACAGAGCACTGAATTTTCCACATTTAAAAGAAATGTTAGGCCTCGCTTAAATCTGGGCATTAGCCAGTATTGTACTGGTGTGGCTGCGTCAGTGAAACCTCTCTTGAAACTGTGCTGCAACCCCACAGCTTACCCTGGGACCAGAAAGGCAAAAAACGCCCTCGGGGACTTTGTCCAGCCGGTAAATGGGTGTCCTGCCCTGTGCGGCTTTCCCAGCCCTGAAAGCCACAGCATCACCAAGAGTTTAGCGTTTGGAAAAGCCTGTAAAACTCCAGGGAAGCGCGCAGAGAGCGCGCTTGGGAAAATGCTCATACACTTCACTGATTCTTAGGGATTATTTCAGGCTGGTGAAACGCTGGAGGCGAAGTGGAAAGGACACGTAGTTTATATGTTTATTTAGGCTATGTTTTCATTTTTTTCCCCCAGTATAGTTGCGCTGGTGCAAACAGCGACGGTTGGAGAGCTGGGCTGGAGTGAACAGTGACTTGATACGATGAGATTGCACCCTCACGTCTTCTGGGAAAAAAACTGTGCACTGAAGCAAGTGGCAAAGACGCTTTTACTGCACCTCTACATCTAACGCTGGATGTATTTCAGTCTTACCACATGATTTAGGGTACTCTCCCCTCACTACTGTCCAATCTCTGACCTCTTTTGTCCCTGGTACTGGAAAGGTACAGCTCTTCCAGAGAGTCAAACTCAGGGTTAAATACTGCCTGGTCGTCAGAGGACGAGCTTGTGCTGCAGCAGGTGCGAGAACAGGCAGCGGCTCCTGTGCTGGGGAAGATACGGCAAAGACTTGGTGAAGGAGGGAACAGAGGAAGAAAGCACTGAATTAAAGGTGGCGTGAACATCCCAAATGCATTTGGCTGAGTGACACTTCCAAGCCAGCGGGCACAGGACGCCTGGTGAGAAGCAGGAGCAAGAGGATTGTGGGTTAAACCCAGCGGTGTTTAGGACAGTTAGGTGGAATTTCTGAACCTGAGGTGGATAAGCCGGACTCTTCCCAGCAGGAGAGTTATTGAGAGCAGACGTGCAGCGTGGAGCTTGACTTGCTGGGAATGAAGGGGAAACCAAGGTAGAGGACCCGTGGTCAGCTGAGCCCCACCGCACAACCCCACGTTCTTTCTAAAGAGGGCCCTCCTCCTCCCTTATTCTTCCTCTTACCCCGTAATTGCCCATTACATCCTCTATCCTCCTCACATAGTCCCTGTCGCTGTCAATTAGCCAGTGGCAAAGAGCAGGGACTTGTTGCTTAAGAAACAACTGCTCACCCAGAGAACTGTTGTCAAACACCAGACGCACCGTTCCCTACCCTGCCATCACCCAAGACAAAAGATGTACCTCTCCAAATCCGGTTACACCAGTGCAAACTCCTCTGCTCCCATACGAGAAAGGCTTTTAAAAACAGTTTTACGTGTGGCAGCTGCACCTCTGTTTAGGCTGTGGCACTGTACCTCCAAGGACGACATTGCCCTCCCCTCCAAACAGTTACTCAGGCAACTTTATTTGTCTGGTTTAGGAGCCAGGAGTCGCTGCAGAGGACTAGGTGCTATGGGCCTAGCCCCGACACCTGACTGCACGGCTTCCAGCTGCAAACTTGAGGGCAGGCTGCCCACAGCACTCGGTACCTACCAGCTCTCCCTTCTGTGGCCTTAAATCATTTGGAAACCCAGCCACATAAATGGGAGCTGCATGAAGTCTGATGGCACAAAATTAACTTCTCAGAGCATCTGGAAATGAACGGGACTCAACAGGATGCGTTCGTGCTGTGTTTGTGCTTTGAGTCAGATGGCTGCAGTGGCTTAGGCCTGGCAGTGGCAGCCTGAACGCCGGATTTACCACTTGGTAAAATCACGGCCACAGCAGTCGGTAACAGGTGTACGTTAGGAGCCAAAAGACGTTTTGAAAAGGCTGTGTAAAAATAGGTAGAAATCTTAAACCTGATTGCTTGTAGAGAAATGCCCAGTGAGTAGAAAAATGACTTTCAGTAAGTACTCATCTGAAGTATTAGATGCTCCTATTTGAGCACGATGTTTTGTACTGTATGAAAGTATGGCTTTGCTGGTTTGCCCCTTCACAGTACCCACTGCTACCCAAACAGGCGCAAAAACGTAGCAAATGCAATCTATTCTGTGTGCTTTTCTGAAAGAGCTAAGAACGAGTAGCTAAGTCCAGATAACCATCTGTAAACTGGTAGTCCCACAAACTGACCCCGCATTACGTTCATTTTTAGGCGGAAGAGGTAACGTGGCATTTCCACTGACCCTGCAAGGTGGGATAAGCTGGCACTGCTGACCAAAGAGGAGCCTTTTGGAGAGGTCGTTTTAATATGTGTTCTTTTACTGATCCTGTTCACCACACGGATGCAGAAACCTTCACGATGGAAGGAGGGAGGAGGTGCCGTGGTGGAATGGCTACAAGTCGGAGAATTTTACTGACCATGTGGAAAAAAAAATGGATTAGATTCCTGTCATCATGAGACCTCCATATTCTGAAAGCCGTAGAAAGAGCTTTTTCATTAAAGCCAGGCTTTCCGAAATGCAAGTGATGCTGCACAGGGCCTGAAATTTTGTCCCATTCTGACCTGCAAACAGGAGATGTGTTATAAGTAGCGAATGACGCAAACAAAACAAATGGACACCTTTTTTAACCCAGGCAGCAATGCTTTTTCTCCACTAGCACCAAAAGAGAGTCCTCTCAGAGCACAATACTGCAGAGTGTATATATCCCGTGATGCTCTGAACAGCTTTTTAGAAGTTGTATTTTTAAAGCAAGTGCTTGTAGGGTCTATTTTCCTGGCAGTGAAGCAATTAATATTTAAGTTATTTAGAACACTGCAACCATAAAGACATTTTTACAACATTAACATAGACAGCTACAGCAAATTGGCGTACTTGCAGAGTACAAAAGTTGAGAAATCTGGTCAGACTGGTTTCTGAAAGGCGAAAGAGATCTCTCTTGAAGTGATAAACATTAAAATACTATTAAGATAACATTAATAGTGGTGCTTTCAGAGAAGCCTAAGCAATCTGGTCACTCAAAAAAAAAACAGATGAGGAAAACCAGACGGTGCAAAAAAAAAACGCTTCCAGGGAATGAACCTAAAAGGGCACTTATGTCAAATCCAATTGTGAAATTATACACAAAGGAAAGAACCTGAGTTCCTCAAGTCATCTAAAATGCTTTAACAGTTATAAATGCAGCGCCTTTATTTTTATAACAGATGGATGTTAATATTGAAGTATGCTTTCCATTACAAACCCAGTTTCAACTCCCTGCTCCCCAGCTGATCCAGAATGGAAACAATCCATCTTAGCATTAACGTCAAGTTTCTTGTTTTGGCAGAAGTTTTTATTTACTATTGCATTTTTTTGCAGACACTACGGGCTTTGATGTGGATCATTTCTTTCAGGAGACATATTCACTGCAGAATTATCTACATTCAAGCTGCTCAAAAGCATCCCGACCACAAAATAATTGCTGTAGCCACTTCCGTGTGCCACTAAGATTTCTTGGGGTGCGCATGTGGGATTTTTTGGAAAGCACTGGAGAACTAACAGCACTTGACTGCCGGCGCAGCTAAGGAGTGGTGTAACTTGAGTTTTAACTTATAAATCTGATGGGGCAGCCACTAGAGTTAAGGGGGTTTGTGAATGGCTCAGACTTGACTTAGGGGCAACGTTCAACTTAGAGCTCAAAGGAGCTTTTCACTGGGGAACGCATCTTTTGTGTCGGGCTGGGATGAGGAGAGCATTGCGCAAAGAGCTGTCTGCGAATGAGGCAAGTTCTTCAGCAAAGAGGGGTAGGCAACAGCGATGTCGAAACTACTGATGGAAGCTGGACTGAAAGTTGGGTTAGATTTTTTGGAGCCAAGTGGTCTGAGCCAGTCGCATCCATATCTTTTGGAAAGGCAAAGCTTTGATGTGAGCCTGGCCTCCCATGCGCTCGAGTTTCTCTGCCTGGAGAGCAGCTCAGAGCTGCAGCCTGTGTTAATACCAGAGCGCACCCCACTCCAAACTAGGGGAAATCATCCTGACGGCAGGAGGAAAGACACATGGAGGTTGCAAGAGCGTGATGCTTTGGCAAGGGACCTAGGGTTAAGATTTTAGGGCAACCTCTTTCAAGTAAATCCATAACATGATATATATAAATCCGTATATATAAAAATATATATATAAATCTGCAACATAGCATACCTGTACTACAGAGTTCCTCTTCCGGATGAAGAAAATGGCAGGCAGGCATATATGGGGGTTGGAGAAAGGAGCTTGCCCTTGGGAACCAGAAATACGTAAGTAGAAGTAGGGCCAGTTGGAAAGATTTGCAAGCCTGGTTGGCGTTTCTGTAACTGCTAATGAACGAGTCTCTGAAAAATAAAAAAAAGGGAACATTATGCAATGAAGAAACTCTTCTAGAAATGTAAATTGTAAAAGGCGTTTAAAAAATTTTCAAAAGAGGTGGGAAACATCAAAACTCATTTAAAACAACCTAGAAAATGAAGCCTTATTGAAAGAAAGTTAGGTTCTTAGGTTATTTATGTGCTTTGCTCAGTTTTACTCAGAAGCTTTCTGAAAGCTAGGAGTGCCACGTTACAGTTAAAAAAGCACTGAAGTGGTGCAAGAGTCCACTTTTATACTTTCCTGAAAAAAAACCCTCCAGCATAAACCCCAAATCACCACGGGTCTTCATCAGACGCTGAAAAAAAGATGCGAGGAGCTGACTCGTGACCGAACCGTGGCGGTGTTTTAAACCCTTCGAAGGGTAATGGCGCGTGCCTGTCGCAGGCGCATTGGCAAGGAGGGTGGCAAGGCGCGTCCACTGCACACCCCAAACCTCTGCTGTGCCGGCTGGGAAGGTTATTACTCACCATCCACAAGTGTATTCATCACACCTTGGGGCGAGTCCCAAAATCTTGGTGTTTGTCTAAATATTGATTTAAGTAATTACGTGGGCTTGGATTCTGAAAAACGCAGATACAGGCACCCCTGGAGGAGTTACCGGGCTGCGGTCTCCATCCCGCCGTCTGGCACTCGCAGCCTGACCCCAGCACCTGTACTGTTCAATTAAATTAAATACCGTACAGTTGCTTTGAAGCTGAACTCCTCTGCCCTGCTTTGAAGCCTTCGGGGGACTGGTTCGATCAGAGCCCCTGCTGACGACGGTTAGAAAGAAAACAACTTTCAAAACCCAGGGAAGAAAAACACCATATGAAATCCCTCAGCCGTCCGGGGGAGAAGCTTCAAAATTTTCCACAACTTGAAATGCAGCCCGGGAGTATTGGCACCAACTGGGCTGAGCTGAGCTGAAACTCCTGTTGGGATACAGACTAAACAGGAACGGATCAGGGATGCTCGTTGGATACCCCGTTTAAATATCTGACAAAATATCTTTACGCTCCTTCAACAGTTCCCGACGTAGTTCTAATTCTCTGATTATTTTTGTATCTAGGAGAAACCCCATTTGCTTTCCCCGGTTTCAGAGAAGTTTCCGCTTTGCCAGCCGGGGAGGCTGCCCCCGTCTCTGCACCCGCTGCCCGGCAGTGCAGCAAAGCAGGCTTTGGAGTTGGCCAGATGAAACAAGGAGAGGGTTTTCCGCAGCCTCCCGGTGGTGTCAGCTCATCAAGTACTCGGCTCCTGCTGAAAGGTTTGCGACTTACAAATCGGCCCAACCTGAAGAATTTCGGGCCCAAGGTGACTTTTCAGATACTGATGTTGAAGAGCCACGCGAGCGCCCAAGAGAAGAACGAACCACTAGGAAGTTTGGGTTCCTCTTTTAGGACTGGAAATCATCGTCAACCCAACCAGGACCGGCCGCTGTTCTCGCGCTCCCCGTTGTAGGGACCTGCCACAGCGAGCGCAGGGCCAGGCTCTGCAGCAGCAACTGCTTGGGGTCTCTTCCTCCTCTTGGAACAAAGAGGAATGACTACGGGCATTTGTGGTCCCATGATTCCTTGAGGCGCTTTACATTTTGAGGGCAATTCGGGTAACGCCTGGTTGCCTGGCCCGTGCCACGGCAGAGCGCGGCGAAGGCGACGCCACGGGCAACACCGTGGCGCAGGTCAGGCGCGCTCGGTCTTCCCTGAACGGGACAAAGGAGAGCACGGCAGCGGAGCCGGGCGCCGACGAGCCCCCCGGCTGCTGGTTCTCCGCCTGGCGATGACCCTTCTCCTCGGGGGGAGGCCACGAACGCCGCCGCCGCCGGCGGGGCTCCGCCCAGCCGGGACCCCTTCCCCCGTGTGACCCTTCCGCCCTGTGCCCCGTCCGCCCCCGGTGCCCCTGGCGCTGCCGCAGCCCCGTTTCCCCCGCCGCCCCCCTGCCCTCGGGTCACCCCATCGGCCCCAGCCCCTCCCGCAGCCCGCGTCGCCCCCTCGCCGGGCCCCGCGCCCCCCCCTCGCGGCCGCGGCCGCGGCCGGGGGCGGGGCGGGGCGGGGCGCGCGGCGCCGGTGGGGGCGGGCGGGGCGGGGCGGCGCCGCCGCTGCGCGCTGTGTGCTGGAATGCGCGGCGCCTCCCGCCGCGCCGCCGCCGCCGCCAGCAGCGCCTCCCCGCCTCGCGCGCGCCCGGCCCCGCGCGCACCGCCCCGCGCCCCGCAGCAGCCGCGCGGCCGGGCGGCCCCGCGCCGCCGGTGAGTGCGGCGGGGCCCGGGCCCGGGCCCGGGGGAGGGGGGAGCCGGGCCGGGCCGGGCCGGGCGAGAGGCGCTGTCCAGGGCTGATCTGCGGCCGGCGGGCGGGCGGGGGCGGCCGGGCCCGGCGGGGCGGGCCGGGCCGCGCCGCGGGGGGATCAGCACCACGGCTAAGGAGCCGCGGCCGCCGCCTGCGCCGCGCCGGCCGCGGGGGCGCTCGCCGGGCCGCGCCGCCGCCGGAAGGCGATGCCGCCGCCGGGCGGGCCGGGCCGGGCCGGGCGCAGCCCCAGGCCGCGGGCCCGGGCGGAGGCCCGGGGCGCCGCTCGCCCTCCCGCCGCCGGGCACCGGGTGGGCGCGGCCGACGTGACCTTGCCGGTACCGAGCCGCTTTCCCCACCCCGCGCCTCCGCACCGGGGCCGCTGCGCTGCCCTGCCCGCCGCGGGGGGGAGGAGGAAGCCGAGCCCTCGCCTCGCCTCGCCTCCCGTCCCCGCGGGCCGGCGGCAGGGGGAGCGGCGGGGCGGCCGTGCCCGGCCAGGCCCCCCGGCGTCGGCGGCGGCGGGCGGGCGGGCGGGCCGGGGGCGGCGGCGGGCGGCGCGGGGAGGGCCGCTTTGTGTGGGCAGGCAGAAAATGGCCGCATGCCTGGCAGGGAGGGAGGGAGGGCGGCGGCGGGGGCACGGCCCGGCCCGGCTCCCCCTGCCGCCTCCCCCGCCTCCCGCGGCGGATGTGCGCCGGGCCGCGCCGGGCCGCGGGGGGGCGGCGGCCGGGCCGGGCCGCCCCCTTTTGTTGGCGGCCTTGGGCCCGGCGGGGTCCCCTGGGCGGCCGGCAGCCGGGCGGGGGCCCTCGGCGGGGCCCGGCGGCCTCAGCACCCACCCGCGGGCGCCTGCGCCGCCCCCGGTGTCTGACATGGCGGACCTCGCAGGAGCTGGCGTGTCCCGGCGGCCCCCGTGGGAGCGGGCAGCGCTGCGGCCCGGCCCGGCCCGGCGCGGGGGCAGTCGCCGGCCTGGAGCCCCGCCTGGGCTCAGCGAGACCGGGGGACCAGGGACGTGGGACCCTGCTGTCAGTGCCCCCCCGCCAGGGCTCCACACGGTGGGGTCCTGCACCACACGTAGGGCGGAACCAAACAGCCTTTTCGGGAGAGGAACGGGACCCCCCACCCGCCCCTCGAGGCCGAGCGTGGTCTGTGGTAGCAGGGGAGCGTCTCACCCCGGGTTCAGCCTTCCGCTATCCCAGTGCCTCAGTGAAGAGGTTTAATTTTATGGTGTTACCTGGAGGGCTGCTTGGACAGTACAAAGCAGAGGAGGCTTTTCCGGAACTCGGGTGCTTACAGGTGTTCTTTTTCTCTTCCAACAGAATCACTGCCATGGCAACTCAAGTGCTGGGACAGTCTGGTGGGAACAGCCTCTTTCCTGGCAGTGCTAATATCGGTATGGCATTGTCCAATGACATGTATGACTTACACGACCTTTCTAAAGCTGAGCTGGCAGCTCCTCAGCTTATTATGTTGGCAAATGTGGCCTTGACGGGAGAAGTCAATGGCAACTGCTGCGATTACCTGGTTGGAGAAGAGAGACAAATGGCAGAACTGACAACGGTGGGGGACAGCAACTTCTCAGACAGCGATGGAGAGGGTATGGAAGATAGCCAGGCTGCGGAGAGTGACCGCGAGGCATCTGAAAATGTGGAATTAAGCTCTCTTGAAGTTCCTAGTGTGGAAACCCAAGGTCCAGCTGCTTGCCCCCCTCCTAAGACTCCCAGCGTGGACAAAGATGTCTCATTGGAAGCACCGGGTACTCCAGAAAGCACAGAGGACAAGTGTAAGAGCTTGAAGAGCAAGCCGTTTCGTTGTAAGCCTTGCCAGTACGAGGCAGAGTCTGAAGAGGAGTTTGTGCATCATATCAGGGTTCACAGTGCTAAGAAATTCTTTGTGGAAGAAAATGCAGAAAAGCAGGCCCAGGTGAAGGAGTCTGATTCTTGCACTGCAGAAGAGGTGGATTTCTCTAAGGGCCCAATCCGTTGTGATCGCTGTGGCTATAACACTAACAGATATGATCACTATCTGGCTCACTTGAAGCACCACAACAAAGCAGGGGAAAATGAGAGAGTCTACAAGTGTACCATATGCACTTATACTACCGTCAGTGAATATCACTGGAAGAAACACCTAAGAAATCATTTTCCCAGGAAAGTGTATACCTGCTCACAATGCTCCTATTTTTCAGACAGGAAGAACAATTATATTCAACATATTCGAACTCACACAGGTAAGTCTTTCATCTTTTTTGATTTAGGCGTGGTAAGAGTCCTGAGAAACTGTGATGAATGGAGCAAGCTGAGAGTCTTCTATTTGCAAAGTTCGTTCCACTCCGATAAAGCTCTGTGCTCTCTCCTCTTGGTGCTACCAGGTTATAGCCTCATGGAAGTGTGGGTTTGGTTTGAGCTCCAGTCTGCAGTCCTAGAGGGCTGAGAAAATCTCTCAATGTCAGGGGCCCAAGAGGAGATGAAGAGCATCCTGTTTAGTAATTTTAAGCCAATTTTTCGAAGAGGGCATGACAAAGTGTGCCTGTGATGATGCTCAGGGCCTACAACACGAAAGCCTGATGGACTGTAAAAACAAAACAAGCAGGTTGACAAAAGGTGCCTAAATCACATAAGTAGGTTTGAAAATGGTACCTTCAGACTGAGCTGAAACTTGACTAACCTGTAATTACAAAGAAGGAGCTGATACACACATGCAAAGGAGCCCTCCAGCACCTACAAAGTCAGAATGAGAGTTGAGTAGTGTTCCCAGTGAATGAATTCCTCTTAATGTACAGGGGCCTCGTTTTTTCTAAGGTCTGCATCACTGCAGTAGCCAGAAGTAGACACATACTTCTGTTGGCCTATAGGAAGCCCCCGAGGGAGCCTTTGGCCTGATGTCCTGTCTTCTCCTTAGCATCGGTTTGTAATCTCAAGGAAAAGCGTGAGGCCCCTTTCTACTCTGGTTTATACCGAGTGGAATCAAAGGACCTTCAGTGTTGCTGCCGTCCTGTGAGCTGGGACCATAGGTGATTTAGGAAACACCTTGCTTTTGATACAAAAGAGCCTCGCCAGCCTCTTACATGAGGAGTCCTGAAGCGTAGCCGAACTTGCGACTCCTTTCTAGGAGGGGACGTCGTAGCCGCCTCACCTCTTTGGGCAGTGAGGTACAGTTGCTTTGCCTCCTGATCCCTTTTGTGGAAGCAGGAGGGCAGTTAAAACCTTTCTTGCAGCTTCTCAGCAGTTTTTATTTCCACCTTGTCAAGGCTTTCTGAGGAGTCGGCAGACTCGCTAACCATCTTCTGGCATGCTGACCTGACTCGGTTCCCCTTTATTGTAGGCTGTGCTGGCTGAGCAAAACTGGGGAATTTCTCCTTTGAAGTTATGTTTTGTCACAGCAGTGACATGAATGGTTTGGAGGCTTCAGTTCAGTTGTCTGCAGCTGTCTGGAAGGGGAGGGCTGGACTCGGGCGGCCTCGGGGCTGGGCTTGAGCTCAAGTGTGCAGAAGTTTGTGTTCGTCAGCATGCTTTAGTATCTGCTTGGACGGGGTTTGGAGGGTCTGCTGGGAGTTTTAGTACCTTCAGACATGCTCTTTTCTTAACAATAGCCACGTGCTGTTGTTTAGAGAATACCATCAGTTTAAAAATCAGTCCTGTCTAAATATTTTTTTCCTAAGCAAGTAAACAAAGATTATTGTGAGAGGTGTTAGGAAAATGGTGTGGTTTATCCTCCAGTTTGTTTTCTTTGTGTGTATTGTGGGAGATAACAAGAAAGAGACCAGGTAAAAATGTCAAAATAGTAGGAGAAAACTAAATAAATCATCCGGGGAACTCGTGGCCAAATGTGAGCCCATGCTGTGGTGCCTGTCTGTTTTACATTTGTCTCGACTTTAAATTCATCCCTGCTTGTGTTTGTACATGACATTAGGTCCCCCCTCTGATCTCTGAAAGCTCTTGTTGAGTTTTACAGGAACTAACCATGAAAGCATGTTTGCTGAGGAAGCACTCTGTTATCACTGCATTTGACCAATTTACCAGTGAACTGTATTAAAGTAAAAAAAAAAAATCAAGCGTGTTAAGCTATGTAGGATATTGTCCAGTTCCTCTTTTCTCCTTTAAAAATAGTGGTGCAATCAAGATTTCTAGTTCTTTGGTTTGCCACATCTTTTCATTATTTTAACTAAGCTGAAATGAGTGATTATGATTATGATTTCAGCATTTTTTAGTCCACCCTGGTAGTTGTTTCTTTGCTAGCTCTTACCTAAAAGTTAAGATCTTTCGGCCAGTTCTCACTTGATAAAAATCTTACAGATATGTTAGTAGACTCATTTAGAAATGCAGTTTGTTTCCAGTAACATTGATTTTGTGGGGGAGAGCGTTAAAGATAAAGGAAGAGTGTTAGGAGAATGAATAAACTACTGGCAGGTATATTTATACACCAGGCTAAAAGTTTCTACTGGTATTAATGTGTAATCAGTTGCCTTAAAAAACATGAACAAAACCACAACGCACAAAACCCCCCCAAACAAACAAGCAACCCCCCCAAAAAAATCAGAAAAAACACCCACAGATATTTTATAGTCAAAAGTATTTGCTGACTGTTAACATAACAGTACTGAATTTAATAAAAACTGTCTGAATAATACTAAAATATCTTTGGATTATAGTTTTCATTTAGAACTTAAGAAGAATATTTGTTGCAAAAAAGATGAGAGGGATACATACATACTACATTTTCTTCCTGTTTTATGGGTTCAGAATATTAAGAAGGAAGTTGGAATTGTTTGTTACTTTAGTTTCCTGATTGCTAATAGGTTAAATAATGTTGGATAGATACTTTTTTCTCTCTCCTATTTTTTGTACTTCACCTGCTTTTTTCTGTGTGGGAAAATGCCTCCTTGCAGATAATTGGATTCTGCTGTGTTTGAGCCATCCAGTTTTCTGAAACACTGACCCTGTGCAGTGTGCAGTTTCACAGGATCAAATGCTCTGCTGCTGCTGCTGCTGGAGAAAGGCAGTCTCAGTTTTCCCCCCATATCCTGGGACTGATTGATTCAGCTCACTAAAATGGCAGTAAAATACTCCTTTCCTCTTCCCCAGGTTGGTTTTCTGCTGCTTAGTGAAATGAATCGACTTGCTAAGGACACATACAAATGCCAGAGCACATGGCCAGGAGCAGGGAAGGGGACTGCGTGTTAGTACCTTGTGTGGTGGGAGAAATACCTATCCTCCGCATGTTTGGGGACTACGGGAAGGCCGGCAGAGGTTATCTGCTTGCCTGTCGCTTGCATCCGTGTTGGAAAGCAGGTGTCCGTGAACCCGCCCTGTACTGGAAGATGCCTTGCAGCTTGTGACAGTGCTTGTGTGGCAGGCTGCTGACAAATATGGGGGACCTTGGGCAGAGGAGTGGTTTAAGGACCCTGCAGGTGGTGATAAGCATGTCAGCTGGGAGAGCTACATCTGGAAGAGCCTGTCTGCTGCCCAGGAGGGGGTGGCTGGAGATGTTCAGGGCCGTCCCTTCCTTTGCTGATGGGGCAGAAAGGACTCTGTGTCAGGGACAGATCTACCTGGACTTGTTTGTGCTCATTAGACGTGTTAGACCAAGTTTTGACTTGATTTATCCCATCAACTACCCACACTGCTGATCCTGGAACTGTACTACGTGCAAGACAGTGCAGCATTGTTCTCAATTTTTTTCCATTTTACTTGTTAGAAGCAATTTCTAGAAAACTTAATTGAAAATCATCTGCAGGGCTATATAAATAAGACATCTACTTCAGGCAGTCCCAGTGTTCAGTGCCTAGCTTTGGGCTGTCATTTTTCTTAAATTTTGGTTGTCATAGGGGATCTTTCTTGCTTGCCACTGCGTTGGAAGTTTGATGGAAGCAGTTTCGTTTCAAGAAGACAGAACTTCTAATAGCATTACAAGAAAAGCTTTATAAAGAGATGATCTTAAACCTGTTCACTGATGTTGGTCTGCCTGTTCATTTGCATAGAGTTAAGTGCCTGCTTAAGCTTTTTCTAGGTCGGGCCTTGTTCTTTAAGTGTCTTGTGGAGAGGTTTTTTGGTGGCTTGTTTGCATATAATGAGCCTGTAAAATTACAATAAAAATCCTTTGGGGAATAGCATTTTATAAAACAGCTCTTACAGTGTAGTCAGGCATTTAATTCTCAAGTGGCAATAACACATTTTAAATTAGTTGCATTCATCATACTTTAAATCTAGTACGTTTTGTTGCTGTCCCCTATATAAAATACCTGAAATAAAGCCTTTTCCACATTTCTAACGTTGCAGGTAACTTTAAAGATATGAAATGTCAGGTAATGGGAAGAAGACATGACTGAATATTCCAGGACCTTTGGTCACATATTTTCAGATTATAAGGAGTCATTTAAAAACACAACCATTTCTTTATAACAAAAGGCCTACCCCTCCCTTGTGCATGACTTAATCTTATTGTGTGTATTGCACCAATCTCCTACCTTGTTTTAACTGGAAAGGGAGGGGGGGTATGGTTGTTAGGGTGAATTTACCTTTAAACTGCTGATCTAATCAAGAACGATAGTCTAAATGTTTGATGGGAGGAAGAAATGTGGGATTAGTCTGCATTACAAAGACCGCTTCTACTGCTATTTTGTCAAAGGCCTGCAGTGGAGCCTCACATCACATACTGGCAGATGAAGGTCTTTGCTGCTGCAGATAGAGCTATGCCTCTGGAAGTGAACAAATAGCCTGTATGCAGGGCTTTTGCTGACGTCCAGGTCTCAGTGATTTGGAGAGCACGTTGGTTGTGTGCTTCAACTGATGTAGCAAAATGCTGTAGTGTAATTCTGACCATGACTTGAAAAAATATTAAAACCGAGTAATACATATTACTTTTCCCTTCCCAACGTCACTCCCCTCTTCTGTTGGGGTATCCACCCTAGACTAAAAAGTGTGTTTACAACTTGTAGTGGAGACAAGGCAGCCTAGATCTCTTTGCTGTGCTAGCAGTTTGGGGCAAACACCCCTGGTACTTATCTGGACCTGCCTAACAGATGTTAATTCTAAAACTGTCTGCCTTTATTCGGGGCTTGTCTTCACTTGAAGAGGATTTTCAAGTATCATTGTACTGATAGTTACACAAGCTAACTGTCCCTTGTGGAGACCTAATTTATGACAGGTTAGTTTCCATTAGTTCTCCAGAAACAATAACTCTGCAGGCAGAGGGATTTGAGTCTTCAAAATAAATGTTGCTGCTACACTTGAGCTTTTGCTAGCAGCATAGTTTCACTGAGCAGGGCATCATGCTTTTCCACGCTCCAAGCTAATTTCACTCTGCCAGTAAAACTTTGGAAGTAGAGACCCAGTCTCTATCTGCGCTGGTGTTCTGGCAAATGCAGTCCGCGCTGAATGGATGGTTGCTCCCCATCTTAATCGAATTTAAACATGGAGGTTTCAGGTAAGGTGTTATGTGAAGCAAGAACATATCTGGTTTCTTACAGGGTCTGTATCTTTTGTACATCTTCTGAGCGCTGGGAGAAAATACTGTAGGAAAGTCAGCTGTGGTGGCTTAGGGCTTCCTAAAGGTGGTTGTTCTCATCACCTTTTGTCTGAGGTTACCGTCTGACACCAGATGGACATGAGGATGTGCCTCTCTCATATTCTGCCCCTTCACTAGCCTCATTCATAAGGCATGACACGTTGCACTGGTCCAGCTCAGGTACATGCTTCTCACTGTGGGCCTTTGCTGAGAGGTAATGTGCCCTCAAATACAACTTGGGGATCTGTGACAGCCTCACGTGTATGGCTCGGTAACCAAGTCTGGGAATCAGCTGTGTTTCAGTAACTAATTTGCTGTTTGTTTTTGCAGGAGAGCGACCCTATCAATGTGCTATGTGTCCTTATTCCAGCTCTCAGAAGACCCATTTAACCAGGCACATGCGCACCCACTCAGGTTGGTAAGGGGCGGCAGCAGCGTGACTCGGGAAAAGGGGTTGGTTCACAGAACCACAGCATGGTTGAAGTTGAAAGGGACCTCTGGAGGTCATCTGGTTCAGCCCCCCTGGTCAAGCAGGGCCACCTAGAGCAGGCTGCCAGTTCTGTGTGAGATGTCATCCAGTACGGCCTGAGCTTTAGCTCTGGTTTTAACAGGGAAGGTTATCTTTACCTGCTAAGGAAATGCTAAGTGTCATTAATAAAAGTGATAACAGGGGAATATATCTTTTTCTTTCCCTTTTACTTTCCAAGGTGTATTCTGAGGTTCATAGGGCTGCTCTAGTAGTCCTAGTAATCTAGTAGCAAATACAACATGGTGATGATATAGGAGCAGATTCTTGCCTTCTGCCTGCTGCCGTAACTCAGTTCAAATCAATGAAGCTGGGAAAATTTTGAGCAGCTGAGAGTCTCCTCTGTGATGTCTGCGATTTCATCTCATCCAGGGGTTCTGAGGGAACCCTTAGCTTTTGCTTAGTACTACAGAAAGATGTAAAATAGTGTCTGCTTATGGCAAGGAGACACAGAGGAGAAAAAAGCGAGCTCAGAGGGTGTTCACAAGTAACTCAGTCTTGTGGCCCTAAAAGCCAAATTAGCGATTTTCATTAGCCTTTATTTCCCATTACTGGTCATAAGCTGTGGTGTTACAAACATCTGCTCTCACTCTCTTGCGAATCTCCTTTTGAATTAATTAATAGCATTTTTGTGAGTTGTAACAGCGTAGCCATGCTAGACACAACCACAGTTGTCCTTTGCCACCCTCCTGGGGGAGCTCAGGTAGATCTCAGCCTGTGCTTTTGGCTTGCTAATATCTGAATTGACCAGACCTAGGTGAATTCCTAATCCTAGCAAACAGTAGTGAAAGTCTCCTGAACAGTAATTGTTTCAATTTCAGTAGATGAGGCTTTTAATTGAAACCAGAAGGCAGGCAATTTTAACTGTTGTGGATGGGCGGTTTGGACCCATTAAAAATAGCCAGCTTTAAAATGACATGCCAGTATTTTGGTTTGAGAATTTTGTGAATGAAGTATTCTGCTTCCAGAAACAAAAATCATTTTTGGTTGAACCTCTGGGCTAAATGCAAATTTGCAAATGGTTTGGTCAATACTGAGCCTGGAAACTATTAGATGAACATCTTATTCTCCCCTTGTCTGTGCAAAGAAGTCTCAAATCCGAAGGAGATGAGGAGTGGGATCTGCCCTTGGCCCTTGACTCAAAGGTCTGGGAGAGAGGGCGTGAGCTGTGCTGACAGAAGTGGGAGTGCACATGGGACTCTTGCTATCAGGGGTGTTTTATTAATAGCTCTCATAACTTCTATTGCATGTCTTGCCACATTGCCCAGGCAGCTGAACCTTTTCTATGGCAATTTCTGGACTCCTGCAGTTCACAGGCTGGCCTTTTAAGGCAAACTGGTGCTGGAGCTGTCTTCAAATGTCAGACAGTGAACGACAGTGGTTTAGAGGCTACTTCACAGCTGTATTCTTAGCCATCTTGGTACATGTCCTTTCCACCTGTGCAACAAAACCCCTGGATTTAGTAGAGGTGACGGACACAAACTCTTCACATAAAACCTTTGAGTTACCCTGTTGCAGCCACCTCTGAGCACTCTGTGCAGTTAGAAAAGCTTGTTCAAGTGCATGTAAAAGAGAGGCTGTTCTTGTCCTCACTCTGTGTAACATGGAACTGTTCGTTGAAGTGTAGGCGATAAAGGTCCATGCTTGCGAGAAGGACGAGCAGTGAAGCACATCAAGCTTAAACTTGTGGAAAAAGTCACCAGGAAGTGAGGGGAGAAAGGAAGGAAGGAAAGAAGACAGGCTGAAGATGATAGGGAATCAAAGTAACCCTTCTTGAAATAATAAAGAGATGCTGCAGGCAGACGTGAAATGATCTAGACTCTTAAACAAGTGTCCCCATCCTTCCTGCCAGGGAGGCAGCACAGCCTTTTATAGAGTTTGTGAGGGCGTTGCAGATCAGCCATGTGGCTAACACAAACAGACACCACAGTCACAGTGACTTCATCTTCGCTGCAGGCTGCTCTGGTCTCCTGAGTTGTGCTGCAGTGGAGCAGGATGAGTATGGGCAGTGTCGGGGCAGCGGGTTGCAGGGGTGGGAGAAGTACTATTGTACCATGAGCAGAAGGGGCTGGAGTGGATTTTCAACGTACTTAGGAAGTGGCATGCATTAGTTCTGCAGGTCAGTTTTGAAATGCTGGTTCAGAGCTCAGGAGCATCCCAAATTCCTCAGCTGAATTTGCACAGATGTTCTCAAAGTATTTCTGGACTTGAGTTGTTGCGCTAGAAGTGTTTTTCCTATTTGCTTTGATGTGTAAATGGCTGCTGCAGCGGCATGCACTAAGCAGAACATTTCAGGAACACTTCTGCAAGAGTCATTGCAAAACTGTAAATCTAGATTTCAGTAGTAACATGATGGCTTTGGTCTGCATATGGTTGGCTTGCCAAGAGTAACCTGCAGCCAGTACATCACGTGTTTTGAGACACCATAACAGTGAACTGAATTATCAGCGGTAAAGATCATCTGAGCAGTGTGTCCCTTTCACGTGCTTTGGGTTTTGCTAGCTTCTTTTCCCTCGTTTCCTTTTCAATGCAAACATGAAGTATGCTAAATCTGTGTAAAGTTGGACTTTTTTGAAACGTTTGTGTGAAACTGCTATTCATCAAATGTTACATTTCCATTTTTCTACAATGCATTCAATGGACCAGTTGGGTATGGATTCCATTTGCTAATATTACTGTAGAGAGATCTCTGCCGGTATGTATGCATAGCCAGAACCTGTGACGTTGTTACTGCTTGTTTGGTTTTGGATCCCCTTCCTCCCAACCCTTGCCCCTTCTCTCTTTTTTGTATTTTGTTCTTGGTGTCTTGTGAATGTGTTTGTGACTTGTGGATTTCTTATGTTGACTTTACTTAATTTTAAAGGCGCATGGATAATTTTTTTTTCTTTTTGAGTTTCATATATCTGTATCTGTATTAGTGGGAAGTGATTTTCCCCCCCACCCCCCATACTTAATAATCACCATCATTCCCTTCCGCCCTTCCTTCCTTAGGTGAGAAGCCATTCAAATGTGATCAGTGCAGCTATGTGGCCTCAAACCAGCATGAAGTAACTCGTCACGCAAGGCAGGTTCACAATGGGCCGAAGCCTCTGACTTGCCCACACTGTGACTACAAAACAGCTGACCGCAGCAATTTCAAAAAGCACGTTGAGCTCCACGTCAATCCGCGCCAGTTTCTCTGTCCTGTTTGTGATTACGCAGCATCTAAAAAATGTAACCTGCAGTATCACATCAAATCCAGGCATCCCGATTGTTCTGACATCACCATGGATGTTTCAAAGGTGAAGCTACGGACTAAAAAGAGCGAAGCTGACTTTTCTGAGAGCATTAATGACAAAGCGGAGAAGGAACAAACGAAAGGGGATTCAGCTGCAAAGAAAACTGAGAAAATTGTGAAAGTAGAGAAGAAAGATAATTTGGCAAAGGAAAAGAAGCCGACGAGCAATGTTTCTGCAGGCCAGGTGACAACCAGAAGTCGGAAATCGGCTTCAGAAAACAAGGAGGTGGATATTAAAACTGAGAAAAATACTGAGAAAACATGTAAAACAAAGAAGATCAAAAGAAAGGCAGAGGCTGAAGTAACTTCCTCAAAGCAAGAGCCTGCAAATGATACCTCAGCAGTAACAAAAAAGAAAAAGAAAGTGGAAACTAAATCCAGAGACTGCCAGGAAGCTCAAAAAAGTGATGTTGTACCAGAGGAGGAGGCTAAAAAGCAAAATTCTTGCCTCAAGAAAAACAGAAAAAAGAAAGCTCTGAAAAACAAGCACAGTAAGAAAAGCAGTAAACTCGACCAGGAGAAGATCGAGGACGAGGAGATGCCAGACGAGTGTCCTATCACAGAAGAGGATGGATGCGTGAAGCCTGACACTGGGGACAGCGACCAGAAGGAGCAAGATCCCACTGACATAGCGGCATTAAACAACGATGGTGGCTATGCTCTCAAGGGGGAGAGCACCGATCCCAAAGGAAGCTGCATACAAGACCCAGGGCAGCTTTGTCTGCCAGCTCAGGATGCAAACACAGAAGCTGAGGTGGAGGACCAAGAAATGCCTGCTGCAGCAGAGGAGAGCGAGGACACTCTTGGTGAAAAAGAGGAGGAGAGAAAGGAGGACAAAGGGCAAGACACTTGCCCTGAGGAATCTTCCCATGCAGTGTCTTCTGAAAAAAGCTTCGATGTGCCCATGGATGTGGTACCAGATCTGGTGCCTGAGAAGGAGCCAGAGGAAATGTGCGTGGCAGAAACTGTGAGTAACTCAGACCCGATGGACCTGACTAAGACGCGCCTGCCAGCGACAGAGCCAACAGGAGATGCCGTGCCGGCACCTGCGCCTCCGCAAAGCCCTAAAGTTGCTCTGGCCTTATCATCTCCGGGTAACACAGCAGTGAATGAATCTCAGGAAATGGATGAGGATGAGGGCATCCACAGCCACGAAGGCAGCGACATAAGTGACAACATATCAGAAGGAAGCGATGACTCGGGGTTAAATGGTGCTCGCTCTGTACAAGAGGAAACAAGTCCAAAGACGTCACAAGGAGCTGCAGACACCACAGTGGCCAGGGAGAACTATGTGTGCATTTTCTGTGACCGCTCATTTAAAAAGGAAGGTGAATACAGCAAGCACCTCAATCGCCACTTAGTCAATGTGTATTATCTTGAGAAGGCAACAAAAGGGCAGGAGTAGAAATAGCTGTGGTTTGGGGGAATCGTCTTTTGTAAGATCTTATACAGCTTATGTACAGATATTGTAGATTTATTTTTTTTTTAAGCACGGTTTGCTTTAGTGTCTGCATTGGTTTGTTTTTTTTTTTTTAAGTTGGAAATATTTTTTGACAACTTTTTGTGTAATGGTAAACTCCAAACTATTGGATCTCTTCATTAGAGAAGGCAGGTAGGGTGTATGAGGCTGTGTCTGTAAGCTTCTAGTCTATTAGCTTATGCAATTCTTTTATAAATTGAGTTTTAGGATCAAGACTGTAGCTAACAGTACGCAAGTTGGATGTTCATAGAGCCATTGGCATTAGTTGCTTTTTGTTCTAGCAGCCAACTCCTTCTCTCTCTCCCCTCTTCCCCTTTTTTTTTTAGTTCTTCTCAATGTGTCTTGATGTTCAAAGTGTTAAACTACTTGATGGTTTTTCTACCAGGAAGATAGCTTCTATTGCATAAAAGAGCACTTTGTAAAAGAAATCAAAGTTGGCTAGTGATGAACATAACTGTTTTAAGATAATTATAATTGTGAACATACATTTCAGATCCCCTAAGCGTGAATGGTGAGCCAAAATTTGGGAGTAGTCCTTCCAACTTTTGATTGGAGAACCTCTGTCTTGATTAATATCTTAATGACTGTGATATGTAATTGGCTTTGTTGTGGGGGAGCAAGTTTGTTATTTTTAATTTCTGCCTTTTTTTTTTTATTGTGCTTTAAGGGCTTAAAATATTGCACATTGTTTTTGATTTTTACCTATGCAGTTTAATCCTTTAGGAATAGCGCTTGTGCAGTACATGTACACTTTATATATGCATGTTTGGTTTTGTTTGTGTAAGGGTTTTTTTTTTTTATTTGGAAACGTTCAGATTCGTTGCTTACCATGGAACAGTTTTCTGTGACAGTTTTCTGTGATGCTCTTTACTGCGGATTTTCCTTGTTTTCCTGGGGTATTATTAGTTGTGCATGAAGTCGCTGAAATTATGAAGTGCTTAGCAATATATTTTTGACTGGCTTTAAAATTGTATAGTTCTTGAGCAAAAGGATATCAATGCAATTTCAAAACACTATTTTATAGGATTTGTTTTACCATGGAAATGCCACTTCTGATATTTTGAATACACATACAGAGTAATAAATTCTAATTTATCATTTGGGATCACCAGACAGGAAAATACTCACTCTCAATGGAAATGGTCTGCAGATTCTGCAAGTCCAGATGATTATTATTTTTTTTTCCTCCTCTTTTCATTTCTGTGGTAGACAGCAGTCAAACTTCATGAGCTTAAAAAAAGTAAAATAGTAGCACTGATATAAGTGTGGTTCATCAAAATTAACATCTCACATGCCAAAAATACAAATAAAGATAAATCAACTGGTAAGCAACAAACCTGGCATTAAAAACTGTAAGAATTCCTGCTCCTTATTCATTCAAGCTGCATTTAATAAAATCATCCTGCTTCCATGCAGAGAGAAACACATAAGTGATCAGATTGTCATCTCAGGTTTACATGCAAGAAATGTCATACCAGGAGTTTTTAATTCTAAACAGATTTAATTTCTGGCACACAAGAGAGATTGCGTGCTTACTGCTTGTAGCCAACCAGTGGCAAAACGTAAACAAAATCCAAACCAGCAGGGAAAAAGCAAAACCCTCCAGTCCCATCTGTGCACTCTTCTGACTGTCCTTAGCCGCCTTTCCAGTGGGAGCAGCTGGGGGCAGCTTCTCTGGTTGTCAACTCCGAAGAAGCAAATTCGGAGGCAGGTGTTATTTGGAGAGTGAAGTTGAGGAGTTCAGACAGTATTTGTCAGAGCACTTTAGGGCAAATACTTTCAATGTATGCTCTGGAATAAACCCTGTTCTTCTCTGCATGTCCCCACAGCATCTTCCCCTCCAAACCAACCCACTGCCTTGAATGAATAGAGAGCAACAATGCTACATTGCTTCTGCTTTTGGGAGAGATTGGTAACAGGAGGCCAAAGATTTGAGAGGGAAGGCATCCCTCGTGGCAGAAATAAATTGTATAATGTATAGTGAGTTTTTGTTTGCATAGATAGTGTTCAATCCTTACCTTGGCTGCGACAATCATTGTCAACTGAAGATCAAGTTGCAACTATATTTATGTTAAACATTAAGAAAATAAACATTGTTGAATTGTTTTCCTAAACAACCAGTTGTAATAGTCTTAGATGTATTTTTTTTTCTTCGTAATAGTGTTTCCTTTATATATAAATGTTGCCACCATTTGTGAGCGATGTGAGCAGATGCTGGGAATTCCAGTACTGTGTAGAGGTTTTATAGCTCCCTTCATATCCTTGCGAAGAGCCTTTGCCATCTTGTGAGAGCCTTCAAGGACTTTAACTATGTTCAAATAAACTTGTGGACTGGCCTGATAATTTTTCTGGTTTGTTTTTAAATGAAAATAATGGTGTTGACTGACTTTAAATCTCTCTCTCTGAGATAAAAACAAAGATGTGGTTCTCTGAGATACTCTGCTGCACATTTCTGTGAAGTGGTCAAGGTTTCAATGCTTCAATGCTTGATCTGACAAGAACTCTTGAAGATGACAGTCGGCTCCTGTTCGGCAGTATTTCTTACCACAAGATTAGAAACTGAAAATAAATTATTAACATATTAAGAAGAAGAAAAGTTGATTCTTTCTATCTGAGACCCATCAACAATGTCCTGAAATACCTAACGTTGGTGCAGAACTGTGCTGGAATTCTCTGCTTGGTTAAGACCAAGGTTTGGGAGTATGTTACGGTAAAGCAGCAAGGATGTAATGCATTATGTGTAACTAAAATGTTAGACATTGCTAATATTGAGTATTTGAGGGGGGGGGTGCAGATCAGGTAACCCACCATACATGGTGGTCTTACATTGCTGTATCTCCCTTTAAACAATGCCTTTTTTTTTTGGTCTTTTTCAATATTCTTAAATTATTTTGTGTTGGTTTTGCCAATGCTAGCATTTTTGTGTTTTCTTGGCAATAATACCTGTACGAGTTCAACCTCCAATACGCGGTTGGGAGGATTAGCACACCGATACCGCTACACTGCCAGCCCTCGGTTGAGCAACATGCTGTTTTGGGCTTTTGCTGTATGAATCTGTACACTCAAAGTAACTGCCCTGAGAAATGATCTGCAAGTGGGTAGCTATTTCTGGATTTTGATGATCTAGGCTGGAACTTTAGTTGTTTAAAGAAGAAGAATGTTTAACAACTGACAGGCCAGTTAAGATACAGTAATGTCATTGATTTCAACAGATTTAATTGGTTTCAACAGATTTAATGTAGCTGAAAGGTATTAAATCAAACTCAAGAGTTTTCTTGAATGTCAGTTGTGTAGATATGTGGCATGCATACAATATTAACAGAATCCAAATAGCTAATGGAATTGTTTTATGTGTACATATATTTTCCCCCTCTAAAATTACATTAGCTAACAAACTTTTGTAAGCTGGCATGAAAACATGTTTATGATGTTTAGTTGCACCATGTTTGA
This sequence comes from Aptenodytes patagonicus, assembly GCF_965638725.1. Taxonomy (NCBI): domain Eukaryota; kingdom Metazoa; phylum Chordata; class Aves; order Sphenisciformes; family Spheniscidae; genus Aptenodytes; species Aptenodytes patagonicus. The sequence goes on from NC_134952.1 coordinate 51,985,178, forward strand.
TGCTTTTACAGTGCAATACTTGTATTCTCTGAATTAAACCAAAGGTAATTTTTTTCATGCTCTCTCTACTGTAGTGCATGACAGTCTTTTCTACGTTTGTAATAGATGTAAAACAAGCCAGATCATACATCCTGTTTTTAGCTAAAACATGTATAAGTCTTTTGTCCAAAATGTAGTATAAAGTTAAACTAAATTGCATTATATTAACCCTTACAAGTGTATTTTCCTAAGCATAGTTATGATTAAATAAACTTTATTAAGGAACTTGCAGCTTCTATCTCCCACTTATTAATGGCTATGAAAGCCGTTTGTAACTAAAGGCAGGAGCAGTGCAAGCATCGTTGACGGAGCTCTTCAAGACCTCGAGCCAGCACAGTCTGGGGGAGCCAGTACATAGATGCCATGTGTGTGCACATGCAGACTTGACTGCAGACAGGGACAACGGCTCCAGAAAGAGGTTCTTTTTCCATTTCAACATACTGTATTCATTTCCCTGCCCGTTTCAGTGAGGGCAGGGCACAAGGTGGCAGATGCATGCACACGGATGAGGTTCAAACTTAATGGTGGACTTGTTTGTGACTTGGCCGGACAGGCCCGATGGGCATGAAATGCATATTCCCTGCCATGTGAGAAGAAGTGCAACTTGAGGGAAGCTGCAGCTTTTAAATTTGAGTTTCAGAGGTAATGCAGGTGGCAATTCCTTCTGCGTTCCGAAAGGGTCTCTGGTGCTGCCTCATCTGGGGAATTAACAGTAGATTTATAAAAATGAGGTCACCCGTCATCCCTATGGCTACAATACTCCATATAGGTATTGAAAATGGCTTGAGAGCTGTGGAGCCCCGTATAGCCTGCAAGGGTGACTTTTCATCTCTCTGCCAGCCTGGCCCTTCTTGAAAACCTGAGCTGGATAAGCCCATGATGCTAACCTGCCTTCTAGGGCTTGGTCATTCTTGCCTCCTACTAATGCAGAACAATTCTTATTTGCCAAGGGACCAAGGCAAACAACATTTGATGAACTTGTGGGGATAGTTGTAGATGCACCTGCTGCAGCTTTGAACATTTTGGGATGCTCTAGAAGCATAAGAAATGAGCTTTTGTCTTCTCTGATTAAACATTTTCTCATAAACAATGCCCCCCCCAAAGTGGTCTTACTCTGTCAATGTGAATTTGGGTTTCTGAGCCATGCAGTTAGTAGTCAAGCAGTAAAAAGCAGGGTGCACCGCTACCACGGGACATAGCCTTGGAGGCCTGCAGGATGGCAGGGGTTGTCATCACCTGGGTAAGGGGCAGGTTTTGGTTTGCTCCCCTCAAAGTCATGTAGACAGCGTGTATGCAGCTTATGGTAAACCCGGTATAAGGACAGGGAACAGGAGTGGTACCTGAGCCTGCCCATGGGCTGCAAGGGAGATGCTCTGAGAGCATGGCATAGAGACGGCAGGGTCTGGGTACTTGTGTGCCTCTTTGCCTGTGCCGTGTGAGTTAATGATTTCAAACTGGATCAATAGAGGAGAGCCTGCCCTTTGTACTATCAGCTAGTGCTGCCCCCCACCCCCAGGAGGGTGTTCTGGGGACAAGCTAGCTGAAATGAGAGAACACAAGTAGGGTGGCAACCTGGGAAACCATTTTCCCTTAAACCTGCAGTCAGGTCATCCTTATCTTATGAAAGGCAGGTCCTGCTTGACTAACCTGATCTCCTTCTATGACAAGGTGACCCGCTTAGTGGATGAGGGAAAGGCTGTGGATGTTGTCTACCTAGACTTTAGTAAAGCCTTTGACACCATTTTCCACAGCATCCTCCTGGAGAAACTGGCTGCTCATGGCTTGGACGGGTGTACTCTCTGCTGGGTAAAAAACTGGCTGGATGGCCGGGCCCAAAGAGTTGTGGTGAATGGAGTTAAATCCAGCTGGCGGCCAGTCCCAAGTGGTGTTCCCCAGGGCTCAGTAGTGGGGCCAGTTCTGTTCAATATCTTTATCAATGATCTGGATGAGGGGATCGAGTGCACCCTCAGTAAGTTTGCAGACGACACCAAGTTGGGTGGGAGTGTTGATCTACTCGAGGGTAGGAAGGCTCTGCAGAGGGACCTGGACAGGCTGGACCGATGGGCCCAGGCCAACTGTATGAGGTTCAACAAGGCCAAGTGCCGGGTCCTGCACTTCGGCCACAACAACCCCATGCAGCGCTACAGGCTTGGGGAAGAGTGGCTGGAAAGCTGCCCAGCAGAAAAGGACCTCGGGGTGTTGGTCGACAGCCGGCTGAACATGAGCCGGCAGTGTGCCCAGGCGGCCAAGAAGGCCAATGGCATCCTGGCCTGTATCAGAAATCGTGTGGCCAGCAGGAGTAGGGAAGTGATCGTGCCCCTGGACTCGGCACTGGTGAGGCCGCACCTCGAATACTGTGTTCAGTTTTGGGCCCCTCACTACAAGAAGGACATTGAGGTGCTGGAGCGTGTCCAGAGAAGGACAGTGAAGCTGGTGAAGGGTCTGGAGAACAAGTCTTATGAGGAGCATCTGAGGGAACTGGGGTTGTTTAGCCTGGAGAAAAGGAGGCTGAGGGGAGACCTCATCGCTCTCTACAACTACCTGAAAGGAGGTTGTAGCAAGGTGGGTGTCGGTCTCTTCTCCCAAGTAACAAGCGATAGGACGAGAGGAAATGGCCTCCAGTTGCGCCAGGGGAGGTTTAGATTGGATATTAGGAAAAATTTCTTCACCGAAAGGGTTGTCAAGCATTGGAACAGGCTGCCCAGGGAAGTGGTTGAGTCACCATCCCTGGAGGTATTTAGAAGGCGTGTAGACGTGGTGCATAGGGACATGGTTTAGTGGTGGACTTGGCAGTGCTAGGTTAACGGTTGGACTTGATCTTAAAGGTCTTTTCCAACCTAAACGATTTTATGATTCTATGATCTTTGACTAGCTCCTTGCACCTTGGCAGAAAACCTGCTAGTTTTTTCCTGATAGAAAACCAGGATAAAACCTGCTAGGCTGAAAACATGCTTAGAAGCTGCTTTACGCTAAGTTGTTTTTTTTACAGAACTGGGTAGCCGAGCACAAGTGCATGGCTCTGCGGTACCTTGCAGGCTAGTGTGAGCTCCTGCCCACACACCGAGATGCCCAAAAGGTGAGTTAGCTCAAGTCGGGGATGGCTTAGCTTCCTGCTGGCTGGTATGGGGAGAGAGCAAGCTCATGTCTTAATTCAGCTGCCTTATTCAGGCTTTGCTGATGCTCTGAAGGAGCTGAAATGCTAGGTTCCTGATTTTGGTTTGGTGGTTGGGTTTTGTTTGTTTGTTTTTAAAGCTTAGCCATGCTGACACAAGTGGCTTTACCTTGTTCATGTACAGTATAACTTATATACAGAAAAAGCTAATTCTAGAAGGGCAAAACCCTTCCCTTGGCCAGGTTGTATTTTTAAGCTTGGTAAATTGAGTTCCCTGCATCTTCCTCCTTTGCTGGAAGCACGAGACCTGCAGCAAGGCAATGCTGTGGCAGTGCTCTGACACCCTCGGGCTCAAGCCAGGCGGCTGAATCTGTCCCTTGCCCATGGGCTGGTCGAAGGAGCCATTCTTGCGTCTCCTTTAGCCCTGTATAGGTCAGAGCACTCAAACCGCTGTCGTCTGCAGCAGAGGCCGCGCTGGAGGTGAAGGGACAGATGAGGTTTGTGGCTGGGTTTGTTTCCATCACAGACAGATGAAAGAGAGTTGCGGCAAATAGTTGAGTGGGAAGATGGTTACTGGTCCCTTGGTGGGTATGCGGGGGACAGGGACATCGGCAACGCCCTGGCTGGTTACAAAGCGGCAGGACCACCTCCTGAGTGCTGGCTCAGGTGCGTGCTGCCTTAAGCAGGCACTCAGGAGGTGAAACTGCCAAGGGGCAGTAATTTTTAAGCGGACATTTCAGAAGCACACGCTTGCAGCATAGCACATGCTTGCGCAACGCACCTAACACACAGCTGCGGCATTGCAGGCATGCGCCCCATGCTCACAGCATAGCACACGCTTCCCAGCTAACACATAGGCAGCATAGCGCATGTTCACCCGCCCCCTGATCTGGCCTGGCTGTTTGCACTCTGTTAAGCATCCCTGAGCCCTGCAATCATGGAAGAAAACCAAAAAGAAGGCTGAGCCCCTTTCCCGTCGCTCTGCTGGGGGTCCTGGTTTTGATAAAGGGCTCATATGCTGCTCTAGTCCTTCCAAAAGGCACTAAGCCCCAGGCCTGCTCAGAGCTGGCCAGAATAACCCTGATGGTTTGAGGGCTTCTTTTTTTCTTTTCTCCTCTTTCTTGATTTGGTGCTGCCTGGTGAGGCTGGACTAGGGACCTGTGACACAGAATAATTCAAAGATGTGGCCATAGCCACACCGTGGCACCCAATATGTGGCATGGGACGTTACCACCAACTCATCCTTAACAGCAGCTGGTCAAGAATTCCCCCTGGTGTTTCAGGATGCTGCTAGCTGACCTGCACGGACACAACTCTCCTCTGCCACCGGAGGAACCACCAGGATGGGTCAATGCACCGCCAGGGCACAGACCCATCATCAAGTTTCTGCTCCAGCACCCGTACGTTGGGCAACCCCCAGCAGTTTAGCTACAAGATCAGTGAAGACAGTTGCTGGTGAGGGGCAAGTTTATAGGCAATGACAAGCTGTGAATCACAGGAAAATCAGCAGGAAGCAGATGCTCAAAACTTCTGGTCCATTAGGCTCCCAGCCCAATGCACCTCTTCCCACATTACAGGCTATTTTTGGAGCGTTAACAGTAGGCAAAATTTCAAACTTTGCACGGGACTTGTTCTGCTCTTGCCATGAAAAGCAGCGGCTGTTTTCCTAGGCTGGGAATCCCCTGCCATAAGCAGCTCAGAAAAGGCAATAGCCACTGGGCAAGGAAAGGAAGCTGCTTTTTTGGGGGGTGGGAAAGCTGGCACCACATTGGATGTGTGTCAAAGCAAACCATGGGCTTCCAGGCGCAGCGGCACGTCCCTGCTTGCAGGGCAGCGGGGAGATGCAGCCCTCCCTTGCCTGGCCCAGTTCTGCACCCCGTGCTTCCCTGGCTCCAGCCCAGCTTTGCACTTTGCCGGGATGTTGGGGAGCACCCCTGTCCAGGTATGCAAACACCCCCGGGTGCTGCAACCCCTGCCGGCTCAAAGGCACTGCCAGCCAGCTTTAGCTGTTGTACATTCAAATCTGTCCTTCTGTAGAATTTAACCTGTGTTTTAACTACCCCATCCTAAGTTGTGAGCTGTTTTTTTGTGCAGTTCCCCAGCAAACTGAGCGGTTCTGCTGAATACACTCTTCTGGAGCAGCTATAAATGATTGCACCCCGCTAGTGCACACTGGGACACCCATGAAAGGCAGACCTTCCCAGGGGGTTGGACCTTCCCAGCCCTCTCCTTATGCCTCACTTTTGCACACAGACTAAAACCACCTTTGCTTTTGGCTCCTGTGCTAAGATTAAATTAGCCATTGTCCACAGGCATGGTAAAAATTTTCTTACCTTTCAGGCTGTCTGGCATAAACCAGACACAAACCCTCCCTTTGAGAAGCGTTTCAGAGCAGGTCTTCAGCTCTGGTGTAGTTCAGCTCTGGGAGCTCATAAAAGGCATGTCTATGCTTTCATTGAGGCACTAATTGCTTCCACATTACAACCTTCTGCATGCCGAGGTTTAGCATCCGTCAGGAGCACCCATTTTTGTTCCCAGCTGGAGCTGTTGCTAGCTGGCTGCTGCTCTCATGGCACACTGTGGCTTTTGCAAAAGCCCTTCAACATCTGCACAACTCAAGCCCCTGCGCTGCCCCAGCTCACCACTCGCCTGTCTGGGTTGGACAGAAAAGGACACTGGGCATGGGAGCCATGTGCACCCTCTCCCCTCATCCCCATGTTGGCAGCAAGCCTTCTCTCCTGGGTACGGCTCCAGCACCCCCTGAACCCATGTGCAGCTCACCTGTCCTTGTGAAAAGGTGCTTCCCCCCCCCCCCCCCCCAAAACCAGGGGACCTGCTACACCAATCACTTGCCTTGGCTGCAATTTTTCACATCCAGCCCCTGGGGTGAGGACCACCACTGTAACAGAGGCAGGACTTCCAGTTACTCTTTTCTGCATGCAGAGCCGTTTGCCTTTCATGTTGTGTCTTAGACTTACAGCGGCAGAGGAATGTTACAGGGAATGCCTGGTTTGGATTTCTCAAGCTAGTTTGAACAGACTGCAGCCAGACCCTTTTCCTGCCTCCCACTTTAGTTGAGAGTGCTGTGCCTTTTTCCGTGCCTGCTTTCCTAGGGCTGCTCCTCATAACCACCCCAAATGAGGAGGTGCAAGCAGAAGAGGCGCTTTCCACTGTCTTCTCCCACACCCCCTGTTAAATCAAGTGTGTTACCGGCACGAGACAGGTTCTCCTCAAGCACAAAACATTGTGTATCTGTATGACAGCATAAGTAAAAAATGGTGCCTGTGGTTAGCTCTGGCTGGAAATGTCATTGTAGGCAGCAAGATGCCAGGTTTCTGCAGGCTGGCCCTGTTGAGCTGTCTAAACGTAGCTGCGGTGCAGGCCAGCGAAGAGGCATCTTTAAGCAGTAGCTAAACTAAAGCAACTTCTCCAGCCCAGGCTGCACACCCACAAAAGAGCACAGGGAGACAGTGGTGGGAGGGGGAGCCCAAATAATGCCCTGCCAGGCTACTCCAAGGCCCATCATCGGGGCCATCAGCTCATCAAAGGCCCATCTGCCCAAGCCTCGAGCTGCACAGGGACACAATGGCAGACAGGAGCCCAACTGAAGGACTCCTGAGGAATGAACACCCTGTCTGGGCCCCTTTCAGGGCTGTGTTTGCAGAGCCATCAGCCCCTCTGTCCAGGAGTGAAACCCATCACCATGTCTTTGTCTTGGGGGGATCTCATCAACGTTTATAAACACCTGAAAGGAGGGTGCAAAGAGGTTGGAGCCAGGCTCTTTTCAGTGGTGCCCAGTGGCAGGACCAGAGGCGATGGGCACAACTGAAACACAGGAGTTTCCGGCTAAGCATCAGAAACACTTTTTTACTTAGGGTGACCGAGCACTGGCACAAGTGTTGCACAGGGCAGTTGTGGAGTCACCGTCCTTAGAAAGAGTAAAAAGCCATCTAGACACAGTCCTGGGCAGCCTGCTCTAGGTGGCCCTGCTTGACCAGGGGGGCTGGACCAAAGGACCTCCAGAGGCCCCTTCAACCTCAACCATGCTGTGAGTCTGTTGTGTCACGGAGCTGGCCAGGCCACCTTTTGGGCTGAGGTGGCTTGCTGTTTAGTGGCATGGGACACATCAAGGGATGCATGGGAAGAACATTTTGGGATTGCACAGGACTTATGGGATGTTCAGGAGAGGAATCAAAGGTGGGAAAAGGGAGGGATTTAGGTGATTTAGGGAACAAGTGTGGGAAATAGAGGGGTAAGGGGATAAGGAAGGGTAGTTGTGTAAATAGTTGGCTAGTCAGTACGCTTCTCTGGCCATGCCCTGCACCTGATCAGCACAATCTGTCCTGCATCCTTATTAAAGTCCTTTCTGACATTTCTGGGTGAGGGCTCTGTATTCTGTGTCCATGTGTGCATATATAGACGTGAGGGCAGCAACAGGAGTCAGACCGTGGGTCGGAGGAACTGTGTGTCCATGGTGCAGCAACTGAAGTGGGGAGGGGGGGTACAACCCCTAGTGAAGATCAAGCAGGACTAGATGGAGAGCAGGTGAAGTGGCCTGGGAGAAAAGGGGTGTGGGGGTCTCCGAGGGCCAGCTCAGGGTGTCAGAGCACCTGGATGTCTCTAGGAGCGAGAGCACAAGGCTATGGGACCAGGGGAGTCCTGGCCAGTTGTGTGCCTGTGAGTGAGACTGTCTGTACCAGCAACTGAGTGGGGCTGCAGCCTCAGGGGCTCACATCCTCAGGTGCCAGCAACTGGGAGAATTGCATCCAGGGACCAGCAGTTACTGGGCAGACCGAGTGTCTGAGCCCAGCAGCTGGAGGGATCCACCACGTACATGTGTCTCTGTGTGCACCTCATACAGGCCCTTGGTGCAGTCTATGTTTGCATTAAGTGCTGTGTGTCTGTCTGTGATCTGTGTGGCCAGATGTGTACGTATGCAGTGTGTATGTGTGCTCTGTGCCTACTAGGAATACATCTTCAGTCTCACTAGTTGTTGGACTTGGCCGGATGGAGCTGAAGCAGCCTCACCCCTCTTTGGCTGTCATATCTGGCATGATACACTTTCCTCTAACACCGGCCTTCCTGCTGGAGCTTTTGTGTAGTTAGCAGGATGCTTATGCTCACACAAGAGTGCTTTGTCAGCGATGTGAAAAGGATACAAAGGAGTGTCTTTGAAAAGTTTTATTTTACACCCTCAGTTTCAGAAACCTTTACACAAACTACAGAAACCAAATCAAAGCAGCGAGTTGCAGAAGTTTCCTCTTCAGGCACATAAGCAGCCTACTTTTCATTAATTCACCTTTCCTGTATCCAAAAGCAGGGCGTTGCACTCCCTGCAATGTTGAAGGACTGAAAGGACCCGAGTTTTGGTCAATGTTGTTGAATTACTATCAACCACTAGGAGGGTCATACCCGTGCTGGAGCATTCCCCGCTCCTCCCCTCAACTCTGGAAACACCGTAAAGCCTCCAAGAACAAGGTGATGGTTTCTGACCTGTGGGAGCATGTCCGCAAGAGAAGACCTACTCTATGACCAGCAAAGGCAGCCCAGGGCAGGCAGATGAGTTTCCATCCCGTGTTTCAAGAGGGAACAGGTAAAGGGATTTGCTCATAGATACTGGCAGGTCCCAGGGAGAAGCTGTTTCACCTCTCATAGCAAGGTACCAGCCACTCAGCTCATTCAAAATGGCTGCAGTTCAGTTGCTGGATCAGGCGTGGACTTGTGGAGTCCTGAATCAGGCGCTTTACTTCCCCCCAGGCCGGCTTTCAAAAATGTGCCTGTCCGCCTTTAAAAAGGAGTCCAAGCCCTCCTGAATATCAATAAGCAACAAGGTTCTCCAGAGGCTGTTCTGTCTTCTACCTTGCTCAGATGATGAGAAGTGCTATTTCCTCCTCGTGGTTTTCAGGTTTTCCACCAGGGAAGGAGGCTTTTTGGTCCTGTAAGCAGCAGTGCCTGCGATCCGGGCCCCTCTGATGGTACTGACGTACGGCAAAAGGGGAGGCTCCCGCACCACCAATGCGGTGCCCTTGGGAGTATAGGCTCGGAGCAGCAGTTTCTCTTCCGCGTGAGCTGTCACTGCCACCCAGCCTGCACAGCCAAAAAAAATACAGTCAGTGAGACGAGTGACTAGTATCAGAATGAGGGTTCTGACGCCAGCTCCGTGCCTCCTCTGTTGGCTAAGAACCTGAGCTACCCAGCTGTGATTTCTTTGAGAAACCAAGCTCAAAGGTAACATCCAGCCCTTTCCTAACAGAAGGCAGCACCTAAAGCCACATCTTACTCTCCCCAAACACAGCTCTTTCCTGGTGAATTTAAGAGGGATGGTGGGAACTACCAAAACCACAACAATAAAGCTTTCCAGTCCGTGGCCCTTTCCCCTCTCACCTGGACAGTGGACAGTGTCACAGCCATTCCTGATGCTGTGGAACTTGTATGGCAGCCAGAGCATAAAGTATTTCAATGTGGTCATCCTGTACAAGCATGGTTGTCAATCTCCATTCTTGGAGGTTGCCAAGCCTCAGCCAGACGAAGTCATGGCTGGCCTGATTTTGTGTTGGTGACAGTCCTGCTCTGAGCAGGAAATAGGACGTCATCCCTTCAGAGGCCTCTTCCCATCAATGTTTCTAGGATGCAGGCCCTGCAAAGCAAACTAATGAAGAAATATTAAATTACCTGCAGAGGAAAGCTTGATATCTGCAACTGCCTCAGTGGTACCAATTCCTTCCAGTGTAATGTCCTGAGGGACAAGTGGGGGGAACTCTTTCATTCGCTCTTCCCCACCCATGGGAACCTAACATCAAAACATGGAGAAAAGATTTAACAGTCAAGAGATGCTTCGGCACTCCTACCTTAAACTGGTGAGCAAGGCACGAGGGGGAATAAAGGTATTAGACTGTTGTTATCAAAGTAAGAGCTGGCTTGAATACCCTACAGGAGTTATTTCAGGTTTGCCAAGAACAGAATCGGGATCACATCCAGAGCAACCCAGTGGGAGCTCAGAGGTGAGCAAAGATGGAGTGCCCACTGCAGGATCCAGCTGGTGGCTCAAGCCAGCTGCCTTGATGTGAGTGACAGCACTTGTTCTCAATGTGCGCAGGAAGGGAGCTGCCAGGACAAGGACAGCTCACCCCATCCCCCATCAATGTGCACGTGCTACACAGTACGTGACAATACCAAGGAAAAAGTCAGACCACCAAAATGTGCAGGGATGTGCAGAGGATCCAGCGGGGAAAGAATAAGAAAGGTACATTTTTCAACTGCAATCTGTTCTGAAACCCCAGTCTGAAGTTTGCCATGGAAAATACCCCCGCTGCTGCCTGCACTTTAAGGCTGTTCAAGAAAAGCCAAGTATCAGAGAGCAGAGCACCACAAATCTGAATGCTAGAAACAGAAGCTCCACTGAAAATGCATCATCTTGCGTGCTCCCTCCTAACACAGCTGCAGCCATGCAGTCTGTGCAAGACTGCTCCACACTGCAGATCTCCACTTTTCCCACTGCAGAAGTCCCAAACTCCTGACGTGCTGGTTTTCCCTGTCAATTGTGCCCCAGACAGGGTGCTTCCCCAGGTGGGACGGCCTGCCTACCTGCAACCAAGAGCCCATGACAGCACCTCCTCTTACCTTTAGTAACTCTTGGCCAGCATGCTTCTCGTAGATAGCATCTGCGTTACTCAGGGTAGCAATGTGGACTGGCAACAGGTTAGAAGCCACGACAGAAAACCAGGCAGGCTTTTCTCCCTGAAATGAGTAACAAGAAGAGGATGTTACTTACTGTAACAGAAAAGCAGCCCTGAATTGCTCTCTCCTGCTCCGTTTCTTTCCTGCATGTTGAAAACCTGTTTGACTGATGCTCCCTCCTTGTCCAAGGAGGGATCCTTGCCTCTGTCACTGCAGAGCAGCCAGGGTTTATATGAACAGGGGAGCTGGGCTTCCAGGACAGAAGCACCCACGGCTTCACCATCCTGCCTCAAAGCACCCCCAATATCACATCCACTGCCATCACATCTGCTCAGCTCAGGCAAATCATCCAAGATATATCTTTGCTCTCATTTAATTCCCAAGAACAAACTCAGTGTGGTTATTTAGCATGAGAGGTGATGGACATCTCCTGTCTAGTGCTGCTTCTCCTATCATTTTACATTTCTAACATGCACCTCTCAGCGAATCGTACTTGGTTGCAAGCTTCTCTCATGCTACACAAAGACTGAATGTGGAGCAATTTCAGCAGGCACTCTCATAACTTTTGCACGCAAAGCAAACAAGGTCAGAGAGGAGAGAAACCTCTACAAACACAGCTAGCAGCCTGAAATAAGGAAACCCAAGTGCAGTATTTCCTTCAAGTTCATCACAGATCTAATCTGAGGCAGGGGCTCCTCTGTCATGGTCTGAGCACAACTGTCTTTCTTCAAGGTCTCTGGAAGATGTAGATACGCAAGACTGATACAGCAATGGGCTGAGACAGATACCAAGGACCTGTGGGGCCCTAAATGTGCACAGCTCAGCTTGCTAGGAGCACCATTACATGGAGAACAGGCTTATAGCACGAAGCCTAACTGCATTGGACATGTCTCCGAGCCTGATCCTCTCATCAGGAGATGGTGTGACACTCCCTTTACCCTGACCTCAGGTTCCCCAGGCTGCCAACACCAGCTGCGTTCTCCACAACTCCCAAGAACAAAAGTCATTCCTCATGATAAAACAACCCCTCGGGCAGCCCTGTGGCCGGACTGCCTGCCCTATCCTCTTCATCGTGAGAGGCCTTGTCCACGCTCACAGGCTGGCCTGATCTTGCAGCGTTTCTGCAGACGGTGTTTACTGCCAGCAAGATGTCACCTGTATCACTGTCCTACTTTGTCAGGGATGCAAATCCAGGTGCTTTCTCGAGTCCCTGGTAGCGCCTAACCAACATGCCTAGAAAGTTCTTTTCTGAGAGCTTTGCCCAAGACAGTATGGATAAAGACAGGTTTTCTTCTGCTGGGTTGCTCTCCTCACAAACAGCACTTTTTCCTGAGTGAGGCATTACTCCTCTGTACTGCCAAGCTATTTTTTGGGCCGGGGCTCTGTATTCTCACCTTAGCTATGATGGAGCTCTCCTGCCATACTGGGACACTATTGCTTACAGAATCCTGTCCCCTTCATCTTTCTGTTTTTCTTCCAGCAGGTCAAGAGTGCCCCCAGCAAAGTACCAATTCAACATTTCTATGGTGATCTTGGAAAGCTGACTGAAACAAAGGAATAGCCATACACACACGCCCTCCCAAAATTGGGCAAACTACTGAGAAAGGCATTATCATAAGTGCTAGACCCGTATCTGGAAAGAACCACCCCTTCCAGAGGTAACATCATGGGAGGCCAGCTCCATACAGCCCAGTAAAGGTGTATGGCATGGGATTGCTAACAAATGGAAGAAATTGGCAGGGGAAGGGACACACAGCGCCTTTTAAAAATATTTTTACAGAAACTAAGATACATGTACTTTTAATTGCTTCCTTGGGCAAATTCTTCAGAAAGGTCTGTGTCAGGAAAGAAAATGCCCATGCTTTTCTCTCTTGGCAGACAGCTTTCATGAAATGAGGAAAACGCCTCTTTTCCCTTAATTCTGGCACTCTCCAGAACTCTTCCCTCCCTCCCTGCCTTGTGCCTTTGTATGTTATGGGAAGCACATCAAGCTGAAGGCATTTGTCAGCATTCAAAAGCAGTTACCGTTCTACAATATAAAATACTGCACACTGGTAACAAGTATCAAACCTTTCAACTGCAACTCCCCATCCCAAGGCATTTTGACTTTATGCAGTGCTTTATTAACAGATTCATCGTCTCAAAAGCAGCAAAGAAAGAGTCTGGGAAAGCTACCCAGAATACCTATTATCATCTGGTACTATTGACAAGAGATGAAGCAGCTGCTCACAAAATCCTTTCTTCCCTTACCTGTAAGTAGTCTACACGTCCCAAGGCTGCTAAAAACAAGACCATTCCTGGCTTGAGAATGAAGGTCCGTGGAATGATGGCATGTGTTGGCAAAACCAGCTTTACTTCTTTCTCTGTCAGGAGATTTAAAACCTGCAAAATAAATTGTACTGCCATTACTCATTCCAGATGTTTCAACGGGGACAATGAAATTAATATTGGTAGTATGTTGATAGAGGAAAAAGTTCAAGCAGAGCAGTGTGAAGAACATCTAACAGAACAGTTCAATTCTGGTCCACACAGTAAGTGAGAAGCAGGAGGAGGTAGGGATATCACCAATCTCCACGGCAATGCAGGGCCCATAACAAAGTCTAGCAGCTGCCAGCAGCCTGTTGGACCACGGATTTGGGATTCCTGGGTCTGGCTGGAACAAGCTCATGTAAGATGGACAAGATTTACTGTGCTTTAGTATGAGTGCAGCCATGTGCAGAACTGGAGACCACCTTTGGCTATGACATTTGAGTTACTCCACTTAGGTAGTGATGCAAAGTGCCAAATCAATACTAGCAGCAAAGCTCGTCTCAAATATCTCATTGAGAGAAAAGTGCTGGATCACACTGTGAAACAACTAAAACTGCAGGATGACCAGCCTGCCACACAGCACGAGATCCCTACCCTGGGCACAGTGAAACAAGCTCTCCCCTCTGTGAGGGCTCCCCCAAATGCTCCTGCTGCTTGTATTCCTCTCCTCCCTCTTCCCTTCCATCTCTTGGCTTAACTGGCTCATCTGTGTAGGTGCTAACTTGTTTCAGTGAAATGATCCACCCAAGCCTACTGAAAAGCCAGCGACTTAACCAGCAGTGCTGCAGCCACAGAGGTCTGATCGCTTCCTGAAGGACTGTTCAAACCCAGCTATGAAACAATGTGCAGAGACAGAAGTTCAGGAAGCAGTGCCTTGAAGGAAACAACTAGCCTCCAGGTTGATGGCGTCTCTTTCCTAAACACAGGGAACTGACAGCAGAAATGCTTCCAACTGTGCCCCCCATGCATGCCACAGTCATACAAATACAAGTTTGTAGCAGTCTGGTCATGAGGATTAACCTCAATTCAGGATTAAAAGACCTAACTAACAAGGGTTGTGGTGCAACCAGAACCCCAAATGCTCTTCCTATGTTCAAAAGCAGACAATCTTTACCTTGAAAGTCAGGGCAGCCTTCAGCACCGATTCTGAAAGACCAGGAGGCTTTGCCCTGCTAGCTGCAGGTTTTCTGATGCGTTTGGCAATGCTTAAACCAAAATTTGAGAGTTATCAGTAATCCTTTTCTATGCTTTCCAGGAGTTTGGCTTTGGAAGGAGTCATGAGGAAGCAGCTAAAAACAAAGCTCCAAGGAATAAGGACAAAAACGTAATTCCATCATATGCTAACAGCCACTTTCCCTCCCTCTCCTTCCAAAGTAAAATAACCCAGAAAACAAACCTGTTCGTAACTAGAAATCTTCCCGGACAAAATCTGCCACATAGACCATCTGCTTGTCCTCCAGCCAGATCGAACACCAACCGCAGAAACAAAATTTGATCTGAAACTTGGCATGTAGCTCTCCAAAGGCACAGCAAGGATAATCAAAATCAGAAAGGGCAGCAAGTATTTCTGGATGCAGGAAAGCCTACTTGTTTTCCACACTTATTCAACTCCAGAAGAGGGGAAAAACATATCCAATCTCCAGTTACCAAACCAGGTCTCTAAGCTGATGACCGTCTTTAGACCGCACACTAACCAGCTATCAGAGAGCAAAGTGCCACAGTAAAGTGGGTTACAATCTGGCAAACATATCTACTAGAAAACCAATAGTTTTCTAGTGTTCATAGAAGCAGCATCTGCACTTGAGCTGTGCAGTCTCAGTACAGTTCTTGCACTTCCTTCTCTTCAGGACTTTCCTATCCCCTTGTACTTTTTAATCTTCCCAAAAAGATGACCTGCAGCTCTGCATAGATATCAAAGCAATCAAAAATCAAAGCACGACTTTTTTGGATGTGTGCACTACATCAGCACTGGCTTCAGAGCCATTGCTCTACTGAAACATTGAGGTAGGCCTGACGTATTGGAGCTCTTCACAGGAACACTGCAGATCCTGTTAGCTTCAGGAGAATGCTCTCTCAAAGATTTGGTTCAGTCACACAACACTGGTTATCCTCCTAAGCTCCACCTTTTGTCAGTAGGCTGGCAGAGCTAAAAAAGTGCAAACTTCTTTGGCAATGATGGTATAAACTTGCTTATAGCACTATTGCTTACTTCCCTTCGTTCAGATGTTAAGAAAGTTTGCTGACGCAGTCATACAGTTCCTTTGAAAAGATCACAGTATGCACTGTTCAGAAATGTAACAGCGTTAACACAATGAACCCTTCCCAAGTAAATACAAACCATATTTTAACACAATTGCCCAAACCAAAAGAATCCTAACCCCAGGACTGCAGCAGAAATACTCTCCCACATGCACAGCTAAGGCAGAACAGTCCTCCCAAACCCTGACCTCCCAAAACACAGCACCACAGAGTACCTACACAGTTTTCCTTTACAATCCCTGGAGTGTCAAAACACCAGCGAGCATCCTTCAATTCGTTGTGTGTGAACTCTTCCCTTTCCTCGTGCTTCCTAGGGGAATGCCTGGGATCTTCATCTATGCTGTACGAGAGCATGTCAGGGTCAAAGTCAACCACAGGGCTAGACTTCTGCCGTTGAAATGTTCTTCCAACTCTTCCTGGATTAAAATGAAAGGTTTCCTGGTAATTAATTTATTAAAATGCCTTTCCTTCAATTGGACATCTGCCCCTTCCCTTGCTTAAAAGAGATGCACACTGGCAATACAAATGTGATAAAGATGCTATGTGGCTAGAAATTTGCGTGTTCAAAAGCCAAGATGCTAAGAAATTCCTTCTAGAATTCTTGCTTAGCACTCCTCAAGCCGAAAAACCTTAGCACGGACCAGATCAGATACCCCGTTATTTCCATTTTACAATAAAGCAGGCTGCCTTCTTTTTTCAGTGCCTTAGACTGTCAAACACAGAATTATTTGAAAATCAGAGCTATCTTCTGGCAACCCCCTCTTTTGGATACATACTAAAAACGCCTGGCTGATGGGAGGTGCGTTGCACAGAGGAAACCTCTGCGATGCTACTACAACAGCTGAAAAATAAGTACTTGAAAGAAATACTAATGATGCTACTTACAGAGGAGCTAGAGGTCTTGCACCCACTACTCAGGGAACAAAAACTGGCCAGAATAACTTGAATGCAAGTTTGGAAATTTTTTATTGCTACTACAAGATAGCATGTTTTCCCCATAATTAAATGGAAATGAGTTCTTTCAGAGCGGGAAGAAATTACTTGCCAAAACCAGCCGATTCTGCAGCAAATTAAGGAGTTAACAGTCCTTTGTGTAATGCAGTATTTTCACTGGGGCAGAGGGGCAATACCTGTACTCAGGCGATACTCACCCACTAAGTAACCTTGCTTTTTAAGGTGATTAAGGTACTTTTTTTCTTCACTGCTTAGCTGATCTTCTGTTTTTGTTGCCTCCTCTTTCAGCCTCTCCTGCCTTCGGAATATCCTGTCACATGTAGGATTAATAATTGGAAATTTCAACAGGTTCAGTGTCGTTCCTGGAAAAAACAGAAGGCACGTTTGGGCCTCTGACTACCTGGCACATTTAAGCTCTGAGGAACAAGAGGGAAAAAAAAAATTGCTTCTCCAACTTCTGGGTGAAACCCAGTAACACAAAGTTGGAGGTGGAACTACAGCTTCTCCCGTAAAGTACTAGCCTCCCCAGCCAAGGTGGCGGAAACGAGGCTTGAGATCTGCTGTCCCTATGGTTTGATGAAATGGGTCTCAAAGCCAAGCGGTGCCAAGACTGACTTAATACACCCCAGGGAAGTCCCACCTCCAGGCAGCTTGGTTTGGCCTACAATTGTTTTACAGGTGCTCACCAGTCCACCTCCCGGTCTCTCTCTCTAGACTGGAGGGCACCCCTCATTGATAGGGAGATAGCAAGGCACGCAGATCGGGTACTGTCCCCACTATCAGGGGAGCACGCAGGCCGGATCTGGTGTACCAGCCCCCTTAGTACTACGAGATGTGCAGCACCCTCTGTGCACGCCTCCCGCCATTGCCGCCCTGAGGAAGGTGACAATTCGAAGCACGGCACAGCACTGGAGCTTGCTGCCCACAATGGCGATGCTTTGGGGTGGCGGGCACCCATTTGGTGACAGGTCCCCCTGCCCCACGGGTGGCTGAGGGTAGCCTTGCAGGAGGCCCGGGGCTAGCTGGCCTCTGAGGGCAGACACTGTGCGTGACCCCCACCACAATGGGAAGAGCGGCGCCCCTGACCTGGCCAGGGGGAGACGGTGGCCCTGTCGACAGCGTCGGGGGCACGGGACTTGCAGTAGTCGGAGCGCAGCAAGGTGTTGAAAAGCGTTGACTTGCCGGAGTTGGTGGCGCCCAGCAGGTAGACATCGCCGGCACACTTCCAGGAGCGCTGCAGCCGGCTGACCAGCCCCTCCAGGCCAAAGCCCGTCTTGGCGCTCACCAGGCGGACATCCACCAGCGGGGCTCCGTGCAGGCCAGCCTGGGCGCAGGCCGCCGCCACCCGCTGCCGCAGCCGCCCCAGGTGCCCGGGGGAGTCGGCGGGCAGCAGGTCCACCTTGTTGCCCACCACCAGCAGCCCGGCGGCGGGGACGTCGGGGCCCAGCAGCCCCGGCAGCTGGGGCAGCACCGGGTCGGGCAGCTCCATCACGTCGAGGAGGTAGAGGAGGAGCGGGCCGCGGCCGTGGCGCGAGGGGCGGCGCAGGGCGGCGCTCACCACCAGGCGGTGCTGCTCGGGCGGCAGCCGCAGCCGCAGGGCCCGGCCGTAGTGGGCCAGCAGCCAGCAGCGCTGGCAGACGGCGCCCCGCAGCCCCGCCGCGCCGGCCGGGCCCTCCGACAGGCTCTGGTACTTCTCCGCCGGCAGGAAGCCCGGCGCCGCGCCGTCGCGGCACTGCAGCTCGGCCCCGCAGCCCGAGCAGCTCACGCCGCTCGGCGGCACCGACGAGTCGGGCTGCCCGGCCGCGCCTCGCTCCTGCCGCTCCCGCCGCTCCCGCCGCTCCCTGCCCGGCTCCCGGCGGGGCGGCGCCGCCGCCGCCACTGCTGCCGCCACTGCCGCCGCCGCCGCCTCCACCTCGCTCTGCTCCGGCTCGTACTCGGGGAATACGAACCGCTCCTCCTCGCCGCTGGCTGCCGCCCCACGCCGCGGCACCGGGGCCCAGGGCCGGGCGCGGGCCAGGCGGGCCAGGAGCGCCGGGGCCAGGCGGTGCATGGCGGGGCCTGCGCCCCCGGGGCGGGAGGGCGGGGCTTAGCAGCCGCGCATGCGCGTCTCCCCGCCCGCGCGGCCTCCTGGGAGAGGGCGCGCGCAGCTGCCCCGCCCCGCGCGTGACGCGAGCAGGGTGCGCAGGCGCCGCTCCGCCGCCCTCTCGCCGCCGCTCAGCCGGGCCCCGGGCGCCGAGCACCGCCGCCCCCCTCGCTCCCTTCTCGGCCGCCGCCCGCGGCTCTTCCCGCCGCCACCATGTACGACGCGGACGAAGGTGAGGGCGCTGATGGCTGCAGGCCGTTCCCCGCTGGGCCTTTTCCCCGGTTCATCCAGGCGAGGCGGGCAGGGGAGCCGCTGGGCGCGCGCAGGGCCCGCGGAAGGCGGGGGCGGGGGTGGGGGATGCTGCCGGCGCGGTGGGGTCTGCCGCAGGCTCCTGCGGCCCTCGGGCGGCCAGGGGCGCTGCTGGGGTGCCGCTGGGGTGCCGGAGGGTCCCCCAGCCCGCCGTGTGCCGGCCCCCCCCTCAGCAGGCGAGGAGAGAGGCCGGGGTGATCGGAGCCCGACTGCAACGTTGTGCTTCCTCGACAGATATGCAGTATGATGAAGACGATGATGAAATCACCCCCGACTTGTGGCAAGAAGCCTGCTGGATCGTTATTAGGTGACTTTTTAAAGCTCACTGTTCTTAACGCTTCAGCGTACGTGCTCTTGGTCTTACAGGTAACATCCCGTTGGCTAGCAGCATGTGATGGGAGCTGCAGGCTTGGTTGTGCTAAATTGTGTGGTTTAGCACTTTCAGAGCAGAAGGGCTTTAAGCAGAAACAGCAGGGTTGTCATCAGGGATTAAGAAGCCCTACTGGCCCCCAGTAGGGGGTTCATTCATCTTTTGAATGAAGTGAGAAGTGATTTTTATTCCATATCAAGCACATGATTTTGCCCGCTACTCTCACAGCTGATGCTGGCATTAGGAAATCACTACTTAGCCATTTCACCATGTTAGTGTTTTTCTAGCAAGACATGAACGTCCAGGACCTGCAGCTTCTTGTGACTGTTAAGGAGTGGGATGCTGTGTGGAACTGAGAAAAAAGTGTTTCTCTTGCTAATTGCATCATTCATAATATGTATATGACCGGTGTCTTAGGGGAGTAGTTGCAAACAGAACAGTATCTGCGGGGGTGGTCCCACAGGCAGTCTGGATGGAGAGCAGAGATGAGAAACCTTGGAGGCAGGAGGAGGTCCTTTTTCTTGCAGCCCAGTGAAGAGTGCTACCTTTGCTTTCAGTCAGGTGGGAGGTAACTGAGGCAAGTCCTTCAGCTGAGGCTGCACGTCGCTCCATATGAGGAAACACTTTTTTACTGTGAGGGTGACCGAGCACTGGCACGGATTGTCCAGAGAGGTTATGGAGTCTCCGTCCTTGGTGGTATTCAAAAGCTATCTAGACATGGTCTTGGGCAGTCAGCTCTAGGTGACCCTGCTTGAATGGGTGATAGGACAGGATGATCTCCAGAGGTCCCTTCCAACCTCAACCGTTCTGTGATACAGGTTGCCCTTTCCCTTCCTCCTCGCCCTTGTGCAGTAGCAGACCGTGCTGGCAAGATTCACTGTGGCAACAGTACGATAGCCAAGGGTGTGTTCCCCTTCTTGGGGAAGCCTGAGTTATTGGTAGGGAGGTAGTTCTTACTAGTTTTCTCCAGAGATCTTGGCAGTGATGGGGCAGAAGCTGAGGTAGTGTGGGTTCCCTGGCTGGCTTCAGGAATGTGAGGTGTAGAGGAGCTTGCTGGCAGGAGCTCATGCAGCAGACGTGTTTAGGTCATCCCATTAAAAGTTAGGATGTGGGGTTTCGAATTTAGGCTTTGATTTTTATGGTTAGGTTGTGCTGGGTTGAAGCTGGGTGACACAAAGGCTAGGGGAAATCCGGAGAAGGATTTCCCTGGAATCTCTGTTCCACTGGGAATCTCTGTGTGGCTGGAACAGAGGGGATCCAAGCTAAGAAAAGTTCTGAGAACTGTTACCTTGACTTAGGGGCATGCACTCAGTTTACTGCAGCTTGGAAAATTAGTTAAAGCAAAGTAATTTCCCTACATTGTTGAAAACTTTAGCTGAAGCCACTTTTACTGAGGTTTCAGTCATCACGTTTCCCTTCTAATTTAAGGTAGACTGCGCGTACAGTCATGGCTTAGCCAAGAGGTGGCAGCAAGTCTGTCACTTTGTAGTGTCTGTGCCTTCAAACACTGAGAGAGAATTGTTTAGTGTTTTTGGGCATCTGTGTTTGAAACTCATGCCTTGGGAAGAGTGAATGTGTTTGATTCTGTGCTGTATTTCATAGCTTTTGGAGGTTTTGTAATAAATACATCTTAAGCTTGTTGATGTATAAAGTACATGAATTAAATTAAGATCTCTTGTTCATTAATGGACTTTTTTTTTTTAGCTCCTATTTTGATGAAAAGGGTTTAGTCAGGCAACAGTTGGATTCTTTTGATGAGTTTATTCAGATGTCTGTGCAGAGAATTGTTGAAGATGCTCCACCGATTGATTTACAAGCTGAAGCCCAGCATGCCACAGGAGAAGTGGAAGAGCCGGTAAGTGGAGACCCCCAGCAGAGGTGATGTGTTTTTACAATGCAAAATGGCTTTAGGTGGGTTTTATTCAGCCCCCATCTTAAGAGACGGCAATACATCTGAGTTATGACACTGCTCATGTAGTGAATAGGACAGAAGTATGAACTCTTTGGAGTCTGAGGTACATGGCCAAGTTTCCAGATAGTCGGGTATATGGCTGAGAAACACACGCAAGAGCTTTGTTATCCGTGGAATCAAACTTCCCTCTCCTGTACAGTTACTCTCTCCTGCTGGTTAAATTGTTCATTGAGTTGAGAAATGACCAAGCAAAGGTTGTAAGGCAACAAGCCTTTCAACTTGTATACGTGCAGGTCTGATGATTTGCTTATGTTTCCCTACCCCCCTTGATTTTGGTCTGTGAAGGAACGCTTTATGAGTAGAGCGGCTCATCTCTAGGTCCTTTTGCATGCAAGGAGGCCAAGAGCCAAGTTGCCTCGGCATGCTTGTGCACCACACATACGAAACACTTGAACAAAGCTACTCTTGTGTAACTGCTTGCTTTCCTTTAAGGTCTAGCTCCCCCTACCAGATACACAAGTGGACTTTGATAAGGGTATTGGTTTAACACTTTTACCCCTTTATTTTAAACGTGAGGCTTTTGATTTAAGTGAACGGAATGCTCTAAATCTCATTGCAGTAGGATTCTGAGGGGTGAGTGGCTCTCGGAGCAAAATGAATATCCTGGAATTGTTCTATTGCTGAAAGGTATCTGTCCTTTCATGCCCATGGTTTCACTGTAACAAGTGAAAGGATTTCTGTGGAACTAAAACAAAGCTATTAAAGTTAATGTTTTGTGCATGGGAGCAAAGCTTTACAAAAGCTCACACCTTGTTTGATAATGTCAGCTATCTCATTGTATGTGTTGAAGCAGATTCACCTTTTTGCATCATAAAACTAGCAGTTTTATCTAAAGTTACATAAACGATAAATATCTAAGTAGGCATATGTAAGGCATATTCTATTTGTTAATATATTCACTGACTTGGCACATTTTGAGTTTGTTAGCTATTTTATAGGAAGAAGACCTATTTGGGTACTTTATTCTTCTCTTACCAATGGTTTTGACCTTTCAGTTTTCTCTGTTTTTTTTATTAATGAGGTGTTCAGAAATTATTGAAAGTTTTTTTGAGTGCTTTTTTGATCCAGTCATCTGAATTGGGATTGTTTCCATACCTTGGGCTGACGACATGCAGCAGCATTGGGTATTAAGCACTAGGGCCGCTTTTGAACAAGCGAAATAGATGTTTCTTCCATTGCAGGTAAATGTCTTCTTGTTTTCCAGCCCCGGTATCTGTTGAAGTTTGAACAAATCTATCTCTCCAAACCTACACATTGGGAAAGAGATGGAGCACCCTCACCTATGATGCCCAATGAAGCCAGACTGAGAAACCTTACGTAAGAACGAACTCTGTAGTGGATAAATGCAAGGAAGGACTGGCCCTGCATTATTAATTGACAGTCTTTTTCAATTTAGTAGTGCCTTCAAAATGTAATAATTACTGCTCTATTTAAATTTTGATGTCTACTTGTTAAATCCAGATGGTGATTTGGTAATAATGCTTAATGTTACTAGTGAGTGCTTGAATAACTGCATTCGTTATCCGTCTGTACAACCTGGAGTAATAACTGACAGATAACACAATGGTGTTTTTATTCTGTAGGTATTCAGCCCCCTTGTATGTGGATATAACTAAAACAGTTATTAAAGAAGGGGAGGATCAGTTACAGACACAGCATCAGAAAACTTTTATAGGAAAAATTCCTATTATGTTACGTTCAACATACTGTTTGTTGAATGGCTTAACTGACCGTGATCTTTGTGAACTGAATGAATGCCCGCTTGATCCTGGTGGCTACTTTATCATTAACGGATCAGAAAAGGTAAGAGATTATACCTTGCATAGTCATCTTCACAGACACTGAAAGTTCCGTTACTTGTTTCCGTATGTTTTGCCAGGACCATAAGCACTTTTATTCCAGTGTATCACAGTTACTGTAGGCACTCGTAATCTTGTAGAAAGATGGGCTTTTAGTCCTCTGTTAGGACTTTCTCGAGCCACCTTTTCTTCTCTGAGGCATGTTTCCCTTCTTCAGTTTCATAAACTGTTTTGCATTGAATGCCATTAAGTACTTTAGATATTTTCCTTTCCATTTTCAGTATTGCAGAGCAGCACGCACTCTAAAATGAGGTACTTCTTCACTCAGTCTCCTCCAGTTTGTTCACAGCTGTATAGATGCATTTTATTATAAGAATAAGTTTTTCCCTCCATTGCTGTGGATTCAGCTTTAGCAAATCATATCCTCTCCATGCTTGTGCCTCACCAATGAAACTGCCAGTTTTTTCTAACTGACACCTGGGCAAACGCAGCAAAAGAAGTAGAATTGTATTTTTCTTCTGGGTGGGGCAGGGAATCTGTCTTTGACTGTCGGAGCTGGCATTTAAATTTAAATGCCTGTGTAGTGCGTTGGCCTTGGAAACAGATAGTGAAATTCTTTCTTTATCAGTGTTTTGCCTAAAGCTAACACAAACGTCTCAGCACAACTAGCAGATGCAGTAAGTACATCATAGAGAACAGTGTTCTCAGAGTCTTTTGTTTTGGTTATTCTGTTTTAACTAGGTGTATGTTTTGCTTAATACTGTATTTTTAAAATGTAGAGTATAATCCAACTGAGTTTGGCAAATTGACTTCATGCTGTGCAGTGCTCTTAAGGCACGAGAAGGAATAGTAGAAACACTGTTCTTGTTACTTTCAGCATGCCCTTTGTCAGTTATTTACTAGTGTTCTTGTTTCTAACACAGGTTCTGATTGCTCAAGAGAAAATGGCTACAAACACAGTATATGTGTTTGCAAAGAAGGATTCAAAATATGCCTACACAGGAGAGTGTAGATCTTGTCTGGAAAATTCCTCTCGACCAACAAGTACTATATGGGTTAGCATGCTGGCCAGAGGTGGGCAGGTATGCCTAAGCAGTAATAACCCCTGCCCTAGGGCTTACATTAAAGATTGTTTTAGGAGTTTTGTTACTGTCCTGTCTCTTCATGTCATTTACTTTCGGGATTTTGAGAAGAAATTTCTTCTGATGCTAAGTTATAAAGAAGGTAAAATTAAATGAAAACGTATTCCATTTGTCATAGATTATGCCTGTCTCTGGGACAAGTAATTTGAGGAAGACTCAATTTGAGGCAGGTTGTAGGGCAAGGCTGAAAAAATCATTTTAGAATTACTGTAAATGAGTTTTTAGAAAATCCAAACAAGTTGCTTCCTGTTTTTTTGACAAAGGAGAAGAGCAGGAGCAGACACCCTGTCTTTGCTGACGGCCAAGGTTTAGATGTGTTTTGCAGACCACATACTAATTCATATTTAACATCTAATTGTGCCACCTGTGAGGGGAAATAAGTGCTATTCATAACTTCAAAAGCAGAAGGTGTCAGTACTCATTTACCATTGCACGGATGTTTGGAAATTCCCAAACATGTTCAAAGAGTAACTTTAATAGAAGCCTTACACCACTCTTGCTCCTGATGGCTGGGGCACTCTTGCGTGGTTGTCCCTCTGCATCCCACAATGTTTGTTTCTTTCTGGGAGGGGGGAGCAGCTACTTGAATGATCGTGAGAATGGAGAGTCTTACACAGTGGATTAGAAAAGCTGGGCTTAAGCTGACAGAAGGAAAGCTGAAGGTGGATAGGATTGCTCTTTGCAAATACACAAGGGGAGAGAAAGGATGCGTAAGAGTGAATGAATAGTACTATCACCGCTCTCTACAACTACCTGACAGGAGGTTGTAGCGAGGTGGGTGTCGGTCTCTTCTCCCAAGCAACAAGTGATAGGACGAGAGGAAATGGCCTCAAGTTGCGCCAGGGGAGGTTTAGATTGGATATCAGGAAAAATTTCTTTACTGAAGGAGTGGTTAAACATTGGAACAGGCTGCCCAGGGAAGTGGTTGAGTCACCATCCCTGGAGGTATTTAAAAGACGTGTAGATGCGGCACTTAGGGACATGGTTTAGCGGACATGGTGGTGTTGGGTTGACGGTTGGACTCGATGATCTCAGAGGTCTTTTCCAACCTTAATGATTCTATGATTTAAATTCCTTTGTATCAGCAAAGGAATTTAATAATTTAAATGTAATAATTTAAATTAATAATTTAAATTTAAGTTAATAAATTAATTTAAAACTTGCTTTCCAAGTTTTTGCAGACTTCTAAAGTTAGAAATGTTTTTAAAATAAAAAAGTCACTGATGGAGTAAGGTTTCAGAATAGCTCCTTAGCTGGCCTACTGAGAAGTCGTGGTTTCCTGTAGTGCTTGAATAAATACACTTATGCTGTATCATCCAAGTCCAGAGATATATTTTTATTTAAAGGCAAGATCATTTAAGACTAATGTATGTTTTTCCCCATCTTTTCAGGGTGCAAAGAAGAGTGCTATTGGTCAGCGCATTGTAGCAACTTTGCCATATATCAAACAAGAAGTCCCCATCATAATTGTCTTTCGTGCGCTAGGCTTTGTGTCCGACAGGGACATTTTAGAGCACATCATATATGATTTTGAAGATCCAGAAATGATGGAAATGGTAATATATGTTAAATAAGTTATTTCCTGGCTTGACATTTGGTGATGTGTAGGTGTGGCTAATCATCATTCAAAGTATTGTTCATTTTCCAATTGTAATTTATTACTTTATTATTTTTGTGGGTCGTCTATTAGAAATGTCGAAAGTTCTCTGCCTAAACCTATTCTAATGAATATTTTAAGTGAACAAAGTACAATGGAAATTTTGAAGAGTTGATATGTATTTGGAGAGGTAGCGTCTTATCCTGCTGCCATTGACTTTAATTGTAAAATCCCAATTTATACCTGAAGCAGCAACAGGCCTAGAATGTACTTGAATGAGAACTATTTTCTGAAGTCTAAACTATTTTTATGTGCTTCCTGCATGCTCCATTACTGTTTTCTGCTGCTCTTGAAAGAGAGCTTTACTTTAAGACTTTACTATAGTAAAGCCAGAAAGAACCGCATCAGTAATTAGCAGTTCCTGAAAAGAATCATCGGCAAACTACTGCGCAGTTTCTGTCAACCCCAACAGGCACTGGATGCTACAGGATTTTGCTGTGTTTTGTGCATTAGGTCAAACCTTCTCTGGATGAAGCGTTTGTCATTCAGGAGCAAAACGTTGCTCTAAACTTCATTGGATCAAGAGGTGCAAAGCCAGGTGTCACCAAAGAAAAGAGAATCAAGTACGCTAAAGAAGTCTTGCAGAAAGAAATGCTCCCGCATGTTGGTGTCAGTGACTTCTGTGAAACCAAAAAGGCCTATTTTCTAGGGTATGTCAGTATTTTCTGTCACACATCTGCAAATGGACACTGAATACAGATTTTATTCACATATATGTATTATGATTGGAAGGACACACTGAATGGGAGTTTGTTTTTAACCTCAGTCTTCTGGATACTCGGTGATAAACTTTAGGGCACTGGTATATTTTTCTTAGCTGAGAAAATGCAATGCTGATAAAGTAGAAAAAAAAAAAAGAAACAAAACAAGCCTCCAACGCATTCTGGGTCTTACGTTCGATGTGATGATAGTGATAAATTACTCTTTTTGACATGGTGTTGCATGGACAACATATAGAGGTTGATAACTAATGTGTAGATAAGTACTGATAAGCTGTTTGTAATGTAAACCCACTCTTTAAAACTACTAGCACATCCTCTTGACCACCGCTTATTGGTGTGCAGATGAACCATAGCATCAGGAGACTTACCATTTTACACCTGATTCCGCATGCTTAAACATAGCCCATATTACAGTACAGGACAGACATGTAGCAGAAGATGCATTGCCATCATGATGTAAATATTAACTTCTCTCTGTAGTTATCTGCACTTTCAGTGAGTCATGCACCTCTAAGGACGTACGTGCTGAAGAGGTATGTTTTAGGACAGCAGTATCCTAAAGATCTAGAATGGACAACCTTTAGGAAACAGTTCACTGATTTATCTGTGAAAGCATGTAATCTTTGTTGTGAATGTCTGCTGTCAGTTTAAAACAAACTATCTTACTTGCTTAGGTATATGGTTCATAGATTGTTGCTGGCAGCACTGGGAAGAAGAGAGCTGGATGACAGAGATCATTATGGCAACAAAAGACTGGATCTTGCTGGGCCACTGTTAGCTTTCCTGTTCAGAGGGTAACTATAATATATACATTTTCTTCGGAGGTAATTAATGGTAGAGGCATTGCCGACTCTGTGCTTCTAAACCAATCAGACTTTTCTGTGGTGTCTGATACCCGGTCTAGGGCAACACAGCCTGTATCTGATTATGACTTTTTCATGGAGTGGGTAAGATTCCTCTAATAGTAGGTGGCTGGCATCAGCCTGTTTTGAAGCATATTTTGTGCATGTTCACAAACAGGTTAATTTGTTTTGGTTTTTTTCCCCTTTCCTCCTCTAGTTACAAATTACTTGCTTCTGTTCAGGAGGCCAGTGACATTTTTCCAAATAGTGCTGGGTAGGCTGAATTGCTATAGCACTGTTTCATCATGTTTCTTGGCATCTTCTTCTACAGAATGTTTAAGAATTTGCTGAAGGAAGTGAGAATATATGCACAAAAGTTTATTGACAGAGGGAAAGATTTCAACTTGGAACTGGCAATTAAAACAAGAATTATTTCAGATGGTTTGAAGTATTCATTGGCAACTGGAAACTGGGGTGACCAGAAGAAAGCTCATCAGGCCAGAGCAGGAGTATCTCAGGTACAATAGCTGAATAAAGCATGGTAGCATTTGTCAGGTTTACATAAGAGTAAAACTGTATCATGGAAGAGTTTAACATTGCTTGGCAGCCATGCGTGTTGTATGTTAAATAGAACCATTTTTAAAAGGAAACTTCCATAGCTGAAACAGATGAAGATCCAAATAGTTGAGTCTGGTGTGGGGTTTGGGGTTTTGTTGTTGTTGTTGTTTGGTTTTGATTTTAGCTATTGTGTTCACTGTTGGTGTAACTCTTGTAAAGACTTCTTGTGTTAGAACATATGCTTGTGTGTCTGGTCAAGTCCTAGTCCCAGGGAATCTTTAGGGAGGATGGATTTCTTTCCTTTTAATTACTTTCAGTGCTTCACAAGTGGTTAAAGAAACTTGAGTGACACCTTGTAATATAACAGTTATGTATTCCACAGCTAATGATGAGGAGCACTGACTTTATTAGCCCACAGCAGTGCTTAGTTGAGCTTGTTTCTCATAAAGGTGGAAACAGGAAAGAGGTAAGAGTTTTTAAATGCCAGCACATTTTGTTTGGAGCCCTGGTGAGATCATAATTTGGGGAAAGCAAAGTTAGGAAAGGGGCGAAGATGGTAGCTGTCCCTGGATGGTGTGTTGTAAATGCTGATTTGCTCCTAATAACTCAGTCATCTTAGTTTTTCAAACTAAGTTTGAAAAGATCTCTGTACTGCCAAACCTTCCTGGTGAAAATGCAGCGTAAAAAGTATTTTTACGAGTATCACTCATTCTAGTTACCTAATCAGAGTAAGCTATACTATAAAAAACAGATTTTAAGGGTAAACTTAGTCTAAGATTGATGGAGGTGAACTAAAAAGTGTAGCTAACAAAAATCAGAGCGATTTTAGTTCTTTTGAAGTACCTAATTTCTAGAGGGCATTGATCCTTTGCTCTAATGTATCATGATGCTGGTCAACAACACACTTAAGAAGCTTTGACTAACCAAATTCCTTTCTACATGCAGGTGTTAAACCGCTTGACTTTTGCATCTACGCTTTCCCATCTGAGACGCCTGAATTCTCCAATTGGTAGAGATGGTAAACTGGCAAAGCCCAGACAGCTGCACAATACGCTGTGGGGAATGGTTTGCCCTGCTGAGACTCCAGAGGTAATGAAAGTAGTATTTATGTCAGTACTTGCTCGTGCCCAACTGCTTTTATCCGCTAGTCATTTTATAGCCATGGCACTTGTGATGATCACTTGCACTTTTTTTGAAATGCTGACAGGAATGTTTAGCTTTATAGTTAACTCTGTAGTTGAATGGTAGAAATTAATAGAGTAAATAGCATGTTTTGTGCCCCGTTCCTTGAGGACTCAAAGTTTAAGTTCTTGGATCTTCTTGGGGGAATCTATTGATTTGGAAATGCAAGTTAATTTTGTGTTTCTACTAGGGTCATGCAGTAGGACTTGTGAAGAACTTAGCCCTGATGGCTTACATTTCTGTGGGGTCTCAGCCATCGCCAATTTTGGAATTCTTGGAAGAGTGGAGTATGGAAAACCTGGAAGAAATATCTCCAGCAGCAATAGCTGAGTATGTGCAAATGAAACTGTTTAAACAGACTTAAGCTTTTTATCCTGCACAACACTTCAAGGGTTTGGGGTTTTTTGTTGGTTTTTTTTTTATTATTTGTTTGTTTTTCCCTCTTTCTAGTGCTACCAAGATCTTTGTTAACGGCTGCTGGGTAGGAATACACAAAGATCCAGAGCAGCTCATGAATACCCTAAGGAAGCTCCGTCGTCAGATGGACATCATTGTGTCGGAGGTATAAATTTTACATCTAGAGTTCAGGTGTCTTTTTAGATGAGGGAGGATAATGCCTTGATACTACTTTGCAAGCTCCAAATAGCATTATTTGCAAGTCTCTTTCTGAACATACTTCACATTGCTTGGGTTTTTTTATTTTGGGAGGTTTTTGGGGTTTGGTGCTTTTTGGGTTGTTTTTGTTTGATGTTGTGTGTGGTTTGTTGCTTGGTTGTGGGGTTTTTGCTGTTGTTTTGGGGTTTTTTTTTGGGGGGGGGGGTGTTGTGTGTTGGTTTTTTTTTAAAGAGGATCCAGTTGAAAAAACAGTTCAAAATAGTCTCTTGAAATGCTTCTGTTTCTAGGAGTGTTAATGTTTGTTCTGTGTTGCTGATAGCACCTGTAAGGCCTTTGCTTTAGGGAACTTTGTTACCCTATTTTGTGTTTTGTAGTTTTGATTCCAGGCTGAGACTTTGTACTCACAGGATGCTGCTTTCTTGTACAGGTCTCAATGATTAGGGATATTCGTGAGCGAGAAATCCGCATCTATACTGATGCAGGCAGAATTTGTCGGCCCCTTTTAATTGTGGAAAAACAGAAGTTGCTGTTGAAGAAAAGGCATATTGACCAACTGAAGGAACGAGAGTATAACAATTACAGGTGAGATGTGTTCCTGAAATTCAACTGAATGTCTCATTTTCCATCTTGGAAGCTGCAAGTTCCCCCAGATTGGAGAGAAAAATGTTTAAAGCTTTGTGCAACACAAAGATGCTTTCTCTGCCTGGTAGCTTAATTCATTTTTTCTTCATCACACTGAGACAGTGGTAGTAATAATAAGCCAGGGAAGTCCTTGTTCTTGTTACTGATGAAGAGACCCATTTTATGTGTTAGCTGAGTGTTTCAGACATTGGTTATTCAGTTGGCAGGATCTCGTGGCCAGTGGTGTAGTAGAGTACATTGATACACTGGAAGAGGAGACTGTGATGCTGGCAATGACTCCAGATGACTTGCAAGAGAAAGGTGTGGCATATTGTTCAACATACACACACTGTGAGATTCACCCATCTATGATCCTGGGAGTATGTGCATCTATTATCCCTTTCCCTGATCACAACCAGGTCAGTGCATCACTTCTGACATCCTGCTTTTAAAGTTGATAGAAAACCGACAGGTGTATGTGTAAGAGCTTTATATACATATATACCGGTCTTCCCTTGTCTGTCTAGTCTCCCAGGAACACATACCAGTCTGCTATGGGTAAACAGGCTATGGGAGTTTACATTACAAACTTTCATGTTCGTATGGATACGCTGGCACATGTGTTGTATTATCCTCAGAAGCCCCTTGTAACAACACGCTCCATGGAGTACTTGCGATTTAGAGAGTTACCAGCAGGTATGTTGTCAGTTAATGTTTACTAAACAAAAATACTACTGTTTTGTTTAAACTATGTCACAAATGTTGTGTGTAAAATACCTGAGTATTTAGCAAATGTACGTAATTTAAAAATTAATTATAGGTTAAAAGTTAACTTGTAGCTGGACACCTAGACTGCAAAAAATACATTGCTAGTGTTGCAGCTGAAACTACTTTATCCATACAGTCTGCTAAAATCTAACTGGAAAAATGCATTTTCTGTACTATTTGCTAAGTTCTTCACAAGGGGTCACTCTTGACTCGCTTTTCCACCCAAAGCTGCATTTGCTAATACTGTGTGGCTTTTGCGTGTGGGCCATAGAGGCTTTATCTCAGAAAGGGTAGAACAGCCTCGCTATAGAGAATACAGCTTATTTTGAGTTACAAGTAATGCCTGTCTGGTATGTGTGCATCCTTTCAAAGTATTTGCTCTGCATATTATAGGTATCAATTCGATTGTAGCCATTGCATCATACACAGGCTATAACCAGGAAGACTCTGTCATCATGAACCGTTCTGCTGTTGACAGAGGCTTTTTCAGGTAAGACTTTGGAAATTTTTTTTAACTGCTTGGAAGGAAAAAAAAGTATACTGAGTTGTCCAGAGGCTCAGGAAAAGTTCATCTTACGCTGGAAGGCACCGTTCTCCATATCTCTCCAACCTGAGAAGCTTTTTAATTTTTTTTTTTTTTTTTTTTTTCCTAATGGGGGTGGAGGGATCAGCACAATGAAAATAGTGAGTGTGTATCTTAGCAAAACACAGTGAGGAATCGTTCATCTTTTGTGTAACCTGTCTTCCCAACTCTTCCATTTTGGTCTTTACTACATTTATTGTTCTTTGTACAATGGTTAAATGAAAAAATATTTGGACTCTTTGCTGTTATATTTTCATATAACTCTTGCCAGTTATATGAACTCTTTAATGGCAATATTGCAGCTTTGTAATAAAGTCTTGTCTTTAGTAGCACAACAGTTGCTACCAGTGAGGATTGGCATGTTCCTCTCCTTAGTAGGAACTGCAGTTGGGACAACTGGCACCTGATGTGACTTTGTGCATTATAGTTCTTAGATGGCTGTGGTTAGCTGTATAGCTGGTCAGTAGGTTTCTAGTTTTGTTCATTTTCTTTTGTCCAAGTTGAGCCCAAGAAGTGAGTGCTTGGTATCTTGGATCCAATGTAGAATAAGTATGAGACTATCAGACTTTTATGGCTCGCGTGAAGCTTTTATAGAACCTCCTGTGTGCATGGGAGCAATTAAATGTGGATAATATTTATCTGAAAGGCTGTGGCTTTGGTGTGCTGGCAACTGAGGCAGCAGACAAAAAACCCTAAAGCCCCGGAAAGAAGCCTATATAAATTGAAAGTTTTCTACTGCAGCTCAGTTGTACTGAGTGTGGCACTGCAAGGTAGCAGTAGAAGCCTTAAAATGCTTGCAAAGTGGCAGGTATAAGGAGAAAAGTAATATGAGAATGCTATGATGAAGATGTGAATAATCTTTAGGAATAATAACTACTTTTGAGATGTCAAGCAGGTCCAAAGGTCTCTGCAGTTCATCAAAAATTAGCATGTTATCTATAGGTGCTTTGGCAATATCTGAAACGTGGCCATCAAAATGTCATTTGAAACTGTTCTGTTTGTTTGGTGGGGTGTTTTTGTTTTCCCCTCCTCAACGATGGTCAGATTAACAAGACTTTAGAGGAAGGGTTGTGTGGCATAGGAACATATTGGTTGTCATTAGTAACAGTAGTCGTAATATGTGATAAAAGGGTGATTATAGTGAAATTGAGATGTACAGATGAGGAAAAATGATGCTGGTTTCACTGGAGAAGGCTTTATAACTTTGTTTCAGATCTGTGTTCTATCGCTCATACAAAGAGCAAGAGTCTAAAAAAGGGTATGACCAAGAGGAAGTTTTTGAAAAGCCTACACGCGAAACTTGCCAAGGTAAGATATAGGAGTGCATGAAGACTGACTTTTTGAATTAAATTTTTGTGGGCAAGGTTGTTAATGTTGTTGAACTGATTCGGTCTTTATTTTGGGACATATAAAATAGCAGAAATGTCTGTATTAATAGCAAAATACATCAGCTGAGATATTTCCATAAAATTATCTTTAGACATTTTAGCAGTAGGCTGAAGTTGCAAGCAGACTTGTTGAATTTCTACAGACCATCAAAGTCAGTATGTTGAAAAATTTGGGAGTCTTTTTTTTTTTTTTCTTTTTTTTTCCCTCTTTTTTTCCCAAGGTATGAGACATGCAATCTATGACAAACTTGATGATGATGGTTTGATAGCACCTGGGGTACGTGTGTCTGGGGATGATGTCATCATTGGCAAAACAGTAACGCTGCCAGAAAATGAAGACGAACTGGAAAGCACTAATAGACGTTTCACAAAGAGAGACTGTAGCACTTTTCTGCGAACTAGTGAGACTGGTATTGTAGATCAGGTCATGGTAACCCTTAACCAGGAAGGATACAAGTTCTGCAAGATTAGGGTGAGCACTGACGTGTATGCTTTCTACTTTTAATCATTTTTGTTCTGTATTTAAGTTACCAATTGAATGTTTTCCTGTGGCTTACAGGTACGTTCTGTAAGAATCCCACAAATTGGAGATAAATTCGCTAGCAGACATGGTCAGAAAGGAACCTGTGGTATCCAGTACAGGCAGGAGGTAGTGATTTTTTTTTTTTTTTCTTCCTTCTTAACATTTTATCTCTGATCTTCTTAGTGTTGGAACTGCCTTAAGTGAGTTGTCTGTGGAATATCTACTCAGGTGCAATATATTGACTTAAATTTAGCTAAAATATGTTTAGAAAGGGACACAGTTGCTTCTTATGTGGTACTTCAGTGCCTCTGAAATGCTTTAAAAGACTTAATTTGAATGCATGCAACTGCTTTTTTAAAAGCTGATATTCTGGGAAGTACTGACTGTCTGTTTCCCTGCTCTAGGATATGCCCTTCACCTGTGAAGGCATCACACCTGATATAATTATCAACCCCCATGCCATCCCTTCCCGCATGACCATTGGTCACTTGATTGAGTGTCTTCAGGGGAAGGTAAGAAGAATCTTTTATGCTGTATGTCTGAGCAATATGAATTAAAATGTTTTTTGGTTCCCTCCCCCCGTTTGTTTTTTTTGTAAAGGTACTACTCCCTGGTAGGTGTTAATCCACTAAAAACTAAGGGTTGTTCTCCAGTTATTTGATAGCAAAAGCAGGTTTCTTGGGGAAGACCTACAGTCCTGTAAATTTTGTCCAGCAAGTCGGACTACAGTGTCCTCTCTCATCTGTTGCTTTTACTCCAAACATTTCTTATGACCTAGAAAAAGGAGTAGCAAAATTGTTGATAGTGTGTATTTTTTAAAATCTCACTATAAATTGCGTAGCTGGTAAACAAAGCAAGATAGGGTACTATCATGGGCATGGGATCTCAAGTTCTGGCATTAAGAGTTAAAACTGTTTGAAACAGCTTAATGTTGTCTGACCAGTCCTTCAGAAATCTGACAAGCTTTTGCAAATCTCTTCTCTGTAGGTGTCCGCAAACAAGGGAGAAATTGGTGATGCTACACCTTTTAATGATGCCGTCAATGTGCAGAAGATTTCCAATCTTTTATCAGATTATGGCTATCATCTAAGAGGAAATGAGGTATAATCAAAATATCAATTCACTGTAACTTTTTTAATATACATTTGATGGATAGTAAGGCTTATGATTCAGTGATTGCATTGACTACTTCAGGTCCTCTACAATGGCTTCACTGGTCGAAAAATCACATCACAGATCTTCATTGGTCCTACATATTATCAGCGGCTGAAGCACATGGTAGATGACAAAATCCATTCTCGTGCAAGAGGGCCAATCCAAATACTTAACAGACAGCCCATGGAAGGTAGATCTCGGTAAGAATGTTTATTAGTTTCTATACAGTATTTTCTTTTTCTTTCAAGTTTTTATCCCTAAAAAATAGCTGTCTCAACTTTGCAGCTAGAACTTAATTAGCTCACCCCAATTAGCCACCCATTTTCATGTGTTTGGCTTAAGATGATGTACTGGGTGCAGGTGTCAAGGTTTTGGTAGCAGGAGGTGCTGCTGGGGTGGCCTCTCTGAGAAAGGACCAGGGGTTGCCCTGTGCTGGACACAGCCACTTACAGCTGGCTCAAACAGACCCGCCGCTGGCCAAAGCGGAGCCCATCAGCGACACTGGTGGCGCCTCTGTGGTAACATATTTAAGAAAGGGTAAAAAATGCTGTGCAGCAGCTGTGAGAGAGGAGTGGGAAAATGCAAAAGGAACAGCCCTGCAGATCAGAGAAGGAGGAGGGGGAGGAGGTGCTCCCAGCGTCGGAGCAGAGATCCCCCTGCAGCCCATGGGGAGACCATGGTGAAGCAGGTTGTCTGCCTGCAGCCCATGGAGGACCATGGTGGAGCAGATATCCACGCTGCAGCCTGTGGAAAGCCCACGCTGGAGCAGGCTCCTGGCAGGAGCTGTGATCTGTGAGGGACCCATGCTGCAGCAATCTGTTCCCTGTACCCTGGGGGAAGGGCCCATGCTGGAGCAGTTTGTGAAGGACTATCCCATGGGAGGGACCCCACGCTGGAGCAGGGAGGTGTGAGGAGGAAGGAGCAGCAGAGTGGCACTGTTATGCACTGACTGCAACCCCCATTCCCTCTGTGACCACGGGGAGGGGAGGAAGGAGTTGGGAATAAAGGAGTGAAGTTGAGCCTGGGAAGAAGGTAGGGGGAGACGATGTTTTTAGTTTTGTCTTTGTTTCTCATCATCCTACTCCATTTTTAATGGGCAATAAATTAAACTAATTTTCCCCATGCTGAGTCTGTTTTGCCTGCGATGGTAATTGGTAAGCTATCTCCCTGTTTCTATCTCGACCCATGAGCTTTTCCATCTTATTTTCTCCCCCTGTCCTGTCGACGTGGGGGAGTGAGAGAGCTGCTTGGTGGGTATCTGGCAGCCAGCCAAGGTTACACCCACCACAGATAAGTAGAGGATGATTTAATTGTTTACCTCGTTTTGCTGTACGGTTGTGCTGTGGCTGTTAGCTGTCTTGACATCTGCTTTAGAAATGCTCAG
The DNA here is from genome assembly GCF_965638725.1 of Aptenodytes patagonicus. Classification (NCBI taxonomy): domain Eukaryota; kingdom Metazoa; phylum Chordata; class Aves; order Sphenisciformes; family Spheniscidae; genus Aptenodytes; species Aptenodytes patagonicus. The sequence continues at coordinate 52,021,202 of NC_134952.1, forward strand.
CAGCAGTTACAAATTATTGTGTTCGCATTCTCCCTCACAGTTTTATTCTGAGGTGTTAAAGGAAAGTTAATGCACAGCTTTACTCCTGCCTTGTAATATTGCTCTTGTGGTTCTGATAAGTTACTTGTTCCACCAACAAGAACTGATGTATTTTGCCAATGAACTCAAAAGTTGAGGGTGTTTTTCTTTTTTTTCTTTTCCTCTTTTCAGTGATGGTGGCCTTCGTTTTGGAGAAATGGAACGAGATTGCCAGATTGCTCATGGAGCAGCCCAGTTCTTGAGAGAAAGACTGTTTGAAGCTTCAGACCCATACCAAGTCCATGTCTGTAACCTCTGTGGAATCATGGCGATCGCAAACACAAGGACTCACACCTATGAATGCCGGGGATGCCGTAATAAAACTCAGGTACGTGTGGCTTTCATCAGCCAGTGTTTCTCTTTGTGGGTGAGAGGAAATGCCACTCGGGTGAACAGGAGGATAGGGAAGTAAATATTTAAAGAAGCACCAGAACAACTGCTATTTTAGTTTCATAACTGTTTCAAGTGTTCATAGTGCCCTAGTTAATTTGGATGTTTCCTTATTAATTTTACAGTGTTGGCTTGTCACTTGGCAGGAAATGCTGTTCAAGTATTTCGCAGTGCAGAGTTTTCAGAGACTTTAAAAGTAAACTCTTGAGAGCTTATTTTTAGAAGTAAAACTCAGAATCACAGGAATTTAGAGCCATCGCCCTTGTGACTGTCCCCATGAAGATATTTATGCTTGCAGAGCTGGGTCCCCATGGGAGGTCTTTTGTGTTGCACTCTTTTTTTTTTTTGTTTTTCCCTTTTTAAATAAAAAAAAAAGCTCTGTAGTGTGTGCGTGGTTACAGAACTGTGTCAAGGGAGAGTGGCAGCAGAGAGAAAAATAGTTGCCTTAAACGGGCTTGTTCTTATGCGAGGGACTGACTGCTGCAACTCTAACAATGGCATTGAGGTTACTGAAGAGATGCGTGCTGGAAATCTTAACTGCATTTACTGTACATCAGGCACGCTTTGCTATCCACATGTTCCCTTGTTAAATGGCTCTTGTTTAAGAGCAGATCCCTTGGCTGTAGGTTTTATCATTAAAAATGTGTTCTGGATAGCTGCTGTGGAGCCTCTACAGACAGTCTCAGCTTCCCTCTTGCTTTGTTACTGTCTGTGAGCAATTCTTGTTAAATGTTTTCATGCGTAACTTCGGATTCACTTTTGAGCCAAAAACTTGACAAGTTATTTGTGTAGAGCGTGGTGGAAGTTGATGCTTTAGGAGTGCTTATCACAAGCCTTTTGAAATCTCTTTCCAGATATCTTTGGTTCGGATGCCCTATGCCTGCAAACTCCTCTTCCAAGAGCTGATGTCTATGAGTATTGCACCTCGTATGATGAGTGTTTAACCTTTAAAGGGGTTGGTTTTTTTTAATGATGAGACTGAAGTGCTCAAGTTTTGTTTCATTTTGTGTAGGTTGCATTTAAAATACAATTTTACTCATCTGCTATGTGCTGTTCAAAAGTACATTTATTTCCTGTAAATAAAAATTTGTAATCAAACTTGTGAATCTCTTTATTTGTGTATCTGTGAAAGAAGCGTCCAAGCAAATTGGTAATCAAAGAATAAGGGAGTTAAGAGGGAATGATTAGTCAGCTAGAAAAAGGCAGAGGTTGCAGCTTTCCAAAATACTAATTTAAAACTGTGCGGAAGTGAAAGTCCTCACATCACATCACAGCTCTGCACCATCATCTGTGGAAAAACAAAAACATGTTACGCTCTGTACTGTTCCAAGGGGTAATATCACAACTTGGGCAGTAGCACAGTGAGTTAGCTGATGGCTTAGCTGAGGGTGAGACCCAACTCCTTCTTTCCTTCCTTCCTTCCTTCCCTACTGCAGGACTACAGCAGCGGGGGGATGGTAATAGGTGGCATTTTTCTGTGCTGAGATCACCTGGAGGCGGGACACAGACTCCCTAACCATGTAGTGTGTAGCTATGACGTCTGACAGTTTCAGACATTAACGTTATCAATTTCCTTTAAGTAATTGTGGACTGCCAGCTTATTGCTTAGCTACAGCATGCTTACTTGAGAGCTTTCCTACAGCTGAAAAGAAACAGCTGTGACATGTGCTGTGCATATAAGAAATTAACCATGAGGCAATATATGCGGTACTACAGCTTCGCAGTAGAGTTACTGCAAGAGGGCGAGGGAACATCTATTCTGGGGTATAAGTGTGCTGCTCATGGAACAACTCAGTAAAACTCAATTTCCTTCACATCCATAAATAAGATGTTTGAAAAGGGATTAGAGACTAGCTAAAAACCTTCAGCAAAGTTCCTGTGCGGAAGTGATACTGGGATTCATTTTATGCTCTTATTTCAATGCCAGGTGCTGTTAATATTCTAAAGGAAGTCTTCCAGCTATTCAGGGATATAAGGATACAGAAAGTCAAGACTATATCGTTCGGATAAAGCTGCTGGATTAAAACTAAGGATTATGTTCAAAAGTGGACTTGGGCAGCACAGTATTCTCTAGCTGGATGCTTTGTTCCCAGTGCCTCTGTCTCTCGCATGGTTACAATTACTGTTCCACCTCTCCCGATTTATTCCGAAGCATATGTGGCCTTGGTACTAAGCCATCCTCTTTGCAGCTGGAATGATGGTGGCTGGTTTGCCATCAGCTTTGCACACAGCCTGGCAAAGAGGACCTGGGTTTGAAAACTGGCTGAGGGCTGTGGAGGGTAAAGGCTTCAGGTCTTGCCTAAAGGCCTGCTGTGGCGTATGTGTCCCATCCCAGGTTTGACACTCCAGCATGCAGAGAGAGAATGGCAGGGACTAGGATGCTTTCAGGATGGGGAAGAATGAGGAGGTGCAGGGACTTGGCAGGAATTTAAGTGCTTGAAGTTTCCCCTCTGTTTTGGGGCTGGTTGTGCCAATACTGCTCCCAGGAGAGATGGGCAGGTTTGGAAGTGTCCCAAGAACGGTGAAAGGAGGATACAAATTTAGGGCTGGAAAACCACTGAAAGTTGCTTTGTAAAAACCCCAAAAGGTGTTTTTAATTTGGTATCTTAATCTCCAGTACTTTACAGCACTTGGGGGGTTATTTATCAAGCCCTTGAGAACTCTAGCAGCTGAGATTTGCTGGGAACGTTTTGCCAAACCCAGTAAAAGCTGCATGCTAAACTGGTATTTCTAGTGTGCGGGTTTTTTTTCAGAAAGCATTAAACAGAGGTGGTCCTTCTGTATCAAATAACTGAGGAAATGGTTAGGGGAAAGAGCTGCTGAGTGTTCAACCACACTACCTACCTTTGGTCAGTGCTATTTCATGCAGAGTTTCCACAACGTGGATTTTTGCAGAAGCTGTTGCCTCTCCTTTGGCGTTTGATGCATGACACTCATATTCTCCAGCATCCTCTTTGCTCAGAGGAGATATCTAGGGGAAGAAACACCCCCCCATCCCCCAATAAGTATCCTGTGTATAGGTGGCAGCGATTCTGTTTTAAGGTATCTTTATATAACTTGTTAATTGCTTGAGACGTGATGAGATGAACAGAGTGCATGAAGTAGCAGTTAACCCTTAGGGACCACACTGACTGCGAGATTTCTTCTGTCTGCTCTAAACAGTCTGGTTCAGATTGCGGTGGCTCTCTCCAGTAAGGTTTGGGACAAGCACCCACTCCTGTGGATCAGCCTAGCTTTCTTTGCTGCTAGGCCAGATTACGTGTGCTGTAACGCTCCCTCCTTTTCTTTTATTGTTTACTTAGTTTGGAGATGTGTCAGACTACTGCATGCTTGGTAAGGGGAGGGAGACAGGAAGAAAAAGCGTTCCTACAACATGCTGCATCCAGTCAGTCAGTTCAGCAAAATCATCGGCTCAAACCTTTCCCTCTCCTTGTTTCCACCTCTGCTTTTGCAAGTGGTACGGGAACCAACACCCTGAGCTGTGCTCCCCTGTTATCAGCTTCTTTGCAGCTGGGAGCCGTCATACTTGCAATTCCTTTACTGGGATGTACAGCAGCTCCCTCTGGCCACCCTGCTGCTTCTCTCTGATGTACGGCGATTGCTGATTAGCCTGCAGGTACTCCTGAGCTTAGGAGGTCTGCTGAGTGAGAGCTGATGGCTTCTGCGCTGTGCTATCCTCAGGCAGGTGATGTGCTTCACTGAAGAAAGGAGAATTCTGCCAGATCTATAAGGACTCCTCAGCTGTGGGTCCTTCTTAGCGATGCCTTGCCTCTCTGTACCGATTACTTCCTAGACATGGAGAGGGTCTCCTTCCCACTAACGGCAGCAGGAAAGTAATGACATACAGAAAGGAGATCTTTTATTTAACTCTCGCCCTCTCTGACTGTAGAATGCATGCTTCTACTGCATGCTAGACAGAGGTGAAAAACTGCAACGGGTGAGACCGGAGCCAGCAGCCACCCTTACCCTTCATGTCTAATTCACACAGGTTGTTTTCCTCTAAATGCCCCTGTCTGTTGCCATGTGTCTTCTGCACTGTTCTTTGTTCATGAGTTGTTTGCAAACTGCACTGTACTGTTTGTGCAGCTTTGTGCCTACACAAAGTACTTACGAGCACCCAGCCAGTCACTTCGTGTTTCTCAGGGCCCCCTCGGGTCTGGATAGCTAAGTTTTCCCGGTCCCCAGGCAGAAGCTCCATCCTCTGGACACCATACTGTCCCCGAATTATCTAAACAGAATGGCAGAAAGGTGTGAGAACTTTGGGGCTTATTTATGCTAGAACTGTTAGGACCATACCTGCACACAGACAAGATCAACACTAGTTTTACATTAATGTGTTTTGTGCAGGAGCAGTGGTTTTTCTAGTGCCAGCATTTCACCTTATCCTCCATGTACTGCAGCCCCACTACCCCAATGCCTCAGCGTCTGCAAGGGGGCTGCGTTCTCCTTGCCTCAGCAGGAACGGATAGAGCAGCACAGCTTTCTGGTGTGGACGGTGCTGGGTAGTGGGGCATGCAAACGTGCCCTGCACTGACGGTCTCACAGAACTCATGTGCGTGTTCCCAAGGGTGTGTTTAGCCCATCAAATGATGCCTGTGCTGAACAAGGAGGAGTCAACTGCCTGCAGCTGCTGGCAGCCATACATCAATCCAGTTCAGCAGGCTGGAGCAGCTGCCTTCTGGCTTGGGACTCGGGGGGAGAGCAGGAGATGACTGTTGTCCTTGTTCAGAGGCTCCCCTGCAACTTTCCTGATGATCAGGCTTTTTAGCGTGGCAGTAGCAGAGAACCGAGAGTCCGAATGTTGCTCCCAGAATGGGCTCTCCCTGCATGACCTATCCTCTTCCCAACAGGCCAGGGACAGCCCTGTAGGTTTCTGCTGCAGCAAACCAGGCAGTCCCTCCTGGGGGGCACAGCACTGATGAGAAAGCATCAGTGCAGTCATTCCTCAGTGCTGCGTATTCAAGCCCAAAGCATAGCATGGGATAAGCGGTGCTCGCCCCTTGTTATCACCTGATCAAACAGTCTCTCGGCCATGAGGAAGAGGCACGAAAAGCAGAGCAGCACTGACAGTCGGTATAAACACAGCGTCTGCTTGTAAACAAGCAGAAAATGCTGCCTGGGTCAACATGCCTACATTGTATGCTCACTCGACAGTCTGCTCTGGGACCCCTCCGAGCAGAGTTTGCTGTCTCAGAATGGAGCAATCTCTGGGCCAATCCAGTTTTTTTCTCTGTAGTGTTCTTAATCTAGTATTTTTTGAGCTTAATTTTAAGACCTTTCCCAAGCGTCCACAAACCTGTGGCATTTGAAGAGGGTACAGGGGCCATGCAGTGGCTCTCAGCCCTACGGCTGGGATCCTCTCTGCTCAACACTGGCCCCTGCCCTAAGCCAGGTGTTACCAGCACGCTGCCAAAATCAGCACGCTGCCAGCTAACAGAGATAACTGGCCCATGTGGTTCCTGTGCCTGACGTGGGCGAGCTGTGTCCAGCCACCTCAGAGTCACTGCCGCCAGCAGGGTGACAGCAGGTCAAGGGACATTCCCTGCGTGCTCTGAATACCAGGCTCTACCAAAAGAAAGACAAGTCCTGGTCTGCCTCGGGATCAACAAGAGTTTAGAAAAAGATTAAGCAAAGCCAGATGTCTGGGGGTGGACAGAACTGCACAGATAGGAGAACTCACCAAAGATGTGTGTTTCTAAGGAGGGATCTGCTATGGCTTTTATGCTTACCAGGCAGTTTCAGCTGCCTCAGGTTTGCTATGCTCCAAGAGCTCCTAGCAGGGCCCTTACCTTGTTCCAGATGAGGACAGGGGTTGGGATGCCCATGACTTCACAGCTCAGGTAGATCTGTGCTCCTGTCACATTCCAGATGTCCTTAGGAGGGGTCACGATGGAGGGTCCTGCAAAAAGGGAGAAATGCTTTTAAGCACCAGGTGACTGCAAGCCTGTCTCCTTGCTAGCCTTTTAAGTGGGGCCAGTCACTTCTAACGGGTTTTGAGGATAAGGTGAAGGGGACCCCCTGCTCGGAGCAAAGCTTGCTGGACTGATCCCACATCACAGCAGTTCCCTCCCCAAAGCTACACATGCATCTGACCTTAAGCTGTTCAGGCTGATGAGCGCTTGCCCCAGAAGGAAACTCAAGTGTTGAGTGGTTCAAGTGATCAGCCCATCTACTTGCAAGACTGAGGTTAGAGGTAAGATAGTGTTTGTATTCTGTCATCTCAGGGGCTGAGCGGGACTTTACAAACTGCTGCTTTTGCTCACCATGTAGCCACCAAGTGCGTCGTTGACACTCAACTGGCATGGAGGAGAGGACCCCCCAGGAGACAGGGTGGGTCCCACTCACTCTCCCATGCCATGGAGAGCTTGGCCAGCTTTGCAGCAACCTTTTTGCCAGCGTGATCTTAACCTGCAGCAAAGCCCGTGGCGACTGGCTAGCAGAATTCAGTGTTATGCTGCTCCTGTTTTACCTGTGTGCAACATTCAGCCAAAGGAGGCTGGCTGGAGGGTGCGGGAGCTCTCCTTGGGGGGGACCTGGGAAGGGACCGGGTGAATGCAGAGCTCCGTTTTCCCTCAAGAGCTCCAATCCCTGGTTAAACAGGGAGTTGTTTCCAAAGCCAGATGGGAACAGAGCTGTTTTGCAGATCTGGCTGGAGATGTTTACCCCTCGGGCTGGGAAATGTTGGAGACGTAACCCATATCCCAGGAAGGGAAGAATGGCCTTTTCTGTTCAATCCCTCTTTAGTGGGGCTGTTTTGCAAAATGCAGCTATTAATTCCCCACAATAGGAAGTGCAGCCCAAAGGAGCACATAGTGTTTATTTCCACTTATTGATAGCTTGAAGAACACAGCAGATTTTCCCCTTCTGCTCTGAAGATGCAGGCAGTAACAGGAAACTGAAGCTCCCATTAGGCTCCACCAGGAGAAGGCATTTTCTATGCGAACAAGTACACCAGAGCCAGCCTGATGGAAGCCCCTGGGTATGCTGGCTCACAGATCATGGCTCATTCCCAGCCCCATAAAAGAGGGGCAGATTTGGGTCCTGATGCTCCTTCTGGGGTCCTGAACATGCACTGACCTCAGCCCTGCACATGCACATGCCCTCTTGCAGGCAGTGAGGAGCAGGTTTCAGGTGCATCCCACTGCACAAACATCTTCCAGCGGAAAGCTGGAGCCTTTTTTCCTCCTCAGGATCTGGGGACAGATCCACACTGGTATTACCAGCCAGAGGACATCAGCCATCCCTCTGTCTTTGCACAAGGAATGCCGAGGTGGCTCCCCACTCCTGAGCAGCTAGTGTGATCCCAGAGAAGTGCTTGCTCTTCTCTTCTGAGATTTCCCTGTCCAGGAATGACTGTACATGGCCTGCTAGTGAGAAGCTGCTCAGAGACCAGGGGTGGCTGCAATCCAAATTCTCCACTCCAGAGGATCCCAGTCCTGGTTTTAACAGGAGGTAGCTGCGTAGAAGCAGGGAAGTTTTATGTATAGCCCCAGGCGACGGTTAAAACCACACCTAATGACCAGTACGGGCTGGTTTCCTAGCAGACATCACAACCCAGGCACTCCTCATCTGCACAGAACTGAATCTCTCAGCTGAGAAAACGATTTAAGCAGCGTTTCATTACATTGCTTACCCTGTTGTTGGTTGTGCTGCTGCATGACTTGATTCCTGTGCATAGGCCAGGAGAGGGGTGTGTTGGAGTCACAGCACCCCTTCCCATATGGAAGGGTGCTAGAGTTATCCTTGCTCCAGGTGGCCCAGAGCAGATCTGTACCTCCAGACCGTGCCCAGCTCTGCACTTTCAGCAACACCCCGCTGGAGGTTGTTCCCCTGAGTACAACTGTAGCACAGCACAGTGGGGTGATCCGTGGGGCTAGCACCCCCAGTGTGCTCCTGCCCAAAGCACAGCCTGGCCCCTGCGCAGCAGCAGGGCTGTGGCCAGCCAAGGGTATTGCCATCCCTACGACGGGGCCACCTCAGGTCACGCGCTCTGCTCCCTTTCCCCAGCACACCTGTTTCCTGTGCAGCCCTGCTGTTCTTTTTCTGGTGTCTCTTGAACAATAGGGACAATAGGGCGCTTGGCAGCTCTGGTGGGACCCGGATGTCCCCAGGCGGCTTAGCTCACCCCACGCTCTGCAAGGACCTCCAGCAGATGTGCACGCAGTATAGCCTGCTGCTGCTGCTGCCGCCGCCTTCTGCTCCAGCCATAAAAAATCCTCCACAAGCAAGGTGCCCTTCCTAGGGCAGAGCTTGGGGCCTGTCCCCGAGAGGCAGGGCTACGTTTGCCCCTGTATGACACTGACCTCTTTATCACCGGTTGCTGGGGTTCTCCATGAGGCAGGAGAAACACAGCTGCCCCAAATGACCACCATCTCCCACCGTAGAAAAGGAGAGATCCTGATTCTTACGTTAAAAGCCAGGTGGATTTTAAGGCATCATTATGCTCTTCCAGGATCTGGCTCAATTCTTCCCTGGTTGGGAACTGGCAGCATTCAACACACCACTAAATCCACTGCCTGAGGTGTCTCGGTCTTGGCTGCCACTGAGTTTCCCCCTCTGTCAAGGGCCCGGACACCCTCTGCCCATGGATGTTTGCTCACCCTGCCAGGAGCAGGTCACACCAGGATTTTTCTGCAGCAGCTGCTGGCACAGGAAGAGAGAGGGAATTTCTACCCACCTCCTGGGCGAGGAGAAATTGTTTATCTTCCCTGGAAAGGGGAATGGCCTGCACAGCTTCACAGCGAAGCTCCAGCTGGCTTGGCACAGTAGCCACAGCACAGCGAGAGCCTGGCCGTTACGAGGCAGCCTCGAGCTCAAGCTCAGGATGTACATCCTGATCTAACCAGGAGGAATGTGAGACTCTGCCTTTGGCTGCAAAATGAACTGGGAGCATTCACAGGCCTCCGCCTCTATCCGGCACAGCTCTGAGGCCGGGAGGGAATACACATCCCGAGATATGCAACAGTGTCATGGGAAGAGTCAGTGTGGTCTCTCGGGATATTTGACTTAAATCCAGACAGTCAAAACTCTAGAGGCTGGGCTTCTTCCTCCACTAAAAATAAATGAGAAAGGCCAAGAAGTCAGCAGATTTAAAGGCAAATCATGACAGCCCTCAGCAGCAGCTAGACTCCCACCACAGCCAGCTGACACCCAGGTGCACGGCAGCCACCCGGTTTACTGCCTGTTTTGGTCCCACTCACGCTCTCTCCCACAGTCCCCTGAAGCGGCCAGAGATGGACAGGGGACACGACAACCTGCCACAACAGGAAAGGCAGGGGATGCCTGAGCCTTGCAGAGACTTTAGGGGATGTGAGGACATTCCCTCCTGCAAGTAACCCCTCTTGCTTTGGGGGTCCTTGTGAAGGGAGCAAGGCCACCATGCACTCAGCAGGACTGGAAACAAGCCCACCTTGTACAGAGCAGATGACTTGGGCCAGCAAGGAGCCCCCTTGGCCCTCATCCTACAGCCTGCATGTTAGAGGCCTTGCTGCTCTACTTGCAGCACTGCCCACAAAGGGGAACGTTTTTCCGTCCGCTTCCTTCGGGCTGGGGACTTGTGGGTTGCACCTGCTGATGAAAATGGTCACCACCATCAATGTGGCTGAGTGGTCTCTGCTCCCTGCCGGGGACTGAGCCAGGGGCACTGTGGATGTACGGGATGCTCCCTGCCTGTACTTGCCCTGACTGTGCAGGAGCTCCTTGGCCAAGAGGACAGTGCAGGCTGCTGATGGAGATCAGCTGCTCTCCGCAGGCACTTCAGGCATTTCCTCCCTGCTCTGCCCATTGTTCGTAAGATAAATAGCTCTCCCTGGTCCGGGCAGGGGCTTATTTACAGAGCCAGCAAGCTCGCTCACCCCGGGGAGAGGAGCCTGAAAGCACAGGGATTGTTTTTTCTGCAGATCACAGGGACCTGACAGCCTGCGTTATGTCAAAAGCAGCAGCCGGAGAGGAGTTCCCATTGCTGTTATGTAGTTGCTTTTCTGCCACAGCAGCATGCAGCAGAGCCTGTGACTTCCTAGATGAGGCTATCATTTGGCATCAATTCCCGACACTCCCACTGCCCCGGGCACCTCTTCTCTGCTGAGCCACAGCAGGCAGAAATCTAGCATCTCCCAGCCCACCCACCTGCCCCTCGCTGGTACCAGGATGGTCTACCACAGCTCAGGGTTAGCTGGTCCTCGCTGATCTTCCTTTGGTGTCCACACAGACACACAAAAATAAATCACACCCCAGCAAGCACAGCAGTAACTTTTTTGCTAAAATCAAGGAGGCTACAGGTATGTCACTAAAGGCAGAAATAAGCTTGACATAAAGCACTGTGGGGTATGCCCTGGCGCTTGGGTGTGCGTGAGAAGGTCCCGACCACGAACACACGAAGCTGTGTATCGCACACTGAAGCTCGCGTTGGCACCAGCCTGGTTCCCAGCCGGCCCTCCTCAGCACTGCATCGCCGTGCCACAGCCCCGGGTGAAACACAGACTGGGAACACTCCCCGTGAGACAGCAAATCAAAGCAAAAGCTAGACATGGTTTACCCTCACAGGCTCTTGCAAGTCTGAAAATAGACCCACTCCAGTCTCCTAAGTTGCTGGGCAAGTATTTTCCCTTCAAAATTACTTTATATGGAGAAGGGGAAACCAATGAGTAAGCAGCATCTACTCATTCTAGCTGGCATGGCCTCAGCTGCTTCCTCCCAGGTCAGTGCTCTGTGAGAGGCAGCAGCAGATGGGAAGTGCAAGCAGCTTCTGTCCTTCCCCATTCCCAAAGCTGCCTGCAGCTTTCTGGCAGATTTACAGGCATCCTTCTTTATCTCTTTCTGAAGGCATTTCTCCCCCTCCTTTCACCTGGCCTTGCAGAGACTAAGGAGTTACAGAAGGAAGCTCCGAGACATCCAAACCAAAGGAGATGCTGGATGCTAAGCCTGTTCGGATGCTCCCACTCAAGAGTTCAGCAGCCCAGTGACCCTGGAAAGGCTGCAAACGTGAACGCAGCTTTGTCCCAAGCCCTGGAGACCTGAGACTGAGTCAGCATGAGGCAGGGCCCCAGGCCACCATCTATCTGCCATGGATCTCCTCCTGCTTCCCACCCCACCAGGCTCGGCATGGAGCAGACCGGTAGAGCTAGAAATCCCTGCTGTTTCACCACGGTTCAGGAACGCTGCCTTCAGAGACCTTGTGCACGACCTTTATAGGGCTACTTATCGGTCCTCCGTGGGCTTTACATATAGGTGGGAGGGAGAACAGGGCGGCACTGCAAAGATCAAAATCCCAAGCCCTTTCTCCCTTACCTAGCACGCAGGATGGGTCTGCGCTGGCCCCGGCGTTGCGCCCAGAGAAAAGGCTGCGCCTCTGCATGCTTCATGCCTAGCTCAGCACTCTGCCGCATCTAGCACGTCCTCAACGCAATCTGAATCTCAAAGCTGGGGTATTGGGGAGGCTGATGTGGCTGAGGCTGCTCTGAAGCTCAGCTGCAAGCTTATAACCACACTTGCCCCTGGAAACAGCCAAATGGGGAAAGGGCAAGCCCTCTGAGTGGAGATGACACTGCCCTTGCTAGCAGACTGCCACAAGCCAACCTCTCTCCTGCCTTTTCCCCCCATCCTGCCCTTTTTTCCCACCTCCCCTTCCTTTTGCCAGTCTCTGAAGTATGCTGTCCCTGAGGTCAAACAGGCAGTAGCTTTCAGCAAACGTGCTTGCTGCTTCCCAGCCATATCTGGACGCGTATTTGGGGTTTTTTTTGTCCTGGACCTCCCAGACAAGCTCTATCAAGAAACTTCTCTCCTCCCGGCCATCACCTCCCCTCTTCTCTTTGTGTGACCTTGACTCAGTTTTACTAAGAAAACTGTCATTATGGCACAAGGAGGATCACGAGCTAAAGCCTGGAAAGAATGTGAAAAGCTTGCAGTGGGAGACACAGAAACAAGGCATGGCAGCATTTACGCATGGAAAAGCAACTAGGGCTTTCAAAAGTCCGCCCTGATTAGACTTGCTACACAGTAATCTCCTATTTAGTGTGAACCTCAATCAACCTCAGCCCAACAAAGGATTAAATGCATTTTTTTAAATACAGCATGCCTTTCCAGCAACAGAAAAAACAAACATGGGGAGAAATTTGCTGATCTGTAATCATTCCTTCCTAGTGATTTTGGATATGCTATGATGGTTGAGAATGAAGACACGGGTGAAATATGGGATCCTCTTGGGCAGTGGAGGTGTTTGCATAGTCCCCGGCACACTGGTGCTCTCCAAGACTCTGTTACGCTGCCGAGTAATATATTAAACAGCTTCCCTAACAAGATTTTAGCACAGTAACCATAAAAACTCAAGCTCCAATGAACTGAAACCTTTTCAAATAACTAAATACCTTTTAAGGAGGAATTTATGGCCTATCCTACAACAGTGGAAAAACCCAAAGTTGCAGATCAATTTTAAAAATACAAGCATAAAGCTTCAGCCCTAGAAACTCTGTCTCAAAATCCCGATGCACGGTGTGCTGGAAAAGGAAGCACCACACTGAATCACATCACATCCCCACACCACGCTCCATCTGAAAGGACCCCGTGGTACAAAACAAAAGGTGTAATGCCACCACACACCTGCACAGCTCTGCTCTGCCACGGATTCTCTGGACGCAGCAAAAAAATGCCGGCAAGATCCACCTGCAAATGCAACGCTTTCCTTTGCGGTGGGAGAAAGCGGGTAGCAGGCCACTGCTGCAAGACCTCCACTCCCAGCTGATGCAGAAACCCAAACCAGCTTCCCAGGAGAATTAGGGAATTTGGTTCATTTCCAACCACAGATGACTTAGCAAAAACTTGTCTAAATCTCTCTTTCCCCAGCAAAGAAGAAAGCACTCATAAAATGCGGATATTCTTTTAAGTCCCTTAAAATCCAGGAAAGGAAGAACAGGAGGAAAGAACTAAAGCAGTCTAAGCCACTTGTTAACTAAAAAGCACAAATCCAGAAGAATTTCTTGCAAAATGTGATTGGATATGAACTCTGCTTTCCGGTGTCTAAAAGAGTTGAGTTCTCTAAAAGAGAAGATGAGCCAACGTCAGTGATAACAGCAGTCTGCCATCTCCCAGGTGGTTTTCCCCCAAACCCCTGTTTCTGCTCTACTCTGGCAGTGGACTAAAAAAAAAAAACCACCCACCCTCAAAACTAAAATATTTCTGGCAAAGTCTCAACAGCTGAATTTGGCTGGAATCAGCCAACAGATGTGATTTATGTTTCTTGTTTTAAAATTGACCTGTGGTAACTCGGCACCTCTTCCTTTGCAGCACAGATGTAGCTTTATGGGACGCTGAGGCACCAGCAAAGCAAAACCACTGCTGGGGTAAAGTGGCAGGAATCTGGGGGGGGTGTACTTGCCCCTGGGGCTGTCAGTCTCTACGAGAGCCTGGCAGCCACAATCCTACGTCCACCAGCCCGTTTTTTAAGCCTTGTGGACAGACAAGAAACCTTGCACCCACTTTTTCCTGAGCCCCAGAGCTGGCGGGTGGCACCTTAGCAAAAAAACCCTTCTAGGAGGGATGCTGTCTGGGCTTCTGGCAAGCCAAGATAATACCCCTCTGGGGGGACAGCTCAGCTCTGGTGACTGGGATCTCTTTGCTCGTGAAAGAGAGATTTAGGCAAGTTTAGTGCTGGTTACAGTCAGCTTTAAAAGAATCTCTCTCCTGGTCCTGCCATTCGTAAGCTCTGCAGCCTGTGGGATGGATCCTGCACGGTGCTGAGCCCTCATCACCATAGGGCAAACCCCTGCATGTTCCCAACGCTGGGAAAAGACTTTCATGGAGCCACAGAGATTCAAGCCACGTTCAGATCAACAGAAATAGAGCAGGCTGCTTGGTGAGCCAGCAAATCTACCCTTCACCCAGAGAGGCCCTGAGTTTCTACCTCCGGGAGGTCTTTGTAGGCAGGTACAAAGCAGCACCAGTTCCCTGGAGAGTGAAACGCTGTCCTTTGATGTCCGTTGAGAGCCGCTTTGTGGTACACTGCATTTGGGCAAGAACAGGCGCTTGGCTTCCACCAAGAGCAAAGTGAGCATAAAATACAGACAAAGCCTTGACTGAAAACGGCAAAACAACCTGGAGACCCCAAGCCTGCTGGAACAAGTATCAGGGATTTCAAACCATAAGGCCTTTGGGTTGTAATGAGGCAACTTCAGCAGTATTTTCAGCAGTCACGACATGTCCCTCGAAGCAGGTATTTGCTGGTAGGTAACGATAAGAGAGACTCGGGGTATTTGTCCCTTCTTGCGCTGGTTAGGCAACAAGTCCATGCCTGGTATTTTTCAGCTCAGAGAGATCGTCATGCCAAAAATCCTGCTAGCTTTTTGATGGGGGTTGGTGCTTTGAGGTTGTTTTTCTGCCTGGCTTGAGCTGAGCCACGCAGCCCTAATTCTTTATGCCAGCTGGCTTTGCATGGAGTGGGTACCATGGTCCTCCTGCCCCAGGTCCTAGCTGGCCTTAAACAGCCTCAGTGTGTGCACTGCAAAATTAATTTCAGCCTAAATTACTAAAGCCACCAACTCCATAAGAGGCTTTTCTGAACACCTGTGCACAGCTGGGTGACGGCAGCGGCAGAGGGCAGCTCCCCGGCTGTTACAGCAGCCTCCCCTCCTGCCGAGGGGACCACCGGAGGTGGCACCCCTGACCGCCTGTACCTGCTCCGCCAGCAGGCTTCTGCTTTGTATCTGAGCCTGCCCTGCCTGCAAGAGCTGGCAGCAGACCTGAGCATAGCTATGCATATTCATAGGCAGAAAGCAAAGGGCCAATGCATTTAAAGGCAATGCTGGAAAGCAGCTGGAAAACTTCACAGCATCCATCTCCTGCACGGCCTCGGCACTGGGATTAGCTACAAAGAGGCTGCTGGGGCGCGAGGGTAGAGATGGGATGCGGGTAGTGGCTCCCTGGCAGGGAGCGGGGCAAAACCCCGAGCCAGCTGTGAGTGCAAGCGTGAGGGCACAGCACGAGCCCAGCCGGGAGGGAGCACCACGGCATCGCTGACTGCTCCCCCTGAGCAAACGCAGGCAGCTTTGCCGTGCCCTGCTGACACAGCACTGACAGCAGCCAGGCAGCCTCAAGGAGCTGGGAATCAAGTAGGGTGCCTTTTTCCAGCCATTCCCAACGGTCCTGCCCACATGCAACCCACTCCAGGAAGGACTGGCTGGATCCTTGCACCTGCCAAGTGCAGGTATAGCATGGGTTATTTCCATCCTCTCAACTGTGTCTTCTTTTACCCTCCAGCAGGAAGTTTTGGCTGCAACGGAAATACCTTTTTCTGCATGGCTTCACTATTTTTGTACAAAGAACACAGGCATCAAATCCGAGAGGTCTGGGAAACAAGCAGCAGAAAGAGAATCCCGAGGACAAGGTCAAGGCGAATTATGCAGGGCCGGGAACTGGCTCCTTCCTTTTGCTATTTAACAATAAAGAAACATCCAAGTTGTTCCCAGTCAGTGGGCAGTATCTCTTAGCAAGCAAAAACTGCTGAGCATTGCACAAAAAACCCTGCGATAGGCACCACGATAAATATGGAAAGCTCAGCTGGACAGGCATTTGGTCAGCTTTGTCAAATATAATTTTAATGAACTTTTATCCCCTTGGAAATATAACTATGGTGGAAAAAGATGTGTGTTTCAAGGAGTATTTTGTGTGTTAGGCCTTATGTAGCGAGTGCTTTGTTTCCAGGCTGCTTTACTCATGCCCACATGGTGTTGCCTATAACAAATCAGTAGGACTGCCCCTCCCAGCAGGTATACCTCCTTCAGACCCTTTGAATACCTGGTACATATGGGACAGAGAGGGAGACAAGGCAAGAGAGAGGGTATGAAATACAACCCCAGTTAACCAAGGAATAGGAGCCTAAGTCTTTTAATTGCTTGTGGCCGATCCCTGTGTCTCAAGCGTGTATTTTAAGGCAGAAGAAGAGGAGGTAGCTGCAGTAAGACTCATTCCCAGCTTGCCTGGGAGGTGAGGTTTGAGCAAACAGTGGCAGGAGTCAAGAAAGGGATAAACCGGCAGCATTTGTCCTATTTGCATCTGTCCGTGTCCTGTCTCCCTGCCCTGCCACCCCCAGCATGTCATAGTGCTAGGGTGGGTGAGGAGGAGCATCTACCAATAAACTGTTCCCAGACACATTCCCTTCTTCCACTGGATGCCCCATCTCCAGTTGCCACCCTTCCTGCCGAAGACAGCAAAGGCCAACAGCAGTGGCAGCTCTGCATTTCCTCCTCCCGAGGACCAGCTTTCAAATAGGATGTGCAAAACAAGCCTTCCCTCTCCAGCTCCACTTGGGAAAAATAAAAGAGCAATCAAACACAGTCAGGACCTCCTGCTGGAAACACGGTTTTCTGGATTTCTTCTCAGACTTTCTGGATCTTCTCAGACGCGATCCTGATAGTCCAGTGAGCACATGCAGGCACCTCAGAGCCCATCTGCCACGAGCAGGAAGCTGAAGTCCCCTGTCCCCCAAGGACTTCTTTCTGTGCAAAAGCCGTCACACAAATGACTGATGCAGGCAGGATCCTGCCTGTTTGTGGTCTCCCTGTGCAGGATCCCATCCTAGACAGCGCCTTAAGGAGATCACGTCCGTTTGTGGTGGGAAAATGGCAAAAGCCAGAACTTCCCCTCTTTGACACCCACAGCATTTAGGTTCTTTTAGAAACCCAGAAAAGTACTGTCTCCTATCTGGAAAGATACTGAAAGAGGTTCTACCCTGCAGGGCTGATGGGATGGATATCCTCTCCTGCCACTGTTTCAAAATCAGTGTGGAGATTACAACTCCCCTCCCCACCCAACAGTCCTAACTGCCAGGAGGCCCTGAGGGCTACAGAAATACTTCCAGATGTCTACCACATGCGTGGGCTGAGTCCCTGCCTCAGCTGCAAGCTACAGAGCAATGAGTAGCACCAGAAGACAGTCCACAGCACGATGAAGGTTCACACAGCTGAGGGAAGTCTCAGAGGAGTCAGTTGCGATACCACTGCTGAGCAGCCCACGTCCCTCCTGCTCCCTTCCCCAGATGCTGGGTCAGAGCTCTCCCAGCAGCAGGATCCAAAAGAAAGGGGCTCCCCAGAGTGACAGAGGAGGGGACATTTTGCCAGTGGCTTGGCACCACATGCTCCAGCGAAGTTCTTAAACAATAGGTAACAGCTTGCAAAGGTGTCTCACTGCACACCTGCACACTCAAAGGGACCTTTTCTGAGGAAGGGATGCAGTTTGTGCATGGAATGGCTGTCCTGCACTGTGGCCCTCTTCAGAGGAGCTGCACTGTGATGACCAGAGGACGGAGAAAGTCTCATGGGAGCTGTTTGAGGCTGGCGGGTCGGTGGCCTCCCACCATCCTGCCCAGTGGCTCGTGTTTGCATTGACCTCATCAAACTCTGTCTCCATAGTCTGGCTCAAAGCCCCACCAGGCCAAGCCAGCATCCAGTCTGGCGTGGACACAAGAAGTGCAACCAAGGGTTGGAGCAGTAGCTTACAATCTCAGTGTCAATACCTGTTTTGCCACGAACTCCTGGGTGACTTTGGGCAAGACAAGTGAGAACACAACCCTCTTCTCACGTACACACCTGAAGCGTGACCTCAGACATCTTTCAAACACGTCTGCCCACTCGGTCTGGGCTGGCAAGGCCAAGAAGCAGCACTCATTTTTAGGACTGCTGTGACCATCTCCCGAGTCTGCTGGGCAGGAAAGGCTCCTTCCAAATGCTAGACAGAGGCCTGGACAGAGGCCGTTCTCGGCTCATCCCACATCGGCCTGAGAGCTGAAGCTCCTTCCCTCCAGGAGTTAACACCGTACCACAAAGTTTCTGGTTAATATATAAGCCTGATGTTTTACACGACGTTTGTGAAAAGCCACGCAGGCATTTAATGGGCAACATCAAAGTGCATAACCCAATCCTTACCCAGCCTTTCATGCTTTCCTTGGGAGCTTCAGAAACATCGTTTTGCAAGACATACTTGGCCTCAGTTATGGGAAGAAAGAGAAGGAGGAGGTGGAGGTTGTGACCCTACACATACTGTGTTTACGAAAACACTCCTCCACCAAAATGGCATTGGCGCTGCAGTATTGTCCTTGAGACATTCAGCAAATGGCTTGCGTACTATGTCTCCCCCCCCACCCCCAGCAAAACCCACTCTTCTAACTGCTCGCCTCCAGCGAGCTCAGAAGCCAGGATTTCTAGTAGAGGCCCGGCAGCAAAACAGTTTCTTCCTTGACCACCATCCCTAAGCAAAAGCTTGGGAAGAATCGAGCTCCTGGTTTGAAATGCTGCAAGTGCAAACCGCTACGTGCAGCTCACAAGAAAAGTCACTGCTCGTTTTCATTTCGAACCAAAGCAAGCCAGTGAATGTTGGCTCTGAATTTCTGTGCCTTTCACATCCATTTAATCACTTCCTTTTCTCACTGTTTGCAATCTTCCTCTGCCGAACCCTCCCCCAGATGGTTCAATCCTTTTGTCCCATGTCGCAGCGTCCCAAAATGCAAGCTGCAGGCAAAGTATGAAAAGCAGGGCAGTGTAGTTCCAGCACAGCTGGAAGCCAAGAGAGAGCGGCGAAGTTTCTCTGCGTTTCTGGGGCTGGTCTAAAGCCTTACTCCAAGTTTAGGCAGCATCATCCGACTGGGACTCTCAAGTCCATTTAAGGTGGTTTTGAAATCATCTTGACTTTACAGATAAGCATCCCGATGGGATAAAACAGTACGAGGTGCGCTTGGGACCAGCTTTTTCACCGGGAAGTCAGACAGCACAGCCGGACACCTACCCTCCCGAACCGCGCCAGCGCCCCGCCGCCACCGCCACCGCCCCCCGGCCTGGCCCGGCCCGCTCCGCTCCCTTCCCCGAGCGCTTCGCCTCCGGCCGCCGCTCCCGCCCGCGCCCCCGCACACCCCGCGCCGCCGCCCCGCACCTTGCTCGCAGGCTCCCTTGCTCCGCTGGCTGATGGCGGGCTCGCCGCGGCTCTGGGCGCGCAGGCTGGCGGCGCGGAGCTGGCAGCCGCTGCCGTAGGTGAGCCCGTCGCTGCCGCAGACCGGGTAGCGGCTCTTGCAGAGGCACACGCCGGGCGGGCCGGCGGCGCCGGCGGCGGGAGGGGGTCCCGGGGCCGGGCCGCCCTTGGCCTTGCGGCGCTGGCGGCTCTTCACGCACTCCAGGCCGGGGGCGCAGCGCCCCCCCGCAGCGCCGCCGCCGCCGCACGCCTCGCCCTCGCCGCGGCCGCACTGCCAGCAGCAGCCGCAGGCGTCCCGCACCCGGCCCAGCGGGCAGCCCCGCGGCGGCAGCGCCGGGCACCGCGCCGCCTCGCAGGGCCCGCAGCCCCCCGCCGTCGCCGGAGCGGGCACCGCCAGCGCCGCCAGCAGCGGCAGCAGCAGCAGCAGCGCGGAGGGCGGCATGGCGGCACGGCGCCGCCCGCCCCCGGCAGGCACTTAAACCGCGGCGGGGGAAACCCCTCCCCGGCGGCGCCGGCGCGGCCCCCGCCGCGGCAGCGGGGCGCCGCCGCCCGCCGCCCTCCCGCGGCCGCCGGCCCCCCCGCACCGCCGGCCTCGGCCCCTTCTTGTGCTGACCCGGCTGCCCGTCAGCTCTGGCATCACGTTGGTCCCCACTCTTCTTGCCACCCGCCCGTGCTCAGCTCTCGGCCGTCAGCTGCGAGGGGCTGCAGAGGCCCCGGTCTGCCCGAGAGCGGGTCGCTTTCCTGCGGGAGCGGGGACGAGAGAGAAAAGGAGAGCTGTCCGGTTTCTTTTGTACACACTTGGGGCAAAGTTGTTGCCCGCTGCCTTCTTTCACCTTGTCTTGTGGCACCTGCCCCAGGATGGCTCCTGAGGGGTTCCCGAGGGGCTGAGGGCGGGGGGCTGTTGCCACCAGCAGAAACTGGGAATATTCCTCGGGCAGCGCTGGGCGATGCTGTTTGAGTCTGTCAGGACAGTGTCCTGGAAGTGCAGCGCCCCAAAGCATCGTGGTGTGGTTAAACCCCTCGGGCGGAGGGTGGTGGGGTGGTGGGGTGGCACAGAGTGCTCTTTTCTGCCCTTGCGCTCGTTCCCTCCCCTCGGGCCTGGCTGCGCCTGCGGGGACTTCATCTCGTGCGGGGCAGTCCAGGCCGAGGTGATGCTTAGCCCTGGTACTGCCAGGGCCTGCACGGTGGGCGCTGCTTTGGCACTCTGGAGTGGAGGAGGACGGAGGTAGTCGGTGTCCCTCGCTGTGAAACTGGGGATGCGGCACTGCCCGGTATGGATCGCCAGTGGCTGAGCCCTGGGTGGCCCCCGGGTCACCCTGTCCCTTTTCATGTAGAGCAGCTGGGAGCCGTGAGTCAGACAGGCCGGCTGAGAGGGGCTGCAGCTCCCAAATCTGCTCTGGAGGGATTGACCCGCTCATGCCTGTTCAGCTGCTGACACTGTGGGAATGGGCTTCTGCTGCACTCTTCCTCGGCTCCCTGGGGCCCACCGTGGGATATTCCTCCTGGGACATTATGGCATCTGCATACATTTCCTTGGATTTCTCCATCCCCCTCACCCTGGAACTGCTCCGTGCTGTTCTCCCGGGAGAAGGGCACCCTCATGAGCAAGCACTATGCCAAACTCGAGGTGTTGGACACATGTGGGTTTTGGGTTTGTTTGGGTTTTTTGTATGGGTAAGTCACTATAGAAGTGATGAAAAGGGGTGAAATGGCCAAAGTACAGATGGACACATCTGTCAAACCCAGTTCTAGCTATGAAAACCATTTTGCACAGTTCACCTCTTTCCTCTGCCTCCTGCCAGTTGCCAGGCATCTCCCTCACGGGCCCCCAGATTCCTTTTGGTCAGACTATCACAAGCCCTGATACCTCTTGGGCAGAGAACTGCAGGGTGTTTAAGAAACCTGCAGTACCTTACCAGAGCAAGCCTTTCTGACATGAAGTCACTGTCAGCAGTCCACTTGGCAGGAGGAAAAATGTAGCTCTGAAAAGGAAGAAGGAGATCAAGGCGTTTCCTTTCCTTCCCTCGAATCTCTTCATTTCTGTGCCAAACAGGAGGCGAGTGCCCTTGCCTCTGCTTGGAGCAGTTTTTCCTCCCAAGGAGGAGGCGTTAGTTCATACTTTGGTGCAGAAGGACCTCTAGTGTCCCTTCGTAGCTCATGCTTTGGCCTCGCAGCTCTAGCTCGGTATTTCTTGATTTCAAGACTTTCCTACGTACTGTGGAAGGAGATAAGGTCCCCACAGTGCGTGTGGGAAAGAGGGTGGGAAAGACAGGCTGGGTTGCTCCTCTCTGGGGAGAATTCAATTACTCTATGCCCCAGGTTCACCTTGCTTTGCTTCTGCGGCTCCTCCACATACTTTTTTCTTCACCCCAGGGGCCTCTGTGTGCCTTTTTGTGTGCCACAGGCTGCTGCTTTCAAATATATTGTATTAAATGCTTCTGGTGTCTCAGTAATGAATTTTCCACTGCATTTCAGTGAATGCCAGGATAAATCTGTAGATTCATGTTGTGCTCTTGGGACTTTTGTAGAGTGCCCCACCGAAGTCTGTGCTTAGTATTCAGCAGCATAAAATTTTCTTAAGCAGATTGAATTTAATTCATCGGTGGAAGCTATTAGGAATACAACAAAAATGCTCTTATGTGTTTTGGTCCATTTCATCATTCACATGGGTATCCCTTATTTCATCATCAAGATGGCCCTGCATGCATCACTCCAGTGAGAAGGTGTGGGCGGTGGGGCAGGCTGGGTGGCCTTTCTCGGCGGGGAAGCTTCCAGGGTCTTTGAAGGCAGGGCGAGATTTAGCAAACCATAGGAGACACTACGTGAGAATGGAAGCAGATGGGTTTTAGATGTTGATGTATTTCTAAACCGGGCACTTCACTTGCTGCTTGACTTCACGCAGCCAAGTAGCTGAACTTGCGCAGGCTCTTACTCAGGATACGGGCAGCAGCAGCAGGATACGGGGAACAGCAGAGTAGGTCTCTGAGCTTATAGAAACCCATAAAGGATGGACACAGGCGGGTCACTCTCCGAGGTGAATAATGAAGTCAAACGGGTGCCTTTTCCACATGGAGAACCTCAGCATCCTTCCACCCGCTTTCTGGGTTCCCCTCTCCTCCCACCCCGAGCAGCAGCCGCCTCCCGCAGACTGAAGGCAGCCGGGGGTTCACCAAAGCCCAGCAGCTGACACGTTTTCAGCGCAAGGGTCAGAGTTCGCCAGCTCCGGACCTTCAGATGCCGGGGACGCCGGGAACCGGCCGCACCCGCTCCTGCCCCCGCTGCCGCGGCACCCGCTGAGTTTCGGTTCCTGTTTCCCCGCCGGGGCGGGACGTTCCCGGTACCGCTCCCGGCGCCGCCGAGCTGTCGAGCGGCCGGCGAGCGGGGGATGGCGGCGGGACGGCAGCGGCGGCGGCGGCAGCGGCGGCGGCGGCAGGGCCGGGGGAGCGGCCACCCGCGGCGGCCGCGGGGTACGGGAGGTACCGACCGGCGGGAGCGGCGCGGCGGAGCGGTCGGGAGGGCGGCGGGGGCGGCCAGCCCCCGGCCCTGCCGGGGGTGGGAGCCTCCTGACCGAGGGCGGACCCGCCGCCGGAGCCGTGCGCGTCGCGCTCGGCGGTGAGACCCTCCGGGACGCGTCCGTGCGTGGGCGAGGACGGGTCCGTGGAGGTGAAACCGCTAAAGTTGCAATAATTTGCTGTGCTGCCTCTCGGGGAGAGCGAGCCGCTGCATGAGGTGCTTAAACATGTCCCAGTGCGCAGCAATCGGAGGAGCCTGGAAGGAGGCAGACCGTGCCGGGGAAGAGACGTGAATTTTCCTCTCTGGTTACATGTTGTGATTAAGCTGGGGAGGTGTGAGAAGGGTGGGCAGTGAGTCTCCAGAGGTGTTAGGTGAATCAGGGAAGGCTTTGCTGGTGACTGCCTTTTGCGCTTGGGCATCCTGGCTCTCAGATGCTTGTGCTGCAGTAGGGCCACATAAGAGTAACTGGGTGAATCTGGTGCCTGGGGGTCAGGAAAGCACCTGCAGACAAGAAGGGACTTCCTTCTGCTGGAAACGGGCAACGTGAATTTTCCGTCATTGCTTCTCCAGTGTCTTGTGAAACATCTGACTTCAAGGCATCCCATCCCCAAGGCTGTGACATATCTGGGGTGGTCATATGTCTCAAGAAGTGCTTTATCTCCCCAGGACACTCTCCACAGCTGTGTGGAAGTAACAGAATGTGCTTCTGCTGACGTTTTGCTGATCATCTTGGGAGCTGGTGGCACAGCAGCCTAAGAGATGGAGAAATATCTTTTAGCGGTAGCCAGGCAGGAGAGTTGTCTGGCATGAAACCAAGCAGCGGGGAGGACACTGAAACCCCAAGGGGCCTGAGAAAATAAGTCACACACGCTTGTCTCACTTCTTCCTGAGGACCAGAAGCTCTTGGTGAACGCAGTAGCACACAGAGGTCTTGGGGAGGGGGCCAAGGTGGTTAAGATGTCTGCTGCCTTAGCGTGACCATCATGCCTGTCCATATTTATTCTGCAGAACTCACGCAGTCGCAGAAGAATGAGGAGGTGCAATGTTCAAACCATGATGCAACACATATGCTCATTCTCTCCTCTGATGGAAAGCTTTCTGAACAGTGGGCTACAGCTTCAGCTGACTGCTCTAAGACAAGGTAAGAAGCTTTCACGGCATGGAGGTATGGATGGTAACGGTCAGAGAAGGTGGCCCACTTGTCCTAAAAGTAACATCCAAGAGACTGGCATGTTCCTGTTGTAGAGAGGGAACTGGAACACATTCATTCCTAGTACCCAAACCTTTATCTTCTTTTGTTACCCAGCAAGAAGAGCACTGATTTTGAGGATAATACCAAGATCTGAGCTGCTTAAGATGCACATGAGACAGCTTTCTCTCAAACTTAGTAAGGATCGGTAGCATATACCAGAGTAACGCAGATGACTTGCAAACCACACGTGGCTTGGGAAAGCTGCGGGTGAAAGACTCAAGCACATCTGAACCTTGCCACCTTCTGACTAAGCTGTGAGGGTAACTGTCACCTAAAAATGGCACAGCAGTTTGCTGTGGGATTTTCTGTTAACTTGCCCAGGGCTGAGCCCGATTCTCTTCCAGCTTCCCATGGTGCAAACCACTATCAAATCAGTTAGTGCAGCTGCAGTAGGCTAGCATAACAGCAGGGCGAATCAACTTACAGGTGACCTATATTTTTCCATGTAATTCCCGCTAAACATGCTAGGACTTGGTGAGCAGAGGATCTTCTTCTTTTACTTTGTCTCATGGCACAGCATCTATCTATTTTGACTTGTTTGGGTTTTTTTCCTTATTTTTGTAGGCTGGTGAAAGAACTAGGAAACCAAGATATTGTTCAAATAGCATGTGGGGACCAGCACGCCATGGCACTGTCCAGAGGTAGCTTCTTTCAAGCACACTTCTCTTCTAAACGGGAGTCACATTATGGCAGGCTTGCTCTCGGAAGGGAGCGTTTGAACTCCTTCCAGTAGTTGGTGACACCATTAGAGAGTAGTGAGCGATGGGTGGGGGACACAAAGTGCACTGGCTATTAGCGCTGCCCTTTCCTCACAGCACCCAGGGACCTGCAGCTCTGTCTCTCTCCAGTTCCTGAGCACTATCCCTCCACAAAGGTGTGTTGTGGAGAGCAGACGTGGCTGCCCCACTCTGCAGTCACCAGACCAGATCATTCTTAAGTTGGAGCACCTCTCTGGTTGGGAACTTCTTGGAGTATGGCTTTAGAGGTGGAAACACCCTGCCTTTATTCTTGCTGTGCTGAGTCAAATGGGCAGCATGTGACTGCCCCGAAGGGGTCAGAAGCAAACAGGGAGATTTGGTTGCTGCTGCTGGTCTCACCTTGCAGCTAGATCCCTGAAAACAGCACTGATTTTCGCTCCCACTCCCAAAGTGCAAAGACTCGAGGAAAGCAGTGAGGCTGAGCTGTTTTCTTTTGTTCTGTGTGTGAAGGAGGTGAGCTCTTCACCTGGGGCCAGAATGCCCATGGACAGCTTGGAGTGGGGAGCCAAACCACACTCGTCCCCCAACCACAGCTGGTGGAAAGACTAAAGGGCATCTCACTCGCTCAAATTGCTGCTGGAGGAGCTCACAGCACAGCCGTGTCACTCTCTGGAGCTGTGTACTCCTGGGGAAAGAATGATTTTGGACAGCTGGGACTCGGAGACACAGAAGGTAAGGAAGGACAGCAGTAGGAAGGTGTTTTCCTGGTCAATGAGCTTACTGCAGACACAGGATTAGCTCCTCAGGACTGTCAAGCCCCTTTGGAGCAGCAGTGGACAGTAAAGTCTTTGAAGAAAGTATATCTGGGTAAGTTCTTTGTTTCCTGACCAGGAAAGGCATGCAGGGATAAGGGGTTTAGGGGTTGTATTTCTACAGAGAACTTCCAATCATGGTATGTGGCCAACCGGATAGCGTGGGCTCTTAAAACCGTATGTCTCAGAGGTCTCTTTCCACTCCCATTCTTTCTCCAGGCAGTCTTCCATGAAGGAAATTAATTTTATACCTCTTTGACTTCTTTAATTCTCTGTAAACACAAGGTGAGAGAAGAATTAAAATCACCCATTGTCTTCAAACCTAGAAGGCTTGAGCAGAGTTGCCCTAGCCAGACAGAACCTGAAATCAGCGGGATCTGAATGAGTCCACACCCTTGAGAGTCACATATTTTGAAGCCAAGTACCTTTTGGCAAGCAGATGTGAAAGCACTGCGTTTCGTTTCAGATCGAATGTAAATGAAAAGAAAATACCATGAAAAAGACAGAACATCATGAGAAAGTGTATGTTATAGTGGAGGGTAGAAAACAACTCAAAACCAAGTAAATACATGAATTGCTATAAGAGAGGACTGAAAAGTGCTAAAATCCCCCATTTTCTAAATCTTTCTTTGTGTGAGACCCCCCCAGTACTCATTCACTCTAGCAGTGCTATCTTCTTTCCAGACAGGGACTGCCCATCGTACGTTGGAGCGTTAGAGCACTGGAAGACTGTATTTATGTCCTGTGGGGCAGATCACACTGCAGTTCTCTCCAAGGTGAGTCTGAAACAGAAAGTCAGCATCTGAGACCTCACCCTGGGAGAAAAAGATACACTGCTAAAAGTCAGCATGGAGAAATAGGGATGGCAATGCCTGCTTCCATCTGAATCTGAAGACGATCCCCAAGGGATGCTAACTAAGCTATTGGGAAAACTGGCGTTTTCTCAGATTCCTGTCACCTGCATGCAAACTTTTGCAGGGAGATGGTGAATGGGAATCCTGGGGCAAAGAGGTGCTGTTCAACTCTCAGTACTTTTTGAAAATATTTCTTTTTTATAGCATATTGGGGACTTCAGAAAATGTGAACGATAGCTAATCATTAGGGTTTACTCATACAAGTAAAATTCTTAAGCAACAGGGAGTTATTCTCAGGAGTTAAATTGCTTTTCTCAGGAGTCAAATGCTTTGGACATTAGACAGTGTAAGATTAGGCTTGATGCGAAGTGAACTCTACCTGTGTTTGAATCAGGGATGTTTTGAATCAAGTCCCATATAAGATATTGTGTCTTGCTGGCTCTCACTCTCGGTGGTGACTGTTTGAATGCCATTAATAATGCAGTGATCCTGTTGTTTGTTTCTTCATCTTCAAGGAGGGGTTGGTGTGCACCTTTGGAGCAGGAGGGGCTGGCCAGCTTGGTCACAACTCCACCCGGAATGAACTCATGCCTCGTGTGGTGGCCGAGCTGTGGGGAGCAAGAGTTTCGCAGGTTGCCTGCGGCAGGTGGGAAAGTACCAATAACATGCCTTCTAAGGTCAAGGTCTTAGGGGAATCACTGAAGAACAGTAGGGAGGGGAGTCACCAAGATGTTCACATCCCTGTATCCCAGTAAGTCAGCACTGTCAGAATATCGTCCACTCTTCAAGTGTAAGCCACCCTCCTGCCACAGCCCCAGTGAAAGCAGAACCCTCAGCCCATGCCGAGCAGAGGCAGAGGGCTGCAAAAAACACCAGAAGCCTGTGTTTTCTTGCTCTTTTAAGAAACGAAGGGTGTACTGCGTTCCAAAGGGCAAAAGACTGTCAAAAGCCTGCGTCGGGAAAGTCACTGAATTCCCGTCCACTTTGACAAACTGGTGGGTCCTTAGAAAGAAGCGAAGAGCGGTGATAGTTACCCAACTTCATTCTGTCTTTCTGGAACTGGGCCAGAAAAAGTCTCCTGTCGACTTTCCTGGGCTTTGTATCAGGCTCAGCAGCATAGAAGTTGCGCTTTTAAAAATGGAAGGGCATGAAGCTAGCAAGGCATAACACTTTTATTTTTGTATGTGGACCCAGGGTAAATCACAAACACTAGAGGATAGTATAGGAAATTTGAGTCCATACGTTCCTTTATTGCTGAATGTTTATGCAAGGAAGGGTCCTAAGACTTTGGTTAAAGGGATTCTGTAGCTGGACTGTCAGGACTTTTAACGACAAGCTTCAGCTATCCACTCTGAAAACGTATCTCTAAATTTTATTCTGACTAGCCCAGTGGTATTAGCTTATTATGACCATTTTTCTTTTTCTGAACAGACAGCACACCCTGGTCTATGTCCCCTCCTTGGACAAAGTCTATTCGTTTGGTTCTGGTAAAGAAGGACGGCTGGGAGATGAGAGAAAGCCTAATCAGTTGATACCACTTCCCATCAATTCACCAGTGAATACTGGAAAATCCTGTCAGGGTAATGACCGTTGCAGATGTGTACAATCTCTGTTTGTTTCTTCAAGGGAGATGTTTGCTTTCTTGATTTCATGTTTACACTGAGAGGCTAACATTATGTCTCATGCTTGCTTGGTCATCCCAACAGATTCTACAATGGATAATTCCATTTGCTTGATTTACCATCATGGGTAATGGCCACATAGAATCAACTTTTAGACAGACAGCTACTATCTGAGGGGTTTTTTTACTGTTCCACATCTGTGCACTGAATTTTCTGAAGATAATGACTGTCTTTTCAAATCTTCCTTTGAAAATCTTTTTATTCTTTCACAGAAAACAACACATCACAAAAGGTGATTGAAATTATTGCAGGAGGAAACCGAAGTATTGTCCTTTGCAAGAACAAGGTATGTGCATATTTGATCATGGCTTCTAATTTTACCGTTGTTCACAGTACTGCTGGAAACATTTGGATTTTCCATCCTGCTTTTAGCGCTCCAAGTTCATATACGTCTCTTGCAGTTCTTTCCATGCTTACCCAGAAACTAACTTGTATTGCAATTATATGTCTGTTCTGTGGTTAATGCATCTGGATCATGCTGGATGACCATTCATTTGTTCATACTTAGGCTGAAATCTTCTTGTAATGATTGGCTTGAAAAAAAGAATCCTATCTGCTAGACCTGTAATCTTGTCAACATTTTCATGCATTTCACACAGAATTCCTATTTGAATGGAATTGCCACTCTAAAGGATAAAGAAGTGGATGCATGGATTTCTAATTCCGGTTCACAACACTGGGAGAGTATAAAAAAGTAAGTCAGAAACCTGCTGGGTTTTTTTTTTTCCCTGATACATGATTTTCTCTAAAAATTATTTTTCTTTGGAGAGACTACTTTAGGAACTGATATTCAAGAATTTAGCCGAGACAGAATCTTGTACCAGCACTTCTTACCTAGTTTTTGCACAGGAAAAAGAAATGTTGATGAGCAACAGCCCTTCGATAACCCTTTTGCAGGAACAGAGCAGACGTACTGCCTGGCTTCAGAAGCCTGTCCTCCTTGCACAGAATGGTTGTTAAGATGATGAAGAGCCGACAAGTGAAATCAGTGAAAGATTTGGTCTGCAGACCCAGGCCTTGTGCAAAAATCATAATCCAGAGTACCCAAACTGGAATGTTTGTGTGTGTCAGGATTTAAAAACTAGTGATCCCTTCTTTAGTGACCCATTTTCAAAAGCAGTAAGTATATACTACTGTGGGAAGCCTTACAGTATGGCTGAGAATTATGATTAAGTAGTCTTTTTTCAGATCTTATGTGGGAGGTTATTTTCTTTGGGCAAGTCTGACTCCAACTGCTGATTTTGAGCATTTAAAAATCTTGGCTAATTTGGATCTATATGTTTCCCTGACCACTTTTAGTACGGTTTGGATCATATGGAAAGTGGTTGTTGAGAGGGTGAGAGAGGGTTCTTTCCAGATCTCAATAGGAAGGGCCTGACAGCAAATCGCTTGATAAAATAGCTGCTTTATTAAGAACAGAACCAGGAATACAGGTAGTGAGTAAGTCTAACGTCCCTTCAGATGCTGGGAACCCAGCTTTCGTGCAGCAGCAAATGGATACCCTGATGGATTTTCTCTCAGCGCTACGAAGATCCGGTCTGCAGAGGGGTTCCTCCTCCCTCCCATGACACAGTGCCTTTTATTTTGCATAACAAACAAAACCAGATAACGTCCCAACCTGTCAGGAGAAGATATCTCCATCATAACACCCCCCAGCATGCAACACGGGCTGGCGTGGAGCGCTTGAGCAGGTTCCCTTACAAGGCCCAGGAGAGCAGAGGTGGCTTGCTGAAGATCACTAACTCCTCGAATACGTCTTCTGCAACGCTGCCAATAAAGTGGTGCTAAGAAAAGTTTTATGTGGTCAGGTGCAGACACACTCATACACACGTTTTTTGCCCTTTCAGAATTAAAAACTTGAAGTTGCTACTCATGTTGAAAGGATTGACTTTGGTTTGTTTTTTACTATCAGGAATATCAGACTGATCTTTTCATCTGAGGCTTGCATCAACGGAAGCTTCCTGGAGAAAAGGTAGCATGCGCTGACTTAGACGTAACAGAATATATGGGCTGCATGTAAACTGACCAGAAAGTGTTATTTTAGGCCACGTACGTAGAGATTAGTTGTATCTGAATTTGCAAGAAGCAAGTCTGTATTTTTCAAAGCCCATGCTAAAATTAAGTTTTTTATCCCCCCAGTCCTATTGAAATTTGCTATAGAAGCTCACATTCTAGCAGATTATCCCATAGTGACATTTGACAGATGATGATAAGGGTTGAGTCACCATCCCTGGAGGTATTTAGAAGGCGTGTAGACATGGCACTTAGGGACCTGGTTTAGTGGTGGACTTGGCAGTGTTAGGTTTATGGTTGGACTTGATGATCTTAAAGGTCTTTTCCAATCTAAATGATCCTATGATTCTATGATAAGCCCTTTAGGCAATATTACAGCTCCCAAAGGATCCATAATAGCTCCTCCCAGCACTGAAGTGCAAGTTGTTTTAGGTTGAAATACAGGAAGCCTACCATTAACAGTGCACAGCTACACAAGACAGGAAGGACAGAATATTAATCAGGTCACACCACAGTGAGAATATCTTCTTAGGACAGATGAAGTTATACCCCCTGGAGCTGGGGCTGAACTTTCCCAGTATTTTCTGATGTTAGGACGCTTCACTATTCGGGCAGTAACAAAAAACAGTTCCTCACATCATTTGGTGTTCTTTTTTCTTTGTGATAGAGACAAACATTTCAAAACTTCCAAAGAATTCTCAGGTGTAGACATGTCAGAAGTGCAACGTTTTTATAAGAAAATCAGCAAGAAGCCACAAGTCTTCCAGGAGGTAAGGACTCTCACTACATAGATACCGAGGACCTCTGGATTTGTGCGTGAAACTTGGGAATTCTGTGCCAACCTAATTCATAGATGATTTTGGCAAAACATAATTGCATTTTTAACCCCTGTCTCTTTTTTTTTTCCCTCTGAAGGTGCAAAAGGAGATTCAGAAGTTACTGCCGTCATTGTCTTCCTCTCCCATCTCACCTGAAAATTTCAGAGTCTACTTGATCTTGCCTTTCCTTCTGCAGGGATATGACAGCAGCTCTTTCCATTCTCTCAGGCTGCTAGCACAAGCCATCACGAAGCTCCAGCCAAAGGACCTGCAAATTCTTGGTAGGGTTTTATGATGATAGAACTGAATGATTTAAATGCTTGGTCATTTTCGGCTGTGGAGCAAGAGTTAGTATCGCTGATATAATTTGTTCCAGAGTTCAGCCTGGAATAAATGCTTTCGGTAGAAGTAGAAACATGGGGACTACACAGCAAGACACAGGAAAAAAAAAACCCTCTCATTCTGAGGTTTACTAATTTTTGTAGTGCAAAATTAAGCATTTTTTTGGTTTAGTTCATTTGATAAAAAGAGAAAATGCAGCTTCATCCAGAAATTGCAGTTATTTGCATGTTACCTGTGACAGATATTTCACCAGCTGTTTTCTACAGAATGCCTGTGGTCAAATCTAGAAACATCCTTTTTCAAAGAGCTGGTCGTTCTGTATAAGACGGTTTCCCAGAAAAGCCTGTCTCAATTTATCATGGAAGTCAGCTATAAGCAAAGAAACCCCTACAACCTGCACCCACATGAAACAGAGCCTCTGCAAATACTGCAGATTCTTTACCAGGTGAGAAAGTGTTTGGAGCCTGATTAGATAGGAATATATATCAGTACGAATTAGAGTATTTTAACCCTTTTTATTTGTTGAATTCTCTGGGTTTCCTTCTTACAAGGGAACATGGGGCCTTGTCATTTGATATTGCTCCAGGAATCTCTTTGGCTCTACACCAGCATAGCTTTGAAGGAATCCTGCTCTTGACTTGTGCCTGGCTGACCCTCTACAGAAATGAAGAGCTGGGGCATGTTACAGCCCCTGGCAGGGGGAGGGATCCTTTCAGTGGTGCGAGGAGTGCATGCATTGATGCGTACAGAGCTATGGATGTGCTGTCCATTACGTAGCATGCCCATTCCCCTTTCTGCTGGCGAGATCCCTCACGCGCGTAACTGCTCACAGCATTTAAAAGACAACCCACCTGCTTGGCACATCACGGCTGCTACAGTAACACTGCATGATGCTTTAAGAGCCTGTTACCTGAGAAATTTTCTGACACAATAGAATTAGAGCATCTTTAGCTGCATATGAACAAAGGGAAGAAAGGGGGCAGTAACTGTATTCTTCTTGACAACCATCCTTTCTCCTGCTGAGATGTTCAAAGTTTAGGAAAGTCAAGAGCCCAAGCATGCACTTAGTATGAATCAGGGAAAGTTGTTAAATTTTGTTCAGAATTGAAGTATCCTTTTGGCTGAGAATACAGATTTGGGCCTTGACGTTTAGACTCTTGGATCTGTATCTATCCAGATAAACTCAAAAGTGCCGCAGGCCTACTCCTCTGTAAGAGGTTACATCATTTGGAACTTTACATGTTCACTATCCCCCCCAAAATTGTATCTTTGCCAGGCGACAAGTATGAACATGAATAGGGAACTTCAGACTGTCCTGCAACATGAAAGACACTCGAAGTGAAACATACCTTTCCTGATGGAGTCCTGTTAAGGGGTCTTCATTGTAAATTAAAATTGCTTTCCTGCTAGTTTATACATGGCTTTCTGAGACTTCTCACTGTTGAGTGCTGTGCTACTCGTAGCACTTCTATCCTTCCACTTCTGTGCAGGGTCTCAGAGCTCCTTCTGCAGGGAGCCCTCTTACTCCTTAGTCCTGTCCTGCCACACCGACACATAGCTCACTAGATCTGCTGATACCCCTTTTCATATTGCGTGTATCAATGCAGGTGAACTCCAGAACTGGTTTCAGAGTACAAGAAAACAACTTCTATGTGCCTCAAGTGAAAGAGATTGTCAGACTGCTTTTGTTCTTTGATGTAGAAGTAAGTATAAAATCTTACCAGCAGTGCAAAACACCTTTTTTTCTGTTTTATTTAAATGAGTCTATATTTATGAAAGTCAGCTCTAGACTCTAGCCCAGTACATTTCAAAGACAATGCATTTTCCCTAGTCCTCCAGCTGTTATAAATCATGCAAGCCATTTACCATCCCAGTATTTTAGCAGCTGCGGTAGTGCCCTTCCTGAGATGACCCCTGGTTCTGAGAGTCAGAGCTGTCCTCCAGCATCTTAAGCAGCTCTATTTGCTTTGAACTGGTGATCAGTGTGAAATAGCACCATGAAGGATGGTTGCTATACTTCTTGTTACTCTGGATTTTATTATGTTTAATTAACAAATATTGTGAAGTCTCTTTAAACTTTTATGTAGAAACCCTATTGAGCATTTCAGTTTACTTACATTGAAAAACAAAGCTGTGGTAATAAAAATTAAGCTGTGAAATGGTTCATTTCTTGATGACAAGAAGAAGTAAAAATGAGGTACCAAATGCAATTGGTGTCACAGGAAGCAGCATGAAATGGAAACGTGGATAGTAGGGGCTTGCTTAGGCAAAAAAATGCAGTTTTCTGGCAACTTGGCTGGAATTCACAGGGCAACTGCCTAATTCTTTCATAAGCTTTTGTTTGCTAATGTACCAATTTTGTACCAATTAACCAGAGCGGAGGAGGAGGTTTGAGAAACAGTATAGAATCAAAAGCCAAATAGGACATTACCTGAAGCTGTTGCCTTATCACACTGGAGGCTAACACTTTGAATTAGATTATTTTGTATACCAATATCTACTTTTGGTATTACAGATAATAAACCACACAATTTTTAACAACAATGTACCATAACCTGGGTATCCAGGACATTTTTACTATGTGTTTTGGTTTAGCTGAATTATGGAAGATGCTATTAAAATCACTATGCCTCTGTTTTATTCTTGGGGTACTGTAACACAAGTGTCTGCCTGCACAGACAGCTCAGGTGCCTCCCTGTCAGGGTTTCCCACTCACAGAAGTGCTTAGAAGCTCCTTTTAGAAAGTGTGCCTCTCTTGGTGTAGTGTTCACGTATACAACAAGGGCATGTTTCAGAGATAACAGGAGTTTGCCAGGGTACAGACTGGCAGTTCAGTCTGCACACGTACCCCCAAACTCTGATTTTGCAAGAGAAAATCAACACATCTTTTTCCTTCTTCCTTGTCATTTCAGATGGCCCCGTGGAAGCTGACCAAATATCCATGCATCTTTGACATGCAAGACAAGATTGGCGTTCATGAGGCAGAATGCACCGCTCTGTCCCTCTCCTTTAATTACGTAAGTGTGGCCAATTTTTTTACAATTTAGAAGAAAGAAACACACTGCTAACACACTGTTACTTCAATCTTCAGATACACTTATCACAGTGGGTTTTTCCGGTCAGAAGACGGTGCCTTCTGCAAGACATATGGACTCATTTAAATAGCGCACCAACCCAGCAATTCAGGAACATCTTAAAGGTAAGATACCAAATTGTATTATTTGTTAGCTCTGAATATATTGCTGCAGTGTTCTTTGGTTTTCCGTGTTACTGAAGTATTGGTAGAAGGGATT
The DNA here is from genome assembly GCF_965638725.1 of Aptenodytes patagonicus. Classification (NCBI taxonomy): domain Eukaryota; kingdom Metazoa; phylum Chordata; class Aves; order Sphenisciformes; family Spheniscidae; genus Aptenodytes; species Aptenodytes patagonicus. Next base: position 52,055,892 of record NC_134952.1, read on the forward strand.
CAGTATTCACTGAGCATACAACAAAACAACTACTCATCAATTATTATAAAACATGTTCCACAGGGGATGTAGAATAAATACTACCTGGAGGGTAGTATCTTATTCTTATTCCAGGTAGCCATCAAGCTTTGTTGGTGTAAGTTAAATGCAAGTTGACAGTGCTATTTACTGTGAGGTTGCTTTGGGGTAACGTAATAGGATTGCTCAGGAAACTGGTAATTGGCAAAGTTGATTAATATTGCTGCTAGACTTTAAAGACTCTAGGCTAGTTTGCTGTACGTGAAAAACCTGGTGGCTGGGGAGCCAGCGTTAGAGGCCAGCAAGCGACATAGCCACAAAAGCCATTGCTCTCACAGAGATGCTGCCTGAAGGGAAAGGAAGAATAGTGCCAGCGAGAGAGATGAAAAGCTGATTATAATGCTGCTGTCTCCGTGTGGCTTCAGTCTGTGGTTTCCACACAAACCCAAAGGTTATGGCAGCCATATTTTTTTCAGGTATCGCAGTGCTAGCCCTGTCCTGCAAAAGCCGTTAGATGGCTGACATGGGAACAGGGAGCTCAGCTCCGGGACCATGTGCCGTATCAGTCACTGACACAAGGGCTGTCAGAGTCCGGCATCACACCTGTGCAGCAGGAACTATCAACCTCAGTGCCCTATTACCCAGTTCTGGTTCTTTCTAAGTGAGCCTTCTTGCCAACCAGAGCTCTCAAAGCTTTTCCTTCCTGTACACTTAGGAGAAGATTCACAGTGGCTCCTAGGGCTACCTTTCCTTCCCCCTTCCTCAGTACATCAGCTGAAAGAGGCATTTATTTACAGAGGCAATAAGGCTTGTGCTCTGTACTGTCCTCTAGATCCAGTCTCTCTCCACTGATTGTACAAGGAGCCCAGACAAACAGCTGCACTTAGCTAGTCAGCCTTCGAATACACATCTTGTGGGCACTGCCTTTCATACTCGTGCATCGCCGCATTATTTGCCCAGCAGCAGCCTGACCAATTTGACTGCATTATTAGTATCCCACCAAGAGACACTGAGGTCTGCAGTATTTACAACTTGGTGCTGCGTTTCTGAATTTTTCAGCAGGTAAAGGACATTCATGTGTCTGTGTTGCAGATGTAAACCACCCAGTAACAAAGCATAAAAGAGAAACCCTTGTAATAGATTATCATAGCATTGACCTGTCCCCTTCATAGCTGTGTCCTGTTAAGACATTTTGTCAGACAGTACTGAGAACCTTGCACGACACCCTCATAGTGGTCTGTCACTCCATTCTCTAGTGTTGCTGTAAAACAGGGAAGGTTGAAGTATTTAGCAGAACCATCTTCTGTTCCCTCTCTACTGAGGAGGATAGTACTAAGGGGAAAGATACTCTGCATACTTATACAGCATTTGTAGCTGCCGACTTGGCTACCAAATCCCGGGCTCAGCTGGAGTTATTTTGCCTCTAACCTGTCAGGAGATGCCTCTTGAACGAAGGTGACCCAGCCTGGCTATCAAACTTGGGCACTCAGACACATTTAACAAATAGTACAGGGACATACATCTCCTAAGCAGACACTGGAATATGTTGTAGGCCACTCTCACAAAACCCCCAAATGCACAATTACATCTTTTCTGCAGCGCTGTCGCTTCCCCATCTTTTTCTTAGAAAAATAAAAAAAAAGGCAAGCAAGCAGCTACTGGATGTACAGACATGGGTATCATCCAAGTAAATTTCTTCATTTAACTCGTTTTGTTATTAAACATCAGCCTAATTTATGTTCTTCTGACAGTGAGACAAATACATCTCAATAAACACATCAGTTCAAAACAAACCCAAAGCTCGTAATTCAAAGAGAGATTAATATTGCTGCATGTTGTCATCGCTTATTATTTAAGATCAGTTATTTCAGTCAGGGTACAGTTCTTCCTCGTAAAAATGATCACCACCTAGAAGATTTTCATTAGTGCCACTACAAACGCACAACACTCTTGAAAGAACACATTACAAGGAATTAGTGCTTCTTGTTATTCCTCCTCTTTATCTGCCTTAGCAGTAACTAAGTAATAGGCTGCTGCAGAGGACTTTATACTGTTCTAGATACCACTAGAAAAAAGACGACAGTCACCAGTGCCAGAAAGGAACTCTCTCGAATCAACTGCAATACCTGATGAGATTAAATAAACTGTGTTGCTTTAGAGAAGCCCAGGGGTTAGCACATGGATCGCACTAGTTATGCCTAAAAAGCTTAATCCCCATCCAGGTCCACAGGTGGAAGAATACATAAACCGGTATTGTAACAGGAAGGAGGAGACTGTAGAAACATAAGCTGTTTGTGCTGGTGCAGCCCTGTGGGAAGGCTTCATCTATGCTGGCTGAGTAAAACAAGCCTGCCAGGGACAGGAGGGGAACGAGTACAGTCAGTGTGGGCAGGGAGGGGAGCATGCCGCCTCCGGCCATCGGCCCCAGTTTACCGCTGTGGCTGGTGGGTCCTCAGGGCTGCTTCAAGCCCTCAGCTGGGGGCTTCTTCTGAGTCGTCCTGGCAGCCTCTGGGATCATGTTCGGGATGCCGTCGATGATTGGGTATGCGATGCCCAGCTCCTCGTTAATGAGCTCGTTGGTAGCTTCTTCGTACCTGGCCAGGCAAATCAGGGGGGAAAAAAAAAAAAAAAAAAAAGGAGGGGTGAATAACCTGGGTTTGTCCTTTGGCAGCCCCTCTCGCTCGCCTCGGGGCGGCAGCAGGCCAAGGGCGGGCTGCGAGAGCTGCTCTCCCGCTGTGGAGGGCCCGGCCCGGCCCGGCCCGGCCCCGGCCCCTCACCTTAGCGGCCGCTTGGAGAGCGGGCACACCAGGAAGCGCAGCAGCGACGGCTCCAGCGGCTGCGGCCGCGCTGAGCCCCGGCCCTGGCCCAGGTCCTGGCCTTGTCCGCCGCCGCTCGCTGCGCGGCCGCCCGCGGCCGCCCGCCGCAGCAGCAGCACCGCCGCCGCGCCGCGCCCGCCGCCGCGCAGCATGGCCGCTCCCCCGGCCAGCCGCGGACCGCACCGCCTCCGGTGCGCCCGCCAACCCGCCCCGGGCTGCGCTGCGGTGCGCGCACAGTGGTTCCGCCCTCCCCCTTCCCCCCGCGGGTGCCGGTGCCGGTCTCCCCGGCGCTATGGGTGTCTCGGGGCTCGCAGGTGTCGTTCGAGGGCGAGGCAGGAGTGGACGAAGGCGGGCTGTCCCAGGAGCTCTTCAGCGTCGCCGCCAGGACCCTCTGCCAGCCGAGCGCCGAGGCCTTCCGCCGCGTCGCCTCCGGCCTCCTGTGGTTCCCCAGCCAGGTAAGGGGCCGGCCCGCCGCGGCAGCCCCGCGGCCCGGGGAGGCGGGAAGCCTGCTCCCGGGAAAAGGCAGTCACGGCTTTTTTTATGTGCTTGTTTTCAACCAGGCCTCGCGCTGCAAGAAGATCTTCTTCCAGATCGGGACGCTGTACGGAATGGCCCTGTATAACGGGTGCATGGCGCCCTTCCCCTTCCCCAGGGCTCTCTACAAAAAGCTGCTGGGCCTGGCGCCCACCCTGGAGGACCTCGAGGAGCTGCTGCCAGCCGCAGGCCGGTACGAGCCAGGCACGGCCCGAGCTTTTGCTGGGAAGCTACGGCCGAGGCGGGTCTCCTAGCTTGACAGTGCGCACGGAGATCTCCCAGGCCGTATTCAGGGTACCCGTGGCAGCTACGTTTGCCGTTGTGGAGCTGCTAAAAGCCACAGATTTCCAAGGTGGTCCTTGTCCAGGGCATGGATGTTGCTCTCGAACTGAGGTTCAGACTTCAAAGAACTAAGCACCCAATTACTAACGGGTTTTTTTTCTGATTTACTAATTAGCAGTTTCCACGATGTTGTTATGCACAAGCAGAGTATTACCATATGCTGCAGTTCTGCCAAATCTGAGAACCCGCGTGCGGGGTTTCCATGCGCTGGGAAAGGAGATTTCAGGCAGATACAGCAGGGAGGGGTGCTGCTGCCACCAACATAAAGCTTCTAGGCCCCTGAAGCCCAGCTTCCCATGCAAGTCCTATAAACAGCCGAGAAGATGAGAACCCCTTCCCACGAGCCTTAGTGGGACAGTGGGACTCACAACACAGTGACTGTGTTGAGGTGCAAAAGAGTCCTCAGTGGACTGAAATGTTAGGTTGCCGCAATACTTGGAGAGGTGCTGCACCCCAAAGCAGTTCTCCCAGATCATCCCACTGGTCCACGCTTAATTCCTCACTAGGTGATATCTGGAAGAACAAGGCAGTGGTCCAAGCCCACTTGCCACTGAACTTTGTGTGAAGTTATCCTCACAGGGTGTGGGGATGGACTTGCCTGGAATCCTTCGCGGTGAAGGCATTTGCCCTCAGCTCATGGCAGCAGCAGGACATAAGTGGATAGATCAGTTTAGGGCCATATACGAAGGTTCTGTGTGAGTCTAAGTGTCCTGTATGTATGTGCATTTAAGTACTGCGTGTCAAAGGATGGTTTTTAGCGGAATTTGAAAGTGCATTGAATGGTCATGTTTCTTCTCTCTTTTTTTGCCCTTTGTTTTTCGAAAGGAGTCTTCAGAGAATTTTGGATGAAGAATGTGATGATGTCCTTGAGAGCCAGGACATGGACTTCACGGTAAGACATTATTGTGTCATTCAGACGTGCCACGCATGTACTCGGGCAAGACGATGTCCCACTGCAAACAACACAACTTGTCTGTAAACGCAAACTAGCAAGAGTGTTATGTCAGGCCCTGCAGAAAGAATGAATGATAGATGTAGCACATATATATCTGTCATATATAGATATAGCATCCAACGTTTTCATTTATTTGTGTAGATAATGGAAGAAGGAGGTTCCATGGTTCCTGTTGAACTTAAAAAAAATGGTGCTAACATTCCTGTCACTAAGGATAACAGGTCAGTTTTATTTTTGTTTTTCTTATCCTCTTGTCTTGTTATGAGTGTATGAAATACCCTGTCTATACCCATCCCCATATACTCTTAGAAAATATTGAACATCAGCATTGTGCTGTTGGTCTTGGTCCAATAGGTTGTATGCTTTCGGTTCTTGCTGTACGTGCTGCATATGTGCCAGACATTGGCAGTTTGTGCAAGCAGTGGATAAGAAGGGGATCTTTGGGCGTCCTGGCATCTGCATATACAGAGTTGCCTGGCCTTATCAGGGAAATTCCTTACAAATATACAAAATACCCCTGAACAATATTTTCAGGGAAATACAGACAACGTCTCTGGGAAATCCAGCTATAGGTACACCTCTGTAAGTTTTTTTTTACGAGCGAAATGTTTCCTGCTTAGTTACGTATATGGAATGTATCTTGTATATAACAGAGAAGCAGCAATCTATCAATAAGGTATTGTGTCAATATTAACCTCAGCACAGGGGACAGAGAAATTCTGTGGCCTGAGTTATGCGGGTGATCTGAGGACCCATAAGGATGCATGAAAGGGCTGTTTAGGAAGCTTGAAGTATAGCGTTTACGTTGAGTTGATTGTACAAGTACAGAGTCACTAAACAAATCCCCATCACAGAGAGAAGAGTGAAACTGTACTGACTAGCAGCTGTGCAAATATTTATTTTGATTTCATGGTAATTCTTGGGCATTCAGTGGGAGTTTTGCTGAATTTACACCATTTAGGTCTGCTAGGTTCCATCTTAATAGTGAAGTGTCTGATAGGATTTCATTGGAGTGTTCTCATGAAGTACAAGGAGTATTATCAAAATGAATCCACGGTGGCCAGCATTCTCTTTTATTTGTGATGATCCTCCCAGCTTATTCAGTGAATAAATAATTTGCAGTGACGACTGCTCTCGGTGAAGACTGAGTCTTGACAGTAGAGCAGGTCATACAGAATAAAGGAATAAGAAATAAAATTCTCTATAATTCTCCTTTTAAAAAAGCAGCTATTGCATTGCTTGTTTGATTCAAAATATATTTGCAGGAAAGAATTTGTTGACTTGTATGTGAATTACGTGTTCAATGAATCGATACGGAAGCCGTTTGAGGGCTTTATGCGAGGGTTTTTAAGAGGCTGCCCAGCTAGAAAGTGGAAGATGTTTCTCCCTGTGGAGCTCCAGACTGTTCTCGAGGGACACACAAAATTTGACTGGCGTCTGCTGGAAAAGGTATTGGATGCAAGCACAGTGTACTTCCGCTGTATCTGCTGAGCATAAACTCCTTCTGACCTGTTCTTTCGTTGAGTGCATAGGTCATGAACAGAAAAACAGAAGCTCAAGGGACTTTCTCTTTTTTTGATTTGTGTCGTTGTTTTGAGTCTGTTTCTAATCTACATCAGGTACAAGAATAAAGGGGACTAAAAATCAAGTTGTAGCTCAAGGATTGTCATATGAATCTTTGAAAAACAAATGAACAAGCAGATTCCAGAGGTTAAGGGGGTTTGAATAGCTATGAACAGGATTATAAAATTTATTGGATAAACTGTTTTTGCTTTAAATAAAAATGGAAATAGTGAGGATTAACTGGCCTGTTTTATTTTTATCTCTTCAACAGAATGTGACGTACACACAGTATGGAATGTTAGATCGAACCATCAGGAATTTTTGGACTGTGTTTCACAAACTCCCAGAAGAAAAAAAGAAAATGTTTCTTGGTACTATATCAGGCATTCTAAACTTTTCATAGCCTTTTCCTCTCCCCCACAACACACATTTTAGATGCTTGCACATGAAAAACACCATAGTTTCAAACGGCTTTTTGACATTTCCCCCCCGCCACATTTTCTAGTGAAAGCCACAAAGAAGTGACAGAAAGAATTGCACAGACACAGCTCTGACCCTCCTCACATCCCTTGAGGCTTGCCTGAGTGCATCTGACCACCTTGAACCTTGCGATTACTTTATCCCTTACTTTTGTGGTTATCAGTTGTTGGTCAGAGGCCTCAACTTGCGTGAGCAGACTATGTTGGCGTAAGCAGTTTAGCTTTCTCAAAGGATTGCAGAAGCTAGCTCATCCTTTTTAAATGTAGACGGTCAAACCTAGCCTGGCCTTTCTCATCCACAAAGCCTATATAAGTAAAAGTAAAAGAGGGTTTATAATTATTATGAATCAGCAAGAGGCTTTATTATATTCAGGTACAAATTCAACAAAGCAAAATAATTAGCTTATGGAAATAGCCATATTTTTACACCAATTTTCCCTCATGATTTTCATCCTCTGATAACATTATCTTGTTTTTATTTAATTTGCTAACTTGTTTTTGTTTTTCTTTTTCCCCTTCCTTCAGCTTTTTTGTCAGGATCTGATCGAATCCCTGGCTATGGACTGGAACGCTTTACATTTTCTATTGTAGATCCTCAAGTAGAAAATCCAGATGAACTCTATCCTTCTGCCAATACCTGCAGCCGCATTTTATTCCTCCCCAGATACAGCAGTAAAAGAATACTCAAGAAAAAGTTGCTTTATGCCACAGAGCATAATGAAAATTTTGGCTTGCGCTAACTCTTAGTCAGGAGCACTTTAAAGCAAAAATAAGAAAACAAGTCTTTGTTTCATTTGTCGTGTTTTTCTCTTAATAACTCCAATTTACAGGTTTCTACCCTGCCTTATTTTTACTGCACTTTATAAACACTTAAGTGTGTGTATTCATCGAGATTTTATATTGATTATAAAAATGAGCTTAGACCAGATACCCGATTGTTAGATTATAAAGTTAGGAAAGAAGAATCCTATTTAACACGCTTCCAAGAAGCATGCTGATAACCAAGTATATTTACATATATGTGCATCCTGTCTGCACTGTGCTGGTCTTGTTTAGTTGGTGAGATTTCAGCAGCAGGGATTCTGTGATTTGTACATTACCAAACATACAGCCAGTATATGCTAAGCAGTCATCGTTGCAAGAGGAAGCTAGGGCAAAGTTGTCCTCTGTATTAGTTAAGGATTCTCTTGGGGAGCAACTAACGCTAAGGAGACATGTTCCTGCAAACTGTGAATTGGAGGAGCAGTCCGTGCTCACCCGGATATGGCCTTTGACTTACCCGAGAGAAGTTCTTAGGATGAGGATTTGATCATTCCTAGTCTTTGTCAAAAGCTGTATTTGTAAAGCATTAATGGACTTTTTATTATTTAGTGTGATAACACTGCGATATTTGTCATGTTTCTTTGTATCTTCTAAGGAGATGTTTGGCAATTAAACAAAGTTTTAGGCTTGCAGAATAGCTCTGTCCTCAGAACCCTGTGGACATGAGGCTTGCAGGGCTGCTGGAAGCTCATTGTCAAAACAGTGCATAGCACTGGCAGGATATTGACAATGTCGGGCAGGATGTAAAGGCAGGATGTGTATTTTTCTGTATATTTTGCTTTAAGAGAGAGAGACAACAATCATGATTTTTCAACAGTCTTCTCTTTGGTGTGTTAAATGTGTCAGTGAACATACATATGTAAAGAAGACTTTTACTGTGTAGAATTAAATGATGATTGATTAAATTTCCACACCTGTAGTTGTGTTCTTCATTATGCAGCTGCCTACGAGTGACAGCGTATTTCTGTGTTTTCTGTCCTCGTTGATACGGGGAAGCCATTCACAAGAGGAGTCAAAGGCTGATGTAAGTGTATTTCAGATAGATGCATTGCATAGGCTGAACAAGTCAAGGTCTTTCACGTTTGGTGCAGAACGTGCTTTAGGTGAATGTAAAAATTGAAAGCGAGAAGATGACAGCAATTTTTACTTCCTGTTCTGTCTTGACTTTGTGTTGGGTATCTCTTGCACACCCCCTTGGACCAGGGAGGCTGCCTCTTTGCAATACCAGTAAATTATATAAACCCTTTTTGGAAGTGACTGTTAGGCTAGTGCTTTTTTTTTCTTTAGGGAAGTAAGTGTTTCCTAGGAAAGACATAGGCATTATTTATGAATTTCCAGCTCAATAAAAAGGACATTGTTACATATTAAGAAAAAGAAAGCTCCCTTTTAAGTTACAGTATAGTAATTAGTAAAGAAAAACTTCAAGCACTCACCTCAAGTGCCAGGGCGGTACAGGAAAGCCGGTGGCACGGCAGTGGCGATGGGAAGAGGGGAACTAGCGCCTCGGAGGATGCCAGCTGCCAGCCAAGGGGAGCGAGGGGACGGCCCGTGCAGAGCTAACCCCTGTCCCCCTCGCCCGCCTGGGGCAGACAGGACACCACAGGGATGCTTGCATCCTCTGGGAAAGGCACCACCCTGCTTCAGGTGTATTTTTGTGGAAAGAGGGAACTGGCAGAAGCCCAAGCTGTTGTCCCCATTGAGCTGGAGGGTCCCCATCCCACGCCTGGCTGATGCTGCCACACCATCACAGCTTTCTGTCGTGACAGCTTAGCCTGCTGCTCTTCACCAGCCTGCTCCTGGCTGCTTGTTTCCTTTTTTATGTTTTTCTAAGCCTCTATTAGGGCTTGGGAATCCAGAGTGATCTTCTGTGCTGTGCAAGTGTACAAAAGATGTATTCTGTTTGGATTTCAGAATAACCCATTAGAAATTAAATGATACTAGGTTTATTTAGAGCCTGGAGGAATTTCCTTCCCATCACGTATGATGCAACGTCACATGGGAGATTAAAGCTCAGACTAACTTTCAAGGCTATTTTTAATTTGTCCTCAAATAAGCCCTGCTTTTGTAAAAAAAACCCCGACCTTCAGAGGGAGCAGAGTAGAGCGCTCCTCTGTCATTTTCTGAAGTGAATTTGAGCACCAAGCTGTGTCCACGTTTTCTCAAGCAGTGTTCATTATAAAGTATGCAGGGGAATACAACGTGAGTGAGCCTTGCACTCAGCTATGACTTTAAAAGGCTTTATACAGGCAGCAAGAGTGTATTGAACCTGCAGCAGGAATTTTTTTTAGACCACTCGTCTGATCTGATTGTCACCTGTAGAGAAGCGCAAGAGCCTGGCAGAGCAGCTGATGTAACCAGGGTGGATCTGAGGCAATCAGGACACCCCGTCAGCTTGTAAGCCATGAGAAATGAAGGAGGTAGCCTGGTGAAGTGTGTTGGGGTGAGCTTCATGCTGGTTTTGCTGCAGAGGACACCACGCAAGAATACCACTTCCATGGGAGGTAGCGGGACCTCGCCTTGGCTGGCTAATCCCCAGATGAGCCCCTCTGAAAAGCTCTTCCCTAACATGGAAACGGCCAAAAAAGAAAAAATACAGAAGAGTTCATTGCTTCCAGAGCAACACAGAGACATCAATGGCCACACAGAAGGATTTTTCCTACCCATAACAGCTTTCTGGCCCAGATGCCTGGGGCATAGACTTGTGGCGCACGCGGGCAGTTTCCCTGCGGTGGCATGCTCTGCGGCTAGCTTTCCTCCCCTCCTCAGGCTGCCGTATCGGTGAACAGCTCTGACAACAGGCAGGACTGAGCAGGCATAAAGCATCACCACCTCCGCACAGCCCTGTTAAAAGGTCCGTGCCATCGCCCATTGGAGCAGAAGGCTAACGGCACCTAGTGAAGGACTCTGGGGGAATATACCTACTGGAAGAGGGTTCACAGGGCAGGTGAAAGCTGCCAGCCACCTTGTCTTCCTTTGTGGAGATAACTCTGATGAATAATAACTTGTATTGCCACAACATTCAGGAGAGCTCACCACATGCTTGCCCATGTGGTTCTTGACACTGGATTGCTGTTCAGCTGCTTGGGGGAGAAGAGAGGTGCTTTGGAAATCAGGATGAGCTGCGGATTTTGGCGTCTCTGGATATCTTCAGACCTGATCTCTGGATGACCTAACCCATCAAGGAAATGGTGAGCTGCATGTTCTCTTCTGGAGAAGGTCCAACCTCGCCATGGGCCTGCCTAGGGCAGCCCTTAGCCAGCAGGGAGATGTGGACTCCAGCCTGACCCAGCCTGACCACCCTCAGGTCAGGAGGACCCATGGTGCGATGAAACCTGGGCTCTTATGAAGAAATCAGCAGAAGTAGCAGCCTCCAGAGGGAGCTGTGCACAGTGGAGTGTGGGGACACAAACAGAATAGGTTTATTTTGGTGTCTTTATTTGATTTTACCCATTTATGAAGGACCAGCCTTGAAAGTTCTCCACAAACCTGAAACGTAGCAGTTAGAAATTGGTTTAAGCAAGAGATTCCTGGCTCCCTCAGACAAATTCCGGGCTTTGCTCCCTCATCTACTTCTTTTTTCACTTTTTTGTGTGTATCTTCCCCTCCTTGACTACTCAATCAGAAACAGAGGAAACCGAGTGTAAAGGGAAACGCTGACTATTTTGCAAAGGTCTCCAGATGATGAAATAAATAAAACAAAAACAAACAAAGGAAATATTTTTTTTCTCTATGCTTTCAGTTATTCCAGAAGCTGTTTGTAACACTGGTTAAGTAAAAGCTATTACGTCACAGGTGTAATTTTACACTAGAGAGTAGCTCTTTTTATGCTAAACATGCATGATGCATGCAAATACAGGTGAATTTTTATCTGATACATGACACATTGCATGCTAAGTATGCAAACACTGCAAACTGTCAGAGATGTAGTGTAAGGGAGATGAATACTGTGGGCACTCGACTTACTTTAGGGACCTCTTCCCCCCACCCTGAGCCCTTGCAAACATCTCTGTGTGGTTTGCTCAAATACTGACTGTCATTTTGACAGTCTGAGTGGGATCCAGCTTGTGCATTGCTCTTGTGGCATGCAGAGTCTTTTTCTAGTGGATGGCATTAAAATCAGAAAATGAGTACTCGGGAGTTATGTAATTGCTTGCTCATTGGCCTCTTTTTCCCCCCTCTTTCTCCCAACAGAGATTTATACTTTGACCACAAATATTTTCCTAAGGTTGAAACTCTGTATGAGTTCCTAAACAAACAAGCCTGCCAGGTGCCTAGAGGCCACGTAAAATGCAAGATGAAAAAAAGGGGAGGGGAAAGGAACTCACTATTGTTATTAATAAGTGATATTTCGTGCTTAACAAAACCGAGAGTAATTTTAAACAGTGGAAAGCTGGCTTTCCCTCGAGACCTTCGTTTAGAATAGCTTAAATTCTAGAATATTTGCGTACGCTTAACTTTGCCCATTGATTTCTATTGTCTTTAGTGCAGCTACTGATCTGCTTAGCCTGTAAGACTTGCTAAATCCCTGCAGTCACAACCCTCGGCCGCGGTTTGCGGCGTGAGCTGGATATCCACAGCGCTCAGCCTTTGGCAGCAGCCTCAGCTTCCCTGGCATTTCCCCACCAGCGGGAACGTGGGGATGCCGGTTGACCGCAAGGAGCTCTGACCCCAAGCAGTGCCCTGGCTTCGGGGAAAGGAGATTCCCTGAACAGACCTTCCTGGGGGACGAGGCAGAAATGGCAACACAACGTCCCCGAGGAGGTGTCGTCCCCCCTGCCCCAAGAAGCAGGCTACAGGCACTGCCAGACGCCAGCAGGCCGGGGAACGCCGGAGGGCCGGCTGGCTCCCTCCTCACCGCTGCTTCCACCAGGCTGGCCATCCAACCCCTCAGCACCGGGAGCCGGGCGTGGCCCGGCCTGAGCGAGGCACGGCAGACGCCCGGCCAGGCGACGCCAGCCTGAAACAGCCCGTCACGCTGCCTCGGGCCCGGCCCGCCGCCGGCCGGTGCCGTGGGCTGTTCGGGCGTTGCGTGCCCCGCGCGGGGGCCTTCCCGCACCCGCCCCACGGGCCCGGGGAAAGCGCTGAGACGGCTGGGGGCGAGAGGCGGGGGATAGCGGGAGCCGCCGCCGTCGACCGCCGGCTGGGACCCACCGGCTGACAGAGCGCCGCGCCCCACCCCGCGCGGGGCGGGGCGAGGCGCAGCGCCCGCCGCCGATTTGTGCTCCGGGGCCTGCCCCGCGCTTCCCATTGGCTGTCCTGCGCCGTCACTCCCGCCGGCGGCGGCGGCATCAGGGGGCTGGACTTCCTTGTTGCCGTGGCGGCAGCGGCGGGGCTGGCGGCAGGTGAGCGGCGGGGAGCGGGGCCGCGGCTGCGGCCGCCGGGAAACAGGGCGGGGGTCGGCGGCAGCTGCCTGCCGCTGCTTGCCCCGGGCGCCCTGCTCGGCGCGGTCAGAGCCCCGCCGGCGTGGGCCCGGGCCCGGGCCCGTTGCGCTGGGGTCGGGCCTGGCCTGGCCGGGCGCGGCGAGTGCCGGGGGAGGGAAAGCCTAGCTCCCCGTCGGGGCCGCCGGTAGGGCTGCTGCCGGCCCTGGTACCGAAACTGTGTGTGTGGGAGATGGGGCTAAAAGGCAACAGCGGCAGCGCGAGGGTGCGCGGGGCAGCGCGGCGGCATGGCGGAGCCCCGCGGCCCCCCCTGCTCGCCGCCCTCCCTGGCGCAGGACGCGCGTCCCCGGGCAGGGCTTCTCCGGGCCGGTGCGGGGAGCCGGGGGTGGCAGCGGGGCTGCGGCAGGAGCCGGTCGGCGCTGCTGCTGAATCACCTGGCGCGCCTGGCTGCGGGGTGGGCAGGGGGTTGCTGCCGTGGGGTGCTGGGGCGGGGGCCGCGGGGCTCCGAGGCCGCTGCTGTCGCTCCCTGGCGCCGGGGGGGTCGGTGTGCCCGCCGGGCCGCGCAGAGCTCGCTGGAAACGGCCGGTCTGGGTGTGGGAAGCAGCGGCAGCGAGCACGGAAGCCAAGAAGCCTGTGTCTGGGGTGAAGGCAGGGAGGTGTTCTTACTGGGATTGCAAAATGGAGGTGATGTGGGTCTTGTTTGACCTTATCTATTTTTAAATGCTTTCTATGGGGTTGCCTCTAGCTGAGGGCATGTGGTTATACAATGGAAATGCTCTGTTTCTGCTTTAACTTATTCGCTGTTACACCTTGCATTCTCTTGCTCTATGGCCTGGTCTACACTGGACACTAAGTTGGAGTAAAACGAAGGCAAAAGGAAGAAGAAAGTGGGCTTGGAGGCTTAGTGGCAGAAAGGAGCAGTAAATTCCTTCATTATTGGGCAATGCTGATAAAAGGAGCACATTTGCTAGCTGAAATCTCACAAACAACAGGGAAGGAAAAAACTGTTTATTCATGCCCTGCCAGTTGGCAGATCTCTTTGTTTAGAGAGCATTCATTCAGCCTTGAGTGTTGCTTGTTGGTATTTACTTAACTAACTTTCCCAGAAAGGGTGCAGTTGCGGTCACAGCTATGGCTTTAGAATATGTTTGTATGATTGTGTGAAGAGACTGTGTGTGTCATGACAGCTATTAAAAAGAAAGAAAAGAGGGAAAAAAAAGCAAAATAAAACACATCCTGTCATGATCTTAGATACAGCGTTATTATTTTTACCAAACCACCAGGGTTGTTTTGTCACCAAAGGATATATACTTAGTATGTAAGCTGAGCCTTATTGTAGCAGAGGGTGGATCTTCCACCCACAATAGATTTCCTCAAAATATGCCCCACAGCGTGAGGTTTTCCTATCTCTGGCTGTGCTGTGTACATCCTTGCTGTTTTGATGGTGAATTATTCCTGGAATATCAGGGTTTGAGGATGTTGGGTTATACCTTCCCCCCTTCCCCTTTTTCTCTGTAAATGACCAGCTTTGCTGCATTGCATTTGTTCTTATCTCTAAAACGTGAATACCAAGCTGGCTGTGTTGTGATCTGTGAAGAAACAGGAATAGGTGATGTGGTTGGGTACTGCAGCTCTTGTGCTTTTTGCAATCCAATTTTTAAAAGGGACTGGGAACTTTAATGCCCTAACTGATGTATTTAAAAAAACAAACAAACAAACCACCTTCTGTAAGGGTTTGTTCTCTGAAGATAAAAATCCAACTTTTTTAAGGTGTATTGAGCTGAGCGCTAGGAATAATTAGTCACTTTTAAAATTTCAGATAAATGAATATGAACCTGATCTATATCTTATATGTGTTGGTGTATGTGCAGACACATGTCTGTGTTAGTGCCTGCCCACACTAGAAACTTTTTATATAATTGTTTCAGTATAAGGAGAGTGTGCAGCTTGTAGAGGTAGTTTGCAGTGTAACATGCATTTTTACTTTCTCCACTAATGTCAGAGAAGAGTAACTGCCTTAACCAGATTGGAAACGGAGTGTGAAATTGTCATTTGAAGCCCTGTTGTGTTTCAGGACACAGCTCCTACTTGAATACATGATGTATTAAGACTTACGTCTTCAAAATAAGTAAATTAAAAATGTGGCTCACCAGGCCATTGGAAAATATTTAGCTGTGCCCATACACTCAAATGAAAACCAACATAGCCACTTTCCACTCTTGAGTGGAAAGTGCTGCTCTGTCTCCTTGGAATAGGGCTGCAAAGGGATTTATCAGCAAAATGTTTGGAGGATGGGGGGGTGGGATTCAATGGAGATAATTTAAAAAAACTAACCAAAAATCTAGTTAAGATCGGATTTTCTAAGGGGTCTGGCATCCCTCATCGTCTGCCGTAGGGATTGTTAAACTTCAGGGTGCTTCAGAAAATGTGGCCACTAGCATGAATGAGGGTTGAACTCCTCTGAAATATGACCCTAGTGTGCATATGAATTACTGGGAGTTTGAACTCTACTGTTTTAAATAGTCTTACCTAGAGGAAAACCATCTCTTACCAATCACGTTGCATCCCCCTGCCCATTACGGCAACTTCTTGTGTGGAATATGAACACAAGGAAAGTAATTAAAATATTTTTAGCATTTTAAATGAAACTAGCACTAGGAAAGATGATGGTAGTCTATGGGGAGCAGACTGTTCAGGAACCCTTTTAGAAAGATATCCCAAATTAATATTTAGCTCATGTTGTACAATGTCATTGTAGTTCAAGTCATAGTGGTGAAATCTTTTCAGCTCAGAGGCAACATCCACTGATACTAGCAGGGAGTGTGATCTTTGGATCTTCAGGTTTGCGGGTATTGTGCTGCTTGTATCTTCATAACAAGGTAATTCCCCAGGCTGAGAGAAATGGCAGTCCCAGGTTTCTGCTGTTTAAGATGACAGTTTTGAAATGATTCCCTGCCTTAGTGTTGCCACCTTCAGGGTGTTGCTTATGCTGGGTTTTTTTGAGACAGAACGTGAAGTTCACTATAAATATAGCAGTTGTCATTTAAAGCACATGCATGCACTTCAATTTTACTGTGTCCCACGGCATTCCTATTCTTAGCGTAGGTAATAGCGTAGTCAGTGTAGAGGGTATCTTCCATCAGGCTTTTGTGCTGAGGGCAACCAAGTACAGAGTGTACACAATGACTGATTTAACTAGACAGAGCCTTGTAACCTCCTGCTTTTTCCTCTGAGTGCTTTGGAGCTGACCAGTGATAAGCACATGTGTGGATGTGAATGAATTGTATGCTATAAAGGAGCAAGGGCTGTTAGAGATAAATGGGATTCATAGCATGCTTTAAAGCACCTAATAAGAGATCCTAGTAAATGGTTAGTGGTAGGAAATTGCACCGCTGATGAAGTACAACTGGAAAATCCAATCCTCTTCCTCCTCCATCCAGCTCAGTCCTGCCTCAGTGGAAGGGACCACACCTGACTGCGTGACCACAGCTGACAGGCAAGGATAGTGGGGTGAGATGAACACCTGTTGCTTGGGGCTTAGATTAGGAAAGGCTTTATTGCTAATACCTGGAGCTTGAATTAGCACCAGGCTTTGGAAACAAATGGAATGCATGTGTTTCCTATCTGCATAGGAGAGGAGGAATCTTGTTTCCCTGAGGAATCTTTGGTGCTTCAAGGGTTATGTTTTGCTTTTTTGATCCTGTGCTAAGATAGTAAATGATGCTGCTGTAAATTGCCTTAGTTTAAAACTTGGTGTGGTGAGTCATAAGACTTGATGTCTTGGATCTTTTATTTTTGCCTCTTCTTTCTTCTTCCCTTTACAAAAAAAAGCTTTAATCGGTTTCTGGTTCAAGCAGAGGAGTTCTTAATGTCTTATTAGTATAGCTTGTTTAACAAATAACCCAAACCTATTGAGATGAGGACTGACAAGGGAGTGTTACTAAAGTCTTTCACATGCTTCTTCTGGAATGAAAGTGGTTTCCCTCCCCCCAGCTTTTATGCATTAGCATCCTGTTGTCATTATCAAGTTCAGGCTGAGTAATTCCTTGGGCTTTTTATATTGCTATGTTTTTTCCTTTCCCATGTTACCCCACTCTCTGAAATCCCTGACTCTCACTGAGTGTAGCACAAAAGATAATGCCTGACTGCTGGCAAGTTGCATCAATGTTATCAGTCCATTGCTGTCAGGGCCAAGCTGTCAGTGTGCTGCTCCATGTGAACGGCTGCTTCTTGAGAAATTCTTGCTGCAGTTTAGGGATGTGTGTGTGTACATGCACATACTTGGGTTGCAAGAATGTGTTCAGTTGAGCAAAATACTTCTTAATCCGGATTTATCAGAAATAATACAGTTCTGCATTGGCCAGTACACCACAAATACCTAGGTTGGTCTGTTCAGGACTAGTCTGACCACCTTTCAGATAATTTTTAAAGATTTCTTTAAGCAGTGGTTCCAAATATAACACTATAACTCTAAAAGTCCAGGTTCGGACCTGTTAGTCTAAAAAGTATTACAGTTGGTTTGGGGAGTTGGTTAGTTTTTGGTTTTCAAAGCAGTGATTTTTCTGAAATAAAAGCTCAGGTCTGCAGAGTTTCAGAATACTTCTACTGCCCTACAGATGGAGATGGCCAGGGCACGAAGGTGCTGACTCAGTACCTGAGCTGAGCTTTCTTAATTCCTCTTTGTCTGTGTAATGGTGGAAATCCCTTTTTACTGGCAGTCCACAAGCCTGACAGACATGCAGGGAATGCCTTTTTTGGTTGTTTCCGCCTCCTGCTCTGAGGAGCTTATCTCTGTAGGATCACTTGTTGGGTACTTGCTTCATTCACACTCCTTCCCCTGTTTCTCTCGCCCAGGAAGGATACATGACTTGCTGAAAAGAGAGAAAATGCTATGCTGGGGATACTCGTCTTTCAGACAACCTGGGATAGGTAGCAACCTCCAGGTCATCATTCCTGAACCGCAGGTGTATGGATTCATTCATGACAGAAATGTCAAGGAGGTGGCATGTGGAGGAAACCACTCCATGTTCCTGTTGGAAGATGGGGAAGTATATACCTGTGGCTTGAACACCAAAGGCCAACTGGGGCATGACTGTGAAGGAAGCAAGCCAGGTAAGTCTGCTTTTTAGATGTGCTTTAAACTGTCTTGAGGTTGGTGGGCTGAGAAGATGAAACTGCTTTGTGTTGATTGCTCTGGAGCAGCTAACAGAGCTGAAGATCATGTGTAGTAACACAGTAATGATGCTGAATAATATTTGCTGGCTCTGGAAAGCTAAAGCTGAGCAGCATGGGTGGGGAGACAGGTCTGCTCAGTTTGTCTGGGAAATGCGTCAAAACAGGCAAGCGCAGATGGTCTCAGGGCAGATTTGTGTTATTTGGCATTATATTGCCTTTTTATAAAAGGGAAGAGAGGGCCGTGAGTCACAAGTGTCTTCTGCTTTGTCTTTCCAATTGCACTGTGCCCTTATGCCTACTCTTGTTCGGTTATAGTTGGGAATTTTGTCATTTACATCAAAGAGAAGAGATCTGTGTTGAATATAGTTGTGGAGGACAAACTTGGTTTTGGCCAAGAGGGTTTATAAATTTTGTTTTCCCCTCTTGGAAATCTCTTGTTGACTTGTGCCTTCACCCCTTCATACTTTCTTAGTCTAGAAGAAGGTCGTTCTAGCCTTGTATTCCCCAGACTCAAACTGCATTTTCTTTGTTGTGTTCCAGTGGGCAGAACCTGTGTGTGCAGAACCACAGGCAGCTAATGCCTCTCTTTCCCAGGGTCAAGGAGTGGTTTGGTTGTGTATTGTTATTTTGAGAAACCCTGAAACCTTTCTTATGGACTTTCTTTTGAATGTTGGCCTTCCAATTCAGCTTTCATTAACTTCTTCGTTTTGACATGTGGTAAAGATACAGGTATTCTGTTTCCATAAAATAATAAAAATTCCTCCATGGGTAATTAGAGCAATAAGACATCATCTTTCCTCAAACTGCAGGCTACCCTCTGTAGGGCTTGGCCTTCTGTAGCGTACTCTATTATTGCATGATAGATGAGATGCATACAGAATAGCCACAGGTTCCCCATGTAGTATCTGCAAATCTGACCTGACTGATTCCACTGCTCCTTTTTTCTGTCAGTGTGTCTTTTGTCTCTCTTTCAAAATGGGGTGGTAGATGTTGGATGTCTGTGATGCTGGATTAGAGAAGTTGACCTTGAATCTGGCCTCTCTTGCTTTTCCTACAAGTGGTTTCCAGACAGTCCTGACCTCTTTTAGTAATTATCAGGAGTGCTTAAGTCCTCTCTGTGCACAGCCACTGTTTCTCTTCTGAGGACTTGTAAATTTAGGCCCTGGAATAAATGAGCAGCTTAGTAAAAGGAAGCCAAACCTAGTGAATATTCCACCCAACCTGATGAGGATACTTCATCCTGAAAATCACCTAACGAGCTGCATGCCTCTAGTGCAGAGGCCCTAGAAATTCAGTACTGTTCTGAGTGCTGTAAAGACGTGTACTCTGAGAAACATCTTTGGGCTAGCCTGCCATTTACCCATAAAATAAATCGAGCATAAGATGATAATGAAAATGGAGGCTTCACAGTGAGAAGATAATCAGAGCTGGAAATGTAAACCCTGAATGCTGTAGACCTCTAGCAACTAGGTAATCCTGCCTTCAGCTAGGGCTGTAGAAGAGGGGCAGTCAGAGATTTGGAAATAGAAATAAAAAGTTCTTTGGGTTTGATGTCAAGTGCCTTTCTTCTACCCCTTAAATTAAGGGACTGTTGCTAAGATGTGACACTAACTCCCAGTTATCCTGCAGGTTTCATTTATTCTGAAAAAGGTTCTGCAGTGCTGCTCTGAGAAGCCTGTGACCACCTTTGAGAAACCGTGTTTCTATACCAACACAGCACTACTGGCTGTGCCTGCAGTGGGGTTTCTGCTGGCTGGGGCAGGTGGGAGGGATGTGCTGTAAAGCAAGCAACAGCTTCCCTTTTTAGCTCATGGTGAACAGTCACAGCAGTCTTTATGATAACAACAGTAAACCAGGAGAGACTGCTTTGTGTGGGTCTGCTTTGGCTTGCAGCAATGGGAACTGAATTTCTTGGTTCTCCTTTGCAAACAGGAACAAGAAGAATCAAGCCCTCTTTCACTCCCATCTCCCCTGCATGGGATAAAGATGACCTTATACCTTCTGTATAGAAAGGCATGTCAAAGATCATCTTTCTTGTTCTCCATTAGTTGTGGACCTATGAATGAAGCCATGTCTGATAGGAAGTGAAGATGTATGTATGGGGTATAGGGTCGTGAGCTGATGAAGATGATAGAGAGAGGTGTCTGAGGTGAACAGGAGAAATGCCTGGAACTGGGAGTCTTGCAGCTGCATCTCTGCAGCCTCTGCTGGACAGGGCAGCGTGGGCTGAGGCCTCTTAGTTTTACTGCCTTATGGCTTGATTCTGCCTAGCCTGTGAGGGCAGCTAGAAGTGGCTGACCTTTGCCCAGCTCTGGAAGTGAGCTGCCTCTCCTGCTGCAGGAGGCTGTGACACAATACTGATTGTCCCCTCCAGGCAGCCCCTGGATAGCCCCCTTTGGACTTCAGAAATGCTTACCGCGGCCTGCAGAGTGGCTTGGTTGTGTTAGAGAGTAACATCAAGACACATGCAGGGGGTCTTGAACCTTTTGAAGGCTAGATGACTTCAGGTGGGTGGAGTGATCTCCTTCCTGCTGCCCAGGTCTGTGCTTGTAAGAGGAAACTCCCTTTTATCTCTCACTTTTTGTGTGTGTATGTGAGGCTTATGCTGCCAGCAAGCTAAAAGCTTCAATTAGTGTTTTCAGAATATATGATCATGTTGTTTAATCAGAGGTGGTTATTTCCCAGGATGATGTCTGCTTGTGAATAAAATTCTGGGACTTTGCAATGCACTGAACAGGGATCTAACCCTGTTCTCCTTGCGAAGCTTGCAGGTTTTACTAGTGACTTCCAGTGGGAGAAGAGTTGTTATATTTGTAGTGAGTGCTTTTGAAGACTTTGCCTTCCTTTCTTCCCTTACTATGTATTCCAAATAATTCTTTTTTTCCTCTTGTTCTGCTGCCCATTTACACATATCTGTAGTAGGAGGATTCAATTTTTCTTCTCATTCATGCTACTCACAAAAATGTCAAAGTGGCACAGACTCGTTTCAACAGTTCCTCTTAGAGGAGTCCTTTAGAGGGCACATTTTGAAATTAAAGAAACTTGTTAATTAAAAAGCTGTGTTTACTGTCACATCAGCTGAGCTTGTGGATGTAATGTAGAGACAGGATAGCAGCCGGCGAAGTGATTCCTGTGCCTCTCCGCTACAGGGAACAGAAATTACTGGGGGAATATGAGTCAATAGAGGTTTATTTTCTGGAAGTGCCCTTTCATTAATTTTACCACCGCAATGTGAAATCCAATATTTAAGATGTCTAAGAAGTTTATCCTAACCAAAAGAATGTTCCTTTGGACTAAAAGCTAACAGCCTGTGATCATTTCCAACTCCCCACTTCTGAGCTAGGGTAATACTGGGTGTGCCACTCCTATGGGCTCCATCAAGAGCCACCTCCCCACATTGTCTTGCTATTTACTGTTTCATTCCTTCTTTGAATTGTGGTGGTTAGCAAGCTACTTGAGGAGTCCATCCCTCTCAGGGATGGATACCTGGCTTTGTTAATATTGAAATGATTGTTTTTCCTCACCTCTTTTTTCTTTTTTCCCCTGAAACAGTCCATAGTTTGTGTCTCTGCAATCACTTGGCAGGGATGCAGAGGGGGAGATGCTGTCCCAGTGTTCTTTCACTATGACCATAGTTAATAAAGCTTCTGTCTGACCTGTCCTAATTTTCACTTGTGGTGTTATGCACTTGGGAGTCCCCAGAGTCTCTGACAATGCCTTAGGAGAAGCAACTTGGAGAACTTAGTTGTGAAGTATTGAGCCTACTGTTCTGCAAAATCAGTCTGAGTTTGCATTAATTCCCTGAGCATCATCAGGTGTTAACATACATTATGTCTCTGATGGGAAGTGATAATTTTGTACTGCAGTAGTTTAGGAAACAAGGAATCTATTCTCCGTAGCTATATCTAAATTTCCACTTCTTAAGATCTGTAATCTCACTTGGATTGATTTTTCTTCAGGTCAGACGTGATGTCTTGACTCCCTGTGATGATTCTTAGATAAGCGTGTCTTAGCTGAATGTGCATGCATACATATGCTGGGGAACAAAAGACAGGCCCAGGTACTTAAGGTAAAGGCTCTTTTGGATTTGGGCTGAATTACAGAGGAGTGTGAAATAACTAGCTGGTTGTTAGCCATTTGTAAAGCTTTAAAAACATGCTTGAGTCTGAGACGTGGAACTTGTTTTCTGGTCTAGAGATTTGTTCTCTGCAAGTCATTTGGACTTCATCTGACTTCTGCTACTGAGAAAACCTGGGCTTTGGTAATTAGTGTCTCAGGAGAGTTACATGAAAATGTCTGGTGCCAAATTTGACTCAAACCTTTCCTCTGGTAACATACAGCAGCCAAACCCATGCTTTTTTACCAAATTTCCTATCTGCATGCAAATGTGCAGGGTAGCACTGCTTCTGTGTGCTTTGTGGAATCTATCTGCTCATAGCTGCAGGGCTAGAAATATCATTATGTTCAATCTCTTTCAAGAAGCAGGAAAAAAACCCACCAAAACAAAAAACCACTACATGATCCCGATCCCCTGGATTTCTCTGAACTCAGTGGCCTTTCTTTTCAAACATCAATCCACTTGTCCTGAACTTCAGCACACGGTTACAGTGACCAGAGACCTTGGGTGCTCACTGTGGCATGCCTGTTAATCATAAACCCTGTAACAGCTGAGAATTCAGATGTGTGACCTGCTTGGAATGACAATCTGTATGGATCTTCCTCTTTTAGACTCTTCCTGGTGGGTGGGAAGTGAGCCAGGAGGCCCTGATTGCTCAGGAGGAGGAGAGGTGGCAGGGCTTGTGTTTGTTGGAAGCAGCTGTGGAAATGAGCAGTTTGCAGATGAGGAGGTATGGCTGCTGCATTGAATAGGTAAGGTTGAGAGCTGCTCACAGGTGGGATGACAGTGGCAGGAGAATGGTTAGTTCCCCCTGCCTTCCTCCTCTTTGCATGAGGAGTGAAACAAGAAAAAAGAGCTTAAACATCAGTAACTCCAGGAGGTTCCACTAAGCAGGTGGATGTGAGACAGTTTTGTCTCCCTCTTTGGGCATGGAGCTGAGGCTCAGCACGCAGCTATTGCAACACTTCCCAAGTGGTGTGGTCTGGCAGAGTCCTGCTTTGCATTCATCACATTTTCTCTACACCCCCAAAGCAGAGCCACAGGCTGTAAAAGATGTAGTAGGGGTATGGCAGCCCTGCTTGTAGGCATTGGTCCTGCCAAAGCCTGGGAGGATGTGCCTGGAAACAAGCATGCTGAGGGATCTGCGGGGAGGGATGGAGCCATCTGGGGGATAGAGAGACCCTTGCAGAGTCAGGCCTTCTGTGCTGGTCTGCAGCAGCTGACTTTAAACTGGAAAAATAATAAAGGAAGGATTAGGACACAATTTATGTTTCAGCACCTATTGTAAATTTTATTTGTAAAAAAGAGTCAGATTATTAAGCCGGCCACCCTTTGTGGAGTCGCATATGTTCATTTATACTCATCCCTTTCCCTCCTTTGATCGCTCACAGGATCTGATGAAGCTATTTGAGGTTGTTATGCATTCACTAGTGACTGCAGCAACATCCAGCAACATGGACTTGTGTTGTGGTTTGTCCATCTCAGCTGAACTGGTGCAATTTGGGCTTCAGGATGATTTTAGGTTTCAAAAATTAGAAGGCTGGATTTAAAAATGACTTCATTGAGAAACAATATGTATATGGTCGAATGAGAAATAAAATCAAAGGAAGTGCTTTCCCTTAGGTATCTTAAATATGCATGTATTGTGTTGAATTGGATGGCTGAGGGCTCTGAATATGCCAGATATTTATAGTGGTCTGTTTTAGAATTTGTGTGGTCTGGATCATGAGAACTGACTTCTACCAATACTCTCTGAGGCTGCAGGATTAGGAGAGCCTAAACTGAGGGGAGAGATAAGGCTCTTTAGGAGAGCCTAAACTGGTAGAAATCTGGTTTCTTGTCAGTAAAGAAACTTACAGTCTGAGCCTGAAATGGCTGTAATGTGTTCTCAGATGTGTTCTCAGATGTAACTCTGAAGTGCTGTCTCTAAAAACAAAACACCCCCCACCCCATGTATTGTTACAACCACCAGATTTCTCTCTTGATTTCACTTTGAGGGGTAAAAGCAAGAGTGAGCCCAGGGAAGTAAGATACTTTTTTTTTTAGAATCAGTACAGCCTATTTTACTGGGGATATGAGGGACCATTTTAATGTCTCTTGTCTCGAAAGGCAGAGGTGCAGTAGGAATGACCAGCTTTTTGCCCTGTAATTGGGGATTTGTAGGGTAGTTTAGCAACTTAAACTTGCATTTATCTTGGTCATATTTGTTATTCCTGTATCGTGTACTATTCAGAGGATTTCTGAAGGTGCAACAGAAATAAAGGCTGTCCACATGCCTGGCTTGAAAGGAGCATGAAACCCTGCTGTTGGCATGGTGTGTGGCACTAATGACTGTCCCCTCTCCTGCAACCAAAGATGGGCTCAGGATAAAATGGGTGGGTAGCTCTGTGTGTGGTGAGGTAAACGGAGAGGGCAGGAAAGAAGCTTGAGGTGATAGACACAAGTTTTCTGAATGCCTCAACCTTTTTGTACTCGGAATAGTTGTCCGAGTATGAATGCGTAAGTAGGGCTGACAGTCCCAGCTTCTAGGAGATACTTCAGTAGTTTGGTGGCTGTTGATGCTGGAAGTTCATTGCTGTCTTCAAGATGTGTTATGTAACACAACCACAGGTGATACGTAGTTACTGGGCAGCTTTTGTATAGGTGGGGGTCTATGAATAGACATCTGAAATAAGAAATGTCTCCCCATCAACTCCAAAAATTCTATTCACTCCCAATAAAGCAGCCCAGGTGCTTTTCCTCAGTAAGGATGGCTTTTCCCTTGCCTTAATATCCTATGTTTCCTTTGCATGAAAACATGCAGTCGCGTGTTTTGAGGTAACAAAGCCTGAGTTTGGTAAAGGTGAATGTAAAGCATTCTGTCTGACTTGATCTTGAAGGCTCACAAGAGTGTGTAGGGTCTTCAGGGTGAATGTCCCCTTTCCTGATTAAAAAGGGGTTAGCTTGTCTTTCAGTGTGTAACTATTATATGGAAGGCCTGAGTTTGATTCTGGCTCATGGTGTATGCTTGTTGCTTGCTCTGTCTATAGACATCAAATCTTCCAGAAGATGCATAACTATGTCTGTGATGACTTTAAGTTTGACTCAGTCAACATTAAACAGCCTGATAGTCCTACTTAAGCTATATTGGAAGGAAGAATTTATCTCAAAGATCTTTGAAACTTCTTTTTCTTCTCAGAAATGAAATATTTTTGATACTTAAGGCTGCTAGCAGAAAACAGCTGTTCTTACAGCAGAGCTGTGAAATGTTCACTCTTTTAACACCTGACCTGCCTTTTGAACAGCTGCCTGCTGATATAAACTCACCAAAAAGGAATGTACAGATGCTCATATCTCCTTTTTTTCAGAATGCCCTTCAAATTTTACAGTAGAGAAAATTAATAAACTTTTGTAAATGTTTAATAGGACTGCATTAATTACCTCCCTTTCCCAGTCACCGTGCTTCTTTGCAGTAATGTATTTTCAAGCAGTATTTGTGAACCTGATGGGGATGTCACTGAAAGCAAGAGCAAGGGTGCTGTACTGAATCTGCACTGTGCCAGGTGTGGCTTTTCAGGAATGTGTGGCTTTGTCCTGCTCCCATGCAAATCACTGCAGGATTGAAATAAATGGGAACAGAGTGAGGAGCACACCAAGTGCCTTTGAAAATCACATGCTACTTCACCAAAGCCTGGGGCTGCCACAAGTGAGACTCTGCCAAGTGCAGCTACCTAGAAAATGTAGCCTCCCTTCTAGAAGAAAATATAAAATGCCTATGTGAAGGCTAAATGCTTCCTGTTGTGCAAAACTGCTCCACTAATCTGAAAAGATGGCAAAATAGCACCTGTCCAGAGGCAAAAAGTGGAGCGAAGCCCTTTTGGCTTGCTTGCAGTGTGTATGGTATGCAGCAATACTGTCTTGCAGGGACTTGGATGTGCTTCACTTTGAGCCCTCTGCTCAGACATGATCATGTGCTGTGGAAAGATACTTGTTCAGCAGTGCTGCAGGATTGAGTGCAGCAGATGGATAATAGTAAACTCTTATCTTACCTCCTGGGGCAGTGATTTGCTGCCTGGAGCAACTGACTGAGCCCCAAGGACAGGCTGTAGATGTTCCTGGGTCTTGGAGCCTTAAATCCATAGTGGTTTGCCAGCATGTATGCTGGAAGGGGCTGTGTTAAGGCAGCTGGGAAGGGAGTGGTGCTGTGTTTGGGGGAGCACTGCAGGGAAGATGTGAACAGATCTCTCTTCCTTGCAGTGCTAGGAGGTGAAAGTGCTGGCTTTCAAGTGGAGCTGTCAATTTTACGCTGGTTGCCTTTTCTTTTGTGTTTATAAGGTTGGCTCAATAGTTGCCACAGGACTATGTTAACTCCTCCATGTGGCTATGATGGACTGTAGTGAAGGGCTTATTCTTCCTTTTCCCTGCTCTGCTGTCCCTGCTTACTGCCATTGACCTCTGTCATGGCTCTCAAGATTGCTGTGGTGTTGCTTGGGATTTCGCAGGCAGAAATATGGCTTTGCACTGTGTAGTACCAGCACATCAAACACAGTATCTATGCACCCATCTCCCTAATTACTCCTTCCACCTCTGATATCCATCCTCAGCATGTCATCCTGAGGTCTAGCATGTCCTGCCCATGCTGGAGTTGCTGCCCTGGAGCTGTGGCATTTGCCAGGGTGTGCATGGTGGACCTCAGGGGTTTCTCAGGAGTCACAGCCCAGCCACAGCTTCTGTGCTGCCAGTGGCCAGCAAGCCTGGCCAAGTGACCACCTTCAGAACTCTCTGCAGTAACCTGAAGAGGAAGACAGGCTCTCTTTGGGTTTCCTGAAGATATAATTTTCCTGTGTTTCCTTCACAAGTCTTGGTGCCTTCCCTCTTTGAAAGAGCTGCCCTTACTTGTTTACCTCCAGGGTCTGAAGGTAAGATTCTTTCCTCTGCCAGCTGATGCTTGTTAGACTGAAGCCTTCTCTGCCTGCCCAGCCCTTTCCAAGAGTCTTCTCCATCTGGCTGTGCTTATGCCAGTCTGCCTATGGCTCCTCAGGGAGGTGCTTGGAGAGGCTATGTCCCCTAGAAAAAAGGCAGTGATGTGGTGAAGTAAAAAGCTTTCTATGGCTATGTCTGAGGAAGGGGTTTGCTTTCTCAGGGTAGGTGTCTGCTTTCACAGCTGTGAGGGGGAATAGCTGGCAAACTGTATGCGAAGTGACACCCTGGGATGTCACGGTGGCCTCACTTCTTGCTCTTGCATTCCTGCCTTGACATGATCATGGGCAGCTTTATAAAGTGAAGGCAGTGCTAATAACTCAACCAGCCTCTCTCAGATTTAAGCCTGTAAGTAGCCATGCTAAATAAACTAATGAGCGGTACTGTACGTGTTGTGCAGGGAAGCAGTCATCTCTAAGTGTCATTAGTGTTTGTGGATGAAAGGGGACTGCAGAATCATTGTCTCTGTTACTTGGAGCTTCTCAGTCTTGACCTATGGACAGTGGTCCCACCCCTGTGACCAACAGTGTTCCTGGGAATGTCACCTGCTTTGGTCTGTCCTCTGTCCTTTACTGTCTTCCCCCCTCTATTTTTTTTTTGTTCAGTGAGTCTACTCTGTTTACATTTCCTCCTTTGTAACCAAATTATCAGAGCCTTATCAGCTTCCATGCTGCTCTTGTCAGTCTCTCTAATCAGGTTGCTCTTGGTAGTGCTCTGCTTTCTGCTGCGAGCATAGCAGCAGTTTGTGAAGTTCATGAAAGGAAGACCTCAATATATGCAAGTTGGACTTGTAAAACCCAGCCTCCTCAATGGATATGGTAAACTTCAGTTGTCAAAAGTTGGAGGAGGTTACATGCTGATGTAAACGTTTGCTTGCTCCATACTTCAAAGCTTGAGCCATATACTAAGAAGTTTGAGAATAAGGTGGGCCTGCCATACATGGGTGAGAACAGCAGGCAGAAAGCGAGGGTAGCTGTTGTACAGCAGGGATGTGGTCTCTCCGTGGGGTTTGCTCTTCTAGTCTTGTGCTGTGCAGGTGCAGAGCACAATGTTTCCCACACCCTTGCATGCAGTAGTCTCATAGTCTGAATGCAAGACACAACAAGCATGTAATGCCTTCTTGGAGAGGCTTGGTGAGGAGGAAGGTAGTGGTGGTGAAATTGTTGGGCAGGGCGGTTCCAGCTGCCTACGTGTTGTGCGTGTCATATGCCTGGCCATACCAGAGACTGTCTGCAGTCACAAAGGTGTGTTCCTGAAACTGTCCTTCAGCCCTTGCCTCCGCCCTGTGAGCCTTCCTCTGGTGTTACTGCTGACAAACCACAGCCTGCAGAGGCGGCGTGAGTGAAGCCACAGGAGCAGTTTTAGCTGGCTGGGTTAGGTTATGTTTTCAAAAGCACCTGATAGCAAAATACAGACTTTCCAAAGCTTAAGTGGTTTATAGTCTGATTTCTTCCTCCCAGTCCCAGACTCCAGATGTTGTCCGTAGTAGCTGTGAGCACGAGATGCCTAGGTGGTCAGAGTTGAAAGTGTACAGAGGGTAATCAGGGGCTTACTCTTGGGGACTTTAAAGGAGAGAGGAAGAGGCAAAAAGGCCCTGACAAACAGCATGATTTTCCCCTCCCCAGTTACCAGTTTCCAAGTGGCAGAGTCACACTTCCACTGGGGATGCTGTTTCCTGGAAAAGTTGGTGAGTGTACTCATGCTGCTAATACTGGTGAAAGCATTGAATAGCTAAGATGTTGAAGTTATGCTGACAAAATAAGGAGAAACCTTCATAAGGGGAGGGAGAAAGCTTGGGTGTACTTTTCTCATAGTGCACTTTGGATTGCAAGCAATTCAGTTGCTGCACTTTGTTTTTCTCTTTTCCTCTTTCCATTTCATTAAAACACCCAGACATGTTTTAATGCTCAGCTGATGTCATTAGGACTGAAATTATGAAGCTCATCACAGCCTAGAAATACAGCCAGGATGTCCATATGCAGAAACATCTCTGGGATGTGTTGGTGGAGAC
This sequence comes from Aptenodytes patagonicus, assembly GCF_965638725.1. Taxonomy (NCBI): domain Eukaryota; kingdom Metazoa; phylum Chordata; class Aves; order Sphenisciformes; family Spheniscidae; genus Aptenodytes; species Aptenodytes patagonicus. The sequence goes on from NC_134952.1 coordinate 52,085,061, forward strand.
TGGGGAATTGGCAGTCAGCTGAAGTTTCCTACTTAATGTATAAAAATCTTGTCAGGGAGTTTGGTGATCCACTGTTTACTTGCTTTTTGTACAGTGGTTTAATGAAGTGCTGGTGACTGATAAGTTTGGGCCATAGTGTTTTTCTCATTTTCTTGTAGTACCTGTTGAAGGCAGTAGCAGGTTTTTTATGGAGATTTTGGCTGTTGGATCAGGCTTCCATAAGTGCTAATGCTGTTAGTGTCACCTTGTTAGATGGTTTAATGTGTTGGTGTAATTCATCTCCAAAAGGAGAGAACTCGGCTCCTTTCCTGTAAGAATTAAGGCTTTTCAGTACTTGGAGAACAGAAAGACATATGGGTGAAGTTTAGGTTGCTATTGGTGTCTAATTAAATATTCAGCTGCCTTGTACATTAAAATGTTGTATGTCACACTTCTGATTTTTAGATCTTGGTTGCACATTGCTCAGGTGTCCTCAATGTGGACATGGACTATATTAACAAGTATGGCAATGCAAAGAAATTGACTCATCTGTCCTCAGACTTGCCAGCTGCTAGCATTTAACCCAGAGGAATTTCTTGCCAACAGTTGTTTCTCCCTTCCCTGTGTTTCTACCACCATCTCTTTCTTATCCAGGCAAGCTAGTAAGACACCTATCTTAGAGTCTATGGGCACTTTCCTAGCAGATAGCAACAATCAAGATGAGCAAATGCTCCGAGTTGCTTATTGTCAAGCTGGGGAGACAATGAGGAGTTTTGGCCAGGTGTCCAAGCAGACTGAAATCGCTTGAAACTCTTCCAAGCCACAGCTGCTCACCAGCAAAGAAATCCAGATTTTGCCACTGAAGGTGTAACCTCAGGGCTGATAGTTTCTCTACGTTGTTTTCAGACAGTGGAAGCCATCTGGTGCTGTTTGTGTACATCCTGGTACACATACGGCTGAAGGATTCTGCCATGTCCTCTAGCAAAAGCCTGTCTTGTGAGCAGCTGGAAGCTATACATAGAAAGGGTGTACCAACTCTCTGATAAACTTACTAGGAGTAGGAAAGCTAATTAATCATTCATTGCCTGTGCATTCTAATCAGTGCAGTATAACTGAGTGCTTTGTGCTTCCAGCAGTTGCAGACACTGAAGATCTTGTAGAGCTTTCCAACACTGTGGGGACAAAGTATAAGCCCTGTTTTATAAAGAGTGAAGCTATGGACTGAAGGTGGGCTTTTCAGGGGTTTTCATTCTTGACCTAGCTTTAGTACCATTTCCAAACCTTCAAGCTAAATGTGCTGACTGTCAGAAAGCTGAGTTATAGAAACGTAGGGCACCTGTCCTTAACTTTGGCTGGAGTGTCCCTGAGAACCACAGACAGGCAAGAAGACGCAAGAGCAGGCCTGTCAACATTCAGAGAAGGGCTGTCCTGAAGGCATTTTGCCTGGACCTCATTCTTTGGTCCAATGTGTATTTTATGAAAAGGTCTAACAAGGTTAAGACCAAAAGAAGTCAAACTTTGATGTGTCTGTTTATGTTGAGATCCATGAGTTAAAGTGGACAGAAGAAAGAAATGAAAATTGGAACTCCACCAGATATGAAGAACTGATAAATGACTTCTGAGCATTGGTGCTGTTTTGAGAGCTGATTGCTTCAGAAAGAAAAGATTGGGTCAGTGTGTACTTCTTGGAACTTGGTTTTTTGTTTGTTTGTTTTTGAAAGCTTTATGACATGTTGAAACACTGTATTGCATAACTCCTTCAGCCCTTCCCTGTTGCTTTCAGGGTTTTGTTCTGCTTAGCTTTCTATGTAATTGTGCCTATTAACCTCCATTTGACTGGTTTTATTAATCAGTTACTAAAGACACAATACTAAGAATAAACTTCACCCTCTGCACCCTTCATCTCAGTGCAGTGATGCATCTTTTCTAAGGCATGAGTAAATGGCGTTGTGATGCTCTGGAACATGCTCTGGAAATTAAAACAAATGTATATCAACCAGTAAAACACCTCATTTTGATGTGAGGAAGGGGTGGGAGGTCAACAAAAAAGTAATTGTCAGATGTTTTTGATAATACTACCCACGTTAGCAGGGAGATGGTATATTCAGTGGCTTGGCAAGTCTGACGGTGAACTGGGACCGTTGTTGGACTGCCTGGGCAGACTGTGCCCCCAGGGGAAGGCTAGCTTTTTTCCATCTCTTTCCAGAGATGTGTGTGAGTGTGTAAAACTTAAATTGTTTGGCATTTACATTTCTTCACGACTTTGCAGGCAAGCTGTGATTGACAGGGTCTTAGGAATGTACTATGGTGAGATGGGCTATATGTGTACATTTCTAAAGGCAAAGATCTTCAGCTCCAAGACAGGCATGCTTTTTCTGTCTGTGGTCATCCAGTGAGTCCGGGTGAGGCTGTACTCTGCTTCTTGAGTGAGCAGTGCAGTCACTGAAGGCTTTCAGTGACACAGGGCAGCCTTTCAAAACAAGCTGGTATTTATTAGTCCCCTGGGATGGCACATAGAACAAGGTCAGGTTTGTGTTGCCAAATTAAACTTAAGATGGGGTCTGTGGGGACTGAAGCAGCCACTCTGGATTTCTAAACCCATTGGATGTCCTCTGTGTCCCAGTGTGTGACGCCCTTGCTATGTAGTCCTTGCCACAGCCTCCTGATACCTCAGGGCACTTTTTCTCCAGTTGCAGTACTGCTGTGGTCAGTCCTGCCTCCTTCAGCTCCTGATGCTGATCTTTGGTCACTGGAGTCTTCTGTCACCTCCCCAAGGTGCTCCGATGGCTCAGGGGCAGCTTGTAGTAGTCCTTCCACAGCAAATGAGACATGTATACTTAGTGTGGCAAATACTGCTTTCCGAGGGAAGAAATTAGCTTAGTCATGCCTGCAGGTAGCAAAATAGTCTCTGTTATGGATGCCCTAGCCTCCCATATTGTCCACATTTGTCATTTTGTCATACTTGTGTTGTCCCCTGGAGTGTTTGGCAGTGTGCAGGGACCAGCTTTGGAAGAAGGGCAGGCTGGTGAGTTTGTGACCAGTTTTAAGAGCTCAGGTGCTCTGGATAACAGCCAGTCTCAGTGCACCCTGGCCAGCAAGCTTAGAGCAAAATGATGGGTTCATGAATCAAAGGGATTTCCTGTGGAGATGAGGATGGCTTCATCCCTCTCTTCTTTTGATGGTGGGATCTTCTCCAGCAGGAGCTTTAGTTTTGGACCTTCAGTTCCCAGTACAGAAACATGTTTGGCTGAACTTAGGTGGTGTCAGGCATGTTGCAGTGGGTATTTTTTTTGTCTTGCTGGGTGATTGAGAGGAATAGACAACAGCCACATGTGCTGTTGAGATGCCTTGTCTGTTGTTTGTGATTGACCTTGACCAGCCCGTACAGCTGCTGGTTGTTTAGAGCTCATGGATAAAAATAGGCTCCCTCAATTATATATGCAAATGAACATAAAACAGGCTGCCAAGCAGTGCTATAGCTGGATGCTATGGGCCCAAGAGCGGAAACTGTGTGTGTAAATTGAGTTACTGCCCTCAAAACCTGTCTGTGTCTTTGCATAGGGTTGGCAGTGGGACCTGGTGAAATTTAGTCCTGCTGGAAAAAGCTGCAGGGCAAAGGGCATTATTAGATGGCAGGGCTAAAGGATGGCTGGATGGCAGGCAGGCCCAGTCCTCAAGCCCTCCTAGACGTTTGTGCTTATTACTTGTAAACTGCACCTCCATTGCCATTAATTACTTCAAGTGAAAGGAAGCACATGTTCAGGTAGCATTTTCCTCTGTTAGAATACATACTTAAATAATTGTCGCCTTTCTCTTCCATGACATCCATTTGGGATTCTTATTTTCTGACTCCCAAACTTAGAAGGCAAGCCCTCCTAGGGATGCCTTCCTTTTAAATTCATTTAAGACATTTAGATTGATTGGTGTGAAGGTCTTGGTGCTAAGTATGTTAATGATTTCTGGATGCCTTTGATGTGGGGTATCATTTTCATAGAATGACATGTAACTACCCTTCCCTCTCATGTCATAGGCAAGTGGGAGTTTAATAAAACTGATCACTGCTTTGTAGCTTACAGAGTGAAATCTTTCTTCATCCACCTGAAACACTTGTATTTATTCAGGGAAGAAAAAAGAAACCCAGCTTTGCTTCTGTCTGGCTTGTGGGGAGTTTTTTCCATCAGATGTGTGGCACTTCCAATGTCTTATTGCAAAACAAGACTTTTTCATGTCCATTTGTAAAAACTGCGTAATGAATAAGATTTGGTTGTTGATGTTGTAAGAGTAGTTGTCAAACCTACTTCAGTTGCCTAATGTCATGTAATGATGAAAAATCAATTGTGGGTGATCTTCCCGAGGACTGAGTGATTTTTTTTTTTTATTCCTCTGTAAGGTCTTCTTGTTTTACTTCCTTTTTATGGGACTTTTTTGAGTGTCTGACAGTGGTATTAGTAGATTGATAGCTTTGCTATCAATCAATAGATTGCTTAGCACAGGGGATGTCATAACACATACTTTCATGCATCAAGCAGTAAAGCAAGGGGTGGATGGGTTGATTAGCTTTGTGGATGACTCGTCTTCATTGGACATGAGCTGTGGAAGGTCAAATGTTTTACAGGGTCTCCCAATTTCTGGGTCCTGGCTGATCCCCACATCAAAACTGAGTCAGAAAACCTCAAGTCTGGGAAGTCTGGTTGTTCCTAAATAACCTGATAGGTTTCCCTGTATCTGTGAGGCTGTCTGTGTGTAGACCGTCATTGTGCCTGGGGGCATGTACCTGCCTTTCTCCTATGATATGCAGACCAGACTATCAAAGAACTCGGCAGCTACGTGTTTTCAGTAAAACCTGGTGCCTTCCTCCTGTAGGAAGTGTTTTAAAACTAAATTGAGGATCAGTGCACCCATCTGAATGGCTTTGCATGCAGATTTGCCTAGACCTGATGTCTGCATGTCACTGAGATGAATCCTGTGACCGAGGAGGCTTTCTGTTTTCCTCAGAGCAAATTGGAGCCCTGGCCGGACAGCACATCGTGCATGTGGCCTGCGGAGAGTCTCACAGTGTGGCGCTCAGCGACCAGGGCCAGCTCTTCTCCTGGGGTGCCGGCAGCGATGGACAGTTGGGCCTCACCACTATAGAAGATGCAGTGATGGTACCAAGGTAAATTTTTTAACAGGTTCAGGTTTCCTTAAGGCAGCTCCTTGGAGGTGATGCATCAAGGGTTGCTCGCCTTCCAGCCTGGAGTCAGTGGGAGCATGTTCTCTCAGAGGGGCAGTAATTGGGCACTTCTCACAAAGGGATGTAAGGGTGATGACTCTTCCTTTTCCATACTGTACTGGTGCTCCCTGAGCCCCCCTGGGATTCAGACAAGTCCTCAGGAGGTTTGGGCAGGATAGGCCTTCTGCCTGTGGGTGCTTGGGGCACGGAAAAGAAAATCAGAGCGTGCTTGGCTTCCTCAGTGAAAAATGCTACTGTGTTTTCTACACAGCAAGGAGGTGCACGAGGGAGGACCCAAAAATAGAAATGCTGCGTGTGATACTAGTCTCTATTTCAGTCCCTAGGAAGTCCTCTGAGATAGGAGATGATTTCAAGAACGGGAGAAAAAATATGGCTGCATGATCTGGCACCTCAGCTCTGAAACTTTTGCAGTGTTGCCTGTAAGCAGCAAAGCTACTAAGCCAGCCTACTGCAGTTCTGAATAGTGAATGTTGCTCAGAAACTTCAGGGTAGTGCTCAAGTTTCTTCATTTACTTATGTAATGTATCTTACCTGCGTCAAAGCACAAATAGGGTTAAGTGCAAGGACATGTAGATGGTGGCAGTGGCCAGTGGCAGACACCAAGACTCCTCCATCCAAAGCAATTCACAGATGATAGGTCTCAGCTTATCACTGTAATGAAGATAACTGGTCTCTTTGTACTTAATGGTGTTGTATCATGCTACATTACCAGATGTAGTCTCTCTCTTGTTTGGTCTGCCACTGCAGATCCAGTGCAGAGCAGAAGTTTGGGACATCTGTCTAGGGTGGCTGTCATTGTTGAAACAGTATTTAAAGGAAAAGAGTTTCAGTCACAAAACATTGATGTTCGAGTTGAAGGGCTCTGTGGGAAGACAGTCCTTAACTTGCAGGTGGCTCTGATATAACAGACAGGCTCACATGTCAATGTGATAGTGCCATTTTAAAAATAACTTTTTTGTGAAATAACTTGAATCTTTGACATGCTATTCTCTGTATAAAGGACTGAAGAGGTTTTGGTGCTGTAACTCATAGGAACTGCTAGGCTCCTGACAGCATGAAAAATCTCGATGCCTGAAAAAGAATAGTGAGAGAGACACCAAGAACCAGCTATTTTCACCATTTCCAGATGGCTGGATTCAGCGTTATGGCAGTAAACGTAGTTGGAGTTAGTAGTCAAGTGTCTAAAGGTCTCCGCAGATTTGCATCTATTATGTATGAATCTGCATCACCTTCAAGACTCCGTTCCTCAGTCTCAAAACCAGAGGTTATGTGTATGTATAGAATGAATATCTGAATGGAAATCATAATTTTGACCTAAGGTGATACTGTATTTGTGGACACTTATTCTAAAATAGTTGTCGTCTTCAGGTTGATAAAGAAATTGAACCAACAGACAATACTGCAGGTTTCCTGTGGAAATTGGCATTGCCTGGCTTTGGCAGCAGGTACTGTAACATTCATTACTTATTACCAAAATTTGTGCTGTTATTTTGCACAGTGTCCAAGATCGTATATTTCTGCGTAATAAACCAAGGACATCCCTGTCCGAACTGCTTTCAGGCCAAATGGGAGGCTATAAAATAGATCAGGTACCATGAATATTGAAGAAGAGCTTTGCCAATACTGTCAAGAAAGAAAACATTACACACAGGCCACCCACTGTCTCACTGGTGAATGATGGCAGGAACACTTAAAAGCTTTCCACCTTGGTGTAGAAAAATGTGTGTAGTTAATTTCTTTGTGTTGAAATTACCCTTGGCTATTACTTTTTTGTATGCAACATGTGGACCATTCTTTGTTATGCTGTTTAACTTACAGCAGTCTGATACTGTATTTTGCCCTTAGTTGCATGTCTGTTTATTTACCTGGTGGCTTCAGGCTGTGCTTTTATTTTGGCAAAGAATGTCTTGCTTGTTTTTTTTTTCCATCATGAGGCTCAGGTGGGAGCAAAGCCCCCAGCACTGGTTCTTGTTCATTTTGACAAACTTGCTTTTCTGTTGACCAGCTCTTGCTCACTGTTCGTTCTTTCCTTGTTTCAGATGGCCAGTTCTTCACATGGGGGCAGAACAGCTATGGTCAGCTGGGCTTGGGTAAAGAATGTCCCTCCCAAGCCAGTCCACAACGTGTCAAGTCTCTTGATGGGATCCCTTTGGCTCAGGTTGCTGCAGGCGGAGCCCACAGTTTTGCCCTCTCTCTCTCAGGAGCTGTGTTTGGCTGGGGGAAGAACAGCTCGGGACAGCTAGGACTAAGTGATGAACGAGGTATTAAAATTATGCTCCTAGGTGAAAGAAGGATGGACTTTTTTGGCCTAGTGTCTCTGTTCGCATTGACAGTGTATTTTTACTGAGCAGATAAGTAACCCTCAGCAACTCCTCTTGAGAGGAGAGGGCAGAGGAACAGTCTCTGATGGACTGTACAGGCTTTTCCTACTTAGTAGGAACAGAAACATTTTTTTTCCACTTGTGGATGTTAGTGGAAGTGAGGAAGGTCAAAAAGAAAGATCTTTCAAATGTGAGTGTCAGCATGCCCGCATTGAAGGAAATGCTCATATTCTTTCTTCCTCTTCTCAGAAATGCTTTGTCCATATTTTGTTTGAAGTTGATATGGAGCAAAGGCTCTCCCTGCAGAACAGCAGGCTGAACCCATCCCCTTGTTTCCCAACGTGTTTTTGACTGGTGAGCAGCTGTATGCTACAAAATGATGGCAACACAGAGTATCTCAGTATTGTAAAATGTTGTCTAGTTTATTGGTTGCACAATTTTCCAGACACAAGGCCAATGGTATTTTTTTCAAGTGGCCATGTTCAGTGAAGCCTAACCATGAACAGACTTGAAGAGACAGGTTTATAAATGAGGCTGAAGAGTGGGTATGACATTACTGCTAGTTTGAAAAGCCCAGATCGCCCCTGCTTGTTGTTAACACATTCTTAACTTTTTTGCAAAAGAAAGTGAGTGTAAGATTTTTTTTCTTTGGAGCTTTAAATCAACCTCTTAGTTTTCTGCATAGTTGCTGAGTAGCTTTAAATATCTCGGCAAGTTACTGAGTGTGGATGTGATACCTACTGTGCACAGATAGTTTATTTTGCATGGGTGAGTACATGAGGTGTATATATTTGTAAATGTTAGGTTGCATAATGTTGTAGCATATAAATACTGTATGTTGCAAGAGAAAAGCATTACCTCACATTTTGTGTACCTATAATGGAATGACGCATTTTGACAACCCACTCTACGAACTGGAACATGTATTTAAAGTGATTACTTAAAAACAGCCTGTCGTTTAGCAAAGGGTGCTCAAATGTTGTATGCATCATTTCATCTTGCTTTACGCTTTTAGGAATATGAAACACAACTGTAAGACTTATTGCTTATCTTGTGTTCTCTCAAAAATGCTCCAGGTCTATTCTCTTGCACTATATGTAAGAGAGAGCTAATCTTGCATGAGTAGCAATGTTCTGCCATGTAGACTGGCAGATAAATGCTTCTAACTTCAACAAAGCTACGGTTTTTGTGAGAGGCTTGCTTTGACATGGGGCTAATCTTAGATGAACATATAAGGGGCATCTACTTGTGGGGCTGTGTTGGCCAGGGATCATACTCTGCTTAGCCTCAATATATGACACTCTAGTAAATACCTGATATTTATGGTAACTGAATCATGGTAAGACAGTGTGAATTATACTCAGTGAACATGACCAGCAAAGTCTACAAACATGAGTAGTCTGCAGCACTAACAATTATGCTGTAGAGATAAGAAGTGTCATTCCTGTCAAAATAAAGATCAGAGTGCTAAAATACAGAACAAAGTAAATGAAAAATCTGTTCTCATTTCTAAACCCATGAAAATGTGACCATTTTCCTTTCACTACCCAGAAAAAAGCAACTGTCAAATCCTTGGGTGAGAGTCTTAAAAAATGGACAACTTCTATAGGTAGGAACCTGATTTTTTGTTGGTATGAAGTAGCTACTCCCCTTAATATCTAACTATTTTGGGGTGCCTACTGCTCCTTGAAATGCTTAGCTCTTGTTTTACTTTTACATCAGTAAAACATGTAACCTTGCTTAATGTATTCATCGTCAGGAGACCCACTTTTAATGATTACAATGTCAGAGTGAAGGAGAAAAGCATCATTTAATGGTTGGCAGAGATTAGCCTTTGCAAGTAGGAGGATCTTCTTAAAGGATGACAAGGAAGGCAGGCTAGACATTTAAATATACCTTGGGATTCAGCTTGTGTGTTGCTCTGGTGTTTCCCATGTGTCAGGATTGTTCTGTACGGAAAAGGTCTAAGCAAGGTTTTGGAAACAAATGTTTGCAGTTGTCAGCGAGGAGTCTGGAATGGAGCATGAGGCTGAAGGTGGGTGTAGCTAAGCTGCACTCATCATACCTCCCAAACTGCAAGTGCATGTTGAGTTTATACAAGATTCTCAATATTTACATTCTTGCTCTGGACAATTTTCTTTGAGCCAGGACAAATCTTTTAAGAATTGGAGGAGGAAAGCAGCAGTGAAGTACTCAAAGATGTAGTTTTTTTTCTCCACAGTTGTTAAAGCTTCCATTGTGCACATACACTGCATCTGAAAATCAAATTGCCAGTGGTTTTCTCAGACATTTAGGTTTGTTTTTATGAAACAGCTCCTTTATTTTCTTTGTCTTCAATGCAGACCGAGAATCCCCTTGTCATGTGAAGCTGTTGCGGTCTCAGAAGGTTGTTTACATCAGCTGTGGAGAGGAACACACAGCAGTTCTGACAAAGGTAAAGATGCTAATCTGGGAACCCTGGCTATCTCGCCTGCCTGATGGTTTCCATTAGTTTCCTGGGTAATGGTAGAAAAGAACAGATTGACTTACCGTATTCCATCCAACTCCAGTAAAAGAAACTAAATGGAAAGTATAGTCTTATTATAATTTATTCTGAGATTCATTGCCAACATGATCCATTGCTGGTTTTGAAGATGAAGATATTAGTAATCCATGACAATGAATAGTGAAACTCACGTGAATTGCTCAAAGAAATAAGCTTTGAGCAAAAAAAAATTAACAAACATACATCCAAAGGGGTGAAAATAGCATTTTGTTGGAAGATAGAGAGTGATATTGTGCATCAGAATAAAATGCAAGTCAAAACGAATGGGTGTTTAAATGAAACACTGGCGGTCCCTCGCAGCATTTACAAGAGGTTTTCAGTTCCAAACCTGCTGTTTCCAAGTGGCATATAGCTTAGTGGACAGAGGACAGGGCTAGGATTTGGTAGATCACTGCTCAGTTCTTGCCTTGCCTCTGCCACTTCCTAGGTGTTGCTTCCTTTTTTGGTGCCTCAGTGTTCTCCACTGTAAAATGAATTAAAACAGCTGACATCAGGATTCCTGTGGGGAAAAACACTGTAGAAGATCAGTTATGTAGAAGCTCTTTTTCAAGGAAAAAGGTCACGGTCCTTTTGATCAGCGGCTGACAGAGATGGGTGTAAAGTACTGTAGAAATGGGTGCTACTCAGCTATGTTTAAACCTCCTGGGATTTCAGTCTCATCTGGTGACAGTGGGGGGAAGCTGGACTAGTGTAGACATACCTAAAGATAATTCTGTCAATCTCTGATGGTTGGCAAGGTAGCTATTTGGAAGCTGCATTAGCAGAACCCAACTTTCTTTTCTGAATCCTTTGGAAATCTCCAGCAATCTCTGCCGAAGCTTGGGCTCGTACTGAAACTGGAGTCAGAGGGATACTGCTGGGTTATGGGTCCCTAAATGGAGAATATGCTGTTTGATTTGCTAACAGAGTGGAGGGGTGTTCACGTTCGGTGCAGGTTCCTGCGGGCAACTGGGACATGACTCCATGAATGATGAAGTGAACCCCCGAAGAGTTCTTGAGCTAATGGGAAGTGAAGTATCCCAGATTGCTTGTGGCAGGTGAGTCCTGTATGCAGTCAGAAACTTTCTTTGGTGGAGGTTAATGCTGACACTGAGCCTTGTAAATAGGGGGAATAGTCTTGCTTCTGCATCCTACATGTCAAAACTAAGTTAATTTAAATTTTACTTCCCATGAGAATTTTAAGGCCCTCTAAAGGGCCTTGGACATGAGGAAAAATTTCTTTACTGAAAGGGTGGTTAAACATTGGAACAGGCTGCCCAGGGAAGTGGTTGAGTCACCATCCCTGGAAGTATTTAAAAGACGTGTAGATGAGGCGCTTAGGGACATGGTTTAGTGGGTTGTTGGGTTGATGGTTGGACTTGATGATCTTAGAGATCTTTTCCAACCTTAATGATTCTATGAATCTAAAGGAGGTTGTTTTTAATTCGGGTTGTTCCATGTGCTGTAATCTGGTAAAAGATACCTTTCCATTTTAATAATTTAGTAAGACTTTAGAGCAGCAGCCCATTTGGTCACAAGTTTCCAACCTCTTTCATGAAAAGAGAGTTAGTAACGCTGGTGCCGTGTTGTTGCCTTTTGACATGTACAGGCTTAGCAAATGACTAAGCTAATTCTGTCTGTGAGCCCGATACCAGCTGTATGCTGGCACATGCTGCTCTTTGTCACTTCCACCTAAAGGGCTTCATCCCATAAGCTGGTGCCATCAGGTGGCAAAAACTGAGCATTGGTGCTAGTGTAAAGATGCTGCTTTGTACCAGTTTCTGGCCTAGGGGAAAGGAGAATAAGTTTTAGGCTGTTTTTTTTTCTTTTAATTGTTAAACAAGGCCCAAACTTTGTACCCATTTCTGTTACAGACATCACACTTTAGCCTTTGTGCCTTCTTCAGGAATGATCTATGCATTTGGCTGTGGAACAAGAGGCCAGCTGGGAACGGGGCACACTTGCAATGTTAAGTGTCCCTCTCCTGTCAAGGGTCACTGGGCAGCTCACAACGGGCAACTCTCAGGGAAACCTGGTATGTACTATGCGCGATTTGGACTGGCAAATGGACATAAATACTTTCATTTCACCCATGGCTGTCTAAAGACTTCTTGACGTTGTTTTGCAAAAGTTCTTGAAATAGCAAAAGAAACCCATGCTCCTGTCTCAAATGCACTATGGAAATTACTGGGTGACCTCTTGCTCTCTCTGTTAACGTGTGCCCTCTCCCTTTCTCTTTTCATGGCAGAGCTCAACATTTGGTGATCTTGAGCCTTCATGAAATTGTACCAATATTGATTTCCAAGGGCTTTGGTTTCTCTTTAGAACCCCTATTGCAGTTTAAAAATTACAACTTTTCCCTCCTGGCCAGGCCCCGTGTATCTCTCAAAGTGCTACAGTGCTTGAGTTCCAACTGATTTCAGCCTGGCCTTCAAGGGACCCAGGTGCTCCTTGTGGTGTAAAGCCTGAGACACTGGCAGTGCAAATGTGGGGGAAAAGGCACAGTAGGAACTTGCGTTCATCAACCTCTAACACAACTATGTCTGTCTTCAACAGATGCCTGTAAATATCACATTGTCAAACATATCTTCTCTGGAGGAGACCAAACATTTGTGCTTTGCTCCAAATATGAGGTAAAACAAATGAAGTATCTTCTCAAGTCTGTTCCCCTATCCCGACCTTCACAATGCTTTTTTTGGTTTTGGTAGTATCTCCTGAAAATGAAGTGTTGCTTTGGAGTCCATTCTGCCTTACAAACCTTTCCAATGTTGACAGTTGTTACAGGGATTTACAACTTTTTAGGAGTTGTAGGCTGAAAGTTGCCTTCCTTTAGAGGCATGTTGAAGAGCCGTTGGGAAGACACTGGTTTCAGTTTGGTCAGCAGGGAGGGGAGTCTGGACTCCTTTGCAGGTTGGAAACGAGGGGCTGCTTTCCTCCTGAGACACCGGAGTCTGCATGTAGGGCCATGGACCACATACACTGGGGTTTTGTCAAGATACACTGGATGGAGGGCTGAATGCTGAACTGCTTTTTCTGCTTCTGTCTTATTTCTTTCAAGAAGTGTTTGACATACGCTTTTAAGGCACGGACATAGGTCTAGAATAAATGTACTAAGCCTGTAGTTATATATGGCGGTATTTAAGAGGGCTTTGGTACGTTTAAGGAAACGATACCTTGTTTGTTTTCTTTTTAAAAACGTATTTGATGATGATCTTGGTTTTTTCCATACCTTTCCATGCCTTTCCTTTTGGGCTTCTTAGTAATGCCACAGCTTCCTAGCCAAACTTGTTCAGAGACCACACTGAGGCAGCTTTCAGTTGTATATAGAAAACATTATGAATAAGAAGGAATTGTTTTACAAGCCTTGTCTTTGCTGAAATCTGTATCTTCTCACAGAATTCCTTGCCTGCTGATGATTTCCGGACCATAAATGAAACACGTTACACCTGTTTAATAAATGATGAAACTATAGATGTCTGGAGGCAAAAGCTTTTAGAAAAGAACAGTTCTAATTCTGTCAAGTAGGTATTGTGGCACTGGACAAGCCTTTGTTGAAAGTCTCATTGAAAATAATTTTGTTGGCTTCCGTGCCATGCTTTCACTTGAAATTTAGCAGCCTTTTCAAGTGTGGTTCTTGGTCGTATCCAAGGGGAGGACAGTTGCCAGTCACAAGGCTGCCAGGTTAGAGCTTCTGAGCAAAATCAGAGGAATGTGAGGCTGCCTCAGAACATTGCAAATGGTGGGTGGGAAATGGGTTTTAAAGTTGTCCTTTGTTGTGTGCTTAGAGTTCATGAAAAGCAACAAGAACTTGTGAACAGACTGATTAAATTCCTTCCCCTGTGTGCCTGCCATGAGAAGGGCAGAATAGGTGGAAAGGAGGCACTGTTAACATCCCTCCTTTCAAAGATGGATGTTACATGTTCCTGAATGAACCACTTACCCTCTATGCCTCTGAAGGTGTGATCCTGACATTGTTTCCCATAGGAGGAAGAGAGCTGAAGAGATTTGCTGTGACATCTGTTCATAACCCCTCTCTCTTTTCTTTTGTCTTCCTGCTGCAAACAGTAATGTTGTTCAAATACTGTCCTCAGCTGCCTGCTGGAATGGAAGCTTCTTGGAGAAGAAGTAAGTGGCAGAGTCCAGAAGCGTGGCTTTCCCTTGAGGCAGACTGGAATCCCTTTACTTGCAACGGGATTTGATTTTTCTGATCAGTCAGGAGATGGGGGCAGAGTGTCCACTAAAGAAGTGGGTGCTCGGAGCTGGGTAAGGAAGGCAAATGGTCTAAGAAAGTGCATGGTGAGTGTACTATAAGTGGTACAGATTCCTTGGAGTTGTCACAACTGGTTTTTTCCTTATGAAATGAGTATCAACATCTCTTTAAAAAGAGAGGGATAGGAATATGACATTAAAGGAAGCGAGTGATGCCAGGTATCTGAATAGTCTCTTACCCAGCTGAGCTAGCTGGTGGGGGCTGGTGTGTGTGGAGGTATACTTCAACACAGACTGCTCTTGTAAAATATATCTGGGGCAGCATGGAAGCACTTTTCTTTTAGGTGATGTCAGCTGTGGAAAGTTTTGTGCTCCTGCTTACAAAAGTAGGAATTCCAAATGGGTGTAACCAACCATAGGTGGTGACAAGATTGTAATATGCGTAGCTGAGTCAAAGGCTGTGGGTTGGGAAGGATTGTGTTGGCTGTGTCTGTAAATGTTGGGGAGGTAACAGCATAAGATGAGGAGGAGAAATTTTTTATGGTGATGTGATGAGTAAATGACCTGTAACTAGGTGAAGAAAAGCTTAGTTACTCTGAGTAATCTTTGAGTAATATTTTCCAAGAGCAACTTGAAAAAGAAAACAATTTACTCATTGTTCTTGTGTTTTTCTGCTTGTCCAATGGCTTCTTCCTTAGTGTTGTGACAAAGCAGCGTGTTACTGCATCAGGAGAGTTATCATGTTGGTTTAAAACACTTGTTGAGATATCCAAGTTGTTGAGTCACTGTAAATAGTCCCACATGTCCTTTGAATGTGGAAATGAGTAGAGTTTGACTTCATTACGCCAATGCAGTTCTCCTTCCGCTTTAATGATGTCTTGGCTAGTGCAGGGCTTAACTTTTGTAGAAAATCTTTGACCAAATGACAGATAAAATTTGAAGCCACCATACACTGAACTGAGGCTGTATTTAACCATGTACCTTTATATGTGAAGCCTTATGTCATGGTGCATTTGATAGAAATACCCTAGTATATCCCTCCAGTATCCTACTGCCCTATAGGCCTGTTTGCAATCAGCATTGTGGTACACAGGGTTAGACGGAAAAGCAGCTTTTCTATGGCTGTATGACTGGGCATGCTCCAATACTACTTTTGCACATCACAACCTGAAGCACTCTGTACTGCAGTGTGACTCTGAGGAGCTATTTCCAGCCTGGTGCCTGTGCTGTTATGGAAATAGCCATTCTACTACAGCAGGCTATGTTTAGCTTCTCGTATCATTATAGCCACACCAGCAAACTGATAAATGCATCCCATCTTTAATAGCTACCTTTTCCTTCAGAGTGTCTAATACAGCACAGTATCAGATGAGTAGTGACAGACTTGGGAAATCCTTGAGGTCAATGGAGTTGTAGCAATGACCTTTTTTTACTAGCAACTGCTAGGTTTTATGCGCAGCTTTACTGCCGACAACAGTGCTGAGAGCCTCTGCTACAGATGCTGATCGTACTCTAGATGCTGAGCTAGGTAACTTACCTGCTGGCCCGGACATTCAGTGTTGCTAGATCTGGCTGTTAGGCTATTCTCCGCAGGCTTGCCTTCATTATCCCTCTTACACAAGTAGTCTAAGTAAATTAAAGCCTTTCAAGCACAGCAGAAAAGGACAGCATGTTTGTTGCAACTAAAGACCATGTGAAGACTGTTCTCAGCTGTGCTGTGTTTTGATTGTGGTTGCTGCTTAGTTTTAGAAAACTTGAGTGGAATTGCCAAAAAGCTACTCTGAATATCTTCCCGTTTTCGAAACCCCCTCATCTGATGTTCCCTTGCATAGCAGTCAATGTTGTCTTATGCATCACCCTTCCCTTTCTTATTGGGTGTGATTAAACAGATTTTGCTAGAAAAGTAGTGTATATGAAAACAACACAGAGGATCCTGATACATGATAGACACATATTTTATAGGTTTTTTTATGCAGTCCAGCCTGTCTAGGCAGGCTCTTAGGTCAGTGAAGGAGCTCTGGGGAAATCAGACTTCGATAAAGTGTTTCTCTGCAAGAATCCCAACCCTAACTAAGGCCCAGAGGAGTTCAGAAGGGAGAGTTGTCCCTCTTGTCTTTAGCAAGAAGATTCCAGCTTCTGCTTTGTTTCTAGTCTGATTAATTCCCTAGAGGTCATTTCTCCATTGCTTGCTCTCAGGACATGCCAATACATGGGTAATGGTGTCTCTTCCTTAAACTTAAGCCTGTCCGTCTGGGATTTTTTTAAAGAATTGATGAACATTTTAAAACCAGTCCGAAGATCCCAGGGATTGATCTGAACTCCACCAGAGTGCTGTTTGAGAAGCTGATGAACTCTCAGCACTCCATTCTTCTAGACCAGGTATTGCACTTCTGGGGTTTTTGGTATTTGCAGGGGAAATAAAGGCTTTGTCCCTCTAACATGCAAGTAACAGCAGCTTTTTGGGAGAAAGGTTGTATTGCAAATCTGCAGGCCGATCCTTCATGGTATCGATGGATACTTCTTTACTAACCTGGGCTGATTCTCACCTTCTCAGAATGTGTCTCTAAGACTTGTTTTTTAAAAAGTTTTATCTCATGGCATTTAATACTTGAAATGGCTGCTGAAATTAATTCTGTGTATGTTATACCTGTAAATAATGACTATGTGCTCATTTATTGCCTGTCAGGAGTTGAGTACTTTATGGTTGTATAACTTATTCTAACTCGGAGGATTTCTCTCACGAGTCCAGAGCTGTGAGAAAATTGTGGTTGTTCCCCATGCCATTTTTAGCTATGATTTTTATAGTTTTTTTTTACTTTGGGTTTGACTTTTAAAGAAGGGATGTGACCTTAACAAGAGGGGTTAATTAACCTCTAGCCAGCCCTGGAAAAACCTATCCAAATGTTTATGCATTTTGGAAAAATCAGAGTTTAGTCTTGTCCTGTGGAGTGTTCTTCAGAGATCATCAGCAAAAGCTGTTAAGTCCAGCCGTGCTGAGTGTGCTCCATTTCATCAGTTCTTACACATAATCTACACTGTAGGTGCTCTATCACCCAGGATAAGTTGCCTTCTTTTGTCTTGTTTTCCTCTAGATACTGAAGAGCTTTGAAAGTTTTTTGATTCCTCAGCTGTCCAGCTCACCACCAGATGTCGAGGCAATGAGGATCTATCTGATTCTCCCTGAATTCCCACCCTTCCAAGACTCCAAGTATTATATCACATTAACGCTTCCTCTAGCAATGGCTATTCTGCGCCTAGATACCAACCCCAGCAAAGTTCTTGGTAAGAGGTTGGCATTTAAGATGCATGTTGCTCTTAGCATCCAGCTGGGACACAAAGTGTTGCCTTTAGGTTTTTCAGTCATGTTTCTGTGTTGGTTTAATTTTTCTGTTACAACAGCTGCAATGATAATTGGGTATTATTTGTGGTATAGTGTTGTTATGAAGCAGTCACCACTAAAAAGCAGCTGGGAACCAAAAGCATTCAAGGAATCCTCCCTCCAAAACCTATGTTCCCAAGTAAAAGAACTCTAAACATAAAATTGAGTTTTAAACATGAACTATGAGGAAATGAAGAATGTGCCATACAGGTAAGATATGGGAAGTTGGTTACAATAATACAAAACTTATAAAACTTATGGTGGTATGGATAATAAATAAGAAAAACCAATTCTTAACCTGAATCTTCTAATTTAAACTAAAACATCATTTCAAAGAACACTTACTAGGGAGGTTAATCTAATTTACCTTATCTAGTTTACCTACATTCAGAGACTCAGTTCCAGATAAATTTTCATGCCTCTCTGTGAGCATATGTTTTGTATATCTTTAAGATTAAATGATCTTATTCTCTTAAGTTTGTCCACATTAGCATATCCTTTCTGTATAAGGTAAATAAAAGAATATACTAAATATAATATAAAGTTACCTTGTCCTATATAAGGTGCAGAAAAACCTATTGGCTGGTCCGTGACTAAACTGAACACCCCAGCTCTTCTCCCACTTCCGAATCCTCTCATTTCTGCTAATATTATTTCCTATGAGCTCATTTTAAGCTAAGCAGAACATATGCTGCGTAATGATTGTTACTCATGTTTGCTAAGCTATTACTTTTCTTGTTATCTTACTCTGGTTCTTAAGGTTATTGTATACTAAATCTCATTATCATGTAAAATGCTATATAATGCATTCAGACCTCCAGGAGCATTGCTCCAGTGAAATTTATTTTGAGGTTTAGTGACTTTTTTTATTCAAAGAGGCTTTGGAACCAAGTTTCCTCCTCTACTCAGCGTAGTCCACTATGGTTGTTAGCATACAGAAATGTAAAGGATTCTCATACTTTTGCCTGCCAGAATCTATTGTTGTGCTGACACTTGAGAGGATGAATTGGTGTTTGTTTCTAACAGTTGACATGATGGTTTCCCAGGCTCCAGCTTCTACTTTGCAAGTGGATTGGTTCTAGCAAAGAAGCTAATAGTCAGGGTCCCTTCAGAGGAGAGGTAAGGGTTACCTGTCCTTGGCAAGAAAGAAATCAGCCTTTCTAAAGAGGGGGAGTTCAGACCTTTAGTGCAGATGTGCCAGGTGACACACTGACACCTGCTAGAAAAGTATGTGGTACTACGGAGAATTGCCCAGGCAACTGCTTTCTTATCACGCATGAGAGACAACGGTTTGCCTGCAAGATTGCAGTATCTTGAATACAAGATGCTTGAAACAGTATCTTGAACTGAAGGTTGAAAAACCTTGAATTCAGGCTCTCACACTGATCAGGGATTGGGGCTCGGTAATGACTGGGGTGGTTGTATGAGAGTGGAAAGGGAAGAGCTTTTCAATTTCTGGTATGTAGCTGACTCTTTCCTCACTTTCCTGTTGCTACAGTTAGGAGAGAAATAGGGAAGTTTTTTGATACAATCTTTAGGTGTGTTCCCCTATTTTCAGCTGTAATTTAGGGGTTACTCTGGCCTTTAATTTAGGATTTATATTGATGTTCCTCTGCTTTCCAGATAACTGGTGGTCTCAGGTGTGCCCAAGATATTTCCTCAGGCTAGTGGACCTCTATAAAGGTGCAGTGGTTTACCTCCTCAGTGGAAGAAAGACACTGTTGATCCCAGTCCTGTTCAGTAGCTACATTACAGCTGCTCTCAGACTTCTGGAGAAACTCCACAAGGTAAGAGGAAAGCCTGGGCGTGTGTTGGCTCAAGATGATTCAGTCTTGTCTGCCCTTTGCCAGTTGGCAGGGGCAGAGTGGTCATGGCCCTGGCTTGTGAGCTGTGTCATTGTCCACCAAGACACCACATGGGGAAGTGTTCGTGGTTTTCCTGAATTCAAGGTACTTGAAGATTGTTTAGTCCTGTCTCAAAACACCGGGAAAAACTTACCCTAAAGAATGCTGCTGCTGAGCCACTGAACTGCGTGCGCTGTGGCATCACAAATACCTGTCTCATGGTGCTTTCTGCTCCCACTGTGTTGGTTCTGGTTAGTCTGGGTGAGGAGGAGGGGTAACTAAAATAAGTCAGGAAGAGGTTTATCTCAATGATTCTTGGTTCGTACTAAAATAGAAGGGACCATGTGTTTCTGCAAGACTTTCTGGGGCCTATTGTTGCAAGCTGCTATGATTGATTTTATGAAAGCAAACCTGTGTGTTCTAAGAAAAATGCTGAATATACCCATGTTTAAAAAAAAAAATCTGTTTTCTTCACTAGGTAAATCAGAAGGTTAAACACGTAGAATATGATAAGTTTTATATCCCTGAGATTTCCAGCTTGGTGGACATTCAGGAGGATTATCTCATGTGGTTCTTGCATCAGGCTGGAATGGTAAGAAGTTTTATGTAGAGTCATGAAATAGCTGTCCATGTTTGTCTCTCTGGTTGCAGATATGTATTTTTAATATCCTTAATGAGTGTAATGTATTCAGTATAGAGCGTCTATATATTAAGTCTCTCAGATTTGGGTACTCAGTGGCTTGACAAAGTTGACTTTAAGGCTGTCAGAAGAGCTGGAGCTAACAATATTTACCTAACGCTTGCAACAATCTCTGTGATTATTCATGTGAATCTCATCTTGCACAAGGGGATTAATTCAGTCACTGGATCCTTTTAATGTAATTGAGACCTCAGGAGCCAAATCCTGTATTCTAAAATTATAATTTTTACCCTTTACTTCTGCTGTTTAGGCAGGTATTGTGAATAATGTAGCCAGTGATCTTAAAATGTTGCTCTGTAAGAGGAGGCAGTGTGGCGTTCTGGCTAGGGGACTGAACCAAGACTCAAGAGATGTGGGTTCTATTCCTGGCTCTTCCAGTAACCTGCTGGGTGATCTTGGGTAAGACCCTTCACCTCTCTTATGCCTCACTTTCCCACCTGTAAGAAGGAGATAACTAAACTGAGGGCTGGAATATGCTGTGTAGGAACCCAGTGAGATTATTTAATTATAGCAAGGAAAGGAATCCCAAGTGTGAGAACACCAAAAAAATCTGCATGGGATGCTGCAAGAGTAAAACCTGACTCTAGCTAAAGAATTTTTGTGTGTGTTTTTATGGACTTTCTAAATGTTGTATGTGCTGTCCCCCACTTTCCATCATTTAAATAGTGCTGCTCTGTGCTTACTTTTAGTGAGCAGAGCAATAATTGACTCAAATTTATGTAACAATGATAGTTATCAATAAATTTTTAACTACTTTTATGGCTAATGAGGAGTAACTTGTGTTGTAGCAGTGGTCTTATATTGTCATGTTGTGGCCTTATGGTCTCTCCTGTTGTTTCGTATGGTCTCTGCCTTGGGGGGTGTAGTTTTCTTCATAAGAGTAAGTTTCACTTATGGCAGCCTAGCACAGGCTTCTGTGCCAGTTAGTCCTCTTAGTAACATTTGATGTGCAAGTTTTGAATTAGACTTGTGTGTTTTCTTGAAGGAAGTTCCCATGCTTTCCTTTAAGAGGAAAAAACTGGGTTGTTGGTCCCAGAGGAGAAAAATTTTCTTTGGGTCACCTTTGAACTAGTCTGTCCAAAAAAATACGAGACAAAATCAAGAGTAAAAGATTTTCATATTTCTCTTTCCTTCACAGAAAGTAAGACCATCTATCATGCAGGTAAGAAAATTGTTTTTCATGAGTCTTATTTAAAGTGCTGTGGAAGCTGTAAATAGGCACCAATCTGTCTGCCTTTCTTGCAGGATGCTGTGACACTCTGTTCTTATCCTTTCATCTTCGATGCTCAGGCTAAGACCAAGATGTTACAGACAGATGCAGAACTACAAATGCAGGTAATCCTTCTCTTCCCCATTTTCCTGCCCCATCTCTTTTTCCTGCCTTTTGCACTGGTCCCTGTAAGGAAAGGAGTTCACTGGGAGTTAGTGTGTACAGCACTTCATTATTTCCATGATACAGAGAGCAGAGTAGCTGGAGAACCTCTTTGTCCTGGATATTGCAGAGGCAGTGCTTCATGTCTTTCACTTCAAAATGTTTGTTAACATCAGAACTGCCAGATGTGCATGTGGTGGAAACTTAAACTGTATAAGGAAGAAGTGGTTATGTATTTACTTCTTATCCTTGGGCTATCATAAAGTGAGGTGTCTATTAGAGGAGCTGTAAGGCTGGAAAAGCTTTCAGGTAAGTGTGGGCACTTTTTTCAAGTTTCTGCCTGGTGCGGGAGGAGTGGTTGTCAAAAGTGAGGGTTGAAGACCAACTCCTGATACTGTTAGTGGTTGCAAGCAGCAGCTGCTGTCAGCAGCTCACCCACTCATTTGCAGTGAGGGGTGCAGACCCGAGGCGCTCTAGGAGCATGTTCACAGCAGGTGTTCAGCTCCAGCACCCTTACCCTGTAGGTGGCAGCCAAGAGGACAGCTGGCCTCTGTGCCAATGTAAACCTCCCAGTGTGAGGCATTGCTCATGCAGGTGGCTCCTGGGAGGGGTAAAGTGTTGGGTATTGGTCCTTCATCCAGTGCAGCTGGGGTCTAGGACTAGTCCTGTCCTCTGAAACCTCCGAGTTTGCCAAGGTCCTTGGTTTTGAGGTTCCTTCAGGAACCTGTCATTAGTTACTCATGGCCATGGTTCCTGTTCCATTTAATATCTGTCTCTTTTAGCTTTTCTGTGGCCGCTTGAACACATAGCCTGCAGCAAGGCAGAGGAGGCTCGGCCTACACTCAGAAGCTAGAGTCAGCTCCTCCTGCTTTCATTTTGCCACCCTCTTCTGTGTATTTCCAGCTGCCCAGTTTGAGCAGTGCACTGCTGTGAGGAGGGCATCTACCTTATCTTGGCAGGACAGCAGCCCGGTAAAGGCTTTCTTGCCCTGAGAGAGATCTTTATGAAGACAACCACTTGGAGGCCAAAGAACCCAGTACTTCTGTGAGTGCTGGAATGGAGGAAGCCTGGTTTCCTGTGGACTTCTGTCTCAGGGTCAACTGACTTTTAAACTGACTTTAAAAATGTGAATTTGCCACTTACTATGGACGATGTGTAAGAATGAATATACTATGTGGTCAAAGCTTTAACTGGACTTTGTGCCTTACCCAATGCCAGAAAATCCATGTAGATGAGAACTTTGAATTGTATGTGATGGGTTTCCTGGTGCCTTGCAAGGTGCAGTTGTTAACTGACTCCTTGCCTGGTATGTTAGTAACACTGCTTTCCCTCATGGACTCTCCGACTCTTACTAGGGTTGTGTTCACACTGAGTTTCTTGACCCAATAAGAGCATGAATAAAGTGGCTTTTCCACCCACCTCCCCAGTGTCAAAGTGTTCAGGAATTTGATCTCTGCTCAAATTTGATGAGTTGATCAGTGGACTCAAAAGGTGTTGGTGTGGGAAATGGGGGGGAGCGGGGCAGGTAGGCACACATGCACACAAGCTTGTACAGAGTGAGCGCATAATCCTTGTACCTGGAGAAACCAAACTAAAAGAGTAAGGAAGAAAGGAACACCAGGCATATAGTTAACTGTTTTCCTTCCATAGGAAGAAAGGAGCTGAGCAGCGGCTGTTTTTTATCCCTTTCTTACAGGTTGCAATAAATGGTGCAAATTTGCAGAATGTCTTCATGCTTCTCACCCTGGAGCCTCTGCTGGCCAGAAGCCCTTTCCTGGTACTTCATGTTCGCAGGAGTAACTTAGTTGGTGATGCTTTAAGGGAGTTGAGCATCCATTCAGACATTGATTTGAAAAAGCCTCTTAAAGTAAGTTTTCCCCCCCACCTTTAACACCCTCTCATCCAGCCAACATTTCTGCAGCCTTTCAGCCCTTTACGTTACCACTTCACCAGTGTACAGTGGCTTTTCCATAGGTATAGCACACAGGGACACTTGATCTAGTCGATGTGGGGGTTGAGTCTCTCTTCTCTGACTCAGAGTGTTTTGGCAGTGGACAGTTTACAAGGCAAGCAGGGGGCTTACTCTTTCTGGTGTGTCTACTGTATAAGGGGTGGGGGAGGAAATATTTCTATGATATTATGCAGTCTCTGTTTTGCTCTTCTGCAGGAATAGGCCACTCAGTGTTTTATCTCTGAGAGGTTGCTACAAAATTCAGCAGCTGCTGTCATGTTGCTGCTTCTGTTGTTGGGAGGACAGGTGGTTATTTATGATTTGTATAAGGAGTTAAACATTTTCAAATATCTCATTTGCCACCCCCTGTTTGCTCTCCCTCCCTGCAAGCAGAGCACTGAAACAGGCTCAGGGGTTGCAGTGGGTTTGGGCATGTTAGATCAACTGCTTTGCATGGCTCCCAATTAGAAAGATGTCCGATTCACTTAGTGTCAGCTCTGCATCCCTGTTACAGACCTGCTTTTTCTACAGGTCATCTTTGATGGTGAGGAAGCTGTTGACGCTGGAGGAGTGACAAAGGAGTTTTTCCTCCTGTTGTTAAAAGAACTCCTCAACCCCATCTATGGCATGTTCACTTACTACCCGGAGTCAAACCTGCTGTGGTTTTCAGATACGGTAAGCCCTTGCCCTTTATACACACAGGTTGAACTAATATGCAGCATTTAAATGACAAGAAAGTGGCAAACTATGGGAAAGAAATTGTCTCCCTTTCACTCTCCACCCACGGTACGATGTGAGCTCTATTTTCAGTCAGTGGAAATTAGTATAGGTCCATTAACTTTAGCAAAACGGTGATGATTGTGCCTGTTAAGGAGTTGGCTCTTTCTCTTTATTCTCATCCCATAATAAAGCTTGTATTAAGTATCAGATGACAGTTAATGTAACTCTTATTATCATGAAAGTGATAATCATGTGCTATTTTACAGAACCAGAGGTTTAGGTCATAATGGCATTAGAATTCTGTGCTTCCCTTGCTGTTCACGTAATTGCAACCAATCCACTTAGTCATGCATCACTATCACCTTCAGGGTCTAAACTTGTGAATGCTTTATGTGAGGAAGCTCTTAATGCTTTGTGAGGAACCTCTTAAATGGCAAGAAACATGGTTTGTAGTGAAAGTTGGTTGGTTTTGGAAGGGTATGGAGTGCAAGTTCTGTACCTGTCAGATAGCATTATGCTGGAGGTGGTAGTTCATGTCCTTTTTTCTTCACCTGCCTAGCTAGCAAGATGGAAAATGATATCAGTCTTCCCTTAAGGTGTAGGTGCCCTGGTGGAGGTTCTTTTAACTTATTAATTACATTTTACAAGGAAGGAAATTACATGGCACCTTTTGTAACTTGTAAACAGTATTACAGAGCAATTACTCCTCATGTTAATGCTATAAAAACAATGTCTTTTGACATTAAGAATAATGACAGTGTAAGCACTGAAAATGAGTCACATATTTACAACATTTAACAAATAAAGGCAGCCAGTCTGACATACCAGTGTGAAAGTAAATATGCAAAGGAATGAAGGCCAGTATACCAACACCTGTGTTGGTATATCTGCTTGGGTGGCACTGTGGTTATGCATAAGCTTTTAATAGAAGATAGGATGGGTGATAGGGAGAGAATTGTTAACGCATTTTCTTGCAGTACATAGACAGCAAATGTTGAAGCTTTGTTAATGTCTAAATGCAGAGGTAGGTAAAAGAAATAAAAGGCAGATAAGGTGGGAAGGAGGTGTTGCTGTTTCCACAGCTAATCATGGCTTACAAGAGTAATAGAGCTTGGCTTCTGAATCTTCATTTCTGCCACGCTCCAGCAAGAAATTCACAACCAAACTGGGACCTCATGGGAGCTCTCTGATTTTGTCCCAGTTGGAAAAGCAGGGGCTGGCTTCTTAGTGCATGAGGGAAAGGGTACTGTGCATTGCACCCCTGACAGTGTGTCTCATCAGGACTTTCTCTGTTTTGGTTTTGCAGTGTTTTGTAGAACACAACTGGTTTCACTTGATTGGCATCATATGCGGTCTTGCAATATACAACTTCACAGTGGTAGACCTTCACTTTCCCTTAGCTCTGTACAAAAAACTCTTGAATGTGAAGCCCTGCCTAGAGGATTTGAAGGAGCTATCCCCTACGGAAGGAAGGTATGAAAAACAAAACTTGCAGCCTTTCTGGGAAGGGAGACATCCATCTGAGAACAAGAAATGCCAAACTGGGTAAAAGCTGTTCAATAAAACACCTCCTGATGCTTTTGAGTGGCTGATTAATTTGGGGGGGGCTGCGATCCTAGCAAAGTACATAAGCCAGTGGTGAATTTCATGTAAGACTTCTCTCCCACAGGCTTTCAGATCCATCTGCTTAGGCTCTAACCTCTGTACTCACCTTTCCGACCCCCAGAAACTGGATATCAACACAGCCAAAAGATACCTACCACACTCCTTTGAAAACAGAGGTGGGGGCCTGTCCCTCCACTGTGTGATTGCATGCATGATCCCAGATCCTAGCCTCAGCCTTTCCCCCCCAAGCCAGGCTTGGGTTAGCAAGCAGATCCACTGCATGTCTCATGATGTAACCCACAATGGGAACTGTGCGTAGGATGTGAACTGTCCCATTCCTGAATCAGTGTAACTCTGACCTGCTCCCATGCCAGAAAGGAGGGAGTTGAATGGAGTGAAGGAATAACTTTTTCTAAATGGCATATTGAATCTTTTCTGTCTAATTGCATGGGGATATTGGTTCCCTCTGACACTGAGAGGTTAAGATCCCACTGTCTGACTGCTGTTGTCTTTTTTCTTCTGAGTTGCTGTCTGATTTATCAGCACAAAGCAACAGCTGTATTTAATGAGGTAAAAATGCCAGGAAGACAGCAGCAGGATTTTGAGGGATAGGAAAATATCTTCTACATGATGGGGATACAGATATAATCCACCACCCTTTCTTCCTCCTCTCCCTCAGACCTTTGTGTGGTGATGGCATAAATATCTAGCACTCAAGAACTAGAAACATAATTCTATTCTAAGGCCAGGATCATTAAAGGGGATCCATGTACTAGGTAGGCGTGGACTATAGTGATAACTTGTCTGGACTGGCATTTATTCTGCTTCTAAAAAAGCATCTCTTTAAGGTGTATTTCTTTCTTACCCCTTCAGGTGACTCATTCTCTCTTGCAATCCTGTTACCCAGATGTATGTTGCTGTTTACTTTTGCTGAATTTCTTTTCTCCTTTAGATGTATGGCTTTTTGAATCTCTGATTTTTTTTCTCATTTCTTTCCCTACCTGTCATGTAGGAGTCTTCAGCAACTTTTAGATTACCCTGGGGAAGATGTAGAAGAGATGTTCTGCTTGAATTTTACAGTAAGAAACATTTAACATATCAGCTCTGTGATTGCTACGGTACAGTTGAAGCCCATCTACTTATTCATGTGTATTATGGTTTATTCCAAACTATGCCTGTAGCACACACCCCATGTTAATGTTAAAATGTTAAAATTCTTTGCTGTCAACTCCCTTGTTCTTTTGTATGTGGTCATGAAAACTGAACTAATAAGTAGATTAAGCAGAATGGTTTTCAAAATAGCCTTGTCATTGTGGCATGTGACTTTACATGCCAGTGGCCAACTTCTCACACTAGACAGTGAGAAGTAGATTCCTGAATCCTCCTTGAAAATGGAAGTTAGGCTTTGACATCACTAGGTCAATTCTCAAAATGCTAACACAATTTAGAATTTTCCTTGCTGTCATAATATTAATACTCTTAAAAATTTACAGTGAGTGTACTTGGTCTGACTTCCTTAGAAACAAAATGCTGGAGGCTATTCCTAGGAGACATGCTGAGGTAGTCAGCTTTCCTGTGCTACTAGAGCAGTAATTTTTTTCTAGCTAATAACCTAGATGAAATAGTCTTTATTACAATGGTGGAGATTCCCCGAAATTAAAAGTTCGATCTTGATGTACATTGGAATATCAGGTACATCCCTCATCACGTGCAAACATTTAGAACCTCAGAGATATGGCATCTTTATTCTCCAAGCTATGTTTTTCTCTGACTCGGGCAGGGTAAGGGCTTCCATGTTTCAATGTCTTTGCTTTAAAGTCCTGATGCTCTACCAGGTTGTGAGTGATGGGTTCAGCTTGAGCTTGATCTGGCTTCTTGACTGTCCAGGGCCTGCCTGGGGTAAAAACAAGGTACCAGGAAACTCTGCAGCTGTGAAGAAAAAGTGTGAAGAAAATCCTTGCTGAGCTAGGAGAGTATTGTCCATTTCCTTGTTTCATAAATGAGAGCACATAAAGTCTCTTAGATCAAACTTACCTCTGGAGTGAGTCAGACCTGGGGCTGTCTCATGCAGGTCAGAGCTGCAATTCAGGATGAGGTGATGAAGCCATAATGATGATAATGCATGCTGTGTTTAAAAAAAAAAAAAGACTACCTTTGAAGTAACACGAGAGATTTTTCTCCAAATTCTCTTTTCACACAGAAGGACATTCTTACTCTATTTCTTGCACTGTATACTGCATAATATATAAAGACATACAGATACCTCTGCTAAAACTTTGAAATGAATAAATAACTGATATCCCAAACCTTGAAATTAATAACTCATCTTGCATGTCAAAGATGTCAAAAGTGTATGGCAACTTAAATTGACCCTTTTGGATTTTCTCCACATGACCAATTTTGTATGTACAGAATGTTTGTACTGGTGCCATCCTAGGTCAGACAAAAGCAGGAAGCTGTATGTGGTCATGCCATCTTGCAGTGACAGTGGATGAATTAACCTACTGAGCTTCTATTATAAAAAAGGGAGTCCTTTTTATTGCCAGAACATGTGGGCTTAGTTAAAAACAGTGTTTTAGTTATCAATCTCTTGGGTTTTTTCCACAGGAAATTTACCTAAAAGAATAACTTTTTTCCTTTCTGAGTTTGCATTTAGACTTAAGAGCAGTCCTACAGCAACTGTAAATGATGGAAGGTGGTGAAGCATGCAGGGCGTTTGGAGCAGAGAAAAAATGTTCTGCGTATACCCTTTTCTCTGGCCCACCCTTCACATGCCAGTCATCAACTGTGAAAGAGAACTCTGTATCTTTCTGTAGGCATATGGCCTGAAAAGTGCTTCTGGTAAAACTAATTTTCTGGTTTTGTATAGATCTGCAGGGAAAGCTATGGTGTGACAGAGCAGAAGAACCTGATTGAAGATGGAGATAAAATTCTGGTGCAGAAGGGCAATAGGTAAGTGGGGCGTATGTGGGGATGGACTCATACTTGTGGTGAAGTCAGGTGCAATGCCACAGGAAACTTGGCTGAGGTGAAATGTGGGATAGAATTTATTTGCAGTGACTTCTAATTCTAAGACCAGTTCAAAAGTTACTGGGTGCCAGTGGCACTTGAATAAAAAGCAAGTTTTCATCGTCTTTCCAATGTTTGGAAAATGTCCCACACCCTTTTGGATGGACATCTTCCCTATAAAAGGCCTTCATATAGACCCTTGGCAGTTTTCTCATGGTAAATAGATTGCAACACGATTTTGGCCCTTGAAGGTTAATCTCCCTGATGGTTTAGAGAGGAACTGTACGTGACCAACAAAACTGGCCCTGGCAAACTTGTTTATACTATTAATTCTGGAGCCGGAAACACTTTCCCTTGAGTATGCCTGATAGAGGACCACCATCCCTGATTATGTGCAGTAGGGCTTTACAGCTCTAGATTCCTTTCCGTTTGACTGAACACCTGAGAGTTATTACTGGCACAGCTACCATTTCCCCCCCTTTTTTTCCAGCTGCTAAACTATTTTCTTCTCATAATCCTGTAATTGGATTTCTACAAATGCCTTTATTACTTGAAACAGCATTCAAATTCTTTCTCTGCTGGCAAAACAGTGTGATCCAGTGACTAGTCAGCAGCATGGTTAGGGGCTTGTGCTAGGATTGCTGAAGACCTTGCTGGCAAGCCTGGAGATGAAGTCATTTCCTGTTAATCTGATTATTTAAAAGGGTTCTGATTGTGTCTAAAGCCATTACTGAAACAAAAGCTTTGTCTGTATTACCTTCTTACCTACTTTACTGCTGCCCAAAAGGGTGCAATTTTACAGCTAAATAAATAGCTGCCTCCATGCAAAACCCACATGGAGATGGAGCAGTGTAAGTCTGTCTCCCTGCAAAGAGAAGATGGGCTTCAGGTAAATAGAGAAGAGTTTAATCTACACTTGCAACAGTGAAGTAAAGATGAAAATGCTAGTGATTGTATGCTTTAGGTTTTTAGGCTGGGCATGTACACTCAAAAGAAAAACGACCATTTTTCTACTGTGTGCCATACTGGCCTAGGGGGAAGAACAAAGATTTTAGCTGAGCAAATGTTTGGGAAGAGCACTCAGGTTAGCTCCTGCAACTGTTTATTAAATCAGGATAGGCAACAAGAGAAGAAAATCCTTAAGGAGAAAGGCTAGCATGTAGTTCCACCAGCTTAACACATTCCAAAATGCAATTGCTTCGTCTTGACCAGAGTTTTGAACTCAAGCTAACCTCTAAATCCAAGTCTAGACATGGCTGTCAATTCATCCACCTTATAGTGCTTAATGACTTCCTCCACTCCTACATCTAGAGGCCAGGGACCAATTTGCTGCCCTCCTGGCCTGAATAGTTTGCTGTGTGCATGTCTTTGGGCACTGCCCTTCCTGCCTGAGGAAAGTTCACTGGCAACTGAAGAATGCACAGGATTGCTTTGTGACTGAAAAATGCCAAGTAGGAAATACCTGCATTTTCCCCTTCTCCTTTGGAGTTCATACTGGGTGTCAAACATAAAATGTTCTTGATAAAGGGTTCATGACCGTAACAGCCAGAGAGGTATTAAGCAACAGTTAAGTGCTTAATCAGCTTGGATTTCCCTAATGCTCAGGTGACTATCAGGAAAATGACAATAAAACAAATACGCTGGAAAATAACTCCCCCTTCGCTATATGATTTCTTATTCCAAGTTTTCATATTTGTCAGTCTGCTTCCTTATTTTTCTTTACTTTCTCACCCATCCCTTGCTGCTTTTACATAGCATATGCATTGATAATTCCTCCACCAAAAGGTCAAAATATTTCTTTCAGTTGTGACCTCCTCAGCTAGAGATTGAGATATTGGATTCTGTGGTGTTCCCTGATCTGTTTATCCTCTGAGTGCAGGTGTGAGCTGCTCTTGAATGTCAGGCAAAACCGACACCTCCACCCACAGAGTAGTTTCATGTTCCAGTTTGCCACGTTGGCTGGTGCATTTTCGTCAGGTTAAAAAAAAAAAGGGGCAAATACTTTAAGTCATTGCACAAATAAAATTCTAGTGTTGCACTCAGATCATGGTGCTTTGAGAATAGGAAAGAGTAGAATAAAGATGCTTAACCTCCTAACAAAATCCAGAGACAGGGTTTGGCCAGGGCCTGCCACAAGCTTCTTGCCAATGACTACAGAATGGTGTTTTTATTTTAATGCTGTTCTTGGGAACCCTTGAAGCAAAACAGGGTTGTCATTCTGAGAGGAGTCACTCTCCTTGCCATGTACTCCAGATGCACAAGTCATGTATTTATTTAACCAGAGTGTGAAGGCTGAAGAGGAGGCTTCCTAAGACTATTTTCTTGCTCTGTAGCGAGGGGTGTTTCTTGATTTCTTTTGGTTGCTTTCTCTTTGGGGCCAGGAGGGAGGGGATTGGCCATGCGGTTTCAGATTAAGACTTTTCAGAGCAGGATTTCCTCAGTCTGCCTCTAGGCTACAGCTTTGGCTTTGAAAGTGCTGAACCACTGGCAAGACTTGTTGGGGACTGAGTCAGCAGCAGCTGCCTCTGAAAATTCACAGGGTACCTAACTAGGGCTCCATGAGGCTCTTGGTTTTGGAAGTGGTAGTCTTCTGGGCACTGTCTGTTTGATTTGGTTCCCTCTCCCCAGCAGAGCACTTGCTCACAGCAACCTGGCAGCCCGAGGTCACTGCAGGTGGGCAGAGCCCTGTGCTGAGTAACCCTGGATACCTGCGGACTGAGAAAAGCTGTAGGTTATTTCCTGGACTTCCTAAACATGGGGTTGCAGGAGGTGGGCCAGGGGCTGGACACGTTCCTCTGGTGACTGAATCCTGATATTTGCTTAACGCAACCTCTGTGCAGGCACGGGTTCCACGGGGAAGAGGGCTCTGTTCCTGACATCTCCCCAGCGCTTGGTGTCACCCTGGCTCCCTCCTGGCCCTGTGGGCAACTGAATGCAAGACCACTGGGTGGGTTTATCAGTAGTATAGAACCTGGGCTGGGGGACCTCCCATGCTGATACTGCCAGGGAATAAGCAGACACGTGGTGGTACTTGCTGCCTAATACACTATCTGTGTTGCAGTGACTCAGCTTAGTGAGAGGAGGGCAGTGGGTTGAACCTGTTGGAGACTCATGTTGGCAAGATGCATTACAGGCAGAAACAGGAAAACTTAGCAGTGCTGCTGCTCAGGTGTATGATTAAAAGTGCTTTCCTTTGCCTGCTCTCTCTCGATGCACTAGGGAAGAATTTGTTGAAGCCTACGTAAATTACATCTTCAACCTCTCCATCCATGAGTGGTACACGGCCTTTTCCACTGGCTTCCTGAAAGTGTGTGGTGGGAAAGTCCTGGAGCTCTTCCAGCCCACAGAGCTCAGGGCCATGATAGTTGGAAACAGTAACTACAACTGGGAGGAACTGGAGGAGGTAAAGGTTCCCTCTTGTCATATTTTTCTTACTTTTCACAAGTACCAGGATTGCACAGTTGTATGAGGTGGGCGGTAGCCTGGGACATGAGATGTGATGAGCCACGATGTCTTTTTTTAAGCTCCTTGCACACATTGCCATCATTCACATGAAAAGTTTCTTACTGGGCTGTGCTGCTACTGATAAAGCTCAGGGAGGGAATTCAGGATGAGAAAGTACAGGGGAGAAGGACTTCCATCTGCTGTTTTTAGGGATGAAACCTAAGACTGAAGGGAAGAGACAAAGTCAGGGTCTTCACCTACAGTAAAACTCGCTCCACTGCACAAGGGCAAAAAGTACACAGCCAAGAGTTGAAAGAGGAGTCTGGACACAAAGTAGGAGTTGTATCCTTTCAAAATGCATAGATAGCAAGTTACTTGCTCTGTCTCAGCCTCAGCAGTAAAAGTGGCTTTGCAGTGCAGAACACCTGATCCTGTTCAGGAGTCCAGCCTGTGAACAGGTACTCCAGGATTCCTCATGACACATGTAATTAGCTGAATAGCTAGAAGCCTAATGCCTGCCTTCTGCATGTTGCTAGGAGAATCCTTTGCTGGGTCTTTGAGCCATGCTATTGCCCATGACCCATCCTGTGCTCCATTTCGTAACTCAGACATTGATCTGATGTCAGATACCAGAAGAGATCAGGTCTGGTTTCTGCTTAGTCTTTGCTTTCTAGTGCCAGATGAAATGATGTGCCTTTTCGGTTTTTAATAGAGCGCTGTCTATAAGGGAGACTACACTGCGACACACCCAACTGTGAGAATGTTTTGGGAAACCTTTCATGCATTTCCCTTGGAAAAGAAGAAGAAATTCCTCTGTAAGTATCTTGCAGTGGTGCAGAGTGTTTCCTGAAATTGAAGACTCAGGTGGGAGTGTGCAGAGCTCCAGGGTTATGGCACATTGCATTAAGTGCTAGAAGATGATTCAGCATGAATGGCTATCCCATGAGTTATCTGCTAGTCAGATAATCTCTTTTCTCCCTCTCTTGGGTTTTCTATTTTGTGTTCATTTTTACCCTCAAAATCACTGGGTGGTATCTGCAGTGCAAGATCCAATGCAGTCTCTCACAGGAGAGCGCAGTATCCATCTGTTCGCATTGCCAGAAGGTGAAATCATAGCTAGTCCCCAGTGCCCATACTTAATCTGGTTCCTTCTTCTGCAAGCTGAGCTTTCAGGCATTGCAGCACTCTTTAAGGGCAATGGGGCAGTTGTAGGGTGACAGCTGAGTGGAGAAGCTAGTGTATAATGTGACAGGAAAATGACACGATGTATTGGTGTGACTAGGTAGCAGATACATCCCCTCCTGATGGTGGTCTCCTGGTGCTAGTATGGTGGGTGGCATGCTGAGAAGTCCCCTGCAGAAGTGGCCTTGGGAAGTGCATGTCTGTGTGTGTGTTGCTTCAAGTGTCCCAGCCACCCACAGATCTGAGCTGCTGCGTGGGCGTCACTTTTTCTGGGGACAAAAGGGGAGATGAGGAGAAATACATGGTTTTAAGGGCAGGTGGTTCCGAGTCTGCTACAGCCAGCAACTTTTGCTCCCTTGGGAGTCCTGGTGGACACCAAGTTGACCATGATCCAATAACGTGCCCCTGCTGCAAAGAAGGCAAATGGTATCGTGGGCTCCATTATGAGGGGTGTTGCCAGCAGGTTGTGGCGGGTGATCTTTCCCCTCTACCTGGAGTGCTGTGACCAGTTCTGGATTCCCCAGTGTACAAGAGAGACATGGGCATACTGGAGAGAGACCAGTGAAGGGCTGCTAAGATGACTGGGGAACTGGAGCACCTCTCCTATGAGGAAAGGCTGTGTGATCTGGGACTCTTCAGCCTGGAGAAGAGAAGGCTCACAGGGGACTTCATCAGTGTATATAAATACTTGAAGGGAAGGTGCAAAGAGGATGTAGCCAGCCCTTTGTTGGTCGTGACCAGAGGCAATGGGCACAAACTGAAACACAGCAGGTTCCTTCTGAACGTCAGGAAACACTTTCCCTGTGAGGGTGACTGAGTGCTGGCACAGTTGCCCAGAGAGGTGGTGCAGTCTCCATCCTTGGAGATACTCAAAAGCTGGACACAGTCCTGGGCAGGGAGGTTGGCCCAGAGGACTTCCCGAAGTCCCTTCAACCTCAGCTACTCTGTGATTCTGTGACTGCTGGAAAGATAAAGGCCAGTGTTGTTATGTGAGGGTTTTTTTTTCAACCCCCAAAGAAACAAGTGGTCAGCTAGTTGTCCTGCATGTTTGAGTTGGAAAAATGGCTTGGCCAAAACTCGCATGCTGAAGTTAGCAGCTCTGTAGAGAGGGTCCCGGGAGTCCCGGTTCACAGCAGAGGCTTTTGTGGGTAACTCCCCCATAAGAGGGAGCTTTTAAGGGAATGGGGAGCTGTGGGCTGCTTTATTTACTATCTGTGCACCCAGCAATGGCCTTGCTGCTTGCTTCTGCTCTCCTGCATGTCCCTTGTGAGGCCAGCCATGTCCTGCATGGAGTTTAGTCAGCATTTCGGCCTCTCCAGGCAGTGTCCCACTGTGTGGGTGGGGATGGAGTTTGCCTTCAGGTGCAGCCCTCGGCATGAGGTTGCCTGCCCTAACTGTCCAACCTTCCCTCTGCTTCTCGTAGTGTTTCTGACGGGCAGCGACCGCATTCCCATCTACGGCATGTCCAGCCTGCGCATCGTCATCCAGTCCACCGCCAGCGGGGAGCAGTACCTGCCCGTGGCACATACCTGCTACAATCTCCTGGACCTGCCCAAGTACAGCAGCAAGGAGATCCTCAGTGCCCGGCTGGTGCAAGCCATCGATCACTACGAGGGCTTTAGCTTAGCTTGACCAGTGTGGGAGAGGCACAGACACTTGGGTACGGAGGAAGAAAACAGTGGGCTTGGCTTTATTTTTGTAAGGGAATGTATCAAACATTTTTGGGGAAAATATAATTAATAATAATAGATTGAGATGGTGCAGTCTCAGCCTGATGCTGCCAGCATTTTGTGGGGCTTCAGCAGGGAGAGGCTATTGCTTTGAATTTTCTCATCTACTGAACAAAATCAGTTCAGTGGGCATTTTTGTTGTTTCCCCTCCAACTTGACACCACTGCCCTCCCGGCAATACCTTGTGGTTTGCTTTTATTGCCCCTACACACACACACACACTTACCTCTCCTTTTAGTCCAGTTTAAATATTTTGATGTTCCTTGTGTTCAGGCTATGGTGGAAACTGAGGATGAAATAGTGATCTCCTTTTTGAAAAGCTGTGATTTCCCCCCACCCTTTTTTCCTCCCTTTTTAAATGCAAGCTGGTTCTTGCTTGCTTTGAATGGAAATATCCCCTCTGCCCTTTGGTCCTTGGTGGATGGTACTGGGCTGGGATGTCATTTGTGACCCCCAGGGCGGTGTACTAGTGATGCGCTGTCTCTTTGCACCAGGATGTCTCATGGAGAATACGATGGTTTGGGGGGGTTGGCTTGTTTTTCCTCACTTGTCTCAAATTTTGTTTCCAAGCAATGTTGTCTTAAAGAAGCCTCAGACTCCTCTGGAGTGGGGTTTGTGTTCAGGCTTGTGGAAGGACAAACCCTACCTGTAATAACAGGTTTCTCAAATTGCATCTCTTGTGTTTCTGTCTTGGCAAGCCTACAAGTTAGGCGGGTGGGCTTTGCTGAGCCCTGTTTCTTCCATCCGAACAGACCTGTTATTCCAATACAAGATGAGGTGGCTGCTTGTACCGCTGCCGCCTTTCTCCAGAGGAGTCACGCGTGTGTGAAGGTGCCCATGCACGTGCGTGAGCATGTGGGGGCGTGTGAGTGTATGAGGTGTG
Organism: Aptenodytes patagonicus; assembly: GCF_965638725.1. Classification (NCBI taxonomy): domain Eukaryota; kingdom Metazoa; phylum Chordata; class Aves; order Sphenisciformes; family Spheniscidae; genus Aptenodytes; species Aptenodytes patagonicus. The sequence goes on from NC_134952.1 coordinate 52,121,146, forward strand.
TACAAGCTCTCCAGTCTCATCAGGTCAGAGAAGAGAAACAAGTGTGAGATCCACATTTGAGTGAAACAACTCTGTTTGGAGATTGGTTTTATTTTTGCAGTTAGTTATTTTGCTGTTTGAGAGGAGCCCTTTTGCTTTACAGCTGTTTTGCTGGGGGGGCCCTACAGGACAATCTGTATGAATTAGACTGGAAATGTACGATAGGAATTGAATAGGCAAAATCATTACCTAAAATCTATCCTGTAAGATTGGAGAGCCTTTATCCTCTTTCCCCCAGTCTTCCCCCTCCATTAAATGAAGTTTGAATGATTCCCCCTCCCCCCCACCCCCATTTTTCAGGTCTTGATGTAAATCTCATTTTAAGCCTAGGGTGGTTTTGACATTGACTTGTTATTAGGACATAGTATTTATGCACCATGTTCAATATACAGTATTGAACTTTGCACCTCGTAACAAAAGGTTTTAGGCTTCTGGGTTTTTTTAAGACAAGCTGTGGGCTACACTGAGAGCCCTTCAGCCTCTTTCTAATGCAGTATTGAAGACAAATATACAATTATATCAAATGTTTATTTTCGATGTGTGTGTACATAGTACAGTATTATGCAATAAATTTGATGTTTAATTCTGACTGAGTGGCTGCCTTTGTGTCAGGAAGCAAAGGAGGGGCTGCTCCAGGCACTGCCACTGCCTCTCCCGCTGGTCTCACTGTATCTCTGAGCATCTGGAAGAAAGGCGCTGCTTACCTCTGCCTTGGCCCTGCTGCTGGTGAGTGCCCCAGCCCATCCCCTTGTTGCTCGCTTTGATCAAATGCTGCCCTTCCCCTTCCTCACCCGGATTCGGCCTGGTGTGCTGGTTGCTAAATGAGAGCAAGGCAGGATGCAGCCCCAGGGAACTTGCTGTATCCACAGATGGAGAAGGAGGAAGTTTTATCTGCCTGTCCTGGCTCAGCTGAAGTCAGGCAAGTCCACTGTGGAAGAGCTGGGGATTGAGACCAGATCCATCCTTATCCCTTCATCCTCACATCCCTGGTGTTTCTTCTCCTTTCCTCCCAGCTCGCAGGCAGCAGGGTGTGCAATTGTGCCTTTCCTTGTGGCACTGAAGGCTACCAGGCTTCTCCAGCCTGTGGCCTCTCATGCCCAGCCCCGCAGGTGTAGGCAGGACCCCTGGGGACAACATCCCCAAGTCCCCTGTGGTCTGAGCACCCTGAGGCACATGGGGCCCCAGCTGGGTGCTGGAGGCAGTGAGGCTGTGGCAGCCCCCTCCTCTACATTGGACTAGCCTCAGAGCTGTTTCTTCATTAATTAATGGCAAGTAATTAATTAACAAGTGGCCTGTGTGTGCAGGAGCTGTGGCAGCAATACCAGAGGAACTGCAACACCAGACACTTGCAGAGAGAGAGTGTGGCGGCTGAGGTGCTCCCTCAGGAGCCGGGGCCCCTTACCCTGTTTGCTTGGTGAACCCCTACTCCCTCACCCCAAAATGGGCCCAGGGAGGGGGTGCTGAACACCCCCTTGTCAGCTGCTGAGCTGCAGCCTGGGGATTCAGCCAGCAAAGAGGTGGCCTCATGGTGCTCACCTGGCTCCCCAGCACTGTGGGGAATCATTAGTATATGCAAATATAGTTAATTTACTGGCTTAATATAGGATTTCCATCATGTGGGCTTATGGCTTCAACTTTCCTGAGCTTATGAAGAAAGGGTACTGCCCTCTTTCCTTTAGCTGTGTGGGTAAACACACAGCATCTAGGCAGGATTAATGAGGTACAATGTGCATATTTATATTTGTGTGTATATATGTATATAAAAATAAGCATATACACATTTGCAACATAATTTGTAATTAATGTTACTGCATCTGTTATACCTACAAATAAATCTTATCAAACTAAAAATATGTATTCAAAGTATTAGTGTTGTATCGGCAAGATGGGCAAGCTGAAGTGAAACGGAAAGACTTGACTCAAAACGGCTGTTGTGGCACTGGGGAGCACTTGGTGGCAAAGGGTGGCGCTGCTCAAATGCCAGGCAGGAAGAGAGACTTTCTGTCAGAAGTCTGCCTCCACAGAAATCATCAATACGTATACAGTTAGACACAGATATTGCACACATCTATGTATGTATATATGGCTGGATCCATATGTACATATAGGTATATGCACATATGCTACATATACTTTCTCTATAAACACAGTATAATGTATATACTGTGTCATGTTTGGTACAGTTGTATAAGGTCTATATATAGTTGTATAATAGTGTATATAGAATATATACTAATATATAGTGATTGTGCATATGGTGTATTGCATATGTTGTACTACTGTAGATCTAATGTGTGTGTATATTACAGAATATACAGATAAATGTGTATACTTTTTATGTAATACATCCATGCAAAGTGTGTGTATGTACATATTTATACATCATGCGCACATACACACGCATCTAATTTGCACTAGCAGATGTTGGCCATGTTCAGCTGAGGAGGAGGGGGGGGTGGCAGTGGCCAGGGCTGTTGAGGATGGTGTGAGCACCCCTCCGGCTGGCTGTGCACGTGTACGCACACGCAGCTCAGGCCCTGCCTGGCCACCTCATCGTGGGGCAATGTGATATTTAACCCAAGGCAGGGGGGAGTGAAAAGTCAACCCCACTTCTCCTCTTTTTTTGGCAAGACCACCCTGAGGGAGGGAGCCAGCTCAGGGCTGCTGGGACAGGGGGCAGGGTGATTGCTGCTGCCCAGCCACTACTGTCCTGAGCTGAGCCACCCTTAGCAGTGTCACACACGTAACAAAAACTGCCACCAAACACCTGCAGTCAAAATAGTTTTATTTTCTTGTTTTATACAAAATATAAAATGTATGTTTGTTGATCCATTTATGTTAAAAAAGACATTGTAGATTCAAATTAAACTTGCTTACAGAAATCATGTAAACATAGACCCGAGCCCCTATTTGCTAAGGTTTCATTAGCTGCGGAATACCCTGGCTGCATGACAGTTACCCATTGCTTTTGTACAGCAAATGCAGCTGAAAGAAGTGATTAGTCAGGCACAACCCTCCCCTTCCCCCCCCCCCCCCCCCGTACTGGCTTCTGTACTCCAACCAACTCAAATATTTATTATACACTGTTATTTGCATAAATCTGTTTGATGTATATACCTAGCCATATACTAGGAGATGGTTCACCACTGCATGCAGGTGTCCAAAGGGAGGCACGATGATCACTCTGAACATACAAGGTCCAGCAAGTGTGCAACACCCGGTGCTGCGAGTGACTGTATGGGTTGGTGAGACTCGACTGCCCCTCCCCTCCCCCCCAGTAGCTGGGGATGTGGATCCACTCCCATCTCCAAGGGCAAGAGCTTCTTACAAGTTTTCCATGAATCTTCTTAATGTGGGGCACTAAGCCACGCGGGGGTGGAGGTGGGCTGTTCGCAGTTGGACTCTCAGAGCCAATTTATGTGTCTCGCAGCCCAAGCAAAGCGCCTTAGACACTGCACGCTGTGACGGTCAAAGGCAACAATACCGTAGTAACCCCCTGAAGGAGAAACAGGAGGAGACCAGGAAATACTGCTTAGCCGTCACCCTGGCTCGCTCTCACTGTGCATCTCTGCTTGTTTTCTCCTGCTTGATGTAGCCATCGCAGGCTATGAACATGAGCACAATTAATTAAGCTAGTATGATACACCGGGCACACTCTGCCCCGCTTATTCCCCTTCTATCCACTGTGGGTTACTTTGTACTTTCCTAGTTATTGAAGCAGTGCAACATTTGTTTTTTGACACAGCCTGTGACAATTTCCATCTTTTTTTTTTTTTTTTTAAAGTGGCAAGGAAGAGGAGTTTCTTACAGCCAGCTGAGGCTGGGCTAACTTCATTACCCCTTTCTTTTTTTAAAAAAAAAAGCTGAAGTGCAGTTGAGCACCATTGCAAAACCAACAGCAACACTTACTTGCTTTCAGTAGGGCCAGGATTTCACCCACTGCACTTACAGAGAATAAGCTCCCAAGCTTTTTCAGTAGTTGCACTCTCAATTTACCATTTTATGGCTGGAAAACAGTTGTTTTATGCATTGATTATAAATTTGCAAGGGAAATCCCCTAGAGAAACAGCTCTCCTCCACCCCGGAAACCCTCCAGACCCTGTTTACCAGAATGTCATCGCATTTAGCATTAATAGAGCTCACGCCCTCCTAAGCAGGGACCACAGAGGCAGCAAGTAAGAAAAGCAGCTACTCTTCAGAGGAGTGAGAGAGGGATTTAGGTTTCTCTCCATACACGTAAATTTTGCAGTCATACGAGTATCACAAAATGCACGGCGAAGGGTTTGGAAGAGCTGAGCCCTGGCAAGCCCTGGTACACGTACCGAGTACATGTCTCATATCAAGGGTTGTCCTCCTGCTGGAGGCTGTGAACTCCAGCAGCTACAGGGTAAGGCTCCGGCATGGATCCATGCGTGAACCACTGGACTGTTTCCCAAGGGCAAATGAACATCACTTCCCAGTGCACAATCATGACATCGGCCCAGCCCCGGAGGCATGCAACAGCGGCACGGCCCAGGTTTCACTCTGGTTCTGCTGACGCTCCTGGTGCTAACAGCACTTTTTTTGTAACACATGCAGGGGATATTGCTGGAATCGGCGTCCTCTGCCAAACCAGAAGGCACTTTGCAAGTGCACCCAGTGGGATAGGGTCTTTTTGCCCTTCAGGAATATGACAGCATCCAGCCATAGGAAGGAAGTGAGTCACCACTTCCACCGAGTTATCCCACACTCGAGAGTCAATGAATGCATCACTTGTTACAGTTTTCAAATGCAACATTAACTTCCCCATCTGCACCTGAACAAGCAAATTCCCCTCCTATGTCTTGGCTTAGAGAAAGAAGCCTGGACCCAAATGCCTTCCCCAACAGCCAGAAGTCCTTGGATCCCTTCCCCAAGAGGTGGGAAACAGTGAAGCCGAAGTAAGCTGAAGAACAACCCCGCAACCTGTATGTACACCAAGCACCAGCTGGTCTCACGCATGACAAAACCCATGCTGGGTGCCCAGCCGCTGGCAGCTGTGCTGCTGCACAGTTGCCGCCAGCCAGCAAGCGCCACCGGTGGCAAGGGCAACAGCGCAGCCCCGGGATGGCCCTGCTGACCAGCCAGCACTCCAACCCCAGCACTGGGCCAGCGGCTGGCACGGCCCCACCAACAGGGTGAGCTTCGCCTCCGAGCACCGCGGGGACAGCTGCAGGCTACAGCCTGGCTCTTGCCTCGGCAGCTCGTTTCACGCGCCGGTGAATCACCAATTTGCAAACATCTCCAAACAGGACTCGGGAAGCACCTCAGGCTGGAGGACGTCTGGCAGCACTTACACTCTGAAACTTGCCCGTACCAGGAATAACAACTGATGTCTTAGCAGAATGATTAAAAGATAAGATGCTTTAATTTCACTGCCTTTAACATAAACATCCATTATTTGACTGTTTACTCAGGAGTAAACAGAGTAAAACCAAATGCAACTCGTAAGAATGACAAGTTTTTCCTCTATCTTTAACTCTTGCAATCTCATTTTGTCCACAACCCGTTCATCGTCATCGTTTAAATAAACCGATAGCGCAATGTGGTAACACAGAGACATGCGTGCCTGAAATGGCCCCAGTGGATGGGAAGCCCAACCGACCGTACTGCCATCCTACAGCAGACAGTTTGTTCTAGCGACATGGAAACAGGTTGTCTTATACTAACAGCTTATTTATATCACATAAAGTAGATTTTTGTACAGTACTTCACACCTTTTAACACCACAGTCTTGTATTTAATGTTCTCCAGTCAATAGTCATTGATGTTGGCATAGACAAATCATCAAACAAAACGCACAGATGTCGCTTGGACTGACTTAGAGGAGTGTGGTGGGGCAAACATAATTTCTGGCTATTTGTGGTTAGTGGGAAGTCAAATCACCTGTGGGAGATACAAAGACAACATTTTAGTGCTCAGGTCTTGGAGCCCTCCTCCTGTGCAGGCCTGGGAGAGGGGAGTCACAGCATCTGCAAACCCAGGACAGAAAACTGAGCATTTGTACGTGTCTTTCCAGGACCGGAATTTTAAAATTCACTTCTTCTCTACGATGGTCTTTCCTAGCAGTCGTTCCCTTTGCACCTAGGCAGATGATGGTTTGTTTGGGTTTTTTTTTGCCATGGGGAAAGACTTGAACAGTTTAAAAAGAGAGATGGCTAGGTGTCGGTTTTTTTCTTTTAATGTACAATCTCAGTTAACAGGTTTTGTTACTTTTAGCTTTCCAAGTTCAAAAATATAAACTCTCTAAAGTGCATAATTGTACTTACATTTCATATAAACTATCTGAAATTCTAGCAATATACCATGTAAACAGCGGTAACTAAGCATCAGAAAATGCTACAATCTCATCAGTTTAAAAATAAAACGGACTGTTCCCTACATATCATTTATCAAGATTTGTCAGGGGCAAAACCCAGCAAAACAGGTAATTTATCAGTACACAGTGCAAACAGGCTTTTAAAAATAAGCAGAGAAAACATACTCCTGGGAAGCCTTGGCCCACTGGAAAAATGTATGACTGAAGAAAGGGCAGAAACTGCTTCTCTTGCCCGTATAAAGATGTCCAGGCCCAGATTCAGCAAAGCGCCCAAGCTTTAGTCCATCGTAATTCAGCAAAACCCCAACTGCAGACCAGCTTGAGGCACACGCTCACCACGCGTGCTTTGCTGAACTGGGCCTGAACAGTATCAAACCGAGCCAGCGCTAAGGACTTTTTCGTAACCCAACATCCTTTCCCATCCCACACTTCTACTAGTAGAGTGACACCGCAGCCAGCTTGGCTCAGCTGCTGTATCTAAAATAACGAGGGAGAGCTGACTGTGGACTCTGAGAGGAAGAGCCCGTAAGAGCAGGCTGAGGGACAAAGGCACAGCTCTGTTTCCCTGGGCTGCCCTGTGTTCAGACAGCGGTTTACCCTGGTCAGGCTTCCCTTCCAGTCAGACATCTTCAAAAGCAGTTTTTGGGCCCATTTGTCAGCCCAGTTAACACACTCAAAGGATCAGCTTTGCAGAGGCAGAGCCCCACGTGGTGGTGGGGGGGCAAGTGATGGAAACTCAGCATTTCTGAAAAGCCAAGCCCCAGGTCAGCACACAAGTCCTCTGGACTCTTTGGAAATACAAAATTCAGTCTTCACCGATTTTATATAGAAAGGGCAATTCTGCAATCAGTTAAAAAAAAAACCAAGCCAACCTGGGAGTACCCCTCCTAAGTGCTTTCACTAACTAACATACATCACTGCCTTAACCCACCCAGACTGGTAATGGGCATGTCCAAACCCACTGGGAGAAGGTTGCCTTTTGAAGTGTTTATGGGATCCTGAAGAGACCAAAACACCCTCAGCATCAGTTTTGGCAAGAATTAACATAGCACACACAGCAAGTGGAAGGGGGTAAGTCTAAGTACCACAACCCAAATATATCTATTTGTGAGCCCACTTGCCCAGCTAAAGAAGGAAGGGGGAGAAGCTGTTCTGGGGGTCCTATTCTTGCCGCCTCCGGCGTGACTTGTGTGAGGCCTGTCTATGACAACTGGCACTGCATTTGATCTCAGCCACTTCACTTCTGCACATTAACTCCCTGGGGCATCAACGCAGAAGAAAGCGCTACAGAAATGCTCTCCCTGGCAGAGCGAGTTGGTGCACACAAGCCTCTGGAGTGGGAAAGCGAGCCCAGATGGCCCGGGACTGCAGAACTGTGAGCCCTCAGCTACTCGGTGCGTTTCTGAACTTGCTGCCTTTCACTCCTTCAGGTAGCATCTGTCTGACACGAGCACCTGAATTAGGTGTCCCAGGACTTTCTTTTTGGAAAGTCATAAACTAATTTGAAAACATTGAATTGTCAAAACTTGCACCTGAGACACAGGCCCTTTCTATAGGCAGAGCATGGCTCAAGGCTTTCAGTTCCCTGCAGTGTCCTCTGCGCTGGTATACCACCAATACACACCAGGAAGAAAAGACCATCCTCTGTTGCCACCATCACAGTCATTGCTGCAGCCCACATAGTCTGATTGACAGTGTACATAAAAGAACAAAATTTAGGCTAGCGAGTATGTATGACACCCACATGGGCTGTTCAGCTTGGACTCTTAGGTCTGTATCAGATGAGGAAGCACACGTACTAACGGGGTGGGTCTTCCAGGTATCTTCCAGATACGTGACACCAGACATTTAACCGATCAGCTACCAAAATCCCAAGGGTTTCTGACTTAAAGCTTTTAAAACCTCTTTTCCTCCCAGTTGCCTAAACATGGTCATAATGTTACAGTATCACCTTCCAAGCGAAACAAGCCGGCAAGAACCTTGCTGCACGGCTCGTTTTCTTTGCTATCCCAAACAGATGAAAGTACCTTCTTCTACTTCAGTCAAATTGGCCACGAAAGAAGTGGGAAGAAAACCCAACTCAAGCCTAGGCAAAACTGTAACTCACACCAGCCCTGGGTGATGACCGGGAGATTCTTACAGCATTTATTTAGAGCAACAGAAGATGCTGGACTCCAAACAGTCCGGTCAAAAGTCTGAGCCAATCTTTACTGTAGCTACATGAGAACAGTCTTGGCGCTATCTGACCTGTGCCTTCACATGAGATCAGTCAGGGCACTTGTCTGTTAAACTAAAGTAGAAGCTATTTGATGATTTAATCACTATTCATCCTACTTTGCCTCTTGCTATGATATCCTGGGAAAAAAGAGAATAGCATGGCTGGCTTTGATATTCTAAATATTACAGGATCTGTAAGCAAATCAAAACAGAAAGATCCCTTCAGTGAAATCACTGAGCGCAGCGTCATGTCTCCTACACTGGCAAACTCCATTTTGGGCATCAGGCCTGGAGAAAGAGTGGGCAACAGCAAGTGTAGTGTGATGGAAAGCCACCTTTCCTCCCTCCCGCCTCTGGGAATGGCCCTTCAGTTCCCAGGGAGCTCCTCAGCTCTCCCCAGCCAGGCTCCCGCTGCATCCACTTCATGCGTTTGTCCATTTGGTGCTCTCTCCTCTTTGTTTACTGGCAAAAACAATCTCCTCCTTTACATGATCTTGGAGCTAATATCTCTTTTACTGATCAGGACCTCCAGCAGCCTCAGCTTGGCCTTAATCTGCTTGTATTCATTGTATTCTTCAGCCATAGGAGTGCGGTCTTCTTTCTGCACGTTCCTAGTGGGAGTGAAAGCAGATCGTGAGGATTTCTGTAACAGGACGTCTTCCCTCAGCAGCCTCCCTCCATCCCCCAACAAGACCTACAAAGGAGCTCCTCTCCTCCACTCCCCATCAGGGAACAAACCCAAAACTTTTATCCTTTGAGAGGGAAAAAAAGAAGAAAAAAAAAAAAGAGGGGCAAACAAATTGCTCCAGCAAAGTGTGGGACGCTTGCATATTAAGGCTGAACACAATCCCATGGTTCCAAATGCAAAACCTTATTTGAAGCATGTCCTACTTCTCTGAAATTGCCAGCCTCTACGCAACAGCTGAAACACATTTCAGGAGCCATCTGAATGTCAGCCTGCTAGCATGGCAAAATAAGATACAGCTTCTCCTGGCTTGGAACCACATCACTTACGTGAACAAGCACACTTGTGAAAAGGAAGATGATATCTGATCAGATTTCTCTTAGCTTACATGAAACTTTTAAGTTTTCAGTGATTTTACAAGAACCTCTCAGGATGATGGCTGGTGGCAAGAAACTAACAAGATAATTTAGGAGTATAAATATATTAAAACATTCTATCAGCTCATTAATGAGGGACATTCTCTGAAAACGATAAACCCAGCTACACTAAAGCAGAAATACTTGTTAAACTAGTGTCTGAATACCTCACAGACAAGCAAGAATAGGACAGCAATCTAAACATACATCATTAGGAAAAAACCCAATTATTCTATCACTGAGAAACTCTTCCATCATTCCTGTCAGCTGCGCTAAAGGCAGCTGGCTTTTCACAATCTGTACTCCTGCTTCCCACTGCTTGTCCTAAGACAAAGTTTTCAAGGACGCTGTGGTCCTCGAAGTTCTTTTGAGGGGGGAGAAGTAATTCATTTTAGTGGGCAACTGTAATGAATGTGGGTAAAACACTGATGATGATGGGAAGAAATATGTAATAGTGAATTCAGGTAACTTTCCATATTTAGAGGTCTTTGTAGATGCCAAACAGATCAGAAGTAGCTGAAGGACAGAGAGACAGCTGAGAAATTATTACCTTCCATTTTGTCGGAAAAAATTATCTTCAAAGTCTCTCAATTTTTTTCTGATTCGCTTTTTCTCTTCCCTGACTTCTTGGAGCTGCTCTAAGAGTTCAGGGCTGTTTAGTTGAAATATAAACAAGATTATACATATGTACACAATTATAACAGGAAACATAACAGTAAACCTACAAATGTATGGTAGCAGGTATGCCAAGCAATGGAGCTGCTCCTGCAAGCAGCTCTGGCAACCTGATGTTACTTGCAACAAAAAGCTCTCTGAAGTTAGTTCAGCAAAACAATCATACACTTAAGCTGAAGCCTGTAAGGAGGTCAGGTGTGCATTTCACAATTCACCACTAACTTCTATGAAACTTACTTGCTGAAGATGTGTCTGGTTTTGGTGACTTTTATAGGATCAAGATTCAAAGGTCACGACTTAAGGCTACGACCCGCATGTGTTTGCATCAGACCTAGGTGCTTGAAACTAGCAAAGCTAGTTCAACTTGACCTCTCCAAAACCTGAAAAACCTTGTAGAGTACAGGGTTGTTTTCATGATAAAGGCTTGCCACTGGTGAAGTGGAGCTACTATTTAGTGCTAGAATCCAAAGATGCAGAAGTCAAATATCAGTATCGGGACAAGGTAGTTTCTTCCCAAGCCCTTTCATATGAGGGCCTATTGCATTTAAAAATAAAGCGCAAAAACCTCTGACTCGGATCATAAATGGAAAAAAAAAATCTAGATGCTTTTCTGACAAATCAAATGCTTCCTTAGCAAGAAATAACTTTTTGAAGTTGCCTGTGAATTCAACATACATGGATGCTTCATGGAGATTTGAAAGCCCCATATCCTGATTGCTCCTAGATGGCATCTTATCATCCAGTGGGGAAACAAAGCCGTCAGCATCATCTTCTAGTTGATCCAAGAAGCTACGCACGTTGAAATCTGTTTTCATGGTAATTGTGAAATCTGGCTTCACATTGCTGTCCTCCTCGGACCCCTCCTCTTCCTCCTACAGAGAGGGACAGAGCACCCCCATAACAAAATAGGTTACTGCTTCCCTTCTCAGAAACAGGTACCTCCTTTCACCACATGCACTGGGGAACAGATATGAAAAGTGGATAGGCAGAGCAAGCACTTTAATTGCTACACAGTACAGGACACCAGAAGACCACCAGTACGACACCCTATACCCAAAGCATGTCAGAGAAACTGCAACCACCAACTCAGATTGGTTAATGAGACCCAAGGCAACAAAATTGAGTGGAAAAAATACCTGGGGTTCTTAGCAACCCGTTGCTTTGTTTAATTTATGTATTCTGATGTAAATAAAAACACTTACAGCCATTATGCACACTGTGTAAAGCATACCTGCCATCCTCTATGTTTCCCTACAAATACACCTGGCAGCATACAGATTGCCAGGTTAAAATGCAAAATATTCTCTCAATAGATGCAGCTCAACAGCTCTCTCTAATGGCTGAATTGAAGACCTCAAATGCTCGTACAGTGATACCAACGAGCTCAGATCAGTCTTTCAATAGCCCAAACGTGGGATATGACTGACTGTACAAGGACTGCTGTTGCTAACATGTTCCTGACATGAGCTCTGTACCATTCAGCTGGAATAGACTAAAAATTAGAGTGGAAACACTCTGCCGAGCGCAATTTCCCCAAAATACACTGATTAATTGGTTGTGTTCAATTTTTTTGCAAAATTTATAGGCACAGGATTTGGAAGTCTCTGCTGTACTTGGTACTTGCTAATTCATAGTGTTCTCAAATGTAGGGCTTGTCCTGCGACACTGTCCAGAAATCATTTGGGTTTTCAGGGAACAGGGCCCAGTTTTCTCTTACTTACAGAGACATTTTTAGAAGGCAGTTTTCAACCTTAATATAAGGAATGAGGCATGAGCATTAGAGGAAGGTAATAAATGCCAGCATGGGCAGTAAGTCTCTTAAATATGTATGTATGTGTATATATATTTATCTTACAACCATGTAACTCTAGCCAGAAAGGATCTAAGCACATGCATATCCTTAAAAGCTTTTGAGGGCTAATATCACTGAAGTCCTTCAAGTGTATGCAAAAACATATTGTTGCACTGGGATCAAAAGAAGCTATTTTCTTTACTTTTTTTCATGCAATTCCTTGTGAGTAGTTCAATTATTCCTAAGAGATTGCTCCCACATTTCAAGCAAAAGGGGGGAAAGCAACACTAGGACCTGGCATAGTCCCATTAAATCCTCAAAGTCAATGATTTATAAATGCATACATTTACATGAAAACAGAGTTTGCCCAGAGTTTTCTTTTTATGTTAAACCTCTAGGCCATGAAAATGCAATGCAAAGCCACAGGCTGAGAATTACAACCAAGATGGAGGCTTGAGGATGAAAAAAAGATTAGCTGGAGAGAAGTTTTGAGTAATAATAATAATAAAAGATACAGAGAAGTTTGAAAACATCTCAGGAAAATCTGCAGGCAACTTGTGAAATTTAAAGCAACATTTAGCGTATGATTAGGTAAGACCATTTCTCCAGACGTAAATTATATAGCTTAAACAGAAGACATAAACCAGCAGTCACATATTGTCCTTAAACCCTGCAAACAACTTCAGGCTGGGCTGGGGAAGGAAGACCATCGCTCACTGCCATTTACCAGTCCCCAAGCATGCTGCCCTGCCAGGTAAGGGCAACCAGGACTGAAGCAGGAGAACGCCGATCCTGCTGCGGCATGGAGGAGGATTTGGTAAGTCAATCTAAGCAGTAAAAATGGTATGCTTTATTTTAGGGGAATCTTTCTGGCACCAAAGGAGGACCTCCCGTGCCCTTTCCAGGGAGAGTGAGTTGCTTCTGGATTCCCCTTCTGGAGAGAAATGAAAGGGATGATTTTCATAAGCAGTGTGACAAACTGCTCCCAAGGACCAGGTGCAAGGCGTAACTTGAATCTGTAAATCTGGCAGCAGTCTCTTCCCCATAGACGCCCATGAGCCTGTCTCACTTGCCTCACTCCAGGGCACCAGTGCGCTGCCCAAGCCAGCAAGGATTACTCTGGCCCACAGCTCAGGAGCGAGCCTCCTGCCAAAGGAAGCCCATGGGAGGAAAAGAAAGTGTAGAAGTTTCACTTGTTTAGACCTCAGTGCCAAAACACTACATCTGGCTGTCACAAGACCTCTTAAAGCATTTTGCTGTTTAAAACAAAGGAGCAAATTAAAAGGATCCTTACCAAGAATTCGAATGGAAATGGCCATCTAAGGCCTTTGCTTTAAACAAGTGTCACATCGGAATCTTATTTTAAACCTGCGCTGGCATTTACACCTCGAACCAGAATGATCTTCATTGACTAGATCCATTTGGCTTGTACCTGCTTGGATCTTTAGGCAGTCATGAGGCATTTAAATCTTCCAGAGTTACAAATATAAAATCTCCAGAGCATCCCATCATCAGCACTCCAGCAAGCAAGCTTCCCGATGATTTTTTCAACACAGACAATATTGAAGATATTGTACCCAAATGTTTGGTAAAGCTTCACCTCAAACCACCTTTCAAGCTTTTATCCAACTCTCCCAAATGCTTAACACACCCCCCCACCCCCCCACCCCCAAAATCAAAAAACCCGACAGCGTCAGGGGCCCGTCAATATAGGTAGTGCTCTGCCCACAGTGGACCTATGAAGGGGTTAAGTTTTGGGGCCTTTTGGCAATTTCCTCTCTTCAGTTCTGAGTGTAGTTTAGTGCAAAGCTGCCACAGAAGTTTCACAGGGCCCCATTTAAGTGTTAATAGGCATGTAAGTGTTAATGGGCTTAAGGCTGTCACCCTGACCAGTCAGAAACCTCTCAAGATTTGTATTCCCTGCAGGACCCTGCTGAGCTGGTGCGATGCTGCCCTGGCGCAGCACCAGCCATGCTGGTCATCAGAGATCACCATAATTGATAGCTGTAAGTTTTGACTCTGGGTGCAAGCATAGGTGGAAAAATAGAGGACACACTGAAAGAAAAAAACAAAACCAAAAATACCCCCCACCAGACCACTGTTGCAGATTTGATCCAGCGGTTATCTAGAAAATACCGAGAACTCAGTGATGATTAACCAGTCTCCAAACAGCAGATTAACATCTCCAGTCTGCAATCTGGTTTTAATGAATATGTGCCTTGAATAGGCCATTAATATACGATCTACTGTAATTGCCTAATAATCAAATAATCTTGGATGTCTAGGTCTGCAGTATTTACACCATTAACCAAACTCTGGCTGGATAACGGATAAGTGACCCAAGTGTGCTGAAGCACTTTTTTACCCTGTTACATTGCAAGGGTAATGAAAGCAAGCCAGGGCCCAGCTCCACGCTGCGTGTCCTGGTCAACCGTTGGACTTCCCTTCTTCTCAAGGGAAGAAGGCCCAATATCGTACCTGTCTTCACCACCAAGAATTACTACCCCATAGCAGCACGAGAAAGAAACACAACAATCCTGCCATCCAAATCTGACCAAGCGTTAACTAGCAGAACAGAGTTGTTCTTACTTCCATCCTCATGTGACTTGGTTAGAAATACCATTCACAAAGTGGTGACAAAGAGCCCTGGATAAAATAAGCACGTGAATGGGAGTAGGTATGGATCCCGTAAGTGCCCCGGTTGGCTCCACGTGCGAGTGTTAGTTTTGTGAGAGCTCATTCCTGCCATGGTGCTGTGTGCAAGCCACAGAGCTTTGGAGTGAGAGAAACTACCGCAAAACAAGTTAGTGTCATTAAAAAGAAAGGAGGAAAGCAAGAAAAAAAGCAACGTACAAAGGTAGCTGTGTTTTTTTTTTTTAAAGTAAAATAAAATATATTATGTGCAGGTGGAGGGGGAAGGAGAAGGATGGGAAAGAATGCAAAGCCAAGGAAATACTGTAGTCTTATCTATAACAAGGGAAGAATTTGATCAGAACGGGCGAGGCTTAAAGCAGCTACTGATTTTTCAGGAGGACACTGCAAAAAAATCAACACTGATGGAAAAAAATTATCAATCAATCATTCTCTTTCATTGGTATAAGGGGAAAATTGATGCAAACTGAGCAATTAGTTAGCAGCTGGAGGTCTTCACCTTTATCTCCTTGAAGAAGGAAGCTGTTTCGCCCTCGATAATTGGCTGCAGCAAAGGGCTTCTCCGCTTGCTGGAGGGGGAACCCTGTGACAGGTGTTAACAAGTACGTTACATTATGAACCCCTTTCTCCTCCACCACCTGCTCTCAGCTCATTCTCACCCACACATTCACTCTCAGCTCATCGCTGGACCGTCAGGAGAAATCTATTTCTTAAAGGAGAAAAACATGCCCG
The DNA here is from genome assembly GCF_965638725.1 of Aptenodytes patagonicus. Classification (NCBI taxonomy): domain Eukaryota; kingdom Metazoa; phylum Chordata; class Aves; order Sphenisciformes; family Spheniscidae; genus Aptenodytes; species Aptenodytes patagonicus. The sequence continues at coordinate 52,136,691 of NC_134952.1, forward strand.
GCAAACCCCCTGAACCTTGGGCTGTTTTCTCTCAGGATGTTGCTTAGCAAGGAACATCACTACCAAACTTGGATGCTGGAATACTAGCTGGGCAGGAAGTACAAAGTAAAGGCTGCAAGAAAATAATTCCCAGCCCGAGGCCCAGACACACACACAACATTTGATTGGCTCTCCAGAGCTACAGTGTAAGCCCAGCTAGACTCTCCAGGTTTGCCTTCCAGGAGCCTGATTTCGCACAGAAGTGCCTAATGATGTAGAGATGGATTTTCAAATGCATCCTGCCTCTGCATGAGCCCCTCACTGTTCTCACTAGAGGGGCTGGGGAAAGCCAGTCTTGTCTCTCCTCTGCTAGCCACTGTGCAATTTCAGTTTTGTGTCTAAACAGGACCTGAGCTTGCTTTTGAGAGCTTTCCATTAAACTGCCCATGCACAGCTACACGGTTTCTTCCTTCTGACTGCCAGCACCGTCTTCACAGCACACATTTTGGGGAGTACTTTGCATATTCAAGGAGGAACAGCTTTTTGTTTTGTTTTAAATGCAGGACCACCTCCCACTATTTGCAGAAAAAAACCCCACTTCTCAGTGTGACTGCACTGAGTAATGGTGTGCCAGTCCATTCACTTCACTGGCGGTCTACGAAAAGCAGCCAGGACACGAGCGCTGCTTGGGAACAGCAAAAAAAGTAAAGGATCATACATGACAACAGAGCAAGCAGGAACCATCATAAAACAATTATCTTTCCATACACGGGCTAGAAGTATTCTGTGTGTATTTTTTAGATTTTTAAAAAGTGGCCTACATGAGTTGTCTAAAATTAGAGATAGTGCATTTGCCCCCTGGAGGGGTGCATTGGATTCCTCGCTGGTGGCAGTGCCTCCTTGCCAAAGCACCATCTCGAATGAGGGAATATCTACCACTTGCAGGATCTCTTTAATACAAATGAAGTGTTAGGAGACTGTTGGCCCTTTCTCTCAGCCAAGGAGACCGGTATCTCCTGTGGGACCCACATAAGTCTGTGTTCCTGACATACAAATCTGTGTAACCAGGCAGCATGGAAGACCTATGGCTCAGAGTGGATTGGTAAGGAAAGGGAAGTGAGGCTGTAGCCAAACACAAGATGATGAAATAACAGCAGCAGCCCAATGGAAAAAGGAGAAACAACACAAGGTGAGATGTGCCCCATGGCTCATGGGTGGCCACTGGTAGAGTCCCTTGACCAGCTTTGCCCAACTTCAGTATACCTTTGTCATTGATTCACTCATTTGCTTGGTCTTTGAGTGATAAGGGAGATTGGGACTTGGCCTTAGTGACTGTGTTGTATGCAAAAGTGTGGTGATTCCTGTTTCCTCAGCCGGCAACCGAAGAAATAGCCCCCAAAAGAACGCTCTACTCACAATGATAGGGATGGTGTTGGCTCTGGAGAGGATCTGCTTGACCAAGCGATACCTGTCATACAATGGCTTCATCACCTGTCGTTCATTTTTGGTAACCTGAAAAGGAAAAAGAAGCGAGATCCATGAAGCCTGCAGCAGCTACTCTACTCGATAATGCACGTGCCTGTGATCGCTGTTAGTCAGAGGGGGCTTGAAGGGAATTTCATGAGGATGACAGGTTAGCAGCATGAGCCCTGAAACTGGTAATGCAAGTGCTCATGTACGTTATTGCATCTCCTGACCCAGGTGCCAGATGAAGCAGCATCCAAGCTGTGGGGTGTCTTGTAATGTGGCTGTATGAGACAGGTGGTTTAAATGACCAACTTAGGTATCGTATGTCCACAGCACAAAATGACCCGTAGAGGCAGCAGTCTGTGCTTGTAATCAGTCTACCATTACAAGGCACAACATGAAGTTTCCCACCCTTATTCTTGTCGCTGGGACCTCAGAGGCAGTGTTTATGACCCAGGAAAAGAGAAAGGAGCTGCAGTGACTGGATACTGCAATGAAAGGAGACTTTCCCAGGGTAGGTTAAACTACAGATTTCACAAAAGCTGACTTTCCAGCTTTGCTGTTACTCCTAATTTCCTGTCCAAACCAGCAGTTCTTCAACTTTTTAACCCCCTAACCTTCCCCTCCACCCCTCCTCCCAGCAACTTTGCTGGGGAGAAGTTACCACAGAGCTGAGAAGGGATGAAGGTGCCAGGGCTGTGTGGACTACAGAAGACAGAATAGTGCTGTGACGCCCACCCCAAACCTTCCTTACCTTGCTCTGTCCCTAACTCCACTCCTCCTAGCTGCATGTCACACTCCCTCCTCAGTTTGAGTGTGTTGCAAACTGTGAGAGTTCATTTCTGTTTTTCTTTCAGATCCAAGCTAAGCTGAAAATCTCAGTAGTACTGACAGTGCAGGAGAAGGGAAGACCTAACAGACAGTAGCTAGTGTGGGAAAGCAAATGTCTGTCCAACTAATTACTAGTTGTGAGGAAGTTGGGTTTTATTTCTTCAATGTTTTGTTACAGCAGGGTTAGAAAACAAACAAAATACTCATCACAACCAACCTGATCATCATCTTTCTTTGTATTCAGCACTGTCTGACCCACATCCTATGACCGTCCTTCCGTTAGACCTTTTGTCTAACTTTAGATTATAAAGCTCTTATGAGGTGAAGCTTTAACTGACTCTGATGTCATGCCTATCTGCCTCAAGGCTTTTTACTGCTGCTAATCACCAGAGCATCTGAACAGCTGCCATATAAAAATCAACATCAACAGTGTAAGCCCTAACAAGCTTTGTACAGTCTCCCTTTCTACAATAGGAATAGGAAGAAAAGGAATACAGCTTGAGACAGGGAGGAAATTTTAAAATGAACCGTCTTTTGTTTTGTCTACAGTTGACTTTCACTAGAGTAAGCTTTCTAAAGCTTTCACACCCTCCCTCCAGAGCAGGAGAGGGTGTTGGTTTTCAAGGGGCCGAAGAGCTGTAAGTATTGCCAGGAGTGGCAGGGATGAACTCTAAGAATCTGGAGGTAGCCTCTTCCTCCTGATAACCAAGCCTATTTCCTATGTTGGGGGCAGATCAATAGGGAGGAAGAAGGAGGAAGACCTTTTTATTCCTTTCTGGGTTCAATGCAAACATCCCCAAGCCTGATACGGGGCATACAGATGGGCTGTCCGAGCTCTAGGGCCTGCATGTCCCACACCTCCGAAGCACAGTCAGGCTCCAATACCTGACAGCCTCAAGCTGGCTGTTCACTGAGTAAGCAGCTCACATGGATTCGAGGGATGCAAGCAGCATCAAACAATTCACTCAGCCCTCTCTGTATTGAATTTCTTGTTGATGTGTCTGCATTCAATTGCACTGGCTAGAAAGTTGCCTCCAATCTTTGGATGTTTCTCTGCAACCAATCAAGCATACAGCTGGAGAAACTGGGTAGCCTATATATATTATATTATTCCTATCTTTACTAGGTTAGCAGTTAGTAGAACAGGAGGCACAGCACTACTGTTGGCTTAGACAGCCTTTGTTACTTAAAAAAAAAAAAAAAAAAAAAAAAGACTATGCTGAGGCTTATGCTGAGGCTGAGAACCAAACCTTCAATTAAGGACCTATGAAAGCCAATAAATAGCACTGTTCTGTACAGAAAAATAAACATAAGCCTTGGAACAGGCAAAAAATCCTTAGGTATGTTGAAGAATGAAAAAAATAAACGACATGCTTCAGTGTCTGAATATCAGTATGGAGGAAGAATACAGAGAATTAATTTAGGCATTGGAAGTTAAGTGTATGGGGCCTGAGGCAGCCCTGCAGACTTACACCAGCACACTTCACAGAAAGCAGATCCTGAAAGAAAACTTTTAGCACATGGGCAAACTGTCTCACTAGGTAAACATAAGTAATACCAGCAAAACCCGAGTATATTTTGGGAGAACATCAAAATGCAAAAAGACTGTTGGAATAATGGAGCCTTTGACACAACTCTGGGGCACACTCCACATGGCAAAAGAGCAGCAGCCGAGGAAGAGACCACTGCTTGCATTGTTAGAGCAGCTCAAGAATTTCTGCAGAGATGGACTTTTTAGCTTAACTAAAACAGTTCAGTTCCACCTTTGCAGGTTCATCTATCACTGGTGCAGAAAGACCCAGTTGCACAATAACTCTGAGCTCCATTGTTTTTTTGTTTAGTTAAATATCTTCAAGAAAAAAAAATACTTGGCTGAACTATCCCCATTCTCCTCAAGCTCTCAGTACTTTTCCACTGCTGCAGTGCCAGGAGCTGGGAACAGCAAAAGCTGATCAGCTGCAGTCTTCCTCGCCATGCAGTTCAGTGTTGCTAGGTATAGACTGCTTACTTAAAAACAAACAAATTAAAAAGCAGTTGTATAAATAAAGCATCAGAAAGGGGAGGGGGAAAAAAAAGGTATGCTGACAAGCTAGGCTCTGGGCTTGTTCTCTTTTTAAACAGATTTAAGTGAGTTCACTTCAATGAGATGCCACCTATTGATCTATATCATTGTAAAAGCAACAAAAGTAGACTTGGTCTCATGGAGAAGACAGGGAAGGTTAAGTGGATTCCCTTGTGCTGGCTTTTTGCTATTTTACACAAGAATAAAACTGCATGTCCTCTCATACAACTACGCTGTTTTCAGCTGCTGGTATATGTTACTGTACAATATTAGCACTCCATGAAGGCTTTTAAATAAATTAGTGAGACTTTTTTAAAACATGGGACAAAGGAGGAAATAATTCAGGAGCAAAAGGAAGGAAGAGATCAGAAATCCCATGCAGCAGCAGAATGACAGATTTGTCAGCGGCACTAATCAAGTACTCCTTATAAGCAGTAATTTGCTGCTCCCAAGCCACTGCTCAAGGGATTAGCACCACTCTGAAATTAAGTTGCTTTACCTATACAGCTGGTAGCAAAGATTATAGTGTCAGTGAAAGAGGAGGAGGGATTCATACAAAGCCAACTTGGTGGCCTGGAAGCTACCGTGTTTCTGCCACGGCAGGGATCAACAGGACACAATACTTAATTCTCTGTCTTCACAAATAATTTTCCTTTGTTAAGATCAAATGTGCAAGAAATCTCATGCCCTTTGCTTCCACTGGCACATGGAAAAAACCATCCATTTCTCAGGGGAAGAATGAAATCTCCTCTCAACTTATGCTGTGATGCTCAGGAGACAAACTGTTTCACGAATCCTTTGGCACAAGAGGATTGTGCAAATAGCAAGGCGCAGGTGCCTCCCTGCACACAGCAAGGTGCCGGGAGAAACACGCTATAGCTCCTCTAAGAAGGAGCAATGTATGCACACCTGTCTTCCCAGTTAGCCATTAATACTAGCAAATTGCAAAATTCCTGGTTGGATGGGGGACCACACACTATTCCTGTGTCGCCGGCAAAGCTGGTGAGTCTGCTGGGCCACAAACTGGACGTCTGTGGATCCCGACAAGCGTGATGCCAAAATAACGCACGTTCAGCCTCATTCAGACTGTAGGCTCGGTCCTACAGGTATCAGCCAAGCCCAACGCTGTGTGCAGACATCACCTTGCTGAGAACAGACTCCTCAGTAGCAGCGGTACTGAGGGATCAGGGAGGTGGATTAGAGGATGCACGTGTGGTTTGAACAGCAAGAAGTTCTAGTGACTGTGACATCAAAGGAGCATTAGGGGGATCATTTACCACAGACAAAGACATATAAAGATGTACTTTGAAAAAAATGCTGCTGTACATACCGGTCTGCCATGAATGCTTTCGTAATACAGCAAAGCTTTTTGAAGAGCCACTTTTTCAGCTGCTATCTGATCTCTTGTCATGTCCTATGAAAAGTGGCGCAGAGAGAAAGGAGGAAGAAAAAAAAAGTCAGATTCCTGGACTCAAACAATACCGATCTGTAGCCTAACCAGTCATGTCATTTTGTCATTAATGTTTCGAAGACTCATCTCTGTCTTCCAGTGCTCTTTTCCCAGCTATATTGCCAAAGAGACTGTTAATGTGAGTGGCACCCTATGCACAATGCAGGCAGATTAAAACCGTATAAACTTTGCATATGAAGGTGTTTTATGTACATAAGGGTGATTTATCAATTATCAGCGTGCTTTGAAAAAACAATGGTATGCAACTTTTAATGCTGGTGGCTCTTTTTCAGTTAGGATCCGAAGTGTAAATTCTACAACAAAACATGTTCTTTCTTTTTCTCCAAATCTGAGACAAGCCCCAGTACCTCTTGCAAAGCTTGCCATCTTTGCTTTGACTACCACAAACATACTTTACCAAGAACTGAAGCGCAGTCAGACTGCCTCCTTCTGCCAATTCTGCTATGGAGTGAAAAACTCTGGCAGACAGGCTGAGGGGACCAAGCCAAAAAAAGGGCAGACAGTTGGAGAACACTTCCCTAAGTTTGCCAGAGATCCCCCACTGAACTTGCCTGACACCAAGCCTTCTCTCTCTTATCACAGCACCAAATACTATCATAGGCCCTCTTTAAACGGCCAGGCTGTGGATTCTTGCTACCGTCAGAAAACAGCCAAACACACACTGTGTGTATCTTCTTCTTCTGCAGCTCTAGTAAACAAAGATAATGCTGTCTGCCCCTCTCTTACTAAGCATTGCACAATTTACATGTTAGCAGACTCAAGGACTTCACTTACAAGGCTGCCCAAACTTCTGGAACTAGCAACATCAGACACAAAGACCTCCCTGCTGATAACCCTCAAAGAATACAGCAGCTTAGAGAGTTCAGTATGAAACTCTGAAGAGCAGCCAATTTTATTGCTGCCCCAATACAAGAGCATTCAGCTTTGGAGTGAACTAGAAGAAAACAGATGACCCAATCTCCAGAATCACTGGAAGACTCAGAATTTGCCAAAAGCCTTTGGACATAACAACAAAAATAGCCAAATACAGGGCAGGGAATATTGCAATAATTCAGAAATGTTACTTGGAATATACAAGCATCAGAAAAACAACACACAATGACATTCAATAGAAACTGAGCTCTGGAAAAAAAATCGGATACCAAAGGCAGAGGGAGAGAAACTAAAGCAAGTGAGTCAGGAGTAAAGGTTGTAGATTTTGTGACAAAACTTAGAAGACCCACAGGGCTTTCACAAGTGACTGTGCAGGCATGAGTCACCTACTTGTACTTAAAGGCCTAAATCTGATCTGTCTACACTGTACCTTGATATCTTCAGGTCGGTTTGTCTCTGTTCGTTTTTCTTGAAGCTTCTTCTGGATAGAATCAAGGGTCGCTTCCACGGCAGGCTTGGCAGATTTATCTGACAGGTCTGGCTTCTTGTCATCATCCTTTTCAAGCTGAGAGCCGAAGCTCTTGGGGAGCGTGTTGCTCCGCTGACGCACAACAGGGCCAAGGTCTTCCTCCGATATCTTCAGTTTTGACTCTAAACAGGGACATTTGGGGAAAGAAGAGTAATTTTTCTTTTTTAAAATGTGACACTGACAGGATCGCTGCCTAACATCAAATTTAAATGAGGCGGAGTCCAGCTGCCCAGCGGTGGCTGCTCACCTTTAAGTTGCTTTCGGAATTTGGCCAAATCATTTGTCCATTTGAGCACTTCAGGGTTGGCTGCTTTATCGCTGTGGGAAGGCTGGAGGAAAGAACAGTCATGCTGAATCTGTGTTAAACCAACAGGAGAGACCCACTGAAACAAGCGTGTGTCACAGAAAAAGGTACAATAGAATTTGGACCCGGCATAGAGCATGGGCACTGGCTTCTGACTGGCACCTGCATACCTCTGACCAGCTCATTTCAAACCTTGCTTTAATTCCTCCTGCCTGTCACAACACCGTCTCTTAGGGGAATCATGAGATTTTCTTTTTAGAAAACACAAAGCTTTTGATAGCAAACATTAAGTTGTAGGAGTGGCTCAGAGGGCCAGATGCACATTGGAATCCTTGTGCCTATTGTTTCCTAACAAGAGGGCACCTCCAAAATAGAGGAAGTCTAGCATGAACTATTTGAGAAGTGTTAGGATGCATGTATCCACACCAAAGGCTGCCTTACATCCAAAGACACCAAAATAACCCAAATGCTAGGCTACAGCAAGCTCTGAGCACTTCTTCCAGCCTTTTCTACTGCAGGCAAGATCCTTTCAGTACAATCCTTTGTGGTTTAGATCACCAACAAAGATGCACACATGCAAAGCTTTAGTTCCTTAAAAAGCTTTCTGTGCGTCGGAAGGGCATGTCAGGAATACTTAGAGTACAGTACACTGCTACTGCTTAGCAGCACTTGCCTGTGGTTTCTTGCTCAGGAGTAAAGGTGGCTGCTCTCTCTCCTCTGCAATGCCCTGGTGTCCTGGGATTACCATCACGCAAATGAGATGCGCAATTGTGCATCCCATAAGCTGAACTTGAATAAATACACAGAAGTTTAACATAGCTATTCCTACACACAGTGTGTGCTTTTGGCACGCTGTCTTAAGCAGTGATCAAAATCCTATGAGTTTATTAGGCTCTCTCTTGTGCTAGTAGTTACAGTGATAGTATCACTCTTGTGATAGTACATAATGCCTGGAAAGGTAATTTGCTTGGTATGGATACACATTTTCTTTTTTTGGGCAGCAGCTTTTTTCTTTTCTTCTTTTTTTTTTTTTCTTTCTTATAAAAGCTTTCAAGTCCTCTGTACGTTTGACAGACTTCCTTGATGTCCATTCCCTTTGTTGCTAATGCATACCTCGCCATACAAATGCTAATCTCCTAGAGACTCACTCTGTATTTCCTCTCCTCTTCGAACTTGTCCTCAAATCTCCTGATCTTTTTCTTCAGTCCCTGAATCCGCCGGGTGAGTTGTGCAGGGGTAAGGTCCTCTCTGTCATCTTCATAAGATCCCAAAGATGAACTCCGCCTCCTACCAAGAGCAGAGATTGCAGGAAGAGCTTATCCAAACAGCCACAGTACATCTTAATGCAGAAAAGGCCACTTAAACTTTGTGTAAATAAAGGCAAATCCCACAGAAGTGAGAAAGCTATGTTGCTACTCTGTAATGACAGATAGCAAAAGATGCTGTAACAGCCTCTTTCAGCAACAGCAACTCCCTAGATATTAATTCACAAACCCAGAAACGATTAGTTACCAAGAACTTTTCTAAAAATATCCGTTTCCTGTTGGTAGGAACAGAAACCCAACACAGCATATCTACCTGGCATATGTGATCCAAAGAGATGTTGCTTGATGCAACTGTGCAAACCCTTTACAGCTGGGTGCGAGAGTCAGCACAAGCAAATCACAACCCACCTCATGAAGGAATGAGAATTGGGAGGGGAAGGAGGCACTTCTGTATCATCCAGGTACTGTTGGCTCTGTCCATAGGCATAGAAGCGAGGGGACAGCATAGGATCGCTGTCCTCATCCAGAAGCTGGCGAATTAAGCGGCCAGCCTGCGGGGAAAGGCGAGCCTCATCTGAGTCTAAGCCGTCTCGCTGCCATGAGGAAAGAGCAGGGATGGGCTCTGGGAACAGTAAGACAAAGGCTGGTTTTATCGTTTTTGTTTTACATGTACGACAGACTCCAGGCAACTTCTCTAATGAGCCCTGACCCATTCGTCCTGGACCACGATTCCTTGTCATCAAGCATTCTCTGGGTCATTACTCGCATCTGCCCAGAGTGCGAAGCAATGCAAAGCATTGCCTGGGCATAGCGGGTAGTCTACACAAACATAAATAATCTCCTAAGGTGCAACAGAAAACTACACAAAAGTTGGCCAGTAATTACCACAGACTGACACCAAACGAGGCTATCGCCAGCCAGAACCTTTGAGGAAAAAGTTATGCTGGACAAGAGAGAATTATTGGCACATGGCAGTATAGAGGAGGCAACTGGATTACAAGAAGATTTTTTTCAGTTTCAGGATGTACAAATGCTGTAAATGAATAGCATATTAATTGTCCTCCCGTAGCCTCCAGCACTCCAATACAACCCTGTCGCCCGCTATTGGAAATTCAAAGACTAGGAGTAAGCATAGGTTCTTCTAGTCTGCAAGGAAAAGGTGTCTCACATTACTACCTGTTCCACAGGGTGTCTAGCCTGCAAATTAACAATTATGGTAATATGGTCTGAGTTTCCCTCCCCCCTTTTCTCTTTCACATGCAATCCTGCTGCTTAACAGCATGGTAGAAAAGTGAGGAAATCTTCGGTCCCCTGGACAATCTAACCAACTGGAAGTAAAAGCAATGTTCTACAGGGAGATGGTAGAGTGGGAGAGAAAGGAAAACCCAACTTAGCATTGCTGATTAGCATAGTGGAGCCCATGGAAAGCAATTGCCTCAATCTTGTGATCACTCCTTCCAGATGCCATAAGGAGTCTAACGTTTTGTGTTCAGATAGTTTACTAAGCTGATTTGCATGCTCCTACTTAGCACCACAGGATTAGACAGTTTAAGAGCCAGGCTTTGAACTTATAAATCTAACAAATAGTTCTAGAGTCAAGTAACAAAACAAAAACCTTATAGAAAGCTCCCAGACCAGTCGCAGAGCTATGGACTCATTATTTCCCATGCCTAGTGCGTCTACTCTTCCTCCACGAAGAAAAGCGGCTTTTGAAGTGATCAATTTTTGAATAAAAAGCAGTATTTCCTTTTGCTGAACAAGGTTAACATTTTCTTAGCTCAGAATGGATTGCATGAGGATTCCCTTACAGAACCCCTACGCTGTTTAATATTCCCCCCATGTACAATTCGGACAGCGCAAGATCATCCACAATTCCGTAATGACAGGCTCAGTGGTATTTTGCCTGTAAACAGCATCAAACGATGCTCTCCTCCTCTTCCCTTCTTCCTTAGCGCATGAATATAAATGGCACGCCTCTGCTTAGAGGTTGGTGCTGCATGCAAACTGATGCGTTGCTCTGAAAGGGATGGCTGGAGGTTTTTGCGTAAGAGCCTCTCGCAGGTGTTGTGATAAGCGAAGCACATACAAGCCTGGCTCACAGAGGCTACTTCGATGAGGTGTGCAAGTCCCAAGTGTATGTAGGCTGTTTTGCCATGGATTGGAAAGCTTATGCAGCCTGCACTTCTCTCAGTTAATTTCTCGAACCAGAGTTTTCTCCAAGCTGCATTCAACTTTGGCAGTTCCTAATACCTGAAATATTTCGCTCAAGGAATCTTTTAAGAAGGGAGGTGAAACGAAGGGCAAACCCTTTAGCCAAACTGAGACACTTTGGTGTCGCACACTTCCCTGAATCCCTCATGATTTCAGGAAGGTTCTCACAAGATCCCTTGTAGCAAAATGAAGGCTAATAAAACAAAAGGAACAAGTCTGATACATTTGACTAGCAGGAATGAAGTGAAGTGATGCACGTGATTCTTCTAGACATCTCTCACTTCCTATTTTTGGAATACACTCTCACCCCCAAACAGAATTTGCTCTTGGAAATTGTTAAATCACACCTCCGTGGGATTTACATAGATGGAATAAACTAAGAAGAAATCAGCAGCATATTTAGCAGTAACCAAATTAAGCTCCTACCACACCATCTAACAAAGCCATTATTAATCATGCATGACGCATGTGACTTTGTCCCAAGGTGGATTTATATACCAGATAGCATGCGACATTCAGGGAATTGCAATGGCTCAAAGAGCCTCTGATCAAACCCCAAAAGACAGCAAAGCACTTTATGCAAGCTAGCGGAGACTGAGGTACGTGTACTTTCTGTTTTGTTGATTTCAAAATACTGCCCAAAACCAGAACCTCGCATTCCAAAGGAGAAAGTTTTAAAAGGGAGAAGGAAAGAAAGTCCTAAGAGGAAAAAACAAATTTGAGACTTGACAGAAGAAATGTCCGCTATAGAAAATCAGATGTTTTTAACCCTCGCTCCTGGAAGGCCTGACTCTATGGGTAACTTGTTTCCCTTGCTGACTGTAAGTATTTACAAGAAAAAAAATCTCATCTGAACACAAAATGGCTATCCCCCCAGAAAGCGACACAGTAATTAATTAAGGAACGTATTTAGCTATGTAGAATTATGGATTTTATCTACATCAGATCACGAAGTGGACCAGAGCTGTAGTCCAACTGCCTACTCTCTCATACTGGCCAGGTGCCCAGCGCTTCAGCTGGAAGCACTGGAATTGCTGGGTTGCACAAATATACAGGAACCCGCTAAGGGTAAGCTGCCGCTTTTTCTGACAGCGCACAATCAATCAATTCCCGTTTAAACAGAATACATAGTATCTTTTGTTACTCATTTATCCAAGATAGCTATCAAAGTGTTGAGCCTTTTCTGAAGGCTGCTAAATTCCTGGACTTAATGGTTCAGGTTTGAAGTATCTGCTCTCAGGATTAATGTTGTCACCCTTTCCCCTTTCTGCTAGTTGAAGAATAAAATCTCAGTAAAGAATGTAAATGTTTTTACCTTTTCTTTGCCATTGACTTGTCAGAGCAGTTACCCTTATTCATCTTCTGTCTTGAACAGATCTCTCTTGCTCAGAGAAAACTCAGTTTTCTACTCATCTCCACATTCTTTCCATGTACTATTTTTTCCCCCATTTTCCATAATGACAACCTTTCATGAAAAAAATATTTGGGAATATTTAACCACCATGGCTGTACCAGTGCAGAGGGTGGAAAAATTTTCTATTTCTTGGTCAGACTCTCAACGCATTTCTTTTAGGTACGCCTTTTCTAAGTTGGCGCAGAAGAAGTGAAATACGCTGGTATTGAGCCTGCAGTCCTTCAGAAGTGCTGCACTCCCTCTCAAAATCGCATAACCAGCTAATCTTTCAACAAAGCTGTCAGCCATCTGCCAGGGGTTGTTCTGTAGAACTCTGTAGGCACACATACGCCTACGGCAATACAACCTCTCTGCCAACCTGCCACATAGAGGGCTGGAGATACTAATAAACCTGTATCACGCGAGAAGGAAGAAAGGTTAATTGTATCAAATTGGTGTATTATTGGTGAGCTCCAAGCTGTCTTGCTGACAAAAACTGACTTTTTTTATCATTACGTTGTATATTTGCCACAGGGTTACTGGGGGCTGTAGGGCCAACAGAGGGGCACCCACCCATACATCACACCTGAGGTGCAGCCCGCAAAATGCCGTGGGCATCTCCTGTTTCCGTCTCTGCAGCCACACCGCTGATACATGCTGCTAACACTGCTTTTACACACACCCATCTGACAAACAAAGGAGGCCAAATCTTAGCTGCTGTAAACCCAAGTAGGTCCGGAGGGAATAAAAAGCCTAAACTAATTACAACACCTGAGGTCCTAGTATTAAATCCCACTTGAAAGACCCCAGAAAGATGTCTCATAATGAAGTGAATAAAGCAATTTAAAACTTCAAAACATTCACTAGCTCAGTAACAACCTATTTTACTCATCTTATAAATGTTTGAAAACATCCTTGTTTGAATACATCAGGAGGTATTCGTCCTACGTAGATCAAAAAGAATGGCCAAAATAAAGTGCTACCACGCCTTTTCAGTTAGTGAGATGACACATCTCTCAGCTAGCAAGCCAACTTTGTATTTTGTTTATAATATAACATCATAATAAACAATGAAAAAAATACATTTTAAAAATACTAATGCTATAAAATAAAATCAGTAAACAATGCAATTATCCTTTTCTACACATAGTAATAAAAATGCAGTGTTTCATCACCTTTTGATTTCTTATGCTACAGTGTGTTACACACAAATACACTGATGTATCTAAGTCCACAGTGTTGGGGAAAAAAAAAAATCTAAATCCAGCTTCCCTGTTGCTATACTCTTTGGATTTTTTTGCATTACTCTTTTTTTCATGGGAAAGTATCAGTTAAGTCATTGTCAAAACTATTTGTAGATCAGCTTCACCCTCAGTGTCTCAGTGCTGCAATACTTGAGTTCTCAACACAACTCAAATTTGTTTTAAATTTCTGCTTTTATTCTTTTTTTTTTTAAGCTTGAAAGTTTGTAGAAAAATGTCCGTTGATTGTTTCATAAGTGCTTGTTACTGCAAATCCTGCTTGAAATCTCATCTACAGAACTTTTTTTAAAATGTCAGTAATCAGGCAACGTAGGCAGCAATCACACGCATTGTATCGATTCACTGAACTGCCTGTTCAGCTCCAAGCTGCTGACAGGGCCAGCCGCTGTTACAGAGAGCAACGTACTTCCAGATTTTCCTTGTGGGCGGGATAGCAAGTTCTGGGCTTGAATTAGAAACATTTGGTAAGAAATCTGCACTATAGTGCTGGACCGTGAGAGAACACTCTGACCTCCTTGCTCACAGCACTCAATTCAAATGTAATCCACAACAATTAAAAACCTTTGCTATGGAAGTAGCTCTGAAAACGCTTGCTTGTAAGCCGTCTCAGCTGGCACCAACTGACTGGCTTAGCAGTCAAGCCTAGCAGTCAGACATCCCAGTTCACAGAGACAGCTTGGTTCACACCCAGCCTGAGAATAAAACTATTTGATTTGCATCCGCCAAATGCACACTAGTAAAATACTTCTCTCGGACCAGGGGAAATGCACCTAGGCTAAGTGTTCCGCACTTGAATTTGGTTGGGGCACTGCTCACACCCTGCATACTACATCAATAGCCTGACAATTACTACACATATGCCCCTATATGTAGCAGGTAAGGCGGATGCAGAAAGCAGGCACGTGGCAGAGTGTGAGCCTATGCACTGGAGGAAGCAGGAAGCAAGTTTCTCTGTCCTCTCTCTGCTCAGCTTTAGGTAAAGGGAACATAGCCTGGAGAAGTACAGCAAATCTCTCCTCTTGTGTACAGATGTGTACAGATTTGACTATGCTGTGAACCTTAAAAAAAAACAGAAAAAAAAATCTGGTAAAAATTACTTCTAGCATAACATAAAAGGCAGGGAGCCCTGCCAGCTCACCTGGCAGTAGTTATCACAGTTCTGTGCCCCTGAATGAGGGTTTTTAAGGCAGCTCTGGTCTTAATATGATGGAGAGTCTGCCTGAGTGACAAATAAAAGCTAGTCAATGGACAAGGTTGTCTTGCATAATTTTGTGCCCATTCTTCAAGGCCCTTTCCTAACATTTGACTGGAGGCAGTGACAGCTACAGCTGAAGGCAACCCCTCAACCTGTAGTTGTTCTCACAAGCCATTTGTGAAAGGCCTAGCAGTTGCCCTGGTCACTAGATGCTCTGTATCTCCTGCAGTGTGATACAGAGGACCCTGCCTCCAAAAGTCAGCTCAACTATGTCCTGGAGGAATGGGTAATTTCCTGAGAGATGGACTTACCAAATTTGCTACAGCAAAGCAATAACTAACTCGGTGTTACTGCATTTGGAGGCACAGTCCTTTCCCTTTTCACTGGGGATGCAACCAGAGCTGCGGCACAGATGCTGAAGGGACGTGTAAAGGTTTGAGTGACACAGGCTGGCAGGGGAAGCGAGGCTGCTAAAGCTGTGGATGAGTGGTACAACCCTGCCTTGCAAAGCCAGTCTCAGTGACAGACTCTGCCATCAGCTGCAGAAGCAGTCTGAGAGTTGATGTAACATCTTCCCCTTCCCAGCTGCTGTGAGCTTGATTTCACATCCACAGCTAGAAAAACGTCCTTGCTGAGACACAGAAGGCACCATTTTGCTGCTCTTTCATCTGCGCCAACAAAATGGTGATTCTGGAAGGCAAGTATTTTAGATGACATCTCTCTCACCCCAGACAGCTGATTCTTTTGCAACTGCCCACCTCCTCCTCTTGTGAAATACATGTGAACAGAATGGAGGAAGGAAGAATCAGAGAGAAGCACTCTTCAAGCACAGTCACACATGCTCATAATCCTGTTTCATGTTTGCAGGGCAAGAAAGCTAGAATCCAAACATACGAGCATGCCTACGAAGAGGGAGTTGTACCAAAGGTGCAACTTATTTCATACGATGGCAAAGACTCTGGCAGACAGAAAGCAGCTGTGTTCTCCCCTTCATGCATTCATATGACTCCCATTAGTAACCCAGGAAGAAAAAAAAAAAAAAGAGTCATTATTTCCAAAGGTTCACGTGACGGCTGAAGCCACACATCACCTCTGAGAACACAGACGTGCTCACCCTGGCTCAAGACACTGTGGGGCAGTGCTAATTAGCATCTCAGCAAACACATAAAGCGACCAAGGCCTCCTGGGAGCCCTTCCATGGCACTTTGATCAGCCATGCTGCACGTGTGGTGATACCATCCAGGGAATCCCCACCTAGCAAGCAAGTGGAGAAATTCTCTCCCGTCATGGTCACTAGTTGCCTGGCTGAATCAGAGGCCGCCACGGCTGCGGGTTTTCTTTACTCATGCCTGAAGTGTCATAACTACTCCCCTCCCAGAGGGAAAGGCAAAATATACTAGGTCACGTACGCTGTGGAGGCAGGAGCAGAGAACTGAACTTCTCAGTGTTCCTCAGAGATTGTTTTTTTAGAGCAATATATTAGTTACACATTTTCCCTCTCTGGCTTTATTAAAATGCCATACTCACATTTTCCTGTTTCTTCCCTTCCCCTCTTCCACTCCTAAAGCACAACCTGACAGAAGAATTCTTGCTTGTACACAGAGACATACTCAGTAATTGGAAAAAGGTTTGATCCCAGAAGTGCTGGACACCTTCAAGTAACCTGAATTTCAAATGAAATTGAGGTTCGTGGCACCCACAGAGTTCCCCCAGATTTCCCACTTTTAAGTGAGTCAGCGCAAACAGCCAACCAAGCATGCACTCTGGAGATGAGAGCTAAGAAACAGTATTAAAATAATTTAAACCACATGCAATTTAACACTGCTGTTCGCGCTGGTGATCAGAATTTTTTCACAGCATACATAAAAAAAAAAAGAAGTTGTTTGTAAGAGCCATCAAAAGACAGAGTAGCAGATAGACAGCCTTTTTTCCAGCTGTGCTTTTCAGATCCAAATCATTATTTCCAAATAGTGGCTGAAGTGGAAGAAAAGGGAGAAAGAAGGAAGTTCCTTTTAGACTGTGAAATACCCAGTTTCTTTGAAGTGTAGGGCAGTCTAGCTTAATACTCGAGTGACCAGGCACCAAGAAGTAAGTTACCCTGAAACACTCAGGGACTTTACTAAACAGCACATGAAAGTAACTTCAAGAATAAAACAATTAATTTTCTTCCTCTAAGTGACAATTAGAATTGGTACCCATCCAGTATTTCGCTTCCAGTTTCTCAAGACTTTCAGTTCCATATTCAGGACAAAATTGCTTTCCTGTTGTTTTTGGCAAGGGAACACGATCACATAAAGATATACTCAGCCCACTCAGGTTTCCCTCTCTTTCATTTCACTCATGCGACCAGCCATCACACAATCCTACCTTCCCAGTTGTTGTCATCACACAGCGCTGTCAAATCCAGCCGAGGCACTTCTGACACAAAGCTGTTTTCCTGATCATCAGCATCTTGATTTCTTTGCAACTTGTTTTCAGGAATGCTTGGATGCTCTTGAATCTTCATACTTGAAGTCAGCTATATTCCCATACACCCACAGAAATGAGAGAGAAAAAAAATATGTTTCAGGAGGCAGAGGAGGAAAAAACCACCCTGCAGTCACAGCAGCAGTAAGCTCACGCCTTTAGCTAAAAAGATCCAAACAAACAGACCCTGACGTTTCCAACTCCAAATCCAAATCCCCTGCTCGGTGACCCCTATGTACTAATTGCTCACTCACACCGGTAAAAACATCCGTCCATCTGCCTTCCTTGAATTTTTCCTTCTTTAGAAAGCCACTGCAAGTTCCTGAGACTGCCTGCCCTGAAAACTGCATACAGCTGAAAAAGCCTTCAGTAATCGATTGGGATGAAAAGGGAGGGAGGAAGGCGGGGAGAAAGGGAGAGAGAGGGGCTGGCTGCGTACACTTCCTACAGGAGTGCAACTCCTTGGAGCAACAACAAAAACGCTGCTGCTGTTGTAAGGCTGTAGCAATATGGTGTCTTCTAAAAAGCAGGCACTGGAGCTCCTGAGGTAGCAGACGCAGACAGCAAGCAGTGCAGGCTACATACATGAATGCTCTCATGCAGGCTGTGCTGGCTCAGATCAATTAGTGCCAGCTAAGCTGTGCTGGCTGCACATTCCCTGATTTCCTGTGGTTGTTTTCTAGCTGGGCGTGGGGAGAGCAGAACTATTTATGGAGGAGCTCTGGGTATTAAAGCAGTGTTGCGCAAATCCAAACGGCAGTGGGGTTTGGCATCTTAGCTCGAAGCAGTGTGGACTCTGGGAAAAAGCCAAAAAATTCACACAAGCATCCAATGACTTAGGGGGGGAAAAAAAAAAAAAGGCAGAATGCTGTCAAGTAAATGATTCATCATTTAGCACTACCTAGAAGCAACTGCTGTTTGTCTCACCACTATTCACCCCTGCACATACCACACGTCGTGTGCATTTATGCAGAAATCACTGCTGTTCCCACAATCCAGATACACAGTACGCGTGTCTGTAATAGTGCTTGATGACACGAGCAGTTTTGTCACTCTAAAATAAATTAGCTGCAATGCCTCACAGAGGGCAGTAGGGAAAAGGAAGTGTTAAGCATGTACATAAACATATAGTGTAATATGTCTAAACCCCCCCACAAACACAGAGTTCTCTGAATAGACAGCATTACATTACTACATAAACTATTTATCTTGGTAGGAACAGCTTAGGCGTAATTCTCTCCAATATAGTCTAGCAGGTAGTCAACATGCAGATTTTCCCCCTGCAGGTATTTTGATAATCTAGTTAGCAATCTGCATATGCTGATGTGTGAAGAAAACGGGCCTAAAGAAAATAACTGGTATATTTGGACGTATTTTACTTGTGAATCCAGAAGCATGGCCAAATTGTACTAAATCAATATCCTTAGTACATGCCACTAATGCACATTTAATTTTTTTCATCTGCATAAAGCTAATGATGTGTTTGGGGTATTTTTCCCCCCTTTGAGCAGAGAAAAACAAGTAAGCTTCATGTAGAGAGGCAAAAACCTGCCCAGTAGACAAATCATATGAATAAATGTTTTTATCTGGATTCAATCCCATCAATCCCTGCAATTGGACAGGGTGCTAGATAATCTCATCTAGGCTCCCCTTCCCACGAAAGGTTGGACCAGGTGATCTTTCGAGGTCCCTTCCAATCTGGGCTGTTCTACGGTTCTAAAAACCTGGGTGATGAACACCCTGGTATTTGTAAAGAGTGTTCTGCATTGTATTTGTATAAGGTTTGTGTTTCCTTTTCATTTCAATAAATTGTCTTTTTGAAACATTGTAACAAAAGGAAACACTAGATGACAGTTTGCCAAGCACTAATAACTCGTACAGCTTGACACTAAATCTGATTACAAACGTGTTTATTGTGAGAGCTGTACATGGAAAAATGCTAATTCACCATTCAATATCTTTTAAGCTGCTTCCATGTTGGGAGGACTTAAATATTTCTTTAAGGTCCAGTAACAAATTTCTTGCCAGCATCTAAATAGTCAGTGTACCTTACAAACAGAAAGACTGGTCAGTGGCCAGAAACAGGCAGTCTTCTACATTCACTAAAGAACAAACTGTACCAGTTGATAAACTGCATTTAAATTGCCAGCACAGTATTTTAAGGCTGAAAGAAATAAAGCAGTAAGTTTCAAAATAGGTGCTATTTTTAATAACATCAAGAAGCATGAAGAGAAGAACTTCGCTAGACTTTAACAATTTCAAAGGGAGCAACCTGAAAATACCATCTCGTCACCACCACTGATACTAATTACAGAGTTAAATGTCTCTCTATGAAGAGTGTACAATCACCTGACTTATTAAGACTCTTAAAAGATATCTGTAGCAGAGGTAAGAGCATTTCCCAGATGGGTAAACATTTCCATTACAGATATATTAGAAGGATCATATCAATGTCTTCTTTCTTCTAAAGTCACTTCTGTTGTTGGAAATATTTAAAAGCTGTTTAAAAACAGGCCTGTGCTGTGCCTGCAGCCAGTTACTCTCCTTTCCTTGCTCACTGATGTAGCCTCTGATACAATGAATAAATCATTAGGCGTTCTGAAGAACAGTGGTGGTACAAACCCAGGAGACTCAAGAAAGCAGATGTTTAACCTTCTTTGCATTAACGCTCCAAACCCATAGAGTGGTAGATAATTCAGTATTCCCATCACTTATTTTCCTGTTTGATTTCCTGATGCCACCAGTTGCCAACCTCCAGGACAAAAATCAAGTAATGGAGAACTACTGTGCTTTAGGTATGGACGTGCCACAATTTCTTACAAACCAAAGGGGCAGCAAGTTGATGATCTCAGTAGCAGTTGGCAGTCACAGTGCACTGCGGATATTACATAAATGACCACAAAAAAAATCTTCACACTAGGCACTTGGGTTCTGCTTTTTAGAAGCTGCTTCTGCAGCCATGCTTTGCAGGTACCAGTAACTACAGATCTAAGTAACTTGGGGATAAGTCAGCTGCTTTCATTGTCCCTGCTCCAAAGGAAGTTCAGCATAAAGAGTAGCTCAAGCAGCTAGAAATAAATGGCAACAGAAAGACCTTTGAATTCTGATCAGGAAGTTGTATTCTGTTCAATTACAGGTGGATTCAAATCAATTTTATTTAAAAGGCTTGCTTCCCCTACATCTGATCATCCATTACAACCACAAGCAGGAAGCATCCTTAAGCACCTCTTGGCAATACAATCTGATGCAAGAATGCAGCCATTCTGCTGCCTTACAGCTGAGTCATGCCAATCCCCCTCTACACTTGTTGCCACGTTGGTGTGAATCTTAAACACCCTTCCGTTATCAAAACCTGGGTACTAGAAACCTGTGTTTTTCAAATCACAGCCTACATCCTGGAGCTTAGTTACTTCCAAGGGCAGATTATGAAGGCTACAAAAGCACTGAAAATTCATTCAGGGCATGTGTTTCAAGGTATTTTTACTGCCTCATGGAGACCCGAGTCTGCACAACCGGTAGCTATGGCAAATTCCAAATACCTTTCCTAGTATCTTCAGACGTCAGAGACAGGGTGAGAAAGAGAAAAAAAGTAAGAAAGTCCCTGTCCCTTCCTCATCCTAAGTGAGTTGTTTGTTACGAAAGGTATGCCTTTAAGCTGCCCTCAACAAAAGGCTTATAAGGGACAAGGAATGTAAAACTACCCTGCAGGAATGTAACATTTTCTTGACCTTGTAATTCCTATATAATACAATCTCTGGGTTAAGGTCATGTCTTCTCCTGCAGTTAAAATTCTAAATTTTAAAACTCTTCCTAAGGAGAAGTTTATTTTTAGATTATGATTTCATATTCAAATATACCTCCCCCAGACTAATTTAAAAGCTTAATGGGAGTATTGTGTCGCATGGCAGTGACAGCACCTTCTCCCCATGCAAGCCAGTACGTGAGGAACAAGGTGTTGCAAAATCCACGCTCCGGAAAACGCAACAGCTCACAAGCAAGTGCAGGATCATTGGGGATTACTGACCCTCTGGGAGCAAAGTAGGAGATCCATCTAAGCCCAGTCAGAGCAGTGATCAAAGGCAGCACTGAACACTCCTTGCAGAGGTTACATGTTTCAGTGTCCCATGAACTTCTCCAGCTACAACACAGCGTTCGCAAATAATCTTTTACCTTTCCTGCTAGATGGAAATAATACCTACCAGAAATGAAGTCTTTCAAAGGCAATAAATGCATAGTGGCTTTTATTTTTCAAAAAACAGAAGAGAAGGCTAGTTTAACAATACTAGCAGCCCTCAGTTAGATGGCCAGAGAAACCAGACATTGTCCACAGCTGTTTTACTGTGCTCCTCTAAAATGGGCGCACAACCGAGGGAGAGGTACCTCAGATAACTCTTCCTAGTATTTTAAATGCTTGGCTGTCTAGAGGTCTTTCAAGCAAACCCAAATGAACCACTGACTGCAAAGGTGTTCACCTAACCCAACCCCAATCTTTGCTTTGCTGAACAGTTAGGTGAAAAACACCATAAAGCGAATGCAGGAGGTGGGTGTTGAGCAGAAACGGAAAGTTGGGGAAAAAACTGTTGCCATCAATGTCACATCTCCCCTCCCATCCCAACCACTAACCCTTAGAGAGAAGCAGGAGATGATCCAGTTTTCTAAGACAAATGGCAACAGGCCGCATTGGGAAATCATAAATAAAAGACCAAATGATTTTAGAGAAATCAAGAGAGACAAGCTAATCTTACTACCCTGGGAGATAACCAGTCACACACCCTGTTTGCAATGATTAATAAGGGAACCTGGCGTCACTTAAACCAAAGTGCTGACTTCAGTGACGCTTCCCTTTTTTGGCATGGAGGGATTGAAGGGACTAAAGCAGATGCTTTCAGACTCCTCAGTGGTTGAGAGGCTCCCTAAATTATAAATAAAAATCAGAGGGAAGGGAAAGAAAAAGCAAATGCTAACTCCATTTCTCTGGGAGAAACAAAATTTCACAGAACTATATGCCTAACTACTTGTTTCTACTCAATAAAAAGCCCATTTAGAGATCACAGAACTGAAACACAAAACCCCAAAAATACCAACCTGAGAGTGCCTGAAAAAAACCTCATCATTTTCAGTTTCTTTGCTACAAAAAAACAAAAACAAACCAACATATTACAAATACAAAACCAGATTTGTCTTGTAACAAAAACAAGCAGGACTTCCGCACACACAGGTTTTTAGATTCTTGCTACTGCTGCACACTTACTAATCATTCAGTAAATGAAGGGACGCTCTGGGCTGCAGCACTTCAGGCCGCTAAACTATGTATTTTTGCGTCCTCTCAGGAGCTCTTTGTGAAAAATGTGTCATTTAATTCCAGTGCCCTTAATCCAAATCAATACAACTCTCCCAATAAACGTAACTGTGGAGAGACATTGTCATCTCAGGCGAGCAGAGTGCGGCTGTACAGCTCTCGCAGAAGAGCGAAGCACAAGGAAAAGGGTTGGATTCCCAACCCAGAGTCCAGGTGAGACAGGCCCTGCAGTCCCCTGCGTGGAGCATGCTCGTTCAGGTGCTTCACAGCTGACTTTCAAGTCTGCACCATCAGCACCTTCAGTGCCATTCCTAACAGGCTGGGAGAAGAGTCTTGGTGACGTGTGGGCTCTGCCCAGCAGCATATAACATATGCAGTGCCTCCATACAGTCCCACTTTGAAGCTAACATGGTGGGTAATGCTGTTCTGCAGCATAACTAAATGTCACCCTCATAGTCTGTGGTGGAAGATCTCTTAGGCTGTACTACAATCACAGGGAAAATAAAACATATGTATATGAAAAAAAAAAAATCACCTTTCTTCAGATAAAATTTCCATGTCATCAGGTGCTGTTCTGTCTATAGGCCTGGATGAGCTAAAGCTTTCCATACTCTGTAATACAGTAAATGTTAAAGCAGTAAGATACATAAGAGAAACAGATTCAAGCTGCAGGCCATTAAACAGATCAAATATAGAAATATCCAACAGGACTTCTAGAAACAAGACAACAATCAGACTACTGCCTGCTGCACATCTATAACGAAACAAAACCCACACTTTATTGCCCATAACCTGCAAAAAAAACAACTGCTCACTGCTTCATCTCTTTTATCAGACGACCTCAAAATGTCTAACAGAATAATGCTGTACGGTACCCCATCAGTTCCCATTTTACAGACTGTCTGACAGACAGGCTGAGCTTGAGAGCAATTCTGTGGTGTCTACAAGTCCTGTAAGAGTGGGTACCAAAATCCACAGCATCTTCCCAGCAGGACTCCTTATGCTCATCTTAGAAAATACTCCCCTTCTCAGCCAAACCCTTCCATAGTTTCTTCTTAAACGGGCAGAAGACTGCAAAGAGACTGCCATATGCACAGAGGTAACGTTAAGTAAGCTAATACGAATGCAGGGCAAGAAATTCAACTGGTTATGACAACTTGTTCTGAAATTTATCTTGGCTACCATTAGGAACATTAACGCCGTTGTCCTCTAAAGAGCCTGAGAAAGTACTGTGAAGACAAGCCATGTTGCCACTTTGGGCACACGTCCAGGAGGTTTTCTACCCTGTTTTTTGGGCAAGTCCCTCTTAAATAGGAGGAAGTCAGTCAGTAGAATGGAGTATGGCTCCTGCCCTGGCCCTGGGAACCGCGTGCACAGACTTCTTGAGGCAGTCACAGCCCTCTCTCACCTGCTACAACTCCAGCCCCATAAGGTGACACAGCTCAGCCATTCCAGCCTTGCATAATGTGATTCTTCAAGTCCTACTGGTACCTGGCTACCATGTCTCTGAAATGCAGTTACAAGCTTTTAATGCTTTGTGGTTGGTTTGCTCGGGAGAGTAAGTGGAACTGACAGTTCTTCCACCGCTGGCTTATGCTTTTGAGTCAGATGCAATTAGACAGCTAAGAGGAAAGCTTCCACACACTGTCCTACATACTCTTTCAGGCCTTGAAAAGCAGGAAGGCTCAGAAAATGGTGGCTAAGAAGATAGAACATCACAAACTTGTTTACATGACGAAGGCCTATTAGTAAATGCTAAGGTGCAGGTTATGTCCTTTGATACTCCAAGTAGGTAGTCTAATTTGGGTTATTATTTGAAGTGTAAAGATGTAGCCAAAAGAAAGCTAAACCACCACACATCCTTGCTGGCAGTCTCTGAAATGCAAGTATGAAATAAGCGCACTCATGAAAACGTAAAAGCAGCCTTTGCTCTTCAAAAAGAGTATCACCATGCTGTCTGCAAGCTGTTTTGTAACGATACTCCCAGTTGACAATCCCACTGTGACACTTCCTCTAGCAAAGCAAGAACTACACTGATGGTCATCTTGATCAAAGGGCTTTTTGTGCAAGGTTAGTCCATTTTATGTTCATTTCAGCCTTTGCACTTCAAGAGATCCAAAAATGAGGGGCAGGGCAAAGTCCAGTGGACACAGGTAAGTTTGAGGACATTTCTTCTGGGCACGTTTTAAGACTTCATGAATGTTTTTCAGGTCCACGGCAGAAGCGGACACTTCTGTCAGTCTTTCCTTTCCTTTCCCAAATCCTGAGTCAAATTCTCATTTACATTTGAACTGCTTTACACTCCACAGGTACAAAGAGGTGCAGAAAAGAGTGTAAGCACTTGACCTTTGCCTATCTTAAAGTCCATTGCTACAAGCAGACACGCAAAGCGAGAGTACGTCTATCTCACTGTGCTCTTTCATGAAGTATCACATGAGTAGGTTACTGATATTGAGCACTAAATCTAAGCACAGCCTACAATCTTTGGCATCTTGCCTTCTTTTTATCACAAAGAGATGCCAAATTTGCCTCTCTCTAGAATCTCTGCACAGTGTAAGAGCATCAGATCATTGCAATTTTGTGACCTAAACAAAATGAGTCCCAACACCATGTCACATTAAGAACTAACTCACTCACAGCAGGCTCTAAAACTTAATCCAGTACAACTGAAGGAAATGCCCTATAGCTTGGAAGGACAGTCTTTTCATACAGCTTTCGCTGTTACTAGTAACCCCATAATGCATGCCTGGTGCCAGGCACCGGGATGCATAGCACTTCTGCTACTGTAAGCAGACCCTGCGTTGAAGCACAGTAGTTTCTCAACTGCTGACACTATAATCAGTGTCTGGTTTGGTTGAGAGGGAAGGAAGGTGCATCAGTTTTATTCCACAGCTTGTAAAAGCTGGCAAGCTGTCTTCTACTGTGAAGGTCACACAAGAGTATGCTGGGCAAATTCTACAGCATTCCAGATTTTTAGGAGGTTTTATTGGTGTCGTTTACCTCCTCAGTAAAAGGTAGCTAGAGGGATTATCTTTTGGACCAATACACTCCAAAGTGTTTTGCAAACTGCAAACACCACAGTAACACACAGACTTTAGGGAAAAGGCATAAAACACCTTTATCATCTCATTATCAAGAAGCCACTTGCAATCTATGGTTTCAGAACTTAGCAGGAATATAAAAATAAACTTGACCTAAACATGTGAACCTACATCTGAGGTTCCAACCTCCTTGCAAGACTTTTGAAAGACTGGGAAAAGACTTACTTCCTTTTTCTCTTTCCAAAGTGTTTTGCTGAATTCAGAATAAAAAAGCAAGAAGTTGTGGAAAAAGAAAATGACTATGGATGGAGTAAGAGGATCATAGCAGAAATACGCCTTCTCAGTTTGCCTCATCACAAAGGTTACAAGTGCAGGATCCACTGTTCCCCATAGTCCAAAATAGCCACTTATGCTTGTACAGTAGGCAAAAATGGCTACCCCAGGGAACCAGATGTGCACTGAAACAAAAAAAAACTTTTTCCCACCTGAGTACTAGATGTCAAATAGTACAGCGTGCCGGCTTACCACAGGACTGTCCTGGTTGTCATTAAGCTCCAAAAGCTTGGTGCTGGATTTCTGCCGTTTTGGTTTATTCCTTTCACTAAGATAACCGGAGCTGTTGTCTTGTAATTTTTCTACTTCTTGAGCAGCTAGAATACAGTCTTCAAGATTGCTGAATCCAGACGGAATGTTTTCTTTGTTGACGACTTCCCTAAAAAGAAAAGGGACATTACAACAAGAGGTTGTTTAAAACACTCTCCCGCTACATTTATGGTAGCAATAGAGAAATGCATCATGCTGACTGGTGCAGTTCCGGCAACATCTTCTACGCCCTACGAAACCAGTATCTCTGGTTCTTCCTACTGCAGCAAACAACACACACTGTGCAATGCTAGATCCCATTGAGGAGTGAAAGCCAGGTGTATAGACCTCAGGTGAGAAAGCTGTGAGGATCAACATTTGGGACTTGATTCACTTCCCACTAAAGCCAATACAGAGAATCCCATTGACTTCACATGGAAGCTGGACTAGCTCCTGGCTGTCTGTGGTATTTTTATAGAGAATAAGCAGCATATTTTCCTTTGAGACACGTGCTTTTAATTTAGAAAAGTGATTCACAGCTGCGGTCCAAGGATCTCCTTTGGTGCATGACACCGCATAATCAGCCCTCTTACTCATATTCTCAAATGCAAGAGCAGGACTGCGGTGCTTTAGCCAAATGCTTGATTCCTATTTGGGAATTACACAAAACAGAAAAAGGAATGCATCTCTGCAACGGCAACACAACTGCTAGGACAGAGGACTGTTCTGCTATGTTGGGAGGTGAATGGGACAGCTAGCTTTAAGTCATCACATGACACGCTAGCTGGGATTCTCTGGGCTAGCAGGGTTTGTACACGTTTTCCAGAAGCCTGGTGTATGGCTTATCTTGCCCTGCACAATTAGCTTGCTGTGTCCGTCAGCACGCAGTTTTCCCTTCACAACCTGTTCAGTAGTCTTCCCTCTACTTTGTGCAATAATGAAGACACACATACATAACACATCACTACACTATAGGAACAGGAGAAACACAATGCATCTCATTCTTCACCATCCTACCCTGCTGGAGGCTAAAGGCAGGCTGCTTACACTTGACATTCAAACCGGAACATTTGCTAACTGTTGTATGTGCGGCTGCCTTATACAGTGCTGTGTGACTTCAAAGCCTGCTTTCATGAACAGCAGAATTTATCTAGACTTGCACTGGTGTGACAAGAAACCAGTTACTCTGTAGTATCTGGACAGTGCCAGCATGACAAAGTATTCAGATCAAAAACAAAACCAGAAAGTTTCAGTGATTTTCTAGAAATCTGGAATCTCTAGGTTTTGTTGGTGGAAGAGAGATACAAAGAAGTATTACAAATCTATGATTAAACTTCTAAGATAACACACTTGCCTTTGTGGAAGTTTTACAAACCCCTGAGCAGACCAATTACATATATATAGCCTGCAGATCATGTAGTCTGCAAAGCCTGGGAGTTCACGTATGTGTTTTTGCGATAAACACTCTTCCTATCTGAAGTCCCATCTTGTGACATTACAAATCCTCTTGTGATCCATCACAAGTCAAGGAGATGAAGTCACTGACAATCGAAACGACAACAGAAAGAAGTTTTGAAAGGAATTCCCAATTGTGATAATTCACCCTAAGGAGTTCTAGCAATCTGACCTAAGGGAACCAGAGAA